>NC_060120.1:712797375-713997375 GCF_021461395.2 Schistocerca americana | reverse complement strand
ATGCTCAATACCGTCGCTTTCTGGTTATGGTAAACTTTTACCAGTGCCATATCCCTTGGGCTGCCTCTGTCCAATCGGCCCTTACTGACGCCCTCTCGGTAAAATTACCACAGGGAAGCGAAAGTTGGACTGGACCAAGTCTATGTTCGACGCATTTGAACATCTGAAAAAAAACTAACCAGGGGTCAGTTTAAGTGGTCGGCTTTCGACCGTGAGCTTATCGTGGTTTATAAGGCAGTCAAATACTTCCATAGCAACCTGGTGGAGCGTCCTTTCACCTCTCGTTGACGCAATACGCAACCCAGTGAAGGACCTCGCCCCACGACTCTTCCGGCACATGGACTTTATTTGCCAATATTCCTCAGACACTTGTTACATCCGTGGTGCGGAAAATGTTGTAGCTGACTATATAATCCCGTATCTCTGTGGTCTCCACACCCTTCAACTTAGACGACCTCGCGCAACTCCAGACTGAAGATGCAGATACACTGCGGCTGGTTTCGAACAACGAGTCTTCGATCGCTATTAAGCCTGTTGTCCTGCACAAGTCGAAGACTCCAGTCCTTTGCGACGTTTCTATGGGCTCCCCCAACCCGTTGCTGCTGTCCGCTCCTCGGCGCGGGATCTTTGATACTTTTACACAACCTGGCCCACCCCAGAACGTGGGCAACAACGAGACTAGACAGTGAACGTTTTGTCTGGCCCAGCGTGCAGCATGATTGCTGCTCCTGGACCCATGCTTGTGTCCCTTGCCAACGTAGTAAAGTGGGCAGATATGTGCAGCCTCCTTTAGGACAGTTCGATGTCCGCAGGGGTCGCCTTCGGCACGTGCATATTGTCGTGGTCAGTCCTCAACCCTCTTCAGAGGCATATAAATACATATTGTCTATGATTGACCGCGCACCTCGTTGGGTTGATGCGATCCCTCTTGTCAACATAACGGCAGAGACCACAGCTCACGTTTTCCTATCTGTATGGGTCGCGATATTTGGCTGCCCCTTTCACTTACTAGAGATCAAGGCCGACAATTCGAGTCCACGCTTTTCGCTCGACTGTGCGAGCCATGCGGAGTTGCAAAATCCTACACTACTGCCTATCACCTGCGGGCAAAGCACCTGGCTGAACAATGAGACTGAGGTCCCAAAGCTGCTCTCATGTGCCACGGTGGGCTTTGGTCTGAGGCACTTCCTTGGATCTTACTCGGCATCCGTTCCACCCACAAAGAGGACCTGAATGCTTCACTGGCGGAGGTCTTCTCTGGAGAACCCTTGCTCCTGGCAACTGAATTCGTCGAGGATGCACCCCTGACTGACACAATCGACCTTCCGGCCCTTGTAGAACGAGTGCCTGCACACGTCGCCTGCTTTTGACCATACCTGCCTCGCACTCATTCCTTGCTACCAGTGTTTGTACACAAAGACCTTACATCTTGCGAGTACGTAATGCCGTGGAATGACTCCATACGTGCAGCCTTGCAACCACCACACTCGGGTCTTCACCACGTCTTACACCGTGGAGCAAACACTTTCGTGATACTTCTCAAGGGATGACCCAATATGGCTTTGGTTAACCGATTAAACCGGCGTGGTCACTCAGTCAACCGCGTTCCGACACCTCTGGTCTGCCTGCCATTGCCGCCTCGTCGCCCGCTGACGTGACATCCAGCCACGCTCCACTGCCTGGGCAGCAGTCCGACACACATGACCCTATTGGCACAGCTTACGTGGCGCCCACTTGTTCGCTGGACGCCGCCTTCAACCGCCATGGTGGCACGAAGATTTTGTGCTCAAGTGAAAATGCTCCCTTCCACTGTCCTCCGCACTGCAGCGAGGAGGGGGGGAGGGGGCTAGGTGGCGCCTCTGTCGTTAAGCGCCATTTCTTTGGACCCAAGGATCTTTGATTTCCTTTGGCTATGTCTTCTGAGCGCTCTATTTTTTTACAGCCATGTTGTACCGCCTTGTTGTGTGCTTAAATAAATGTTCATTCCACAGGTAAAGTGTGTTATTAACGATCTACAACATGTAATATACACATATGTAAGCAAACATGACACTCTGAAAATGCGAAATATAAGAGAATTTTCTTCCTTGCCAGTAAAACCGAATCCATTACATGTGCCGGGAATTTATATCATTATTGTGTTCAGTATAAATAAAAAACTCTTTTTATAGTCAAATGAAACTTTCTTTTAGTAAAACTTGTTTTAGTTTTCTTCTATGTAGCAGTAATCCAATTGTATTATTGTTTCATGTGATCTGAAGATGCAGTGCTGTTTGAGGCAACATGAGAGCGAGAGAGAGAGAGACAGAGAGAGAGAGAGAGAGAGAGAGAGAGAGAGAGAAGAAACTCTGGCCGAATAATCACGCCTACTGTTCGATTTTGAACTTTACTGCCCTAAATCTAACCATTCACCTGGATCTGATCTCCAATATGAACCGTTCCAACTCAGTTTTGTGAAGCAAAACTGAAACCCATAATATTTAACCCTTGAAATCGCCAGTGTAGGGATACAACATTTACAAGAATTGTTAAAATTGAAAAAACTACGGTTGTACAACCATTACTTGTTTAAACTATCTGAAGTGCACTGAATTTTTGTTGTTAAATAAGTCCTAGAAAATGATGTGATACTGATGGAAGTGCTAAACTGTACCTAGTAATGACTCTCTTGAAAGCTATTAGTCAAACAAAACGATTGTATTATTTGTATCAACTGTTTTTGATTTTTCATTTTAATGCAAGAAGGATAAAAGATGTGTAACTTCACGGTTAATGAAATGGCTCGATGGAACAACTAGTACAACTCGTGCCATGCTATGTGAAGGTAAATCTTAAAAAGATTATAACTGAATGGCTGCTCCAATATTGTTGGCAATAATGTCCCCACCATTCAAGGGAAAGTGTAAGTAAATACTTCGATAGAAAAGTAAAACTACATTTTTATAGACCCTGCTGATGCGAATTACATTCTTTGTAAATAACAGAGACACGATTTGCCCTCTATCTTCCATCACTTCTCCTTCAGCCTTCTCTCTTGCAGCAGCTTAGCATTTAAGCATTCTTGTCATAACGTCTACGGAGGGGGCTCATGATTACAGTAATCTCTGCTTTTGTCCACGCTTCAGTTAAAGAGCGCTGTTGTTGCAACTTGTCACTAACGATATAAAATGTTTCTGTGTTTCAGTGTAATTTTAGTTGGTTCGTTTTGGTGGCGTATTTTTTTTGCGCTTCAGCCACATGCCAAGAAAAGCTGATTTGCACGCCATCGAAAAGTCGAACTTTGTAATCAGAGTTAACTACACGAAGTTCGATCTATGTTACTCAACATTATGCAAAGCCATTTGTTGCATTGTACTTAAAACAAGCACTGTCCGTCATCACCAATCTTATCTGCCCGCCAACAACGATTGTGAGCCTGACAACCAGCAAAGGAGGTAAGAAAATTAATCACAACAGACCATCTGCAGTAAAAATTATAACAGATCGTAATTTACTTGGTTCTATTATAACTTTCCTATTCTTTACGCAAGACACCACGAATGTAGTTTATTCAACGTTTTTCGAATTATGTGACATACATAAAACACAACACTGCTCCCCTTAAGTTAAATGCCTGACAAAATTACGCAACAGATATTGGATAATGCAAGAAGTAAATTAGCCCTGTGACGTTCAAGCCAACGTTGGAAATCTTTAAGAATCATGTTGTTGTGGTGGTCTTCAGTGCAGAGACTGGTTTGATGCAGCTCTCCATGCTACTCTATACTGTGCAAGCTTCTTCATTTCCAAGTAACTACTGCACCCTACATCCTTCAGAATCTGCTTGGTGTATTCATCTCTAGGTCTCCCTCTACGATTTTTACCCTCCACACTGTCTTCCAATACAAAATTGGTGATCCCTTGAGGCGTCAGAACATGTCCTACTAGCCGGTCCCTTCTTCTAGTCAAGTTGTGCCACAAATTCTTCTTCTCCCCAATTCCATTCAGCACCTCCTCATTAGTTACATGATCTACCCATCTAATCTTCAACATTGTTCTGTAGCACCACATTTCGAAAGCTTCTTTTCTCTTCCTGTCTAAACTATTTATCGTCCACTTTTCACATCCATACATGGCTACACTCCATACAAATGCTTTGAGAAAAGACTTCCTGACACTTAAATCTATACTCGACGTTTAAAAATTTCTCTTCTTCAGAAACGCTTTTCTTGCCATTGCCAGTCTACATTTTATATCCTCCCTACTTCGACCATCATCAGTTATTTGGCTCCCTAGATAGCAAAACTCATTTACTACTTTATGTGCCTCATTACCTAATCTAATTCCCTCAGCATCACCCGATTTAATTCAACTACATTCCATTATCCTCGTTTTGCTTTTGTTGATGTTCATCTTATACCCTCCTTTCAAGACAATGTCCATTCCGTTCAATTGTTCCTCCAGGCCCTTTGCTGTCTCCGACAGAATTACAATGTCATCAGCAAACATCAAAGTTTTTATTTCTTCTCAATGGATTTTAATATCTACTCCGAATTTTTCTTTTATTTCCTTTACTGCTTGCTGAATATACAGATTGAATATCAGGGATAGGCTACAACCTTGTCTCACTCCCGTCTCTACCACTGCTTCCCTTTCATACCCCTCGACTCATAACTGCCAACTGGTTTCTGTACAAATCGTAAATAGCCTTTCTCTCCCTGTATTTGACTCCTGCCACCTTCAGAATGTGAAAGAGAGTGTTCCAGTCAAAATTGTCAAAACCTATCTCTAAGTCTGCAAATGCTAGAAACGTAGGTTTGCCTTTCCTTAATCTATCTTCTAAGATAAGTGGTAGGGTCAGTATTGACTCACGTGTTTGAACATTTCTACAGAATCCAATATGATCTTTCCAAAGGTCGGCTTCTACCAGTTTTTCCATTCATCTGTAAGGAATCCGTGTCAGTATTTTGCAGCCGTGACTTGTAAAACTGATAGTTCGGTAATTTCCACACCTGTCAACACCTGCTTTCTTTGGAATTGGAATTATTATATTCTTCTTTAAATCTGAGGGTATTTCGCCAGTCTCATACATCCTGCTCACCAGACGGTAGAGTTTTGTCCGGGCTGGCTCTTCCAAGGCTACAGTAGTTCTAATGGAATGTTGTCTACTCCCGGCGACTTGTTTCGACTTAGGTCTTCCAGTGCTCTGTCAAAGTCTTCACACAGTATCATATCTCCCATTTCATCTTCATTTACATCCTCTTTCATTTCCATGATATTGACCTCAAGAACATCACCCTTGTATAGGCTCTCTAAATACTCCTTTCACCTTTCTGCTTTCCCTTCTTTGCTTAGAACTGGGTTTCCATCTGAGCTCTTGATATTCATACAAGTGGTTCTCTTTTCTCCAAAGGTGTCTTTAACTTTCCTGTAGGCAGCATCTATCTTACCCCTAGTGATATACTGGTATGCCTTTACATCCTTGCATTTGCCCTCTAACCATCCCTGCTTAGCCATTTTGCATTCCCTGTCGATCTCATTTTTGAGACGTTTGTATTCCTTTTTGCCTACTTCATTTACTGCATTTTTATATTTTCTCCTTCCATCAATTAAAGTCAATGTTTTCTCTGTTACCCAAGGAATTCTACTAGCCCTCGTCTTTTTGCCTACTTGATCCTCTGCTGCCTTCTCTATTTCATCTCTCAAATCTACCCATTCTTATCCTACTATATTTGTTTCCCCAGTTCTTGTCAATCGTTCGCTAATGGTTTCTCTGAAGCTCTCTGCAACCACTGGTTCTGTCAGTTTATCCAGATCCCATCTCCTTAAATTCCCACCTTTTTACAGTTTCTTCAGTTTTAATCTACAGTTCATGACCACATCTGCCCCTGGAAATGCATTACAATTTGAAATCTGGTTCCTAAATCTCTGTCTCACCATTATATAATCTATCTGCAACTTTCTAGTATCTCCAGGCTTCCTCCAAGTGTACAACCTTCTTTCATGATTCTAAAATCAAGTGTTAGCAATGATTAAGTTATGCTCTGTGCAAAATACTACCAGGCGGATTCCTTACCCCCATTCCATGCCCAGTCACCCATCACTATTAAATTTTCACCTCCCTTCACTATCTGAATAATTTCTTTTATCTCACCATACATTTCATCGATCTCTTCATGATATGCGGAGCTAGTTGGCATATAAACTTGTATTACCGTGGAAGGCGTGGGCTTCGTGTCTATCTTGGCCACAATAATGCGTTCACTAAGCTGTTTATACTAGCTTACCTGCTCTCCTATTCTTTTTATTCATTATTAAACCTACTCTGCATTATGCCTATTTGATTTTGTATTCATAACCCTGTATTCACCTGACCAGAAATCTCGTTCCTCCTGCCACCGAACTTCACTAATTCCCACTCTGTTTAACTTTAACCTATCCATTTCCTTTTTTAAATATTCTAACCAACCTGCCCGATTAAGGGATCTGACATTCCACGTTCCGATCTGTTGAACCCCAGTTTTCTTTCTCCTGATAACGACGTCCTCCTGAGTAGTCCCCACCCAGAGATCCAAATGGGGGACTATTTTACCTCCGGAATATTTTACCCAAGAGGATGCCATCATCATTTAGTCATACAGTAAAGCTGCATGCCCTCGGGAAAAATTGCGGCTGTAGTTTCCCCTTGCTTTCAGCTGTTCGCAGTACAAGCACAGCAAGATTGTTTTGGTTAGTGTTACAAGGCCAGATCAGTCAATCATCCAGACTGTTGCCCCTGCAACTACTGAAAAGGGTGCTGCCTCTCTTTAGGAACCACGTTTATCTGGATTCGCAACAGACACCCCTCCGTTGTGGATGCACTTAACGTTACAGCTATCTGTATTGCTCAGTCAAGCAAGCCTCATCAGCGGCAAGGTCATTGGTTCATGGGGGGGGGGGGCTTAAGAATCATATACAAATGTAAATGGTGTCTGATACTAATCGCTAAAGGAAAGGTATTATGTTTAATGAATGTCATTTGTTTCGAACAAACAAAAAAGGAGTACATTGAACATGTTTCAGCAACACTATTGATTGGAATATGAATATTAGCAATAATTATTGAAAAACAAAAATAAACTCATTTAAGTAGTCGATGAATGTTTATAAAGCAAGCAAAAAGAAATGGAGTGACCTAACAGTTTTCCTACTGCCCATTCACGGAAAGCTATGCCGTTCCTAATCAACAACGAATGTGCATTATACAACTAAAATTGACAGGAGTAGACATCGAGATTCCCTCAACTGAAGGAGCTGCCCTTTACTGAACAGTATCAAGCATGCGTGCTGCATCATTATGACTGCATCAGCTGGTATGATGGGGTGGCTCATATGCTGCTTTATGGGTCTGTTTGTAAGAACACATTTGGTGGCTCGTGGCGAAAATATGACTAATCCCGCCCTTTGCTGAAATAAGTGCGGAAAAATTCTTGTTCAATTTACGTTAATGCGGACGACGGTACGTGTCCATACCAATATCAAGAAATGTAAGTACTCTACACCTTCAGAAGTCTGAACCAGACGTCCATTAAATCCCATGTCTAATGAAAAACTTTAATCTGTGTACTTGGCTGAATGCTAATGCAGAAGGTCATTTCGCAATTGCGTAGTACCAAGCAGAAGTTGTCCATGACTGTACGCCAAGGGAGAAGTTTTCCAGCAATCACAAAGGGTCAAGTAGACGACTGTTTGATCTGGTGAGTCTGAAAACCACATGGCTTGATCAGTCCAGTGTCAGAGTACACAGGGTGTGCAATGAAGAATAGAAGTGATACATATTTCTCCTGGTGGGAATTACGAAACCTTGCACCCCCACTATATTAATGTCTTTTTCATATGTCTTCTCCAGTCACAAGGCTGAGCGCCAGGAGAGTCTCCTTACTACAAAAAGATAAACAGTGTTATCTAATCGAATGCTTGGTTTCAGTCTTATCGTACAGATGGGGAACACAACAGCGGCCTGCTGATGTGACAACATCTTCGCCAATAAGAACTGCGCTCTCCGAATGCTGCGACCTAAAAAAGAAAAACAATTTAGAAGTGGGTGGTTGACGATATTCTTCCATGTGTCCATTCTTTGGAGATTCCAATCTGCTGACAGAGTTGCCTTCCCTGTGTAGATAGACGGGAGACTTTCTATGTTTCTCATGCTCTGAAGCCAATTGTTAGTCAAGGAGCAAGAAGTTGTGTCCCATTCATTCTCAGTGCCATGGATGGATGGGTGGCCGCTTTCCAGCAATCCGTCAGGCCAGTGTCCACGGCTCGCTCTGTCAATTGTGAAGAATGCATCCCTTGTTCCTATACCACTCAGCTGTGACAAGAACCTTCTACAGTTGTAAGTTAATCCCTAAGTACACTGTGATTGCAAGCTACAGTTTTAATAAGAATTTAAAAATGAAGTTCCTGACGTACAGAAGAGAAAATATATGCATATTCATTGTCTAGATGTTTATGAGTCATTGCAAATCTACATATCACAACATTTATCTGACCTAATAGACTGTAAAAAAAAATGAATTAAACATGAGGAACTTCATGTAAAATCTGTGACTTCTTCAAATTCCTGTGATGCTCGCTGTGACTCATCCTGACAACCGAACAATTAAGATTTGGAAGAATGCTACATCATTAAATTTGTCAATCCATGAAAAAATAGAAATCATTTTAGCTTCCATCTCTACCTCCCCTCTCTTTCTTATAGGGTGAGTTACAGTAGCTGCCTCAAATCGACAGGATATTTCCACAGCATTTAATGTCGTCTGTAGATGGAGAAATAACCTTAGTTTATAACAGTTGGGGTGAATTCGATCAATTGCTGAAACTTGTGTTTTAACAAGAAAACTCTGTGATTGTAAAAGTGACTAGTGTTGATGAGAATTAAAGAAATTTGATGAATAATAATAATAATTCATGACTGTTAAAGGAGGTTTCTCAAGAGCGACATTCTTTATTTCAGTATTTACAAATAATAGTTGTAAAGGAAATGCCAAAGGCCTTGCATCAATGGTAACACCGATTCCCCTTCAGATCACCCAAGTTGAGCGCTGTGGCGCTTGGCTAGCACTCGGATGGCTGACCGTGTGGTCTGCCGAGCACTGTTGGCGACCTGGGTGCACTCAGCCCTGTGAGGTAAGTTGACGAGCTACTTGATCGAGAAGTAACGCCTCTGCTCACGAAAACTAACGACAGTCTGTAGAACAGTATGCTGACCACATGTCCCTCGATATCCGCATCCAGTGACGCCAATAGGCTCAGAATGTCACTGGTTGGTTGGTTGGTTGATTTGGGGGAGGGCACCAAACAGCGAAGTCATCGGTCAGATTGACACTACAGTTGGTCAGTATTGTTGGGCCTTCTGAGGCCTGCTTGGATGAACTTGTAAAGGAAAGATAGATCTCATATCGGCAATAATTATACGTTTATCATGGAGACTAGAGGGTCTTGCGTGAGTATGAATGCATTGTGAAGGACATGGAGGAATTATTAAACACTAGTCTGGGACCAGTGCATACAAGTATAAAAGAGATGAATGATAGTTTAGCTTCAAGTAATGCTAACATGGACCGTAGTGTAAAAGACATGAATGATCACTTAGCCCTAATTAACGCTAACATGGACCCAGTTTAAGAGAGATGAGTGATAATTTAACTTGAAGTAATATGTTTCATAATTTAAAAGACGTAGTTTACTTTCAAGTAATGTTAATATGGAGAAGAAGTGAATACTAAGTTGGACCATAGTTTAACCGAGATGAATGATAGCCTAGTCCTAACTAATGCTAACATGGACCATACTTTAAAAGAGATGAATGATAGTTTAGCTTCAAATGATGCAAATATGGACAGTAATTTAAATCAAGTGAATGGTCATATGGACAGTAGTTTAAAAGAGATGGATTATAGACTATTGACTGTAAGCAAAGAGTTAAGTGTTCATATTAATGAAATATGAATAGAAAAGGAAGCTATTAAAATACAGATAAAACAATTTAAGGGAGAGCTTTCAGGGAAGATAGATGATAACGCTGCAAGGCTGGACCATCATATTGGGGCAATCCAAACTAGAAAAGGACGTAATGAATAAGAAAATAGATAAGTTAGCTGAAGAGTTGAGTAGCTCTGAGATTATGTCTAGTGCAAATCTCACACAGAAGCTTAAGGAGGTCCAACAACAAATTGATAATAAGATACAAGGTCTTAGAAACGAAATCAATACATCATTGAATAATATTAAAGCTGCTCATGCTTAGCTAAAAGAGAACAGCATGGAAAAAATAGGAGATGCCCTAGATTATTTACAGTGGCAAGTGGATAGCATAAAACTATAAAATGAAAGCGACAGAATTGATCTAGAGAATATAAGAATTCAGGTTTCTCAGGAGCAAGGAAAAGGATACAGTCGATTAAAAGTTTATATTCTTAGGAAAGGAATAGCGAGGGACACAGATAAGTCAACTATGGAGAGTTCACCCATGAAGGGGCTAGGAGACAATCATGGTAACAGTCAGCATCGTAGCACAGATAGCTCTGGTGAGAGGTTCCAAGAAAATGAAATGATTGAAGGGAAGAAAGAATCCTTCGGTTCAATCAAATACTTCTCAGATGAATGGAGATTTGAGAGTGAGATGGGATAGTATAAGAAGATCCCATCGTTTAAAACAGGGAATGGATTGCGCCTGGTCCTGTTGTTGAATCATTTGGTTTTGGTTCCCTTGCTCATGAAGTGACTACAAAAAGATAGAGTTTGCCATGCGTAAACTGGAGGAGGGTATGTAAGCGTGTGGTATCTTGAATATTAAGGATTTTATTCACTGTAGACAATTATACATATTATTTAAAAAGGAATATTGGAATGCAGGGGACCAGAAGAAACTTGCTTTGGAGCGTTAAGATAATAAACCATATAGGAGAAAATGGGGAGGATATATGGCATGTTTCAGGAAAATGGTAAATATTTTAAGAGGTGGTAGTATAGACGAATTACAATAAATATGTGTTGTGGGTTGGCAGGAGAGCAAACACCGGGTTACTAGAGGAAGCCGAAAGGCACTCGTTTTAGCTCACACAGGCTGGCGTGAGGTCTGGAACAGGACAAGGAAATTAGACTTTAGAAAAAACGGATGTAGCTGGTGGAATACTTAACTTTAATCCATAACTGGTGAACGTCGCTCTTGACTGTACATTATTCACAATATCAATAGTAGCTGAACATGGCGCCTTGCTAGGTCGTAGCAAATGACGTAGCTGAAGGCTATGCTAACTATCGTCTCGGCAAATGAGAGCGTATTTTGTCAGTGAACCACCGCTAGCAAAGTTGGTTGTACAACTGGGGCGAGTGCTAGGAAGTCTCTCTAGACCTGCCGTGTGGCGGTGGTCGGTCTACAATCACTGATAGTGGCGACACGCGGGTCCGACGTATACTAACGGACCGCGGCCGATTTAAAGGCTACCACCTAGCAAGTGTGGTGTCTGGTGGTGACATCACAATATGCCATATAAAATGTGTCCAATTTTTAGAGTGCAGAAATAGAGCTGTTAGTATGTGACCCAAACAAACTTAAAGCAAAGGCAAATGAGGACGTTCACAGCTGATTTTCAAAAATTCCATCGCCAACTTCAATGCACTTTTGACTTCTCCTGATATCACCGTGTGTAGCTATTCTGAGGTTGTCGTTGAGCTTTTTTATGAGGGTTGCACTACTCACAATCCGAACGATCAAATCGGCTCTTAAAGTTACTTTCTCTTTGTAGACTTCGCCTTTCAACAGTCACCACAAACAAAATCGAAAGGGGTAAGATCCAGGGACCTTGGCGACAAAGAAACGTGCCCATATGTACTGATCCATCTTCTGGGGAATATCAGGTTTAGATGATATGTCATCTGACGACTACAATGTGCAGGAGCCCCGTCATGCTGGATGAAAATACGCATTCTTGTAGACAAAGAAATCTCTTTTCAAGAAAGTGTAAATGACAGAGCCCTGTAAGACAATGCGGTAACACAACAGGCTCAACCAACTGATTGTCTATCAAACCACGCTGCACATTTAGAGAGAAGCGATCTTACAAATATCTCTCCACAATGCCATGTGGGTTTTCTTCAGACCAGTGATGTGAATTACAAGTATTACCGATACCGCTGTCACGAGTGAAAATGGCTTCGTCTGTGAAGAGTAAAAATTGGATTACCCGGCGATCTCCAAGTATCCAGTAACAAAATTTCACTCGCCTATCTTCATCTCCTGCTCGAAGGTGCTGAATGAACTGTAAATGATACGGATGGAACCCATGTATACATAATTTCCACCATACTCTTGTATGTGGAACACCAATACGTGCAGAAATTCTACCTGAGATTGTTGAAGGACTGCATTCTACTGACTGAATAATGTCCGCTTCTTCATCCACAGTCTGATCATTACACGTTCATATGCAATATGATTGCAGGGCACTGTACCAGTATCACACAGTGTATTGAACACACGAGTAAACATTTTTGAATCTGATATTCTGAAGTTAGGAAATCGTATGCTGTATTCTCTACAGTCAGCCACATACACAAATACCATATCGGCATACTCACTATGTGTAAACATGTGTGGCATGTTTACATGCTACAGTGCAGTAGACTTGACCAACAAGTCACAATGAAAACTTCAATGTAAACTAAAGCACAACTTCACAGCGTGAACATCAACTCTCTATTGCTAACATTCGTTAAACACGACCCTATCAGCCGGTGTACCAACACACGAAACGAAAATGTATTAAACTCAGCTGTATCTCTGTACTCAATAAAAACTGGATACATGCTATATGGCATATTTATTGCAATTGTCTGTAGTACCATCTCTAAAATATTTACCGTTCCACCCGAAACATCCTGTATGTGCTATTTTAAGTAGCATTTAGCCAGAGAGAAATTCCTAGATAAACCAGCAGATGGAGAACATTTGAATCGTGTATTAACTAATTACCTGGATATCTCAATGCAGCCCAAGTTATTTGTGAAGGGCTGTACCAAAATTAACAAACAGTTAGATTGTTTAGGACAGTTAGACACTCTCCATGAAAAGGAAGAAAAGGAATGGACCTATAGAAATAAGAATCGGTTTTCAGATAACCGAGGACATTCGAAGAGAGAGGCGGAAATAGTTTGTAGTCAGTTTTGTGAAACAAACAATGAAATTAAATAACTGAGGAACTAGGAACTAGACTAATTGTAACTATCAAGGTCAGAATTCTTGTAGCATGTCAACAATCATCAGCAAATCATAATTGCAGTAACTGAGTACACAGAAAATGAAGATGGTCCTAAAGGAGGGGCCATTCCTCAGAACCAAGACTTATGAATTGTAAGCCCAAGAAGCTAAGAATCTCACCTTAGGCCAAGACTGACAATTAAGAGAAGAATTATTAGAAGAAGGAGAAGTTTACCCAGAAAATGAACCTACGAAACATACAATAGTAGGAAAATTGAGGGGATACAGTGTGAATGTGATTCTAGAGTAGACAGCGAGTTTAGTGTCATAAGTAAGGAGTTTTTTGAAAAACTGCAGATCAAATCGCGATATCTGTCTTACCAAACAGAGAGAGTACACGTTATCAGAGTTATGGGTGTTCAGGTGAAGCCTTTAAGTGAGGAGGTATCATTATCTATCTGAAATGAACCACTGTGATCAAAACATCTTAGTAGTACCTTGCCTTAAAGTATCAGTGAACTGGATAGGTTAGAAAGGTACACATCAGTATTGGATTTTACCTATAAGAAGTTCATTCTGAAAAATCCAGGCTATGTAATTAAAACTCAGTTTGTTGGAAGTGGAACAAAATGAGAAACAAGGAAAAACAGGAAGGTGATTTTCTCAAACTCCTGTGAAAAGGAGACTGTGGGTAAAACTACAGAAAATAAGATAATAGAGAGTGTGGATAAAGAACTTGGCCAGAAAATAACAAAGAAGGTTCAATATAGTGGGCTCTTAGGTGGCTAAGAAACGGGAGAGGTTCAGATCTACTTAAGTGATGTACTAAAGTATTCTCACATCAGCCTGGTTATGAATGTCAATTTAAAATTAAAGAGATAAAATATTTTTTGTGAAGCTTTATCCAATACCCTTTGCACTGAACGAACCTACCACCAAGAAAATTAGTATGATGGTAATACGAAGAATAATCAAATGTTGAAAAGTTCAGACAATGCTCTTTTAGTGGTAAAAAAGACACTATGGACATATTCATCTAGTTCTCAAGGCACATACTCTAAACCAATATACAATATACCGATAGAAGAATTTTGGCAAAATTAGAAGTGAACTATATGAACTGTATGGGTTTCACTGATGGATATTTTCAGGTTCTGTACTATCCAAGATCTAGATCTATAGCAGGTGTCTTCTTTAAAGGTAGATCATATCAATACACCATTTCACCATTCGGCCTGAATGTGTCAGTAGGTACATTTATGAGACTTCTTAAGGTTCACGTTTAGCGCAAAAACTCCCCACATACATAGATGATATTATGATTTGCGCTGTGGTAAGAGCACAAAGAAAGACTGCAAGAAACAATGGGCAGATTTTTCGAAAGAGGTGTTGCTATAAAATTGAGCAGATCTTCATTTGAAGTCCAAGATGTTAAATATTTAGGCTATGCTGTCAGCAGAGCAGGTATAAGATCTGACCTGAAAAGGATTGAAGCTATTGTTAATTGTCCTTATCTGAAGCAAAAAAACAATTAAAATCGTTTCTCAGCATAGTAACATTCTATTGGCGATATCTAATGGGTATTACCGCAGTACAACCAGAGATGTTACATTAATTGAGATAAAAACAATAAGTGTATATGGGGTGAGCGAGAAAAGGAGGTTTTTGAGAATGTAAAAACGGAATTAATAAATGTCAGTGCTTCATATGCCAACGCCTTTGCCACATGAAATCCAGGTGACAATGGCTGACGGACATGCAAGTCGCCAAAGTGCTGTCCAATTTAAAGACTTGCACCAGGCTGGTGTACCACAGAACATTATTATTATTCGTAGCGCTTCACATCATCCAAACTTTAATGAGGTATTCAAAATGGCTTCTAATGCATTGTGTTACAAGTTTTCTTGTGAAATTTTCTAAGGAGATTTCGAGGTTCCTAGGAACCTTGGAAGCATTGCTTTGCAAGTTACATGTTTAACAAGCATGGATATAACTATACAATGACTGAGAAGGAGGCTCTCGTCATCATTTCGAGTCTAAAATAGTTCTATCATCTCCTAGCTGGGTACACAACGATTATATATATGCATAAAACAGCTCTGTTACTGTTAATGAACATCAAATTGTTACAGAAGCGACTGAAGTGGTAGACAATCTCTCTGCAGATTTGGTTTTTCGTTGTGTACATCGAAGGTAAACAGAACATAATTGCAGACACTCTCTCACGATTATCGATAGGTGTGCATGGTGTCCTGCTTAGTACCCAAGAAGGAAAACTATTGTATATTTATGTTTTAAAATATTTTGTGAAACATAGTAATAAAAAAACCCTAGCAAAAGCGATAATGAGTGTGCAAAATACAGGTCCTCATTTACTCCAGGTGTTTCAAACTTTGGAGAACTACCGTTAATCAAGAGAGAAAAGTGGTCATTGGCTAGGATTCCACAACATATTATACTGCAGAAGTGACTTGGAAAGTAACTGGTAGAAGGTGTGTGAACTTAGATTAAGGAAAGGCAAACCCACGTTTCTAGCTTTTGTAGACTTAGAGAAAGCTTTTGACAATGTGACTGGGATACTCTCTTTCACATTCGGAAGGTGGCAGGGGTAAAATACAGGGAGCGAAAGGCTATTTACAATTTGTACAGAAACCAGATGGCAGTTATAAGAATCGAGGGACACGAAAGGGAAGCAGTAGTTGGGAAGGGAGTGAGACAGGGTTGTAGCCTCTCCCAGATGTTATTCAATCTGTATATTGAGCAAGCAGTGATGCAAACAAAAGAAAAATTCGGAGTAGGTATTAAAATCCATGGAGAAGAAATAAAAACTTAGAAGTTTGCCGATGACATTGTAATTCTGTCAGAGACAGCAAAGGACTTGAAAGAGCAGTTGAACGGAATGGATAGTGTCTTGAAAGGAGGATATAAGATGAACATCAACAAAAGCAAAACGAGGATAATGGAATGTAGTCGAATTAAATCGGATGATGCTGAGGTAATTAGGTTAGGAAATGAGACACTTAAAGTAGTAAAGGAGTTTTGCTATTTGGGGAGCAAAATAACTGATGATGGTCGAAGTAGAGAGGATATATGTAGATTCGCAATGGCAAGGAAGGCGTTTCTGAAGAAGAGAAATTTGTTAACATCGGGTATTGGTTTAGGGGTCAGGAAGTCTTTTCTGAAGGTATTTGTATGGAGTGTTGCCATGAATGGAAGTGAAACGTGGACGACAAATAGTTTAGACAAAAAGAGAATAGAAGCTTTCGAAATGTGGTGCTACAGAAGGATGCTGAAAATTAGATGGGCAGATCACATAACTAATGAGGAGGTATTGAATAGAGTTGGGGAGAGGAGACATTTGTAACACAACTTGACTAGAAGAAGGGATCGGTTGGTAGGGCATATTCTGAGGCATCAAGGGATCACCAATTTAGTATTGGAGGGCAGCATGGAGGGTAAAAATCGTAGAGGGAGAGCGAGAGATGAATACACTAAACAGATTAAGAAGGATGTAGGTTGCAGTAGGTACTGAGAGATGAAGAAGCTCGCACAGTATAGAGTAGCATGGAGAGCTGCATCAAACCAGTCTCTGGACTGAAAACCACAACAACAACAGGTATAGGTATAGTAAATGAACTTAAAGAGTTCGAGATTTTACTAAAGGCAGTGATACATGGGAGTACAGTATTAGCACCAATAAAAATCTTTGCCAGTCATACACTCCTGGAAATTGAAATAAGAACACCGTGAATTCATTGTCCCAGAAAGGGGAAACTTTATTGACACATTCCTGGGGTCAGATACATCACATGATCACACTGACAGAACCACAGGCACATAGACACAGGCAACAGAGCATGCACAATGTCGGCACTAGTACAGTGTATATCCACCTTTCGCAGCAATGCAGGCTGCTATTCTCCCATGGAGACGATCGTAGAGATGCTGGATGTAGTCCTGTGGAACGGCTTGCCATGCCATTTCCACCTGGCGCCTCAGTTGGACCAACGTTCGTGCTGGACGTGCAGACCGCGTGAGACGACGCTACATCCAGTCCCAAACATGCTCAATGGGGGACAGATCTGGAGATCTTGCTGGCCAGGGTAGTTGACTTACACCTTCTAGAGCACGTTGGGTGGCACGGGATACATGCGGACGTGCATTGTCCTGTTGGAACAGCAAGTTCCCTTGCCGGTCTAGGAATGGTCGAACGATGGGTTCGATGACGGTTTGGATGTACCGTGCACTGTTCAGTGTCCCCTCGACGATCACCAGTGGTGTACGGCCAGCGTAGGAGATCGCTCCCCACACCATGATGCCGGGTGTTGGCCCTGTGTGCCTCGGTCGTATGCAGTCCTGATTGTGGCGCTCACCTGCACGACGCCAAACACGCATACGACCATCATTGGCACCAAGGCAGAAGCGACTCTCATCGCTGAAGACGACACGTCTCCATTCGTCCCTCCATTCACGCCTGTCGCGACACCACTGGAGGTGGGCTGCACGATGTTGGGGCGTGAGCGGAAGACGGCCTAACGGTGTGCGGGACCGTAGCCCAGCTTCATGGAGACGGTTGCGAATGGTCCTCGCCGATACCCCAGGAGCAACAGTGTCCCTAATTTGCTGGGAAGTGGCGGTGCGGTCCCCTACGGCACTGCGTAGGATCCTACGGTCTTGGCGTGCATCCGTGCGTCGCTGCGGTCCGGTCCCAGGTCGACGGGCACGTGCACCTTCCGCCGACCACTGGCGACAACATCGATGTACTGTGGAGACCTCACGCCCCACGTGTTGAGCAATTCGGCGGTACGTCCACCCGGCCTCCCGCATGCCCACTATACGCCCTCGCTCAAAGTCCGTCAACTGCACATACGGTTCACGTCCACGCTGTCGCGGCATGCTACCAGTGTTAAAGACTGCGATGGAGCTCCGTATGCCACGGCAAACTGGCTGACACTGACGGCGGCGGTGCACAAATGCTGCGCAGCTAGCGCCATTCGACGGCCAACACCGCGGTTCCTGGTGTGTCCGCTGTGCCGTGCGTGTGATCATTGCTTGTACAGCCCTCTCGCAGTGTCTGGAGCAAGTATGGTGGGTCTGACACACCGGTGTCAATGTGTTCTTTTTTCCATTTCCAGGAGTGTATAACAGGGGAGGCTTTAGAAAACAATTTAAATTTGCCATCCCAATGTAAAAGAGAGATAGCTATTACTCATGATGTAATTTAACAAGTGCACAGAAACGAGTAAAAGCGCATAACAAGGTAGTGAAGGTACTGAAGTTTGGTGTTGGAGGCATAGCAATGCTGTGAGCACAGAAAGTAGTGTCAAAATTAAACAATTTTACTCAAGAAACCATGGAGCTTGGGAAGTCATGGCTGTTAAACATCATAAGACAGTAACACTAAAGGATCTGCGTACAGAAGAATACAAAGGTCTATATAATATCGAAAATATCCAGAAATGCAAAATGTTGATAGTGAGAAAGTCCTCTCAGACGATTAATTCAAAAACGTTAGAGAAAGTGATATGTGGTAGAGCAAATCGCCAAAATTTGTTATGGTTATATTGAACTTAACTTCTATATTCCAAGAAAAAATTCAGAATTAAAATACATGAAAGGGTATAGTCTAAGTTACATCCAACAACAAGACAACAGTTAAGAACACACCATTCGAATGAACATAGTAAGATATATGAATTTAGTTCAACAATAAGTACAAAAAGTTATCAGAGTGTTTGAATACAGAAAAGAAACAAACAAGTAGAGTGGTTCCATAGGTATCACGTGAGAAGTAAAAGGAGAGACATTAGAGCACTATAAAATAAAGGACATAAAAAAGATGTAGGCCCTTCAACACAGATCCCTTAGATCTGTATCTTGTGTCATTCATGGCTACGAAATATCAGGAGCGACTACATGGAGCGACAAAATCCACCCACAGCTGGCAGGCTGCACCCTCGTAAATGAACTGTTCAGAAAAGCAGGAAGCGGCATATCGTGGTACCCGATACTCTAACAAACATTTGGAGTGATGTGGTTTACATATTTTAATACATGTGGTATACAAGTATATATATGAATTATAGTAATTAGAAACGACCTCCTTCATAGGTTGCTTCTAGTTACCGATTCCAACTATATGACGGTTCATTATTTAGATTTTTTTTTCAGTACACGTGTAAAATATAATATATGCGCTCGGAATTGCTCTCGTGTTCTTATTTATGTCAGTCATCTTCAACTCGTTTTAATGAAATTCGCGCGTAAATAATAGTCGCGTTAAATGTATTATTTTACGGCATTCTACATTCGTTTTTTTAAATGTATGATCCGTTCCATTCATAGATTGTCCATTGCAGCATCTTTGCTTTACGTATAACATCATTGGTCAAAGCCAGTGGGTGGTATTGGACACTAGAGTTTATCCAATGTATAAACAAGAAACGTTGTTAGCAGAAATCTCAAGAAGTTCTTGACTGATTTACTTCAAATTTTTCCACGATTCTCAAATAAACATTTGAGTAGACACTAGGTACAGGTATTTTTAACATATGTTGTATATAAATATATGTGTCATATAACAGGGATAAACTGTTAGCAAAAATTTCGAAAAGTGCTGAATCAATTTTCTTCAAATTTTTACACAATACTCTACTAAACGTTCAGATGGACACAGGCAAGGTATTTTTAACTTATGTGGTACATAAAGACATACATGTTCTCCTTGTGGCTTCACAACCCTGCATGAATCTTTGCCTTCCTAATAATTTCTTTACATTCTACCCTCTCATTTACTTAACATCCCCATACTCCGATTTCCAAGACTGGTGTTTTCTTCCACGATGTCAAGCCATCATTTATATAGTCTTCCTTTTATTCTTCTTCCTTTCGGTTTTCATTTGAAGATTTTCTTTGTAGTTCTTGCGTCGTCCATCCTTAGGACATTCTCCAGCCAGGCTATTCTTTTACTTTTAATTAGCCTTGAATATCAGTTTTTATGAGATGATCCAATTCATAAATGGTCCTTGCTGTCCAGGTACCATCGTTATTTCGAATCCTTCTACAAATGTTCCATAGTGTTCTTCATTAACTTATTCTGAGTTAATGTTCATCAATGCCAGTTACCATCCATGCTTCCCATCCTTAAGTAACCAACAGCCTAATCATAACCTTATACTGTATATAGTCGTTTTGAGCTGTTGGTTTACCATCCTAGTTGTTATTAGCCTTTTAAATGTGTGATGACACCTATTACCACTTAAAATGAGGACTTTTATTTCAGTGAACATGGAATTCGCTTTATTAGTACTAGCCCCTAGTATACAAAATAATCTACATGCTGTAAATTAAAACCTTCTGCTGACCAGCTATCCAGATTACTATCACATGTCCTATGGAGTCTCATATATTTAGCCTATGATTGTTAATTCCCAGTTCTTTGTGTATTACCGTTTCTTCAGCTCCACAAGTACTCTCTACAATGACGTCTTTCATCTACCAATAACTGCAACATCATCAGCATATGCAGCCAACTGCAAGACCCTTATACCTATGTGCCCAAATATTTGCAGTTTTCGAGTAACTGCTAGCAAGATCAAATTGAAAAGCATTGTGGAAAGAGCGTTACCTTTATTGATGTTAAAGACAGTCCATTAATTCGCCATCCACTCTCAATATTGCATTGGAACCAGCCAAACTTGCCTTAACAACCAAAATATATTTGGAGGGCATGCCAAGCAGTTTTATAGCTTCTAACAAGTCTTTCCCTATTAGATTACTTAAGCTCTGCTTGGAGTCTACATAGATATAACTGAGTTCTACATTATATTCATATTCTTTTTCCTGTATTTTTTCAGTATGAATATTTGGTCAAAATTTACTCTACTGGCTTCAAGCCACGCTGATAATCACCTCATATATCTTCCAAATATGGACTTAGTCTATTATGTAGGAATTTGGATAAAACTTTTTTGCCACATTTACATAGTGATACCTATTATGTATGAGATGTACTATACCTTTTGCCCATTCATCTGGAATTATTTATTTATTACAGATTGAAAAGATAAGTTTACATATCCGTTTGTCTAAGTAAAGTCTCCTCTCTTTAGAAGCTTGGCAACTATACCATCATTTCCTGGAGATTTGTCATAATGTTGACAGTTCACGACCTTCTGTACTTCTGCAAGTGTAGGCTCTTCTATTTTTGATTCTACTTTATGGTCTAACTGTTGCTTTACATCGTTGCGATCACCCTCCGGCATTTCTTTAAAATATTTCCTCCGTCTATTCATCATTTCACTCTCTTCTGTCAGCAGGTTTCCATCCTTATCCTTGCAGCCTATTATTTTATGTCTGTACCGTCGTTTTCCTTCTTTTAATTTATTATAAAACTGTCTACATTCACTCATATTATATCGCCCTTTCATATCTTCTGTCTCTCTTTTTAAGACTTCTCTTTTCTTTCTGCTGTATACACTTGCCCTTCTATCCTCTTTTCGTTATATGTAGAACAGTTAATTCCCGTATTTCGTTGGAGACATTTTAGTCTTGCTCTTTTCTTCAGTTTCACCACCTGACTGTATTCATCATCATACCACTTCTCATTCCTAGGCCTTCTGGAAACCCCTAATATGTCCTATGCCAAAGTAGTGATATTATTGTTAATACAGTTCCATTCCTTATCTATGTTATTACTCCAGTCCACTAACTGTAATCTCTGTTTCAATTTAATCTGATATTAAAAAGGTGTATCTCTACCTTACAATTTGTCTATATTAAATTTGAGAATTACTCTGTTTTCCCTTTATATGCCACAGGAATCATTTGCCTCATTTTTGTAGCTGCAAGGTAGTAGCCAAAGTCTGAGTTTGCTCCCGAAAACGTGTGTCCATCTCCAGTCATTTGTCTACCTTTTGGATATCAATACAGGGTCAGTTTGATTTCCATTATTCGTTCCTGAAAGTTTCCAGGTTCCTTTTGAAATATTTTTTCTTTGGAAATACGTGCTTACTCCTTTTCGATCACTGGCAGCTTCAAACTGGACAGCTGTGAGTGTGATGGTACTCGTTTCTGCATGTAAGCTTTATTTACCGAAAAGTGTGTCGAATATATGTTTTAATATGTATAATATAGAAATGAGTATATAATAATACATAAAGAAGAAATTTTGTTGGCAAATATCTCGAAAAGTTCACACACACACACACACATATATATATATATATATATATATATATATATATATATATATATGTGTGTGTGTGTGTGTGTGTGTGTGTGTGTGTGTGTGTGTGTGAACTTTTCGAGATATTTGCCAACAAAACACACACAGATATATGTGTGTGTGTGTGTGTGTGTGTGTGTGTGTGTGTGTGTGTATGTGTGTGTGTGTGTGTGGTGTGTGCAAGTATGTATGTATATAAGGCAAAAGCTTGTAAGAAAAAATCTCGGAAAGTTGTTGACCAATATACAGACATAAACAACATATTTTCAATACACTCTTAAGACAAAGAAACGATGCACCATGAAGGAATTATCACGACAGGGTGGAAATCGGTAGATGTGATGTACAGATACAGACAAACGAATGATTACCATTTCAGAAAACTGAATGGTTAATTCAAGAGAAACATCTTCAAAAATTGAGCAAGTCAGTAACATGTTGGCCCACCTCTGGCACTTGTGTAAGCAGTTATTAGCTTTGTGTTGATTGACAGTATTGCTGGATCTACTCCTGAGGGATATCGTGCTAAATTCTGTCCAATTGGCGCAGTAGATTCTCAAAATCCTGAGATGATTGGAGGGTCCTGCCCATAATGCTCCAAACATTCTCAATTGAGGAGAGATCCGGCAACCTTGTTGAAATGTAAGCCCAGAATGGCTTGCCATGAGGGCAACAAAATGGGGTGTAGAATTACGTCGATGTACCACTGTGCTGTAAGGGTGCTGTGGATGACAACCAAAGAAGTTGTGCTATGAAATGATATGGTAGCCCAGACCATCACTCCTGATTGTCGGGCCATGTGGCAGGCAATGGTCAGGTTGGTATCTCACCACTGTCCAGGTGTCTCCAGACACATCTTCGCTGCTCATGAGGGGTCAGTTCAAAGCGAGACTCATCACTGAAGCAATTCTACTCCAGTCAATGAGATTCCAAGCTGAATGTGTCTGACAACAATGAAAATGGGCTTATCGGTGTACAGAGGTCAATGACAGTAGGTGCAAGGAGCACCATGAGCTTAGTCTCTTCTTGGTGAGAAGCCTATTAATGGACCTTATGGTCACTGATGCAACAATTGCAAGTCGGATTGACGATAATGATGAATCTGGGGCTATGAATGCCTCTCTGACAACTGCTCGGTTCTCACATTCTGTCGTCTCTCTAGGTCGACTGCGTCCTGCTTTAGGCTATGTTCGCTCATGATTCACACATCTCTGCCAACACTGTCGAATAGCGGCATGCTCCTATTCAAATGTTGAGGGATTCACCAATTACTCCAACTGGCTTCTTTGAGCCCAACTACACATCCTCTTTCAAATGCTAACATCAGCATATAGTGTTCAAGTGCTTGTCTGCAAGACATATTTACTGTCCAACTGAGTACTCAGAACGAAATTCGAAGAAACTTCGTTTCCTTGTATCAACATGTCCTCTGTTTACTATCCTTGTCAGCTGCATGGAGAAATTGTACTGCAGCATCACAATTTCATCTGTGATCGATCAAAGTTTACAGTTTTTCCTTTTCCATCGATACCTGTATGGATATCAATTTGTGACTAATTAGTATAACTCCGTAGTAAGTCGTTTCTTGACTTAGAATACGCATATGGTATATAAATATACGCTGAAGAACCAAAGAAACTGGTACCCCTGCCTAATATCGTGCAGGGCCCCCACGTGCATCCAGAAGTGCCACAACATGAAGATGCATGGACTCGGCTAATGTCTGAAGTAGTGCTGGAGGGAATTGACACCATGAATCCAGCAGGGCTATCCATAAAACCGTAAGAGGACAAGGGGGTGGAGATCCCTTCTGAACAACATGTTGCAAGGCATCTCTCATATGCTCAATAATGTTCATTTCTGGGGAATTTGATGGCCAGTGGAAGTGTGGAAGTGTTTAAACTCAGAAGAGTGTTGCTGGAGCCACTCTGTAGCTATTCTGGACGTGTGGACTGTCAAACTGTCCTGCTGGAATTGCCCAATTCCGTCGGAATTCACAATGGACGTTAATGGATACTGGTGATCAAACAGGATGTTTATGTACGTTTCACCTGTCACAGTTATATCTAGACGTAGCAAGGGTCCCATATCAGTCCAACTGCACATGCCCCATACAATTACAGAGCCTCTACCAGTTTGAACAGTCCCTTGCTGACATGCAGAGTCCATGGATTCATGAGGTTGTCTCCATACCCATACTCGTTCATCTGCTCTATACAATTTGAAACGAGACTCTTCGAACCAGGCATGTCGGTGTTGACGTGCCCAGGCGAGGCGTAAAGCTTTGTTTTGTGCAGTCATCAAGGGTACACGAGTTGGCCTTCGGCTTCAATAGCCCATACCGATGATGTTTTGTTGAATGCTTCAAATGCTGACACTTGTTGATGGCCCAGTATTGAAATCTGCAGCAATTTGTGGAAGGGTTACACTTCTGTCATGTTGAACGATTCTCTTCAGTCGTCGTTGCTCCCATTCTTTTTCCAGCTGCAGTGATGTCAGAGATTTGATGTTTTATGGGATTCCTGATATTCATAGTATACTTGTGAAACGGTCGTATCGGAAAATCCGCACTTTGTCACTACCTCGGAGATGTTGTGTCCTATTGCTCGTGTACCGACTATAACACGACGTTCAAACTCACTTAAATCTTGATAACCGGCCATTGTTGTTGCAGTAAGTGATCTAATAACTGCGTGAGACACTTGTTGTCTTATTTAGGGGTTGCCGACCTTAGCGCCGTATTCTGCTTGTTTACAAGTATTTGTATTTGAATACGCATGTGTATACCAGTTTCTTTGGCCCTTCAGTGAATATACTGTACAAAGTGGAAATCTTAGTAAAATTCTCGTAGAGTTCTTGAGTGATTTACAATAGATTTTTACGCAATAATCTAATAAACATTCGACAGATGTAGGCTACATTTTTAAAATATTTGTTATATATATATTTATTTGGTTGGCACTGAGGCATACCCTCTGATGCTATCTGTACAAAATCCATCGGCATTGTGAACTGTTACCTGGCGATTTAGTGAAGCGGAGGGCATTTGCGGTGTGGGCGTTTCAAAAGATGGCGGAAGATGAAGATTGGTTGAGTAACGTGTTGTGGACCGACGAAGCTCATTTCACGCTCCGAGGGTCTGTCAACGCCCATAACTGCAGAATTTAGGCTACCGAAAATCCTAGAACTGTCGTGGAAATCCAGTGCACGACGAGAAAGTCACGGTATGGGTTGGATTTACCACATCTGCCGTTATTGGGCCTTTTTTCTTCGAGGAAATGCGTGAATCTGGTTTTGTAACTGCTACTGTGACAGATAAGTACGCCAATACGTTACAGAATCGCACCATCCCCAGCCTGGCTGAGTAACACCTGCTGGAACATATGATGTTTACGCAGGACGGCGCTCCACCCCGTATTGCTAGACGCGTGAAAGATCTCTTGCACGCGTCGTTTGGTGATGATCGTGTGCTCAGCCGCCACTTTCGTCATGCTTGACCTCCCAGGTCCACAGACCTCAGTCCGTGCAATTATTGGCTTTGGGGTTACCTGAAGTCTCAAGTGTACCATGATCGACCGACATCTCTAGGAATGCTGAAAGACAACATCCTATGCCAATGCCTCACCATTACTCCGGACATGCTTTACAGTGCTGTTCACAACATTATTCCTCGACTACAGTTATTGTTGAGCAATGATGGTGAACATATTGAGCATTTCCTGTAAAGAACATCATCTTTGCTTTGTCTTACTTTGTTATGCTAATTACTGCTATTCTGATCAGATGAAGCGCCATCTGTCGGACATTTTTTGAACGTTTGTATCTTTTTGGTTCTAATAAAACTCCAGGTCATTCCAAGCATGTGTGTCAATTTGTACCTCTCTATCTCCATTATTCCATAATTTATTCAGTTTTCAAATTTATACTGACTTTTTGATCATCCGGTATATCCAACTGCTAAACGATTGCCAAAAGATTTATTAAAGTGCCAGAACTTAACCTAAGATCAACAACAGAACAACTATAAATTTTTTTTAAAAAAACTTCACAGATCACTAATACAAAGAACAATTACATCAAACATTGACATCCAGGCATTACATGGAAGAGACTGTTTTAAAAAACATTAGTCAGATTACGTTTCACCCAACAACCCCTAGTGAAATAAGTAAAATTATTAAATATTTGAAAACAATGTGGAGCAATTACAGCTGATATTCTGAGTCACATATATAATGCATCACTAATTCAAGGTATTTTCCCATACAGGTTAAAATATGCCATCGTCAGGCAGCTCTACAAAAAGGGGGACACCACAGATGTCAATAATTATCAGTCAGTATAGTTGCTTATAGCATTTTCAAAAATCTTCGAGAAAGTACTGTACTCAAGAGTGGTTAGCCGTCTCAACAGTTTGGATTTCAAAAATGCTGTTCCACTGAGACAGCAATATACAATTTCACTGTCCACATAATAGAGTCTTTAAATGGTAGAATGTCACCAATAGGAATTTTCTGTGACTTTTCCAAAGCATTTGATTGTGTGAAGCATGGCATTATATTACAGATATTACAGTTCTATGGTATAAATGGAATACCATATGGTTGGTTTAAGTCATACCTACAGAACAGGAAGCAAAAAGTTTTCTTATATGGGTCAAGTGATTTAAGTAAGTTTGCCACTTCATCTAACTGGGGTGAAATTACATTAGGTGTTCCACAGGGTTCAATCATGGGTCCCCTTCTGTTCTTGAACGATCTCCCTTCCTATCTGAAACAGGAAGCTGAAGTGACACTGTTTGCTGATGATACAAGCATCATTATTAACTCAGTAAAAGAAATTCCAATTGAAAATAATACAAATACGGTCTTTGGAAAAGTCATTAATTGGTTTGCTACAGA
The DNA here is from genome assembly GCF_021461395.2 of Schistocerca americana. NCBI lineage: Eukaryota > Metazoa > Arthropoda > Insecta > Orthoptera > Acrididae > Schistocerca > Schistocerca americana. The sequence continues at coordinate 713,970,029 of NC_060120.1, read as the reverse complement.
TTTGAAAAAACACAGGACATCCAATTTTCTGCTGAAAAAAGTACAATTCCTTCAATAAATATAACACATAAACAGAAGTCAGTAGACAGGGTAGAGCATACTAAGTTTTAGGGTGTACACATAGATGAGAATCTTAATTGGAAAATTCATCTTTTGGATCTTCTAAAGCGACTAGGTTCAGCAACTTTTGCAATCAAAATAATTGTCAATTTAGAGGATATTGAAATTAGTAAGCTAACATACTTCGCATGCTTTCACTTTCTGATGTCATACGGAATAATATTTTGGGGTAACTCAACACTTAGACAAAAAGTATTCTCTGATCAAAAGAAAGTGGTTAGAATAATGTGTGGGGTTCATAGTCACACATCTTGTAGGCATCTTTTTAAAAGATTGGGAATTCTTAGAACAGCGTCACAGTACATTTATTCACTAATGAAATTTGTTCTGAACAACATGAACCAATTCAAAAACAACAGTGACATTCATGATTATAATACCGGAAAAAAGAAAGACTTACACTATCCTTTACTTCTTTGGCACAGAAAGGGGTAAAATATGCTGCTATAAAAATTTTCGACAAATTACCAGATGAAATAAAATGTCTGACAGACAGCAGTAATAGTTTCAAAAATAAATTGAAATCATATCACCTTGACAACTGCTTCTATACTATAGATGAATTCTTGACCAGGAAAAAATAAATCTATAAATATAGTATATGCATTTTGTGCCATTTAAGGGAATAGGGTAAATAATAGAAATATTAATCTTTAAATTAAAAAATCTATTTTCATATGTGCATTTCTTGTACACTTGACACGTTCCACCTCGTAACGGCTACCATACTGTGTGATTGATCAATGGAACACGCAACCGACTAACTAACTAAATTGGATCAAAGATACTTGCACACATATAACAGAAACAAATATGAACTTGTAACATTATTTACAATCCTTTAACAGTGTCAACTCCCTGATTATTTCCTTGAAAATCAACAGAAGAAACTGTGTAGAGGAGTGTACCTAAAATCGCTGGCGCATCAACTTTTTCTGGAGAGCTACACAGAATATGAAGATGTTTGGAATCCCCTCCAGCTACCGAAGTCGACTGAAACGATTTATCCCCAGAGGAGACAGAGAGAAAATACCACATCTCCGCATCCCAAAAGACGTAGATGCACCGCCTACACTACAAAAGTGGGTCGCAGAAGGATGTCAAACTATGAACGTAGAAACTGACACAGCACAATCTGCTTATCCCATGCACATATGGCCAGCCAGCTTTGCTTCTCTGTGCACCACTGAGTTTCTTCTCACACTTCTGAGTGAGTGTGAAAGACACCAGCCCCAAATTTGTGTCTTAAAATTGGATTGCTTAGGTAATTTTAGTGTTACAAAAATTTATATACTGAAAACTGGAGCTTTGCGGTAATAATTTCAAAATTTCCGTTCTTTATGTATCTTTTCAGTTTAACTAAAGTTTTTAAGCTTCCGTTTTCATCTGTTCTTTTTCTACACTTTCCCATGAAAACTGCTTATTACGCATAGGACACTAAAGTTGAAAATATGAGATAATAGGTGATTTGAAAGTCTGTATCTGGCAAGTTCATTGTCCCGAACGTAGGAGTCCCAGATTTCCGCCTGACGGAGGATTAAACAGGTACAGACATAGTGCTCTGTTTCTTAATTGTTGCATGGTCTGATATAACCGTTTTGTATAAGCAGTACCTCAGTAATACCTTCTAATAAAAAATTATAATCTACTATGTCAAATGATATGAAATTTGTTGCATTTCAGATTTTCAATTTATTGCACGTACAGTCAAATAACGCTAACTGATTTAAATTAATTTCTTCAAATGCTGGTGATGGTACTTTCGTCAATATAATCTCTGATAGCGAGAGTTGTGTCTGTGGTTGTATGTGGTCGATGGTCGATGTCATAGAGCCGTATTTGAGTGTTGTATTTGATAATCTGTTGTAAAATCTCGCTGTATTTGGTGAGTAATGTAGTAGTTTTTTGTGATAAATGAGTGCAGCCGTTTTTGTTGTTATTGTTATTTTGTTCTCATGGGATCATTGCAGTTGCGGCGCCGTCCGTTGCGTGAAACGTGGCGATTTGAATTTCAGGTTTGCATGAAAAATATATACACTTCGTCTGTCTCGAGTATTTATCATCCTCTGCAATGTTTATTATTGATTGTGAATGTTTCTTTGGCTCCAGCCGTTTCTGTTACTGAAATGTGTCTCCTGAAAAATATAAGTGATGCTCAGCAAGGCACCCGGTATTTTAGTTTTATTTCATATTCTAGATTTGATAGAATTGTTGATGGGGCATGTTTAATTATATACGGAATGACGTATGGCGTGTTTCGAAATGCGAAATACAGCACCAAAAAAACTGTCATGAATCGGTCAAGTCGCAGTGTTACGTAATGAACTAGGGATTTTTTGTTTTTATTACATTATCTAACCACACGTGGCTTACGTCCCGCACTTTAGAAAGGATTGTCTTTTCTACTGCGGGCGTTTTGTTTCTGTGGGGAGGTCCTTTTTGAAACAGAGACGTGTGTGATTGGTATCCAACACTTGTTTCTCTGTATGAAGTGGTGCCATGTAATTTTTCCATGTTTTGTATTATTTTATGAGTGCTGTTTGTTCATATACCGATTATGGCCATGAAAATCACCATTAAGTATTACATGCGAAACGGAACCATCACTACCGCAGTGTTATAATTTGGTTTCACCTTATTTTGTTTACATTGCCTATAGCAGCACTCGTTGAACTCATAACTTGAGCATTCCTGACAAACTTTAACCACCTATTGTAGTATGTATAGGTCCGATTTTGGTTTTGTTACAGCTTTTACTCTGTTAGCAATGATACTAATGGTATACACTCCACTGTAGAAAGAGGGATATAGGAGGAAATATCGTATGTTGTAATGAAATCTGTTTATAGTATTTTCTTTGTATGATTATCATTTTAAACTTTCTTTTATGCTACCCACTGCACTTACTCGCAGATACATTTTTCAAAAACGCTTGCTATTGTTGTAGTCTTTTAGTACAGGAGATTTGTAAATCATGACGAAACTGTGGTTATGATACACTGTGAAATTTGAATGTAGTCAAAATTCGTGCAGTTCTTACTCTACCCACAGAAGAAAATTGCTGTATGGGAAACAAAATCCAAATATCCGTCACTAATACTAGAGGCACATAAATGGCAATAAAATTTAGTCATAGTTTTTTAGCTTTTTAATCCCTTTACTATGCTGTGGGGGAAGTGTGTACATGTTATGTTGTCTAGCTGATTAGCATTTTAATTTTCATTGCAGCAATTTTTAAAAAATCTGAATGTCCTGGATATTGAAGAATGTTTTTGTTAGCAGTTATCAAAAAGTACAATACCTTAAATTGTGGTGAGAATGTGCACTTTTATGATATAATGGCCTGGGTATTTCTTTCAACTTACAATAAATTGTAAGTGCAAAACAGAATTTACAAATAGAAACAATTATTTAGTTAACTTAGTTTTGCTACTGAAGAATGGGATACTACCTGTCGGCTTTGACCAATGACATTAGAATTTGGCAGAGATGATTTATTACACAGCAAAGACGAGTGCTCATAAAAAAAAAAGTAATGCAGGAGAGAAAACAGATGGTAGACAAATGTCACATCCATTAATATTTCAAACAATGTTAAGGATAGCACTTCTGTAAAAAATAAAAAAAAGTAATGTTAGCATGGAATACCTCTGTGTGTGTGTGTTTTGTATCTCTAACTTCAGTCAATCCATATAGGTTAACTGCAGTATGGGATACAAATTTAATGTATGTTGATTTCTTCATTTTTGTTAGCATTAGTATCCTATTCTTCAGTTGACCTATATACGTATACGGGATACAAATTTTACAGAAGTTGCTTCTTTCGCTTCCGCTGCTACTAGCATTATATTCTTACGTTGATAGTATTACTAGTGAAGGTGGAAAGATCTACGTATAATATTTGTCTTCGATACTAATAATAACAACTGAGAATTATCACAGTCTTACTGGCGATGACAAAAAAATGGACATCAGTAAAATTTGTATCCCATTCATCAGTTGAGCTATGTAGGTCAACTGAAGAGCAGGTTACTAGTACTAGCGAATGGAAAATGACGACTTTTATAACATCTGTATCACGTACTTCAGTTGACCTGTATAGGTCACCTGAAGAATAGGATACTATTACTAGTAACTCGAAAAATGGCAACATACGTAATATTTGTTTCCTGTTCTTCAGTTGACCTATCAGTTAGCCCCCTCTGCATTACAACCTGAAGTTAACTAGCAAATTTTGGAGGATGCATTTGCAGAACACAGTTAAGGAAACACTTAAACAGGCAGTATGTATTGGGTACACTATGCCTCCATGAATATTCATCTAAACTGCTCTGTAGTGTCGAAATGCATCGTTTCCCCCTCCCTACAACAGATTTTGTGGCTGACCAGTAACCTGTACTATTTGCACAAGTCCCAGTTAATGAAGATCTGAATTCAATATTGTGAGTGACGGCAAGATGGTGGAAACCCCTATTCTCCAAATCCCTATATGAAGCAAACCCTGTGCAACATGATCTTCAATTAATTTCACCAACAGGTTCTTCATTCAATTAGGAACTACTTTAAAAACTATATCATCACATTATGGACCTGAAATTACGGTCCCCCAAACCATCTCACCGCAGGTAGCCTCCCTGTTGTATTTGCTTTTGTCAAAATAAGACTCATCGATTTCGACTGTAAACCCCCCCTCCCCACACCAAACACCACCTGTACTTTGTATATTCGCCACAAACTTCTGTTAAAAATGAATACCAGTCTAAAACAGTGCGCTCACTCACATGACGTTCTTGCACACACAACCACACAGGATACCTCAGACAACAACAGTATTTAATTTTTATTATATCCCTCATGACCAGCTTTGATTTCTCAAACCATGTTCCTCGTCTAATTGAATGCCACAGTCGATCCTTTGCTGCACCTCCATATGAATAAATCGTGAGTACAACCACCACACACATTTACAGGCGCGTATGCTCGCCGCACTCACGACATTGAATATAATCAACAAGACGACCAGGCATTTGCAAAAATTGAATGGTTGCCATCATGTCTTAAGCTCAAAGCCTGCTTTAAGTCATCCTTATTCATGGGAATAGATAAATCCATACCTACAAACGAAAATCAAAAACTAAAAATTCTTCTAAATGAAAAGCTATTCTCCCAATTTTTACAAACTCACTAAGAATGAAATTAAGAACCGAATGAATTGGAAAGAACCAGTTATGTAAGTCAATGCAAACGAAAAAAATCCTTCGCAACGTCTAGTGCCGTCTTTTAGAAACACGTTCATATATTTCATTTTACAATGATAGCGCTTATCCACAGCAGACAATTGATTTATAATCTATGGCTCTAAAGTAAAGACATTAACAATGAGTAACCTATGATGCCATTGGTCATAACCGACGGGTTGTATCCCATTCTTCATTTGACTCAAATCACCAACTAGCATGTGGACTGCTGCGAGAGGGGCAGAGGTGAAGGCAAAACAAGCTACACTGCTGGAATCAACATTGCATGTCCAGTGCCTGTTGCAGCTCAGGATGTGCTGTATTGGTTGGTAGTTGAGACTGCCAACAAGTAGAAGCATTCCATACCAGCCCGAAGTCACATGACTCACGGATTTCTTGGCTCCCAGGAAGGTCCAAGTCAAGTTGTGATATATTATGCAATGTTTGGGCTAGATTGTGGTAGTGGACTCCTCCTGAGAAGTTGTTTGGTGACACTGATCTGTAGTGTAGCCCAAGTTCTTGGTTTGCGTGGCAGATGATAATTTGGTTGAGTTGGTGAAGCCAGCTAATCAGAGTGAAATAAGTGTGCTGACAGTGTGTGCTGTAATGTGGCGTAATGGTTACATCCACGCCATATTCAGCACACTTTTTCGCATCAAAACTAAAACTGCAAGGTAAATCCAGAAATCATATGTTTTAGATAATGGGCAAGTGTTCAGTGAGTATTTGATGTGTATTGTGTTCCTGTATCGTACATAAACTACAGTACAAAACTGCAATGGGTTTCTAACTTCTAAACTTTCCCTGTGTTGTGTCAGATAGTCTCATCTAGGGGCCAAATTTGTATTAAAGTTTCAAATATTTCATTTCGTGGGTTTTGCTGTCTTAGTGTCATAACTAGCTTCATCATACACAAAGGATGCCGCAAAACTGCAGCACAAACTACTGACTGAAACGTGTTCTGTTGGATATTTGCACATGAATGTACGATGGATTCTCGAAGTTCATCCAATGTGCGTGGCTTTTGTCGATAAACGACGTCCTTTAGTGTTCCCCACAGGTAAAAGTCTAGAGGACTTAGGTCTGGGGAATGTGGTGGATACTCCACAGCACCTCTACGGCCTGTACGTCTTCCTGATAGACTTTACGCCCCAACACAATTTTGGTAATGGGCTGGAGCACCATCTTGTTGAAAGTAAACTCTTCTGTCTGCATGCAAGTCTCGGATGGCAGGTAAAATGTATGTCTGAAGCTTCTGAAGGTACACCTCACTGGTAACTGTGCCGTCAAAAAGAATGGCCCAATCAAGCCCCGGTAAGACAACCCTCACCACACATTTATTCCTGGCAAATTCACGGCTTTGTCTACATGGGCTTTCGGATTTTCGGTGGTCCAGTAGATGCAATTGTGGCGATTTACTGTACCATTGAGTTTGAACTGTGCCTCATCAGACCACACAATCATCTCTGCAAACTCTTCATCATTGCGCATCATGTTAGTAAACCACTCGCAGTACTCCATTCTACGATCTGGGTCGTCCTCGTTCATTGCGTGTAGCAGTCATGAGATGTAACACTTCCACTTTGTTGTCTTCAAAATTCGCCGAACACCTGAGCGACTCACTCCAGTTTCACTGGCACACTGTCTCTCAGACTTCTGTAGTGAGCGAGTGAATTGTTGTAACACATGGCGGGAGTTAGCTGGACTTGTTACTGTTACAGGTCATCCAGATCATTGTTTGTGTACATCTTTAACACAGCCTTCGCCTTCAAATTTGTCTTGAATGCGACGAATCGTTAAACATGTCGATGGCTCTGTTTGATACTCATTTCGCCATTGCCGTTCAACCCCATTAATGTTTTTGTACTTAAAATAGCACTTCAAAACTGACTTCCTTTCATCGAATGTAAGTCTTGTGCAGGCCATGTTTACTCGAGTAACTAGGTGCAACTAAGAACAAAACACTGACTATCTGGCGACTGTCATCTGACAAAACAAAACAACACAATAAAACGCTTGTGTGGCGATTGCCGGAACTACAAACTATTACGCTACCAAAGATGAGCCAACCCCGTCAATTAGTTTGCCAGTTATGGACTTTTAAACAGTTGATACATTTTTTTGGACCCCTCTGTGTAGTCAACGGAATGTTGAAATGTGAGAAGAAAAAAAAATTAGTGTTTACTTGACTGAATTGAAGTTTGCAATTGGCCACCCATGCGTATATGTTGGCGGTGCCTATGCTCGTATGATTAAGAGTGAAGGTGTTGTTACTTTTTGACAATAAAAACTTATCTCTTTTCTTCATTCATCTACCTACCCTTTATGCTACAGACAAATTATTCTGCAGGGACCAGGAAGCTAACTGTTTTTAGTTTGTGCCAAAGGCTAAAACTTACAGTATATTATATCTGTATGTGGTGCAATAAAGGCATCTTGCATAATAAAACTGACAGCCCGTGGTGGTTTTCAAAATGGTTGCAGCATTTAGAAGTACTCTGTGGCATTGGCCCCTTACCTAGCTTTAACTCTCTGTGAATCTCTCACACGGTGCAATGTCCCAAGCGACTGGAAAAAAGCTTATGCGGCTCATGTATGGAAGAAAGGTAAAAGAACACAAAATTACATATCACTATCCTTAACATCTGTTTGCTGCAGAATTCTGGAACATATTCTGAGTTTGTGTCTGAATATAACAAGGGTTTTTTGAGTCACAAAAGCTTCTGGCTACAGCATGGATTTAGAAAGCATAGCTTGTACGAAACTCAGCTTCTCCTTTTCTTACATGATATCCTTCAAACCATGGATGTAGGGCAATGGGCAGATTCCATATTCCTAGATATCTGGAAAAGTGTTTTACACAGTGCCCCATTGCAGACTGTTAACGGAGGTCCAAGCATAGAGAGTATGTTCCCAGATATGACAGTGGTTTAACAACTTCTTAAGTAATAGAATCCAGTGCACTGTTATTTATGGTGATTGTTTGTCAGAGACAAGAATATTGTCGGGAGTGCCCCAAGGAAGTGTGATAGGAGTGCTCGTATTTTGTATACATAGATGATTTGATGGACAAGATGAAAAGCAATCTGTTGGTATTTATTGATGACGTGTACAGTAAGGTGATGTTGTGGAGTGATTGTAGGAGGATGCAAGATTACTTGGTCAAAATTTATAATTTATGTGATGGATAGCTGCTTACTCTAATATAGAAGAGTGTAAGTTAATCCAGGTGAGGAGGAAATAGAATCTCATGATGTTCGAATACAGCATTAGTAGTGTGCTGCTTGATACAGTCATGTTGATTAAATGTCTAAATGTAATATTGCAGATCCATGTGAAGTGGGAACAAGAACAGAAGGATAGATAGTAGGGAAGACAAATGGTAGACTTTGGTTTATTGAGAATTTTACGGAAATGTAGCTCATCTAGAAATGGCACTATTATTGTAACCTTTTTCTTGGGTACTGCTCAAGTGTTTGGGATCCCCACCAGGTCTGATCAAAGGGTGACATCAAAGCAATTTGATACTTTGTTAGTGGTAGATTCAATCAACATGTGAGTATTAGAGATGCTTTGTGAAGTTGTGTGGGACCACCTGGAGAGAAGAGTTCATTCTTTTCGTGAAACACTATTGAGTATTTGAAGGTGACTGCAGAACAATTTCACTGCCGCCAGTGTACATTTCACTAAAGGATGTCAGAGGTAAGAGAAATTAGAGCTTGTACAGAGGCATGTCAGCAGTTGTTTTTTCCCTTGCTCTTTTTGCAGGTGGGAGAGGAAAGGAAGTGACTATTAGTAGTACAAGGTACCCTCCACCATGTATCGCATGGCATGGCTTTTGGAGTGCTGATGCAGGTGTAGTTACTTTCATGTACAGAGCTGTGCCATGTCTTACTGTGGCAAACCACCCAATTGGCCGTGCGTATTTAGTACACACATGCTCACTGACAATATTTGTTTCTAATGAACACTTGTTATACTGGATAACATAATGAATTCCATCAGTGAAAAATTCAAGCCAGTTGCAGGTTTGTGAAGCTGTCGTGTACTCTCTATCAGTCACGATTCTCACAATTTTAAAAACCTTCCAGAAATATGCTAGTATGGAAACTACCTGTTCACCTAAATACATTACATGCACCTTAATGTGAAAAGCTTTGGAGCTTCAATTAGAAAGATTTTCTGTTTAAGGTATGCCACCATATTACTATCAAGAAGCTGTTGTGCAACGTATAGACATTAATGATATTAGTCCCAACATGTGAGTGACCGAGCTATTTTCCAATGAATTGAGACCGTTTTCAGAGAGGTGAGAATTTCGAGGTCTGTTGCTTTATTAATCTTTTGCAATCTCAGTGGCTTTTCAGCCATGAGAATACATCATTATATACCAAGTCTTTGAAAGTTTATATAAAAATAAAGAGAAACCTCGCCAATAAAACGGACCCCACAGTTCAGTGAAATATCAGTAGGTTCTGTATTTATGCAGAGATATTTTTAATACATTTGTGAACATGTGCCAAGGGGCAACGGCTGCACAAAATTGGGATAATTTTAAGGTGTAATGGAAAAGTGGGAAAGCTGCATTTGTAAATAATTTTGGGTTGGTACATAAGTTTATGGCATTTTTCCATAATGTAAATATGTAAAACTGCAACCAGTCACTACTTTAAATAGTTATTTATTATTCCAAGAATCAGTTTACGAGCCTTTTCAGGTTCATCTTCAGATGGTTTACCAGAAGTTATGTACCTACACTCCTGGAAATTGAAATAAGAACACCGTGAATTCATTGTCCCAGGAAGGGGAAACTTTATTGACACATTCCTGGGGTCAGATACATCACATGATCACACTGACAGAACCACAGGCACATAGACACAGGCAACAGAGCATGCACAATGTCGGCACTAGTACAGTGTATATCCACCTTTCGCAGCAATGCAGGCTGCTATTCTCCCATGGAGACGATCGTAGAGATGCTGGATGTAGTCCTGTGGAACGGCTTGCCATGCCATTTCCACCTGGCGCCTCAGTTGGACCAACGTTCGTGCTGGACGTGCAGACCGCGTGAGACGACGCTACATCCAGTCCCAAACATGCTCAATGGGGGACAGATCTGGAGATCTTGCTGGCCAGGGTAGTTGACTTACACCTTCTAGAGCACGTTGGGTGGCACGGGATACATGCGGACGTGCATTGTCCTGTTGGAACAGCAAGTTCCCTTGCCGGTCTAGGAATGGTCGAACGATGGGTTCGATGACGGTTTGGATGTACCGTGCACTGTTCAGTGTCCCCTCGACGATCACCAGTGGTGTACGGCCAGCGTAGGAGATCGCTCCCCACACCATGATGCCGGGTGTTGGCCCTGTGTGCCTCGGTCGTATGCAGTCCTGATTGTGGCGCTCACCTGCACGACGCCAAACACGCATACGACCATCATTGGCACCAAGGCAGAAGCGACTCTCATCGCTGAAGACGACACGTCTCCATTCGTCCCTCCATTCACGCCTGTCGCGACACCACTGGAGGTGGGCTGCACGATGTTGGGGCGTGAGCGGAAGACGGCCTAACGGTGTGCGAGACCGTAGCCCAGCTTCATGGAGACGGTTGCGAATGGTCCTCGCCGATACCCCAGGAGCAACAGTGTCCCTAATTTGCTGGGAAGTGGCGGTGCGGTCCCCTACGGCACTGCGTAGGATCCTACGGTCTTGGCGTGCATCCGTGCGTCGCTGCGGTCCGGTCCCAGGTCGACAGGCACGTGCACCTTCCGCCGACCACTGGCGACAACATCGATGTACTGTGGAGACCTCACGCCCCACGTGTTGAGCAATTCGGCGGTACGTCCACCCGGCCTCCCGCATGCCCACTATACGCCCTCGCTCAAAGTCCGTCAACTGCACATACGGTTCACGTCCACGCTGTCGCGGCATGCTACCAGTGTTAAAGACTGCGATGGAGCTCCGTATGCCACGGCAAACTGGCTGACACTGACGGCGGCGGTGCACAAATGCTGCGCAGCTAGCGCCATTCGACGGCCAACACCGCGGTTCCTGGTGTTGTCGCTGTGCCGTGCGTGTGATCATTGCTTGTACAGCCCTCTCGCAGTGTCTGGAGCAAGTATGGTGGGTCTGACACACCGGTGTCAATGTGTTCTTTTTTCCATTTCCAGGAGTGTATTTCTAGAATAATGCTGGGTGCGTGCTCTGCTTTATATGTTAATATACGAATTGAAATAAGACATCAGATCATTTGAAGTTTGTTCTTGCAGTAATTCATTTATTTATTTTATTGTGCACTCTCATGTTAACACCAGTCTGATTAAAGTACTTGCCCATATATCGACTTTAATACATGCAAACAAAGGAACTGAGCAAAGTACGCCTATGTCATACTTTTCTGTCAAGATCTTTGTAGCAAGCAGCAATTGTATAGTACATGCCGGATGCTGGCAGAGTTTCACTACCACAGTGCAAATGCATACGGATTGTGTAAAAGTGTGTGAAGTGATGTACCATCTTGCCATCAGAACGGAAGAAGGCAGATGGACACTAACAGAAAAAGGAGCCCATGCTGTTGCAGTAAGTGAAGAACTAAAATATTGCATCCATATTGACAGATAAACAGTACTCGTGGCAATACATTGAAGCATGCTCCATCTTCTTGTCACAGAGCCAGCACCCAGTGTTAACACTAGAAACAGATGTGTAACTTCCAGAAAACCATCTGGAGATGAATGTGAAAAGGTTCAGAAACTGGTTCATGGAATAATAACTAACTATTCAAAAAAGTGACTGGTTGCAGTTTTATGTATTTACATTCAATTAACAGTCAAGAGTTCTAAAACATCCCTAATGGATAAACTTAATTTTTCCATAAGTTTAACAAATACAACTAAGGCACATAACAGAGGCTTTAGCTATCAGTAATGTATTCTCCTTCACTATTTACAGCAGTCTGCCAACACTGGGGTAACTTTCCAATTCCGCAACTGTAGAAATCATTTGATTTTGAGACAGAGAAGTTGTTGAGCCATGTGTTTTGCGTGTCTTCATCCGGAAAGGAAGTTCCTTGAATGTTGGTCGATAGAGAGTGGAAAAGGTGGAAATCTGAGGGCACAAGACCAGGTGAATAAGGTGGGTGTGGAATGACTTGTATAGTGTTTTTTTTTTTCCAATCTAGCAGCATGCTAGGGGTCATTATCATGGAGAATCATTGCTTTACATAGTCTTCCTGGTTGTTGATGTTGGATTGTGTCTGCAAGACATGCCGGTTGTTGTAAATGTTAGCTGTGATGGCTATCCCTCAGGGAAGCAATTCATAGTACTCCATAACCCCCTGTGGGTCTGGGGGTTAGAATAGGCCCGCGGTATTCCTGCCTGTCATAAGAGGCAACTAAAAGGAGTCTCACACGTTTCAGCCTGTATGTTGTGGTCCCCTATAGGGTTTGACCTCCATAGTTCCAAATTTTTCCAAAGAGGGAGCCAATTGGGGAAGGGCGCCTTACATGGTGCATCGTGCCCATAGTGCATTGAGATCTTTAGCCCGCTTTCTCGTCATTGTATTGCAGTCCCGCTCCCTCTCCCTCTCGTGGGCGAGGATACGTTCCTTGGTGCAGTTTCCACCATCCACTATGCTGTGTCGCTTTTTCCGCCGACGACGATCATGGACTTCTTTGCACCTGATATCCAGCACGGTAGCCAGCCCATTGTGGTTGGGTCGCCATGTACCCTGTTGGTTGTAGCCCACTGGCAACACAGGGATCACTCTGCTAACGCCTGCTCCATTAACTCCCCGCGCATGCCAAGGAGTAGATGCCTATCTCCCTGGGGCGTTGGGACTCCTGGCAATGGCCATCCTGCCAGGTGGCCCTTGCTGCGACTGGGTGGCGCCCGTGGGTAGGGCCTCTGGTCTGAGTGGGTGCCATCAGGGTGGATGACACGCAATGAAGCATGGCACATCTTCTCTTGGTGGTGGCCAGCCGCCAGCAGTCTCTAAGCATTCCAGGGCTCAATTTAATGCAAACTTATATGACCCCAAATCGTTTCCCTCTCTGGCCACACTATGGGAGGAATGAAAGGCTAAGAATGGCAGCGAAGCTTATTTGCCCACTACCTAGTACGTACAAGAGCTGATGGGCAATCATTTGTGTCCATGAAGCCTCAGTTCTTGGTAGAGAATTTAGAGGACAAGTTTGGGGAGTCGGAGAGCTTGTCCAAAATGCACTTTGGGTCAGTTTTGATAAAAACAGCATCCTCTGCCCAGTCACGGGCACTACTCGCTTGTGACAAGTTGGGGGATGTTTCAGTTACCATGACACCCCATAAGAGTTTAAATATAATCCAGGGTAGTATATTCCACAGGGACCTTATTTTGCAGTCTGATGATGAGGTGCGCACCAATTTAGAGCGACGAGGTGTCCATTTCTTCTGGAGTGTTCATCAGGGTTCGAGGGATAATCAGGTTGCCACTGGTGCCTTCATCTTGGCCTTTGAGGGTGATACATTGCCTGAGAAGGTCAAGGTGATGGTCTACCACTGTGACGGCAAGCCCTATATCCCTCCCCTGATGCGGTGCTTTAAGTGTTGGAAGTTCAGCCATATGTCTTCCCGCTGTAGTTCCAGTGTCACATGTCGAGATTACAGACACCCATCACATACCAATACTCCATTTGCCCCACCTCCCATCTGCGTCAACGGCGGAGAGCATCATTCACCTTGTTCGCCAGACTGCAGGATTTTACAGAAAGAGCGGAAAATCATGGAATATAAGACCCTGGACTGACTGACTTACACTGAGACTAAGAGGAAATATGAACAACTCCGTCCTGTGCGAATGACTTCCTCTTACGCCGCCGCTACGAGAACAGTGATAGTCCCATCAGTTCAGTGAATTCCATTCGGCTCCGCGAGCCGTAAGACTACACCTGCCACCTTGACTGTGGGGAGGCACTACCCTACCTGTTGCTCCTGTGCCACCTACTTCGGGAGCAACACCCCCCAACCATTGGGGACATTCGTCCCCACTTCTAAGCCAGAGAAGCGTCCAACTTCTCCTCTTCTCGGTAAGGGTTTCTTGGGTCCCTCCCTTACCAGGTTTACACCAGTGGGAAGGATGATGCCCACCAGTGGCGTATGTGCCCACAAGCAGCTCGTCGTAGGGCTTTGCGATCCTCCTCAGCCCCAGAGACTGAGTCAATGAGGCCCTCTCAGTCAGTGAAACCCAGGGGCAGCGAGAAAAATCCAAGAAGAAGATCTCTAAGACCAAGGAACTTGCGGTGGTGCCCACCCCACTGCAACCTACAAGCTCTGCATCTGAGGATGGGATGGAGATTCTGGCCTCTGCTGAGGACCTAGATCTCGCCGGACCTTCAGACACCATGGAAGTTGATCGCACAGGCACTCAGTCGGTGACAGCAGGTGATCCAGCAGCATAATCTGCCTCCTCGGTCCCTTCACGGCATTTTTGGCTGCGGACAATGTCATCCTCCAGTTGAACTGCAGTGGTTTTTTCCACCACCTTGCTGAGCTCTGTCAACTTCTCAGCCTTCACTCTTCCTTCTGCATTGCTCTCCAGGAAATTTGGTTTCCGACGATGCGAACCCCCTGCTCTCCCTGACTATCAGGGTTTTTATAAGAATCGGGGATCTTATGAGAGGGTATCTGGTGGAGTCTGGGCCTATGTCCTTAACTCTCTTTACATCAAGTGTGTCCCTCTTCAAACACCTTTAGAGGCTATCACTGTTCAGGTGTGGATGACTCAGGCTGTTACTGTCTGCAGTCTCTATCTTCCACTCGATGGTGATGTCCCGCAGCAAGTATTGGTTGCACTGATAGCCCAATTGCCGCCACCTTTTCTGTTACTGGCCGTCTTTAACACCCATAACCCTTTGTGGGGTGGATTGGTGGAAACAGGCCGAGGCATTGTCGTTGACCAAGTGTTGGCACATCTCGACCTTTTTCTCTTAAATAATGGTGCCTCCACACATTGCAGTGTGGCGCATGGCACGTACTCAGACATCGACCTTTCGGTCTGCAGCCCCTGGCCTTCTACCATTTGTCCAATGGAATGTGCATGATGACTTGTGCGGTAGTGACCACTTTCCGATCTTTTTGTCACTGTCCCAGTGTCGCTCACCTGGGGACCTCCACAGATGGGCTTTGAATAAGGCTTACTGGGACTCGTTCGCCTCTTTTGCCACTCTTGAACCTCCTTCTCATAGCACCATTGATGTGATGGTTCACACGATCACCACTGGCATCGTTTCTGCTGCGGAATCAGCAATTACCTGTTCTTCTGGGTCCCGTCGGCCTTGGTGGTCACCGGAGATCTCTGAGGCGATTAGAGATTGCGGGTGGTCCCTCCAGCATCATAAGTGGCACCCATCATTGGAACACCTCATTACCTTTAAATAGCTCTGTGCCTGAGCCAGACACCTTATTCGCCGACGGAAGCAGGAGTGCTGGGAACAGCATGTCTCCACCATTGGCATCCGTACCTCTCCATCGCAGATTTGGTGCACGATTAGGCGACTCTATGGGTATTAGACACCCGTCAGCATACCTAGGCTTTCCCTGAATGGAGCAGTCTGTACGAAATCAGATATGATTGCAGAACTTTTAGCAGAGCATTATGCTCAGCGTTCCGCTTCTACGAATTACCCACTGGCCTTCCGCTCCCTGCAAGAGCAGTTGGAAAGTCGGAGCCTTTCACTCCATACGCACCATCCCGAATCGTACAATGCTCCATTCAGTGAGTGGGAATTCCACAGTGCCCTAGCCGCTTGCCCTGATACGTCTCCCGGGCCAGATCGCATCCACTATCAGATGCTCAAACACCTCTCCAGCGACACCTCCTCGACCTTTTCAACCGTATCTGGATGGAATGAGTTCCCCTCTCAGTGGTGAGAAAGCATTATCACCCCAGTATTGCAGCTAGGCAAGAACCCCCTGGAGCTGGACAGCTACCGCCCCATTAGCCTCACCAACGTTATGTGCAAGTTGCTCATACGCATGGTGAGCTGGAGGTTGAGTTGGCTACTTGAATCTCAGGGCCTTTTGGCTCTGTCCCAGGGTAGGTTCCGTAAGGGCCGCTCTGCCACCGATTATCTGGTCTGCCATTTACACGGCATTTGCCATCCGCATGGCATTTGCCCACCGTCAGCATCTGGTTGCCATCTTCTTTGACATGCGGAAGGCGTACAATACGACATGGCGACATCACATCCTCACCACGCTTCATGGGTGGGGTCTTAGGGGCCCGCTCGCGCTTTTTATTCAAAATTTTCTGTCGATTCGTTCCTTGCGCGTGCGAGTTGGTTCCTCCCATAGCTCCTCCTGAGTCTGGGAGGACAGGGTCCTGCAAGGCTCTGTCTTGAGTGTCTGCCTCTTTTTAGTTGCTGTAAATGGGCTAGCTGCAGCTGTGGGAATGTCCATATCGGCTTCTTTGTATGCTGATGACTTGTGCCTGTACTATAGCTCCACTGGCATTGCGGTTGCTGAATGGTGGCTACAGGTCACTATCTGCAGGGCACAGTCTTGGACTGTTGTGCACGGCTTCCAGTTCTCGGCTGCCAAGACCTGCATCATGCATTTCTGCCAGCGTCGCACTGTTCACCCTGAGCCACAGCTTTATCTTGATGGTGAACCTCTTGCCGTGGTGTAGGTGCTTGCTTTTTGATGCCTGGTTGACTTGGCACCATCTTAACGTTCTTCATTGCTTGAGTCACACCAGCTGGTGTGCTGATTGGTCGACACTTCTACAACTGTATCAGGCATTGATTCAGTCCCGTCTCGATTATGGGAGCCTGGCGTATGGTTTGGCATCGCCTTCCGCATTGCGGTTGCGTTACCCCATACTTCACTGCGGGATCCAACTTGCAACTGGAGCTTTCCGCACAAGCCCTGTAAATAGCCTGCTTGTGTGGAGGCTGATGTCCCTCCATTGCAGATCCGGTGCCAACGACTACTGGCAGCTTGTGCTGGGTGTTTGTAATTTGCCTGGGCATTCAAATTACCATCTCCTGTTCCCCAACTTGGTTGTCCATCTTCCAGAACGGTGGCCCCGGTCAGGGTGTACGATCGCGGTTCGCGTCTGGGCTCTTCTTTCTGGGCTTGAGTTTTTCCCTCTCCCACCTATTTTCCGGGCCCATATACATATACCCCCATGGTGTTTGCCCCGTCTGTGCCTTGGGCTGGATTTGGCACAGGGCCCGAAGGGCTCGGTCCCTCCTGACGCCCTCTGCTGCCACTTTCTTTCCATCCTTGCCGCGTTTCACAACTCTGACACGGTCTGTACCGATGGTTCGATGGTTGCTGGTCAAGTTGGTTATGCTCTTACTCTTGGAGATAATTCTGAACAACGCTCATTGTCGGCTGCCGAGCTGGTTGCCATCTCTCGCGCCCTAGAGTATATCTGCTCCTGCTCAGATGAGTCCTTTGTTATCTGTAGTCACTTCCTGAGTGGTTTACGAGCTATCGACCAGTGTTTTCCTCGCTCTCATCTGGTGATGGTTATTCAGGAGTCCATCCATACTCTTGCCTGTTGTGGCTCCATGGTTTTTCTGTGAACCCCGTGTCCTGTCGGCATCCTGGGTAATAAACTTGTCTACACACTGGCCAAACATGCTGTCGGTGAACCGGCTTTGGAGATCGGCCTTTTGGAGTGTGATCTCCGTTCAGTTTTGCCGCAGAAGGTCCTTGGTACCTGGGGTGACGAATGGCGCACCCTGCCTTCACCCAACAAACTTCGGATCATCAAGGAGACTACCAGTGTGTGGCGCTCCTCCTTGCGGGCCTCTCGCAAGGACTCTGTTGTACTCTGCCGGCTGCACATTTGCCACACCTTGATGACGCACGGTTATTTATTGTGCTGCGAGGACCCACCCACCTCTGTCGCTGTCCGCCCCGGTAGCTGAGTGGTCAGCGTGACAGACTGTCAATCCTAAGGGCCCGGGTTCGATTCCCGGCTGGGTTGGAAATTTTCTCCGCTCAGGGACTGGGTGTTGTGTTGTCATCATCATCATCATCATTTCATCCTCATCGATGCGCAGGTCGCCGAAGTGGTGTCAAATCGAAAGACCTGCACCAGGCGAACGGTCTACCCGACGGGAGGCTCTAGCCACACGACATTTCCATTTATACCTCTGTCGCTGTGGTTCAGCATTGGCAGTGGCCCACATTTCGTTGGTCTGTCCACTTTCAACTGCACTCAGCCAGATGTTTACGCTGCCTGATAGGCTCCCTGCACTTTTAACAGATGATGCTGCCATGACAGGCTTAGTTTTGAGTTTTATTCGTGCAGGGGAGCTTTTATTGCTTGATCTGAGGGTTTGTCTCTTTCTTTTGTGTTGAGTCTGGCCTTTGGCCTATGGTTTTAGATTGGGCTTTTTAGTGTCTCTCTTAATATTTGGCTTTCCCTTTTTTTGTTTCCACGGTCGGCCAACCACTGTAATACTCTGTGTATTTGTAATTCCTCTTTTCTGGTCTTTGTCTGTGGCTTATTTGTTCTGTGTCATCCCTTGTCATCGCCGTTGATTGTTTTTGTTCCTTGTAGGTGTTTCATGATCATGGAAAAAGGGACCGGCGGCCTTTGTAGTCTGGTCCCTTCAACCCCCATGAACCAACCAGTATTCCATAATGTCGCTGTTCTGCCGGATGCATAAATTATCTTTTGTGGATGTGTGCAGTTCTATGTACGAGGAGCTGTTGCTTTGTTTGAGCTCAACCATTCCTTTCTTTTTCTTATGTTAGCATAAATACACCATTTCTAGTCACGAGTAATGATACAGTATAGTGATAGTTGGTGTTTTTCATGAGCCAATTGATGACTAGCAAGCAGAGATGCACATAAAGCCACCAGTTGATTTTGGTTTTTTTGGCGTAAAATGTGCGGTATTCATACACCTGAATTTTGAACCTTTACCATTGTGTGCAAATGTTGCACGATAGGTGAATGGTCACAGTTCATCAGGTTGCCCTTCCTTGAGTACACTGACGTGGAACATTGTGGATTAATGCATTTAAACTATCTTCATTAAACCCTGAATGTGAAGCACTACTACTAGTGTCAAAATGATATTCCTGAAAATGAGAAAAACATTTTCTTGTTGTGCTCTGTCAAATGACATTATCCCCACACATGGTGCGAACGTTTCTGGTTGCCTCCACTGTTGTCACCCCCCTATTAAACTCAAACAGAAGAATATGTCTTAAATGTTCAGATTACTCCACTTTGGCACTCCATTTTCGATCATTCACAGCTCCACTAGCTATCTAAAAATGACAGAATGGCGATACATAAACTCAAATGGCAACAGTGATCTACAAATCAAAAAGATGGTCAATAGATGAACCCATAACAACTGCAATACCAACATGCAAAACAAAAACACTATGAACTTATGCATTGACCTAATAGATAATTCTCCTCTCCAATCCCAGTTAACACTTTCCTCTCCAATCCCAGTTAGCACTTCATTAAAACTAGTCATGCCACAATAGCAGACTCACTTTAAGTGAGTAAATAAAGCAGAGTGAGGAAATTTCAGGTGCTTCCTAAATGTAAATGTTGCATTCCTATCACTATAGGAAGAAAAATATTGATGAATGACAGTAAGTACTCCACATAATACTTATAATCTTTTACCAGAAATGATTTGGAAAATGGTGCGTGTCATTCATTTTGGTTGATGAGGTGAATGTGACATAAGCTTTAAATTTTTGTTAAGAGTCAAGGCTTCTTTCCAAAATAGTAAAGAGGACATTTCAGTATGTTTCAGAATGGGTAGCTCATTCATTTTTTCCACTTGTCTTGCAGCCCGTTTTTTGCAAAAACATTGAATACCGAATTCCGGAATGCCCAAACTATTAAAGTAGTTCTTCCAGCAAAAGTCAAAGCACTGGATGAAACCATTTTGAGACTGTGGCTCATATTGCAACTTGTGATATCCTTCACTTAAGTTTTTCCATTATACCAACATGTTTACAACTGATAGAGTAGGCTGAAACAGTCAGCTGTGCTTACAATGTTTCACATGAGTGCTGAAACTGTGCTTTCAGCAATTCTGTAACATTCTAGGCTTTTACTGCTTATATTTGAATCATACGGTTGAAAGTGCAGGGTGAGACTTAATGACTCAGAAGTACATTATGCCCTAGAGGTGTTTCAGATTTGGTCGCACATTGGCTAGTCAGAATAATACGAGGGGCATTCAATAAGTAATGCAACACTTTTTTTCTTGGCCAATTTTGGTTGAAAAAATGTGGAATTTGTTGTGGCACAGCATGGAGTATCTGCACTTCAGCCCCTATAGTTCCATAAGATACCAACACTTGGCGGTGCTGTATGTAGCCTCCAAAATGATGTCTGTAATGGAGGTATGTTCCAAGCAGAGAGCAGTTATTGAGTTTCTTTTGGCAGAAAACCAGAATGTTGCAGATAGTCATAGGCACATGCAGAATGTCTGCCTGTGAACAAAAGCATGGTGAGTTGTTAGGTGAGGCATCTGTCACGTCGCAACAAGGTCGTGCAAACCTGTCCTGTCTCCTGTGTGCCAGCCAGCTGCACACGGCTGTGACTCCTGCAATGTTGAAATATGCAGACACACTCATTCGAGGTGATCTGTGGATCACAAACAGACACCTAGCTGCTCATCTGGAAGTATCTGTTGGTAGGGTTGACACATTTGTCCACTAGTTGGGGTGCTCAAATGTGTGTGCCCACTGGCTCTCTGCCACCTAACAGAAGACCCTGAAGAACAACGAAGGACCATCTGTGGGTAATTACATGCACTTTACGAGGCTAATTGTGACAATTTTTCTGTCAAACACCATCACAGGTGATGAAACATAGGTTCATGACTTCGAGCCGAAAACAAAATAGTAATCCGTGGAATGGTGCCACACAATGGACAGTTCAAGTCCACATATTCAGCTAGTAAAGTCATGGCGCCAGTTTTGTGGGACTGAAGAGTTTATTCTGTTCAATGTCCTCCTTCATGGTGCAATGACGAACTCTGAAGTGTATTGTGCTACCTTCAGGGAACTGAAGAAACAACTTCAGCTTTTTCGTTGCCACAAAAAATGCAAATGAACTGTTCTTCTCCATGATAATGCAAGCCCCACACTTCGTTGGATTGTTCATCATTCACCCTATAGCCTGGATATCACACCTTCAGACTCCCATCTGTTTGGCCCAATGAAACATGCGCTCCGTGGGAATCTGTACGTGAATGATTGGGAGATTATTGATGCAGCAAGACGTCGGCTCCGACGTAGACAAGTAGAGTGGTACTGTGTGGGCATACAGGTCCTCCCAGTAAGAGGGCATAAGGCCATCGCATTGAATGGAGATTAGGATGATAATTAGGGTTTTGTATCCAAAAGAGTGAGAGATAATATGGTGCACTGGAATTCTTAATAAAACCAACCAACCTTTCAGAAAAAAGGTGTTGTGTTACTTATTGAATGCCTGTTATACAACAGCATATGGGTCCATTGTAATGGTATAAGAACCCCAAGGTGTTTGGTGGTATTAATCTGCTGTGTAGTTTGAAGAACTTACGGAAAGTGGTGGGATCACATAATACTTAGTATTTAGAGGTTGTTAAAACCAGAAATTGACAACTGTGACATATTGGAAATAAATCTAAGTGTTCACCAAAAACACAGTCACACGGGAGTTAAGTAACATATTTGTGACAGTGTACAAGGAATTTGTATAAACTGTGATCTTTATTAAAGAGCGATGATTTGGAACACATTAACTACAAAGAACTGGCTGAAAGGTGTAGTTGAATTCTTGCACCAAGCACTGAACTCATCTGCAGAAGTAACTGACAACTTCAGAAGATACCTCAATTGTCTAGTATGTGTGTTTCTCTGTCATGCTATCAACAGGCACAGATTTTGACCACCTCATAGTAAATAAAGAAAATCATAACTTAATCAGCAGTAGAGACTAAACTTCTGAAGGATCTGTTAAACTTTTTTGAAAACTGGTAATTTGGAAGTCTGCCCAGGTTTATATTAGATTTATTGTTGATGAGGACTTTGGCGTCTTTAAGGAGAGCCGGAACGATGAAAATGACAAAAATTAACGTTTTTTGGTTTTTCATTATAAAATTATTTGGAGTTTTCTGAATAAAACAAATAAAGTTTCACCCTTCAAAGTGAATTCTAAGTGCGTTTTTTATCGCTGCAAAGTTGACGCGCCGCGTAAACGGTTGTAGCGACTTGGTGTGTCACCTCTGACGGCACCGCTCACTGGTTGCAAGCAGGGTATCTTTCTGGAATTATACAGTGTTTTGTTTTCCAACATTGTATGGCTTTATCTCTGTGACAAGTGACTGTTCATATCAGTAAACATAAATGCTAAAATGCTATACCGTGTGTGTTGACTTGTGGAGTTTGCTTTCTGTTGTTTAGCTGTTCAATTTTGCGTATTTGACGAATTTTGCTCATACCTATTTTACGTATTTGGTTTGTGGATATCAGTATGCCCCGTTTCAGCAATTGAGTGTTTAAGGAAAGTCACAATGAGTGGAAGAAGAAATATTTTGTTTCGAAGGGAGATGCTGCTCAGGCTGCTTCACTGACTACTCCAGATCAGTCTGATAGAACTACTTCCAGCAAGAAACTTTGTGACAGCAAAGAAAAATTTGAAAACTATGAAAGTGACAGTAATGATGTGAATGAAATAATTAACATTTCCTTGCTCTCTAATATTGTGAAACATAACGTATTAGGCCAAATTTGCAAAGAAAGAGGACTGGAATTGAAAATAACTTCATACACTGGTTTGGCATGTAAAATGTTATTGAAGTGTAACAAATGTGCTGCAGAAGTCGTTTTCTAATTCTAACAGTATTCCTCGTAGTGGTAATAGTGGAAAGAGGGGGTATGATATGAATGTTAGGCTAGTGTATGGCTTGCGTTGCATTGGCAAGGGCAGTGATGCAGGGACAATGTTATGTGGAATTATGAACTTGCCAAAACCACCAACCAAGTTTAGATTTTATAATGAATTCGTGGGATCTTCTGCTGAAGATATTGCTCGAGCAACAATGAAGAAAGCAGTTGAAGAAGCTGTGACAAATAATGGGAATTGTAGAGATTTAACTGTTGCTTTAGATGGATCATGGCAACGTAGAGGTCATAAATTTCTAAATGTAGTTGTGACAGCTACCGGTGGAGACAGTTGCAAAGTAATTGCTGTTGCTATTCTCTCAAAACATTTTAGATGTAAGGGCAATACTAAGGACGAACATAGTGAAAGTTGTGAAGCAAATTTTCATGACACGAGTGGAGCGATGGAAGTAGAGGGAGTGAAAACAATTTTTTCCAGATCACAGGAGTGGTATAATGTACGATATGCTAACTATCTAGGAGATGGTGATTCTAAGGGACATAAAGCTGTAGAGGAACTCAAACCTTATGGCAATGAAATTCACATTAAGAAACAGGAGTGCATTGGACATGTGCAGAAGCGCATGGGGGCTCGCTTGCGCAAACTAAAGCAGACATTAGGATCTCAGAAGCTTAGTGGTGGTAAGACCCTTGGAGGAAGAGGAAGATTGACCAATGAAGCAATTGATAGATTGCAGGTGTATTATGGGTGTGCAATTAGGCAAAATACAAGAAGCATTGAGCATATGAGGAGAGCAGTATGGGCATTATTTTTTCATACTGTATCGACAAATGAGCACCCACAACATGCACTGTGCCCCATAGGTGATGACTCGTGGTGTAAGTACCTATCAGGAAAGAAATATGCCCATAAAAACAGTTTGCCAAATGCTGTAATGGATGTAATTATGCCCATATTCAGAGATTTATCACAGCCAAGTTTATTGGAAAAGTGTTTATATGGGGAAACACAAAATCCAAATGAAAGTGAAAATAATTTAATTTGGATTAGGGTTCCCAAAAGAGTGTTTGTACAGATAAAAACATTACATTGCGTTTTGGAGTGTATGATGCAGTGGCAACAAACATTATCAAATGTGATGTGCTGAAACATTTAGGTTTCCAACCAGGACACAACACCATTTCCACAATTTTCCTAATTGTGAAGAAAGGCTAAGAGGTGCAGGAAGAAGAGACAAAAGCCTTCAACATGCAGCGATAAGGAAGAAAAGACCAGTGAAAAGGAAACTAACACTGGCAAAAGAAGAGGATGCTGATAATCCATCATATGGGGCAGGAATGTATTAAAAAACTTTGGAAGCCATTTCCCGTAACTTTAAAATTTTCATCTTTGAGGAACATTTTCTCAAAAACTGCTAACAGTATATCAATGAAATTTATACACAATATTGTTTACTTTTTTTTCTTCATTTCTATAAGAAATTGTAAAAAAAAGTATAATTCAAGAGTTATAGAAGAAAAAGTACAAAATTTTAGAAGAAAAAAAAGCGTCTGTTTAAAAAAATTGTAAAACAAAAACCAATAAATATTTCTTAACATGGCATTATAACTTTGTAGAGAAATATTCACTGAACACGTGGTCCAAATTTCAGAGCAATACGTTTAATGGTTTTAGAAAAAATGTTCCTTCTATTTGCTAAAATTAACATGAAGGAGATGGATAGTTGTGGCTCCCATTAAGGATGTTTGCATAGATTATAATTTGTGATTGTGATGCAGTTGTAGCAGGTATGGTCACCAAAGTGTAGAGGGCAGCACAAATAAGCAGAAAAGTGTGATGATAGACAGCGTAATTTCTCAGGGAAGAACAAGAATAATTACCCTTTACAAACAATTTTCATTTTGAATATATCAAAATCAATAGCAATATGAAGTTAAAATAACAATAAATAATACAGGTGCAAGGAAAACTGTTGATACACGGTCAACTAACCATCTCAGATTGTGTACATTTTGTGTAACTAAGCATACTAAGTGAAGAATAACTTGGGTAGAAATACCTCTTCATAATACTGAGAACTGAGTAACTTATCTACCCTGCATACCACATACATGATCGCTTGCTGCCCCCCCCCCCCCCCCCAACCTTCCCCCCCCCCCCCCCCCCCTGCGCGCGCGCGCCCACACACACACACACACACACACACACACACACACACACACACACACAGAACTATAAACCTGTGAGTAGGTATATGTTGATTACAGAAGGGCAGTGGAGGAAGTGTTGAGTAAGAAGTAAGGGCCACACCAAAAACCCATTTGAAACCTCTTTGTAAATCCTGTAAGAATCATGTTCATGTATTTAAGCTGTCAGGCACAAAAATTAATAATAGATTGAAAAATCAGCCAACCAGCTACAAATAAAGGTTTATTATCCCTTGACTATGTTTTCGATATTTGTAAAAATATCTTCTTCGGAAGTATTGGCCTCATTACATCACATGATGTGCCTTTGACAGTAAGCCTCAGTCTCTGACAAAATGTACATGTAACTTATGCAAATATTTTATCTTGTGATCCCTGTTGCATCATGGGATGTAATAAGGCCAATACTTCTGAAGAAGATACTTTTACAAATCTCGAAACCATGGTCAGAGGATAATAAACCTTTATTTGCAACTGGTTGGCTGATTTTTCAATGTATTTTGAATTACACAGTTGCTGTTTCACTTCCAGGTTTCAGATTTTTACAAAAATTAATGTCCTGAACATTATTATTATAGGATTCAATGTCAATTCCGGGATTAAGAGGAGGGGATGGATAGGGTGGGGATTATGTTAAAGATGTCTTCCACTTTTATATTCAGGAGTCTCCCTTTCTCAATATTATTTCTATTATAGAATATTCTTGCAGTCCTCATTGTATTGTGTGCCAGATTTTAAAGTTTTTGTGCTGTCAGGTATAGTAAGTACATAATCATTTTTATATCAGAATTCTTAAATTTGTCATACATTGTGGATCTCACACCCCACCTTAGCCAGTTTGGCAGGTTTTAGAGAGACATACAAAAATGAGAGGGGCAGTTAACAGAATAATAAACATGGTAAAGGAAATGTCTTCTGAAGCATCAAGGCAGGAAAAGTAGATAGTGGAGAAACTTCTCAGCCTACCTTTGAGGTGGTATGTATCCCTAGAACATGGACAATACTCAACGCAAAAAATCTAATGCAGTAGCCAGTCCAATATGGTGGGGTCATCATGTACTCTTTCTACTGTAGCCCCCTGACACTGCAGGGCTCACATGAATGATGCCTGAACTGTCACCTCCCCACATAAGCTGAAGAGTAGTGGTGTCAAGGTGGCCGCATAACAAATTAAAAGGATTCAACTTCACCATATAATGGCCTTGTAGAACTGCTCGGGATGCCTCAGCCTTCAGTTTCCATAGCCACACTGCGGGACAAGGGACACTTTAGGAAAAGAGGAATCAGACAGTTTGCTCAATATGTAGTTTACACTAGGAGAGATGGTGATTCCTTCATGACAGTGAAACATATGGCTTTTATTGGGGAGGGGGGAGGGGAGGACATCAGAGATAAGTTTGGCAAAGCAGCTGTTATAGAAAAAATGTGAAATAGATTCTTATTGATGAAAGCAGTAACTAAAACACAAGCTCAAACACTCTAAGCTTCTTCTAAGCATTACCCCTTATAAATGCCTGAATACAACCTCTGACAAAGTTTGGTGAATAGCCCTGTAACATTAACGTAGATGAACTATGAACTAGTTACCTTGCTGTCCATTGACATAGTCACCTCCCATAACTATGCATTGCTGAGTTCTGCGATACGTGGCCTAGAAACTTTGCAAAAAGTCTTCCTTTGAGATGGTGTTCAAAAGCCGTGTCACATTTCATTAGATGCCAGGAATATCGTCAAATCTCTTTCCTTTCAAAGCGAGTTTAAGTCAAGGGTATAGGGAGAAGTCTGGAGGGTTGAGATCTGGCGAGTACGGTGGATATTCAAGTTGCACCACCCTGTCTTTTGCCAGGAAATGTTTGACGATATTGGCTGTGTGTGGGCGAGCATTGTCGTTAGCAAAAAACACGGAAACCTTGTTGTGGGTACTAGGGTCGTGCTCTGCATGGATGTTGCATGAAACTGGTCAAAATTTCAACTTATCGTGTTGTTCCCTGAGGTAGAAATTCCTTGTGGATAATGCCTTGAATATCAAAAAACGTGATGAGCATCGTTTTGATGCATGATTTTTCGGCTTTGACTTTTTTCCGACGAGGTGATTTCGGAGAACACCATTCCATGCTTTGCCATTTTGTTTCAGGGCTGTGCCAGAGACACCAGGTTTCATCCTCAGTGACAATACGGTTCAAGAAATTGGGTGTAGCATCCACCATTTTCAACAAAATCCTGTGAAGCCTCTAAACGTGCATGCTTCTGACTGTCAATCAAGTGATGTGGCACAATACAACACGTTTTCCTCTTCCCTAACTGCTGGGTAAGGATCTCTTGCACAGATTCACGGTTAATCTGCAGTTCATCCGCTGTCAAGCACACAGTTAATTGGTGGTTATTCATGATTAATGTCCTCACTTTCTCAATGTTTTCATCACTTATGGCAGTCACTGGTCATCTGCTACGGGGATTGTCAGAATCACTTTCCAGGCCTCCCCGAAAACAGGCGAACCACTCGTACACACACTTCATGGACAGTGCTTGATCCCCACAAACACATTCTAGCATTGTGTGCGTTTCTTTCAGTGTCTTGCCAAACTTAAAACAAAACTCTAAATTGATCCTTTGCTAGTTCATTTTCCTGTTCTCAGTTCAGAACCAACACACTAAACAACCACTTCATCCAACAGGTCTAACACGGAACACACATGATGCTCAACTGAACTATGATGGTGGCAGGTTGTCTTGACTTCAGACTTCTTGTCTGAAGTCAAGACTTACTTCCCACCACCCACAAGATGCTTCTGAAGTTTCTGATAGGTCACATTGTCTTGCTGTACTTTGGAACATGTTTTTGCAAACAATGGCAAAACTCTGCACTGAGGTTGCTATTTGGAACTACCTTCACTGCGCACAAACTGCTTAGACCACCGCAAGTTTGCCTGACTTTCTTTAAAAAGGAAAGGTAGACACAGAAATATGACATTTGATCATCTGTCGTACTTCAAAGGCTGGAAAAAAATTGGGAGCAACACAACCTATACTGTGTCACTGGATTTCCTTCTGATGCAGCCATGATTTTTCCATCCATGTACAATGTTGCTGGAGTGGGACAGCCCCTGGGACATCCTGTATTTTAACTGACTCACACAAATAAGTCAGTGGGAGAAAGGAGTAAGAGCATTGGACTTTAAACAGCCCAATCATCCTCCTATTCAAATGCACACCCAACAGGTCCCCACAAGAACTAAAATCATCTAAAGAAACAGGAGAAAAAGACGAGACGCAAATTAAAAACCTCCCTTGATTGCACTGCCAAAGTTGAATCTTCTTCCTGCAGAATGACTAGTGTAGCTGTAGGTAATAATTACACCATTGGTACAGGAAGTCGGGGAAGGAATAGTGGCTTAAACAAAACCCTTTTAACTTCTGCTGCCCTTAAACTTCCTCCTTTAATGATGATAGAATGAAATTGTAATGACTATTACAGTCTCCTTGCTGAACTTAGTTCAGTTCATACTCTTATTTTCATCCATATGTGTTTAACTGCAAAAATCATGGTGATTGGAAGTCAGCTGCCTACAGTGAGAAACTATCATGTTTTAGTAACAGTCAAACTAAGGCAATGAGGGATTCAGGAGGCATTTGCACATTGTTACTTTCAGTGAGCAGGTACTTCTGAACACCATACTCGAGGCTGTAGCTGTTGAAATCCAACTGTGTACACTAGTAATCATTTGAAATTTACACCTCCTGCTAGACAGAGCTGCCCTCCTACCAGGAGATGGAAGAATTGTTACACCATTTAAATGGTGTGCCCATCAGTGATTTGCCTGACAGTGACCGTAACCAGTTATGTTATCAGTAATGTATTCAGTGCCCATTGGCATTCTACCAAGATGGTCCCTGTGAAAAGTCAGTTGGGAAACTTACTCCTCTAAAGCTTATGTCACATAATCCCAAGGAAAGGACATTGACAAGAGACAGAGCAGGAGGCAATGAATCTGATTACCCATACCACACACAATTTGATAACTTACTCTCACAAAATAGCTGTGGCCAACGGAAACAGGTAAAAAGCATAACGACAACGAAGGAGTCATTCCTCTGCTGACAATGTAATTATGTAGAAAAGACCATGAGCAAAATCACATTATTTAATTAATGTGAAGCGGTACTGTTGGGGAACGATATGTTGTTTCAGTGAAGGCATATACAGCAGATGCCTAAGTGTAAGCTGAACTGTGATGAATCAATTCCCAAATGGAATAGTTATAGTTTTAGACTGAGAGTAATTCATACCAATTGTTATGACATAGCCAAATTCCTGATGATGTGCAGTGCTAAAATATCAGCTTAAAACAATTGTCACCTAGATTTTGCTCACTCAGTGTAGAATTTAAACAGAACATAATGTTCTCAACACATACAGACCTATAATGCCCTTTCTACAGATTGAGAATTCAGTAATTCACTAACACAGTACAAAGATACTGGTACCTGCCCAGACCCAGATATCGTACACAAGCCAATGATTCGCCGCCTTAGTGACTATTATAACAAACTAACTATCCTCATGTCCTTAAAAATATTTGGCAAGGGCGGGAGCCTCCAGTAATCAACATGTACAGAAAAAAACGGTGTTTCACATGTTTCAATCTTGAGATCTACCCTCTTCGCAGTTGCCAAAAATGGAATTGCTGCCATTGCAGGATGAAATTTATTTTCAACTGTGTATCTTCACAAACATTTGTCTAAACTATAGTTCCAAGTCATTGTGCTCAACAGATCATTATAACATCTTTAGGTGCTGTCCAGAAGACATGGATACGCTTATCAGGTAATGAACTTTTTCAGAGTTCAGTCCACCCACCCACAACCTAGATTATAACTTGATAACCGATGGTTAGAAGTGGTAAACTACTTAAGCTTTTTATGACTGCTGTTCTCGTGTAAACTTACATGGGTACTGCACATAAAGCAGCTCAAGACAATTCATATGTAGAAGTTAAACGGTCTTAGCTTCCTCAGAAAGACTCTTATAAATTTTTAGCAGCCATTGATTTTAGCCCAATTAGACTAAGGATGTGCTATTTATGGGTCAGCAGCACCTTCTGTTTCAGTCCTACTAGACCCTGAGCACCACAGCACAGTCCACCTTGTAATTGGAACATTCTGCACGAGCCCTTTTGATGGTCTCCTTGTTCAAGCAGATATCCCAATTGTAAAGGTATGCCACCAACAACTGTTAGTTGAGAATATGGTTAAGATGTACTGTAGGCCAAAAATCACTGTTACACGGTGTTTTTTGAGAACCTCAACATCTATCTTCTTATGAATTGTTTGGAAAAAGGGAGAATAGCAGCAGTTAGGTTAAAAGATGTGAACTGAGAACTGTTTTTTCTCATTGTAACTTGCTTGCTAACTGCATGTGGAGCTTCACACATGATATATTCCATGACCTGTGATATTTATGTATCTCTGGTGTGACATCAGTGTTCACACAGGCACTAATATTCATCACCACAGGCTCTATTCGGTCCTCCACGATGAGCATCTTTACTCTGATATATAGGGTGCATCATGTACAAAACATAACTCACCTTTTATTTTATCAGTGGTTTTAGATATTGAAATCAGGTTTTTAGCAAGTAATAGTACACCGAAGGGCACTTTTTTTGTATGTAATAAAGAATCTTAATGTCTTAACTCTGGTATCGATCAAGATATGGAAGCAAGTATGATGTGACATACTTTCTTTAACAACACCCAAAAGTGCTTGAAAAGATGAGTGCAGTGATATTGATGTAGTGCTGATTACTTTTGAGCCTGAAACTCTTCGCAGAAGAATCCAAAAAATATTCTGAAATTGAAAAGCAAGTCGGCCAAAATTGGCTATTGCACTGTAAACACACTCGTGCCAGGCTATGTCTTCATATGAAGTGTTTCAACTGTTTACTTGTCTCCACTGCAGAACTAGCAGGCGCTGTGTTGTCTACTGGCAGGTCATTTGTGCTTCAACATTTCTCACATGCAGACAGGTATACTAATGAGGGGAAATGCTATTTTTATATGACGAATGTCAAACAAATGTTGTTGAAATGGCAATGGAAGCTAGTATATGCCATTGTTTCACAAGCAAAAACCGTAGCTGACTTTGTATCTTATGTCGTATAAGAAATGAGTTTTATCATAGTAGCATAGGCCTGTCTTGCTGCGTGTAACTACTGAGTCTGGCTTGTGGGCCCTGTTTGGTGCAGTAGCCAACTCTGACCACATTGCTTTCCAGTTTTAGGGCGTTTCTCGGACCCCCCCCCCCAGATCTTTCAACAGAAGTATTAACGAGCGCTATATCACTGTACCTGGTGTGGAAGCATGAAACTGGAATTTCCCTATAGATGCTGCTAGCTGTCAGTGTAAGTCCCATGACCCACCTATGCAGCACCATCTGCTTCCTGTAATGGCTGATGACACTGTCAAAACACAGTAACCCAAATACCATACAACGGTATCTGTTTCAAACCTGTGAACATGTCCATTTTGTGCCTATGAAATACGATTTGTGGACAGCATTGGTTTTCTGTTGTAATTTGAAGAAAACTGTTGCAGAATCACATCAAATGCATGTCAAAGCTTTCGGTGAACATGCTTTTGGGAAAACACAGTGTTTTGAGTGGTTAAAAAAATTCAGATGTGATTTATTTGGACGTGAGAAATGATGGGAAATCACTGAAAAAGTTCGAAGACAATGAATTGCAGGCCTTATTGGATGAAGTGGATGATACGTAAACCCAGCAGGAACTTGCAGAACAATTGAATGTGACACAGAAAGCAGTTTCTCTTCGGTTGAAAGCTGTGGGAAAGGTGCAGAAAGTGGGAAAATGGGTTCTGCATGAACTGAATGAAAGACAGCAAGCAAATCGAAAGATCATTTGTGAACTGCTGTTCGCTTGATACGAAAGAAAGTCATTTCTGTATTGAATAGTGACAGGTGATTAAAAATGGAAATATTTTGGGAATCCCAAGCATTGTAAATCGTGGGTGAATCCAGGCAGACCATCGACATCTACTGCAAGACGCCGGAAAGTAGAGGGTGCTCTGTGTTTGGTGGGATCAGAAGGTTGTCATCTATTATGAGCTGCTAAAACCTGGTGAAACTGTTAACACTGATCGCTACCAACAGCAAGTGATCCATTTAAATAGAGCTGTATGTGAAAAACAAACGGAATGTGGAAAAAGACGACACAAAGTCATATTGCTCCATGATAGCGCCACATCACACACAGCAAAATGGATCAGGGAAACGAAAGAGGCATTCAGTTGATAAATACTAGGGCATGCGGCTTATTCTCCAGACTTGACTCCGTGTGATTATCATCTGTTTGCATCACTGGGGTGTGCTCTTGCTGAACAATGCTGCAATTTGTATGAAAATGGCTCGCTGATGGGTTCACTTCAAAAGAACTACTTTTTTTTTGAAATGGCATTTGTAGCCTGCCAGAGAGGTGGGAGAAATGTATAAACAGCAATGGAGATAATATTGTTTAAACAGCAATGGAGATAATATTGTTTATGAGTTTCAAACAACCAGACGTGTAATTATGACGACCAAATTCTGGTTTCATACTTCTGCACCTGGTAATCGTATTTCCAGAAGTTTTTGTATGCAGTCACGAAAAGTATATGGTTCCATTGAAAATGCCGTATGTGTTTTAATATCTCAGTTGGTGCCAGAGTTCAGAGCATTATCCATACAGAACATTACATGCCCCTCAGCATAATCAATTGCAGAAAACTTCATTTTGATATCTGGAAACATACAGGAAATAAAATGGGTGTTACGTCTTATTGCCTCATCCGGTACACATGTTGTCTCTTCAGTTGCAGGAATTGGATACAAGGTAGACTTTTATACTACAAACACAAAGACATACAATTGCATGGGTAAAGTTTACACAATTTTGTTTACAGTGTTCCATGTAACCAACGTGGCAAAAGCTGTAACAGAAAATACTTATGTTTCTCTATTGAACTGTCTGTTGTACATCTAACTGTATAATGTTCTTGGCTTACTGATTTGTAGCTTCTGGTATAGTGATGATTGCGAGCAAGTATGACTATCTCGATGCTGTCTCTTCCCCCATCTGCCTCCCCCACCCCCTCCCCAGTTTTCCACATGCACAAACTAATGAGGCATGGATGAATGCCTTTTGCTATGTTGGGAGTGTGGCCTTTAGCAGTCACTGCTGTTTGCATACTTAGTGCCACCTGTCAATCTCACAGCGAGTGATGGAGATTCTGCACCCAGCAAAGTGTCGTATGGCAGCAAGCCTGAAGTTACTATATCCAGCTGATGTTGGTGTGACACGATGACAGCATTATGTGTGGTTGACATTAACACTGTTGATCTTGTAATACCAATGGCTCCGTAAATAATGAGAAAGTAGGCTGTACATTTTTCAACAAAAATGTTTATGAAAAAGTTTCTCATTCTACTGTATGCAGCATGTACACAGTGGAGTTAATAGCAGTACACAGAGCTCTCACACATGTAAAGCCTCAACCTATCACAGATATTCTCCTGTGCAGTAACCTCCACAGTAGTTTGAAGGGGACAAAATTACTCACCGACTTACCCTGTGGCGCCCAGCTTTCAAGAACTTTTATGTGACCTTTACAATAAAAGAGGTACAGTCTTATGTTAAAAGATTTAACACAATACAGATAGTATCAAAGTTAGAAACTGTGCACATTTTTTGAGGAGCATAACTCATGGTGTGCAAATTGCCCACACTATTCATTCAGTATTTGAGAATGAGAGCACTTAACAGCTTTCAAGAAGCTTTACATGTAATTTTAAAGCTTTTTGAAAGTTTTTCTCAGTAACACCCTCCCCACCCCACCCCCTCCAACTGCAAAATGATGAAAGAAAAAAAAAAGTTCATTGCTTACTATGTTTTTGCTGTTCATGCAGTAAAACTACAGCATCAGGCATGACATTTCATTTTATGACTTGTTTACCACTATCTCTATTCACAACACATTTTCAGAAAGTATCCACACATAACACTGAATTGCAACAGATCCTGTCTGACAGTGTAACAAAAGCAGCTTGTGTTTCAATCTTCCTAAGGGAAAATGAGTATTTCCATTTGATGTAAAGAATCCACTTTAGTAGATGACTCACGGGGTGGAGTGGGGAGGTGACACATCCACCACTTGTTTTGCAAGGGGGGGGGGGGGGGGGGGGGGGGAGGCACATCTGAAGTCCAAATCTCTCTCCCACCCTCTCCTATACAGGAAATCTATGTTGTTTGATCTTATCACTCACATTGTACTGATGACTTCTTTTTTTAATGATATTCTCTCCTAGTGTCAGTGCAAATGGAGAGACAGAAAGGGGGTTTCGGAATGCGTCTCTTATTCTGGAAAAACATTTTGCTGCACAGTCCCTCTCACCGCTATATCTCCACCTGGGCGTGTTCTACATCATCTTTTATTGATTCTGTTCACTGTTCTCCATAAGTCATTTCTTGCAAAAGCAGCACTCTGTTCACATTCCTCGCAAATCTCTTCTGTTGGCCTATTATTATGAGAGCCCTTGAAAACCTCATTAGTCATTATCGTCATTGTCATCATACAATAGCCATAAATAAAACAAAGAGAGTGCACAGTATAGTATTGAATTACAGGTATGTCGAACAGTTGATGCTATCTGTACAACAGAAAAAAAGTGGATGCCATATTTTAGTTGAAGAATCGACTGTGAGAATGCTGTGTGCAAGATACATTCTGAATTATTTTTCTGATCAAAAGTAAATGTGAAAATGAATTCCCCAACATTTTTAGGCCATTTGAAAAATAATACAAATAATTTTATGTGCCAGTTCATTACTGTGGGTGAGATGTGGGACTATCTGTTTCATGCCAGAAATGGAATATGGATTAAAACAGTGCAAGGAAATGGGCTACTGTTTGTATCCTGATATCTCATTGATGCGGTTCTTATATAAACAGAGTTAATTATCACTACCACATGTATGAATGCACATATTTGATATGCAGAGGTTCTTTTTAAAAGAAAAAAATTACATCATCTGACTGGGCAATTCTGCAGAGAACCACCTCATTCCTTACCTTATTAGTCCACCTGATTTTCAACATTCATCTGTCACACCACTGCGTCTCAAATGCTTCGATTCTCTTCTGTTGTAGGTTTCCCATTGTCCATGATGCACTACCATACAAAATTGAGTCCCAAATGTACATTATTAGAAAATCCTTCCTCAAATTAATGCCAATGTTTAATAGTAGAAGACTTTTCTTGGGAAGAAATGTCCACTTTTCTTGTGCTAGTGTGCTTTTATGTCATCCTTGCTTCCACCAGTATGTGCTTTTTGCTTCCAAGTTAGAAGAATTCCTTAATTTCCTGTACTCTGTGGTTAAAAATTTTGTTGTTAAGTTTATTGCCATCTCATTTCTGCTAATTCTCATTACTGTCGTGTTTGGTTTGCTCTCAATCCATACTCTGTGCTCATTGAACTTCATTCCATTCAACAGGTTTTGTAATTGTTCTTCACTTTCATTGAGAATAGCAATACCACCAGCCAGTTTTATTGTTGATACCTTTTCACCCTGAGTTTTAATTGTACTTTTGAGCCTTTCTTTTATTTCTGCCATTGCTTCTTCTGTGTATAGACTGAAAATTAGGGGTGAAAGAATGCTTCCCAGCCTTACACCTTTTTTAATCTGAGCAATTTATTCTTCGTTTTCCCCTTCTTATTGCCTCCTCTTGGTTCTTGTACGTATTTCTTTGCTGCTTCATCCTATTTTTCTCAGGATTTCGAACATCTTGCACCAGTCAACATTGTCAAAAAGTCCTTTGCAATGTCAGAACCACCTTTGATGCCTTTACATCTCCTAAGCCAAACTGATCATCTAACTCCTCCTCAGTTTTCTTTTTTATTCATGTGTATAGTGTTTTTTCTTTAGCAACATAGATGCATGAGCTGTTAGGTTGATAGTGCGATAGTTGTTGCACTTATCTGCCCTTGCTGTCTTCAAGAATGTGTCGATGACGTATTTCCAAGCCTGATGGTATGTTCCAAGACCTACGTATTCTAAACACCATCTTGAACAGTTGTTTGGTTTCCACTTTCTCCAACGATTTCAGAAATTGTCATCCAAAGCTCATTTAACTCTGACTCTAATACTGAATCTCCTATGTATTCCATATTGATTCTAATTTCTTCGTTAATCATGTCATATCTGATCTCCCTGCCATGTTGAAGAGTGGCATTCCCATTGCACTTTCAGTGTTGACACCCTTGCTTTTCATTTCATCAAAAGTTGTTTTGACTTTTCTATACTCTGAATCAGCCCTTCTGATGACTATTTCTGTTTAGATTTCTTCACATTTTCCTGCAGCCACGTTGCTTTGGCTTCCCCTGCACTTCCTGTTTATTTCATTTCTAAGTGATGTATTTCTGTTTTTCTTGAATTTCCCTGAGCATTTTTGTACTTCAGTTGTTTGTCGGTTATCCTCATCTACATATGTACTCTCCAGGCCACCAGCCGATGCGTGCCAGAAGGTACTTTGTGCCGTTGCTAGTCACTTCCTTTCTTGTTCTGCCCACAAACAGAGTAAGGGAAAAGAGACTACTTATGTGCCTCTGTATGAGCCCTAATCTCTCTTGATCCATACACAAAATATATCTTGGTGATAGTAGAATCATTCTTCAGTCAGCTTTAAATACTAGTTCTTTGCATTTTCTCAACAGCGTTCTGCGACAGGAATGTGATTTTCTCTCTAGGGATTCCCATTTGAGTTCGCGAAGCATCTCTGTAATACTTATGTGCTGATTGAACCTACCGGTAACAAATTTAGCATCACACCTCAGAATGGCTTGGATGTTTTCCTTTAATCTGACCTGGTGGGACTCCCATACACATCAGCAGTACTCAAGAATGGGTTGCACGAGTGTTCTGTATGGTATGTCTTTTCTGGACGAGCTACACTTTCCTGAAATTCCCCTAATGAACCAAAGCCAAACATCTGTCTTCCCCACTACTGTTCTTATGTGCTCTTTCCATTTCATATTACTTCACAACATTACACTTAGATATCTAATTAATCAGACCGTGAGACAGCATACTATTAATGCTATATTTAAATACTATGATATTGTTTTTCTTATTATTTGTATTACCCTACATTTTTCCTTTATATACAGCAAGCAACCATTCAACACACCAACTAGAAATTTTGTCTGTCATCTTGTATCATCCTGTTGTTGCTTAATGACAACACTTTACCATACACCACTACTTCATCAGTTCGCAACCACACACTGCTGCTCATGCTGTCCATTCAATCATTTATGTATACAGCAAATAAAAAGCGGTCCTACAACACTTTCTTTTGTCACTCCTGGAGATACCCTAGTCTCTGATGAACATTCACCATTGAAGTCAATGTTCTGGGTTGTATTACTTATTAAGCATTTGAGCCACTTGCCGGTCAGGAAACATAATCTGTATGCTAAGACCTCTGTTAGTCTGCAGTGGGGCATTGTATCAAATGCTTTCTTCAATTCTAGGAATACAGAACCTGCCTGTTGCCCTTCATCCATGGTTCCCAGGATATGTGAGAAAAGGACAAGCTGAATTTCGCACAAGTGAGACTTTATAAATCCGTGCTGATTTGTGGACTTAAAGCTTTTACATTCCAGTGAAATTCATTATATTCGAATTGCGAAACACTGTAGGCCAAATTTTAACTGAGTGCATTTTGTTTTGTGATAAACAGGCAGAATCCTGTTTAGGTAGGATGTACATATATTTTAGCAGATAACAAGACAACTATGTTCCATGCATTGCTAAATATTTCAGAGCTTTCTGTTTTGGGTTCCCAATCAACCCTGATACAACGCTACAGATTGTAAGCTCGGCTTTTTCCACTTGAGTGAGGCCTCAGAACCAAAGCAACAGATGTCATTGGTGCCGACATAAGTCACAACTTGCGGAAGACTGCACCCTGCGCCTTCAAGAGCCGTAGGCAAGGCCTTCTCCACGTTTCAGATGGGGTCTTTTGGTAGATGTACTGAGCACACATTGGACTTCTTTCCAGCCCATAATGCTATTTCCTTAAGGGGCTTCATAACATGCCTAACACTTAAGCTCCTGATACCTAGCAAACTTCTGTCCCCATCATGTGCTTGGACCCTGCCGCATGAATGGTCACCTACCATACACAGAATGAAAGGGCAAGGCCAGATGGCCAGCCTCCAAGTTGACACTGCCTGGAACATCATGAATGCAACAAAACCTGTCACCCTCCCTGCGATGAGGGTGGTTCCCCTGTATGAGGTACACTGAAAGGTGCCTCAGAGTAATTCTTCTGTTACCCAAGGTTTTTTTGCCAGTATCTTTCTTGAACCTACATTTGAATGTCCAACTTAAGTGATTGTCATTTTATAGGTGTCCATTCCTCTTCAATCGAACTGCCCACTGTAGTATTTGTTATTGCAGCCCGTGTAGTGTCAGTATCTGTTTAGATTTTTCTATCTGACCATGATATAATCCATCTGAAATCTACCCATGTCTCCAGGCATTTTCCTAGTATAGCACCACCTCTTTTCCTTCTCATATCACCATGTTCGTCATCCAAGTTTATTAGATTTTTATCTCCCTTTATGTAGTGGATTATGCATTAGATATTGTCATACATGTTCTCTATTTCTTCATCTTCTGCTTGTGATGTCGGCATGTATACCTGAACCATTGTTGTTGACATTGGTTTCCTGCTGAGTCTGAGGAGAATAATACTGTTCACAGTAGCTCACTCTCTGCCCTACTGTCCTGTTCACAATGAATCCTATTCCTGTTGTAGCATTTACTGTGCCTTATCTTTCCATTTCACTTCAGTGGCCCCCACTATATCTAGATTGAGCCTTTGCGTATCCCATTTCAGATTTTCTAGCTACTCACCATTGACATTCCATGCGCTGACTCATTTGCCGGCTACTCAGTCATGTTCTTGTGGTCACTCCTCCTTGGCCGTTACCCTCAGAGATCCAAATGGGTGACTAATGTGGATTTTTTTGCTAGCGTCGAGACCGTCACATGTCCTGTGGATGCAAATTTTGTTCTTTTAATGCAGTAGTTTGTATTACCTTCCGCATCTTCATGCTGTTGATCATTGGTGATTCTTCCACCTTTTAGCATCAGTTTCCCACCCCAGTGGCA
The DNA here is from genome assembly GCF_021461395.2 of Schistocerca americana. Classification (NCBI taxonomy): domain Eukaryota; kingdom Metazoa; phylum Arthropoda; class Insecta; order Orthoptera; family Acrididae; genus Schistocerca; species Schistocerca americana. Next base: position 713,930,365 of record NC_060120.1, on the reverse strand, counting down.
AGAAGTTGACCTGAAACTCTGTCCGCACACCCACTCTCTTTGACAAGACCATGGGCAGAATGAGGGTGGCTCTTCATGCCGAAAGTCCTTTTCCACCTTTTGCTGATGATTTTATTCAAAATTTAAGCTTTGGCTGGGACGAATTGAGGACCCGAGACATTTTGATTATTGATCAAAGATGCTACTTCCTAGATCACGGGTTACAGCTACTGCCCAAGTAAACAATAGCATATTTAGAGAGTGTTGCAATGCTGCCCTGCCTATTACATCAGCAAAACAAGTAAAAGCTTTCACATTTCCAATCACACTTCGGTGCATTTCATTGGAATAATTTACATTAGTTAGCAGTTATGTATATGTGGCATTCGATATCACAAACGGTACAAGAATACCTTCAGAATTTAACACTCAAGAAGTAAGAACTCCAATTTTTTGGGAGACACAAAAATGTATATACACTTTCTAAAAATATAAAGAGAAGTTTAGTGAAAAAAAGAACTATCAGTGGTTTAGCAGTTTCTTGGGGATATTTTGAAACAAGACAAAAGCACAAAAGACTGTTTACAAAATGAAATCTCTTTGGAACAAGCTGACAGTAAAAGTATGATTCTAAACAAACAGCAACAGAAAAAGCATGGCAGCAGTTTGTTGTGCAATTTATCTGTGATACAGGTCATCACTACTGAAAAAAATCCACTCATGTTTAAGTGTTGTGCATCTAAAGAGTCTTAAGAATCTAGTTGTAATTCTTCGCATTAAGTTTACTATCAGCCATACATTAAGATATCTTCAGTGTACATTTTAAATGGATGTGAAAGGTAGTAGCAATGGAAGGATGTTTTTTCAATGGATACAGAAATGACCAAAACATATAAATGTGTGCTATGTTTTGAAATGCATTGTATGAGAATAAAAAATTGTGGCTGAAGCAAATTTTACTAATTACGACAAAGCGGATAACATTGGTAATTTTTAATATTAAATGTGAAGGGAGGGAATGTTTGGCAGTTAGATCCCCATATGGATGATCGTAATTTAGGTTTGTTTAGTTCTGTCTATAGAGGGTGTTCCAGGAGGAATGGTCAGTATGCAGGGATATGATAGAAACCATCATACAGAGCATAGAAGTCTAGTAAACATGGACTCTAAAATGCATACCTTAGGTGCTGTGAGGACTTGTTCATCCTCGTTACTGTGTAACATGTCTTTTTTACTGAGAAAGTACTCATAGTTCCTTAGGTGTGCATTTTAGAGCACACTTTGGTTTGAATGATTGTTCCTGTCAAATCCCTGAATATTGACTGTTTCTTCTCAGGCACCCTATATATACGTTGTAGCCTCAAGCTGAAGTTCATTTGTTATAATACAGCTCCTGATCATTTGCTGTCTAATGTGTCCCAGTAGAAGAAAAATTGTGGAAAGCAGCCCAGCAGCACAATTTCTCTTCAGTGTGGAAAGGGGATAATTGATTTTGAGAAATATCAGGAGTGCTTGGAGAAAATTATCCACATTTCTTTGTACCGTGTGCATGAGCTTCTGAGGATTAAAGTGCGCCTCCAAGATGATCTGTGACAACAACAGTCAGTGGTCACTGAAAGGAAGGTAGTTGCAGCACAGAAAGTGGTGGAAGGTTATTAGTCTGTGGCATATTACATCCACCAAAAGTTTCTAAAGCTAATTTAGCAGCTGTAGGCTTCAAAGTTCATAGTTTTTGACCCTGTAGTTATGGTCTTACCTAAAATTATTTCATATTGTTTCTGTAAGTGAGACCTTGACTGAAAGAGCTAGAGCTTCTGTATGTGTGGGATGTGATTTGTGTGCAAATATTTTTAACTCTTCAATTTATCTTACTCGATAGAGGTCCCCAGCTGATGATGTACACTGGTAGATCTAGTGTAGAAAGCTGCCTCCTTCCAGGATGAATCACATTTTGTTTTGGTTCTTGCAACAGATCTGGCTTATGCCTTTTTTACTACTAGTCATGCAATCATTTCATCTTACACTTTTCTGGATACACAATCCCAGTTGCTAATGATTGTAACTATTTTCAGTGATCTTCTTTGCTATAATCAAACATTAATGGGTCTTTCCACTGATTTGTGGGGAGTGAGTTACAGTTGGTTCTGATGAGAGTCATCTGTTGGTTCTTGCCTTTTGGTGTTCTACAGGTTTGCCTGCATTTGCAACAGTTTCATAGTGATGTGAATTAATTATGCCAGTGACATTGTACCTGAGTAGTTTTGTGGCTCTCAATCATGTGAAACATCATGAGGTAGTCGAAGTAAGTGGGAATAGGTTGCAATCTGGTTTAATATAGACAGTAAATTTATACAGTATAATTGTTGGGCTTCACTTAGAGAAGGGGAATGCAGCTGCAAATGAATCTTCCTACTAAACAATAACAATGATATAATGGCTTTTATGTAACATAACACTATGAACATGTTTTGGAATGAAGACAACATTAGTCACTTGAAGCTACCAATTGTATAGAAACAATAAACGCACTAATTTGACATTTGACCCCATCCCACCACCACATGGAGAAAACATGGGGCTCAGCTGTACCAAAGACAGCACCTCTCTCTCTCTCTCTCTCTCTCTCTCTCTCTCTCTCTCTCTCTCTCCCTCTCCCCCTCTCCCCCTCTCCACCCCCTCCCCCCTCTCCCCCCTCTCCCTCTCCCTCCCCCTCCACCCCTCCCTCCCCCTCCACCCCCTCCCTTCCTTCATTGGTCTAAATATAGTTCAGTGTGTGCGCACACACACAGCAAGTGCTTGGCACTCAGTAGGCCTGATGGCAGTGTGTGTAGGCAGTGGTGTTAGATACAAATTTTATAAAACAGCCCTAGCTAATGCAATTTGTGAGTATGTATGTGTGTGTAAAATAATTTTTATAAAATAGTGTGGCTTGGAGTCAAGCACTATTTCATGATCAGTTTACCTGCCAACTGCAGTCTTAGGAAGAATGAAGTGTGTTTGCATGTAAGATTTCAGAGGAAACATTATTCTTCAGAGTTGTAGTTTCTTAATTTTAAAATACAGTTTTCTAATGTGTTTAGTTCTATTGTTGTGCTTTCCTATTCACATGCGTAGCAGGAAAGATGACTTTAACTAAATTGAATGATTCTGACATGTACCTCTGTTGTTACTTTGAATCTCATTTTTAATTGAATCTAGCTTAATTGAGTGGCAATGAAAGAACCTTTTGTCATTATTTTGCAACCAATTTTCAGTGTTTTGTTTCCTGGGACTAATGGCTTTGAATTTTTCCACAGTGCTGCTGGACATCAAGTGAAATGCACAACACAAGTCCAGAGGGGCACTACCGTGCCAATGGGACCCATAATCAAGAACGTGTTGCTATTTTGGATGCAGGAGCACAATATGGAAAAGTGATAGATCGTAAAGTGCGAGAACTTTGTGTTGAGAGTGAAATATTGCCATTGGACACACCAGCATTCACACTGAAAGAAAAAGGATACAAGTAATATTAACTTAGAGCATATTGTTAAAAGGGTGAAAAATTAGAGTAACTATCAAGAAATGTAACATAGAAATAATGCAGATATAATCAAAATACAATTATTTATTTTCACAATCATTCAGCCAGGTAGTTCCTGAAGTTGCATAACTGAAAAATATACTCCTTAAAATACACAGCTGTAAGAATGGCTGCATTATCAGAATTTTTAATTGCTCACATAGGCCAAGTGCCATAAACAAGATTGTGATGCCTTTATTTCGAGTAAGTTCTTGAGTTCTTGAAGGAAAAGTAGAAGCAAGCGAGTGGCAATGAATAAAATGGCTGCTAACTTTGTATATTAGTCTCTTTTTGACGTCAGTGGTTCTCTTATGTAAATAATGATGTGGGTGTATGAATTGTCTATTTTGTCCGCCCCCGGTAGCTGAGTGGTCAGCACGACAGACTGTCAATCCGGAGGGCCCGGGTTTGATTCCCGGCTGGGTCGGAGATTTTCTCCACTCAGGGACTGGGTGTTGTGTTGTCGTCATCATCATCATTTCGTCCCCATCGACGTGCAAGTCGCCGAAGTGGCGTCAAATCGAAAGACCAGGTGAACAGTCTACCCGACGGGAGGCCCTCGTCACACGACATTTCATTTCAATTGTCTATTTTGAAAGACCAAATGAAATGGTATTTGCTTACAAACTTTAGTTTATAGTCACAATTTTGCAATCTTCATTTTTGTTAACTAGCAGAAATGTTAAATAATATTATTTGATACCAAACATATCTTGTTGCTCATGAACTTAATTTGAAATTTCAGTTGATATTCTCTTCTTATTTGGTGACAAATGTGCCCATCATACATGGCATCATCCGCATAGAAGTTCTATACCTGGATGAGAATTACAAAGTGATTAAGCACAACTGAACGTGGAAGGGGGTGACGTTTGCTGGTGTGTGTGTGTGTGTAGTGTGGCTCTAGCAGCAACAGGTGTGCGGTTATGTACTATCTTCTCACACACCCTGTTGACATGCAGTATAAAGGATTATAATATCCTTCTTGCTTATAAAATAACACCGTTTTCCTGTTATTTGTATATCTTGACAGAAGTAACTGGGTGTGCACTATCTTTTACAATTATCTGTATGCTTCATGTTTAGTTGGCCTATTGGATATGAAAGGGGTGCTCAAATGGGTGTTTCCTTCATGAGACTACAATAACTAACAACATTAAAATAATATAAATTCCTTAAGTAACTACCAATCACTTCATTGTACATACAGTATGTCATATTTGTGCGGAGGGGTATCCGTTAACAAGATTTATGGAAGTAGGATAGTCACCACTCACAGAAAACCTGAAACACAAACCAGCTTGCAAGACAGTAATGCTTTGTGTCGTTTTCCAAGGGAAGCAGCACTTCCACATATACTGCCGTCTGTCCAGTCTTTTTTTTACAGAATGTACAACATTTATCCACGTTTCTTCAAGCCACACAATTTCTTTAAATGGTTGCTTAACAATTTCACTTAAAAATTGACAGTGCCATGCTACGATATCGCTTCACTCCATTACAGTATTGTGTCCATTATTTTTTTTGTGCCTGGGACCAAGGGCTCTGACAGTTATTAATAAATAAATCTTGCTGCCACTGAATTCTACCTCATGAAGTATAACTCAGTTTTTTATGGTTGTATATTCTTTTCTCTTGTAATATCTACATACGTGATGACAAACAGCGAGTCCATTTCATTAGTCATTGTCCTGTCTTCCTGCTTTTGCCAGGTGTCTGTACCGTGGACGAAACAGCCCCTTATTGTTCTGTGCAGTTTTTATTGTCACAAACATTCATGACATGTTTCTATCTTCAAGGCATGTGGAGTTCTTTTGATTACCTTCGTTGGAGGCAGTACAAGGCAGTACAGCCATGCCATTGTATCTCCTCAAAATATTTGCACACTGAGCGCACAAACTAATGTGTCTGACCATTTAAAACTTGAGCATATCGCTGAAACTTCATTCAGTAACCATACTTTTCTGCTCACTCCTGCTGCAAGCTTGAGACATTCTGTAGCACAGAGTAAACTCGCCACTCTGAGGAACAAAGCACACGACAAAAATGGTTAGCACCTGTTAACTTACCAGCTGAAAGCATCATCTGCAGCTTCTGCTTGCAGTTGGAAAGTGATTTAACAGTGAAACTTCCTGGCAGATTAAAACTGTGTGCCGGACCAAGACTCGAACTCGGGACCTGATTTGACAGTGTTGAATGGAACAGGATGCATAACCAAAATCATTCTCAGGTTGGAGCTATGGTAACAGCACCATAAACAGCTGGACAGCAATCATTTTGCATTATTCTGATTCAAGTATAGTTGCTGTGTAGTGGGTTTTCACCAACACCTATCAGTCCTCCCTACCATCCATGAAAGTTCATATTATGAAGGACACATTGCACTTTTGTCTGGATGTGATTTGTGTAACATTTTATGATATTTGCTTCTGTTAAACAATAAGAAAACTTATAATTCTTCTTGATATTTCTGAAATACCCCTCTTTTGCTCACAAATGTGTTAATATCATTATGAATATAATAGAGGAAAACATTCCACGTGGGAAAAATATATCTAAAAACAAAGATTATGTGACTTACCAAACGAAAGCGCTGGCAGGTTGATAGACACACAAACAAACACAAACATACACACAAAATTCAAGCTTTCACAATCAACGGTTGCTTCATCAGGAAAGAGGGATGGAGAGGGAAAGACGAAAGGATGTGGGTTTTAAGGGAGAGGGTAAGGAGTCATTCCAATCCCGGGAGCGGAAAGACTTACCTTAGGCGAACAAAAAAAGGACGGGTATACACTCACTCACTCGCGCGCGCGCACACAAAAACACAAACACAAACACAAACACAAACACACACACACACACACACACACACACACACACACACACACACACACACACGTCCTTTTTTCCCCCTAAGGTAAATCTTTCCGCTCCAGGGATTGGAATGACTCCTTACCCTCTCCCTTAAAACCCACATCCTTTCGTCTTTCCCTCTCCTTCCCTGTTTCCTGACGAAGCAACCGTTGGTTGCAAAAGCTTGAATTTTGTGTGTATGTTTGTGTTTGTGTGTCTATCGACCTGCCAGCGCTTTCGTTTGGTAAGTCACATCATCTTTGTTTTTAGATATATGTTAGTGGTAGATATGTTACCATTAACCAGTTCCGACTCAGATGAGTCATCATCAGAACTAAAATTCTTCAGAAGAGAAAAACAAAAAAGTACTACTGATATTTCGATAACTGTAGATATTTAATAGTCATTTTGCATTTTTGTCTTTTGTAGATTTTCAGTTCTGATGAGGACTCATGAAGAGTCGAAACTGGTCAACTAAAATATATTACCAAAAGTGATAAAAACAGTTGTGAATAAATAGTGTATTTCAAATAGATGTCTTGCTTAAAATGGATAATGTCAAATTTCATTGAAATATTGCTCTTTGAATTCTTGTTGCCAGTAAAATCTACATCTGATTTCAGGGCAGTCATAATATCTGGTGGTCCAAACTCTGTATATGCTGAAGATGCTCCTCGGTATGATGCAGACATATTTAGGATAGGAATTCCTGTTCTTGGTAAGTAGTGTTCTAGTTAATAAATACATTTAAGATTTGAATTTACATAAAGTAAATTGAATTTGCCTTTTTTACAGGAATATGTTATGGAATGCAGATGATGAACAAAGAGTTTGGTGGACAAGTTATTCGAAAGGATAGCAGAGAAGATGGGCAGTTTAGCATTGATGTCGACAATAAATGCTTATTATTCAAGTTAGTGATAGTACTAAATAAGGTTTTTCAACTTTGGCCTGTTGCCTCTTTGATTTGTAGTTTTTAGTGTTGGGGAAAACTTGACACATTTGTGTGTATTGCATAACAAGATTGAAATTTACCATATAATGAATATTATTACACTAGGAAACTTGTTACTATGGTAAAATGCTCTGTGGTAATTGTGAATACTAATGAAAAGTTATTTTTGCCAAACCATTTGTGACGGCCATTTTTGTGACACTCCATTGAGTATCTATAGATAACTTATTATTTAAGCAGTGTAAAAACATCCACACAATGTTTCTGATCAGAATGATTTTGCTACTGGTGATTCACAAAAGTTTGACTATATTACTGAAAACTCCCTTTAAGACTGCTTATAAGTGGTGTTAAAAAAAAAAAAACCATCCGGAGTCTGGAATGCACAGACTGGTGACTGGGAGGGTGATGTCATGGTGTGTGTAATGAGGGGTGGTTCCGACCAAAGCTGTGGAAGTTCACAGCCTGTCGCTAGAGGGCACGCATGCACATCATGTGACTATACAGAGCTAGCAGCAGCATGCATCTATTGTCCAACACTGCCAGTAGTATTGCAAGCAGTGACATGGAGGCGTTAACAGAAGAGCAAAGAGGTGTTCGATTTCTGACAGCGAAGGGAGTAGGAGGAATGGACATTCATCGACGAATGTCACAAGTGTATGCTGAATACTGCATGTCCCTTGCAAGGGTCAAGGCGTGGCACAAGCGCTTCAGGGAAGGACAGGTGTCATTAACCGATGATGCATGGTCTGGAGCACCACACTGCATAACCTATGACATTGTCCAGTTGGTGAATGTGTACTCATTACCCAGGACCGCTGAGTGACAGTGAAAGCCATAGCTGCCATGGTCGGATTGAGCATTAGAAGTGTTCACACCATCACGAGGGAACAACTGCACATGTCCAAAGTGTGTGCCCAGTGGGTGCCCCACAGTCTTCAACCACACCACGAAGCGTGTTGAATGGCCCACTGTCTTGGTCATCTGTAGCGCCATGCTCGGGAAGGGAATGCATTCCTGGCACGAGTGGTGGCTGGAGATGAGTCATGTTATCATCACTTCAAACCAGAATCTAAATGACTAAAAAAGTCTCCAGTGGAAGCGTCTAGGGTTACCACCACCAAAAAAAGCCAAGGCCATCCACACGCATGCAGGAAAAGTTATCCTGACATTCTTTTTTGAAGAAGACAGCCCCCTTCTGATTAACTTCCTGCAGCACAGTGAATGCCCAGCATTACTTGTAAACCTTGACCACCTTTCGCTGAGTGATCAAATCAAAACGGCCAAGCAATCTCGCCCGTGGGGTCATTCTGCTGCACGACAATTCAAAACCTCATATGGCCAACACAGTCACGGCACTCCTGCAGAAATTCAAATGGGAGATTCTCGGCCACCCTCCATACAGTCCGGACCTCTTTTCCTGTGATTACACCATTTTTGGACCCCTTAAAAAGGCTCTGAGGGGCAAACGATTCACCTCGGACGACGACATCCAACTGTATATGCAGAACTGGGTAACATCGCAGCCCCGGGAATTTTATGGGACAGCCATTCACCGCCATGTGTCACAGTGGTACAAGTGTCTCAACAGCCAGGGTCAGTACTTCTAAAGTACAGCTACTGGTTTCAGTAATTGTGCCTCCGGCTCGTTTCTTTTTAAATGCCCCTTATAGAATAGTTCAGGAGTATGGAATCCCCTTTCATGACCCGTCTTTAAATTGTGGATTTCCCACTTTGATGATGATAGTTAATAGAAGCTGTTGCAGTTACATATGCATTTGTCAGCATACTAACATAAGTTGATTGGTTGCCGTGTTTGTAAAGTGCTAGAGAGCAACAAAACTGGTGACTTGAGGGACAAGTATAGAAGGACCCACCTACAACTTTTTTTGCACACTTTCCCCATAGTGTTCCTGCATTACAGTTCAGTCATCACAAGTCTGAAGCCTTTGGCCCACTTATGGAACTGAATCTGGCAGCTATTGCAGAGTTGTGCCGATGGCACCATGAATGAAACACAATGTTAGCATAGTAACACTGTTAATGATATGTTTTCAGTAGTGATCTTTTTCTATGATATTTTATTAATGGTATGTGCGGCAGAAATGACACTTAAGCAACAGTATACGCCAATAACGAACCGAGCCAAACTAGGGCAGAGGGTTCTCGTTTTCTCTTAGAAAGAAAGGGAACGTGAGGCCACTTACACTGCTTTTGTTGGAAACAAGTTGAAAGCTCTCCTGTGATTGAATCCCAGACACAAAGTAATTCATACTCATTGTTCAGTACTGTAATTTCATCACAACTTGCAAATTGTCCATTGTGGTAGATCCCCCTTCTAAAGTCATCTTTTTACTTTACCTCATTAAAATCTTAACAACTGTCGTGTATGAAGAAGAGGGCGATAAGTCTATAATTGTTTCTTGTGTTTCTCTTCTCTTATAAACTCTAATAATTATTGTATTCAAGGAATTTTTTTCCTCGTCTGAAAACGGCTATCGTGCTGAAGCAAGAAGCTCCTGTTTCTTTTTTTTAGTCTGTTTGTGAATTAAATTTAGTTTTAAAAAACCTCTGCCACCTGTGAAAAAATGTTGTTAAGTTTTTTTTCGCCAATACATGTTTTGAAGCACATTTCATTTTTGTTTCCTGAAGTTTCGTTAGTTCGAATGTTGGGTTGTGCAGTGTGGCTTGCTATTATTAATTTTGTTGTCAAGAGTTCAGTCTTCTTTTACCCAGGCCAGAATATAGGTGTCTCATGAACTTGCCCGTGGTAGTGTCAGACAATCCTCTGTGTTATAGGGGCATGATTAAAAATGTAATTTTAATTAAATTTAAGAAATTTAGTCTTTACCTGATAAAGAGCTATGGAAGCCAAAATAAAAACCTATAATATGACAAGTCAAAAGAGTTGCCACTGGCGTATTGGTAATTGTCTTCCTGCTGTTAACTGTATTTCATAATATGCCAAAATTTGAGTTGTTCCGGACTGCAAAATCAAATTTAAAGTAATCTGCACGCCTTAAAGTACTATGCCTTGCCTATCGGTTCCTATGCTTCTTTATAGTTATTTCATTTTTGATTTTGTCCCAGATTTTGCTTTTATCAAACTGAAACTGGAAACACACAGTGATGCTCCTGTAAAGACAGAAAAGTTTGAAACATTTTATTTAGTTTTAAGTCTAGGCATTTTGCATACATACCACAAACTTCTTTATTGTACAGGTGATACAGAGAAAGCTGTATGAGAACCTACTGAGCACCTAATAATAGATAACAAATCATTGTAGCACCTCTTGATAACTGGCAGCAAAGAAAATTCTTTTAGGTCACTGAGAAAATAGTTAAGATATTCTAATTTGTTCTGCAGTGAAATTGCCACCTAGTCTTGTGGTTATATGAAGAATTTCATAAGATGGTATATCAGTCTGTGGGAAGATACAGATGATGTCAGCAAGAATGGATGTTTAATTATGCATATGCAGCTTAAGTTCTGTTTTAAAGTCCCTGATGATTGTGTGGACTGTATTTTCTGATGCTAGGATTGTGCTGATATTTGAGGGAAATTAGAGTTTCAGATTCTGTAGTCTCTCACATAAAGTGGTTTGCTTGTCACACTGCTACCCACACAAAAAGAATAGGTGATTTAAACTGATTTTGAGTAGGATGAATGAATTGGGGACCCTCATCCTCCTATGCTGCAGAGAAATTGCCATGATGGAAATTCATCCTTAGGATGGATGTAAGGTGTAAGCCATGATCTCGTGTAAGCCGTGATCTCAGTAAAGTAATTTGTAGTTCGTAGTACTGGTGGCCTTTGCTGCCATATTTATTTCCATTTGTTATATACTCTTACTCAAAGTTAGGCGATGTGATTGGAAGTGTTGTAATTGGTATGAAGCAACTGCCAATCATTTATTGAGAAGTGCTCCACATAATATTTTTGTTCAATGTGCTCGTATTCTGAGAATGTCCATTGAAGCGTCATGTTGTTTTAGCTCAGCTACCTTCAGCATTATGTTCATCACATGAAAAAAGTCATGGGATACCCCCAAATATCGTGTCGGACCTCCTTTCGCATGACGTAGTGTAGCAACTCGACATTGCATGTACTGCACAAGTCGTTGGAATTCTCCCACAGAAATATTGAACCATGCTGCTCCCTTAGCTGACCATAATTGCGAAAGTGTTGGTGGTGCAGGATTTCGTGCACAAACTGATCTCTTGATTATATCCCATCATTGTCCAGTGAAATTCATGTCTGGCGATCTGAGTGGGAATATTATTCTTTTGACTTGTCCAGAATGTTCTTCAAACCAGTCATGGATAATTGTCACCCGGTGACGTGCATTGCCATCCATAAAAATTCCATTGTTGTTTGGGAACATGAAGTCCATGAATGGCTGCAGACAGTCTCCAAATAGCTGAAATAACGATTTCCAGTCAGTGATCTGTTCAGTTGGACCAGGGGACCCAGTCTATTCCATGTAAACACAGCCCACACAGCTTGCACAGTGCCTTGTTGACAACTTGGGTCCATGGCTTCGTGGGGTCTGCGCCACACTCGAACTTAACTGTCGGCTCTTACCAACTGAAATTGGGATTCATCTGACCAAGGTCCCAGTTCTCCAGTCATTTGGGGTCCAACTGATAAGGTCATGAGCCCAGAAGAGGTGCTGCAGCTGATGTGCTGTTCGCAAAGGCACTTGCTTTGGTCTTCTGCTGCCATAGCCCATTAACACCAGATTTTCCCCCACTGTCCTAATGGATACGTTCGATGTACATCCCACACTGATTTATGTGGTTATTTCATATAGTGTTGCTTGTCTATTAACACTGATAACTCCATGCAAACACAGTACTCTAGGTTGTTAAGTAAAGGCCATCAGCCACTGTGTTGTCCATGGTGAGAGATAATGCTGGAAATATGGTATTCTCGGCACACTGTTGACACTGTGGATCTAGGAATACTGAATTCCCTAATTATTTCCAAAATGGAATGTCGCATGCATGTAGCCCCAACTACCACTCCACATTCAAACTGTGTCAATTCCTATCACTCGGCCACAATCGTAACGAAAACCTTTTCACATGAATCATCTGAGTACAAATGACAGCTCTATGAATGCACTGCCATTTTATACCTTGTGTACACAGTACTACCACCATTTATATACAGGGTGACAATTACTGAACTATATGAGAAAAAAATGTAAATTAGTTACAAACTTCAGTTTGCACAAAGTTTATTCAACTTGTAAACGTCACAACAAGTATTCGGATGTAAGTTATGACATGTTTGATATACCTGCCATCATTGGTGATGATATGGCACAGATTAATAGCAAAATTCTATATGATCTGCTAAAATGTCAGAACACCAATGCTGTTAATGACCTCCTGAATGGCTGTTTTCAGCCCAGCAATGATTTTGGAATTACTGCTGCACATCTTGTCTTTAATATAGCTCCCACAAAAAGGAGTCGCTTGTTTCCAGATACAGAGAATATGGCGGCCAGTTGAGGCCCATGCCAGTGGCCTCTGCATACCCCAGAGACAGAATGCAGTCCCGAAAGTACTTCTCCAGAACATCAAACACTCTCCTGCTTTCATGGGGTTAGTTCCATCTTGCACGAACTTTGAATAATGGGGATGAAACCAACCTCCAAAACCTTCATGTGCCATTTGGTAGTCACCATGCCATCGAGGAATATCGCACCAATTATTCCGTGACTGGACATTACACACCACACAGTCACCTGTTGAGGGTGAAGAGACATCTCAAACGCAAAATGTGGATTCTCAATCCCCCACATGTGCCAACTTTGCTTAATGACAGACCCATCCAAATGAAAATGGGCTTCGTTGCTAAACCAAACAATAATGTGCGTACTAATTCCCACCATGCCCTGCAGCCAACCATGCAGTATGAACGTCGTAATGCAAACCATTCAGGAGTTATGACAATTTTATTTCATATAGTTCAATTATTGTTACCCTGTATGTGAATATCTCTATCCCATGACTTTTGTCACCTCCATGTAGAGTTAAATTTGAATTCATATTTGGCTTTTTCATGTTAACTGTGAAGATATTTTAACATACACCATAACAACACATGCTAAAAAAAAGGCTGAATAATTTACTTTCTATATTTTCATTTTAAAAATACATCGGTATTAACTAGTATTATTAATTAAATAGTGATGCAGCTGTTATTGTTTAACAATGTGTTGTTCAAGTGCTTTGTAATGAGTAACTTTTTACTCACCTTCCACAAGAAGGACATAATGGTGGTCCAGTAAAAGTCTTACTGAAGTATAAGACTATATATTAAAGTTTTTTTAAAGATACATAACCTACTTTTCCCAAGCAGTAATGACATATTATTGATGTAACAACACTTTCTTTTCCAATGTAGTCTGTGAGGCTCTTTGCAGCTCTTTGTCTGATAGTCTATATATTTTTCCAGCGGCAGTTGTGGGATTTAATGTACAGGGGTAGGTTTTATTTATTTGTGATCTCTTGATAGCACACAATCTGTTCAAAAGAGTATTGTGTGCATCTGGACACACTTAAATGTTACAGACATCAAAGTCTTTCCAAAAACATTGTGGAATGCTCCTTTTTATGCTGTAGGAAAACAGACTGATGGGATATATGCTCTATTCCACTGAAACAATTGGAAGTAAGTTACTGTTCATAACATTGTGCTTCCACAATTGATTAATATGAACATTAAGTAAACTACCGTGACTTTTATTTTAGGTGCATTTATTAAGGCAGTTGTTTCATTCTGTATGAACATCCTCAGGTGAATAAGTGACAAAAATGTGCCACTGTCATTATTTAAAATACTTAATTTCATAATAAAACATTGGAAGACAAATGTTCGAATACACAAATACAATATCCCACTTCTTTACATGCATGCACCAATGTGCTCCTTTTCCCATCATGAGTGCTTTGCTAATTTTATCTCAGCAGTTCATATCTACTGAAGTGACTTAGTGTCAATAGAAATGAATGTTTTTGTTTAATTACATAGGGTGTCCATAACTAAAATTCCAGTTTCAAAATTTTAGAAAGAGAATCACTGCTCAGAATGATGTCAAATTTGAACAGCATATTATTAATGCAGGGAGAAACATCATGGAACAACAAAAGTGTAATGAAAATTTGACCAATAGATGGTGCTATAAGTGTCAGAATATGCACACCAACAGATGTGCAGCACATGGCAATTCTTCAGTTTGCAACCGAAATGCCCACCATGAATATCTCCATGAAGGATTGCATGCTGTTGTTAACATTCTTTAACAAGAGTGGTGACTATGCACCAGTAGCCCTGCGTACTCAAGAATATGAAAAAAAGCGTTGATCAGATATCTGTTAAGGGTCTGGAAAAAAATGATACAAAATGTGAAAAGACAGGTTCATTTGAAGTGCATTGTGGCAAAGGGAGGAAAGCAGTTGATCCAATGTCTGTTGAAGATGTAGCTACAGCATAGAAGGAGAAATTGAGTGGTGGTGTGCAAACATTCAGTGCATGGGAAATTGGCCGAACATTGATGTGTCTCCAAGTACAGTGCATAAAATCCTATGAAACGTCCTGCAACTGCTATCCATATGAAGTCCACCAGCACAGGAGTTGCTTCCAGCTGACCCTCCAGCAAGATAGTCATTCGTTCTGGAATTCCTTGCTCTTACGGAAATAGGCAGCGAATGGCCATGGAATATTCTGTGGTCAGTCAAAGCCCATTTCCATCTCCAGGTACATGTCAGTACAAAAAATTGCAGAATATAGGCAATAGAGAATCCGCATGCACACCAGCTGCTACCACATCATTCTGAAAAGGTGAATAAGGTGCAGGCTTGTTGCATTATTTATCGTAGGACTGTATTCTTTCTGGAGACGAGTCCTGTGGTGCCTGTTACCCATACCGTCACTGATAAACACTGTGAGAGTCTTTTGCGCACCATCATTCCATCCCTTCAACTGCACGTGTGTGTGTGTGGGGGGGGGGGGGGGGGGGCTGTGCACGTGTTTGGGGGATCATTTTTGTGCAAGATGGTAACCCTCCACACAGCCAGTGAAGCAGCTGTTGTAGAGACATTTTGGAAATGCTAGAATTATCAGCCATAATTTCTTTACACAGCCTGATCATCCAGATCACCTTATCTTAATCTGTGTGACTTCTGACTATTGGGTTACTTGTAAGATGTGTTCTGTGCTCCAGTTACATATGTAGCTGAATTGAAGGCATACATTGCACTATACATTGTGAACGTAACGTGACCCCCCAGGCACTCTGATCTGTTGTGGAATGTGCTGTTTCTCTATTTCAACTTGTGGCAGAAAATGACAGCATATTGAATATGGCTTCTGTCTGTCTCACAAAAATTAGAAATTGACGTCATTTTGCTTTTTATCCAGTTCTTGGCTCCAGGGCAGTTAAAAACATATTTTTCCCATCCGGTGTGGTATGACCTTGCCGTGGTGTGTGGGCTCACCTAACCAACAGTGCAACAACTGTTGACTGCCGAACTTGTGCAATCAGGCATGTTGAACAGTATGGATGGTGTATGTGCAATTCGAATCATAGCCACTGTATTGCGATTCATCTGTCACTTATACCTGACCACATTTGTGTAGAACCTCGTACGTTTTCTTACATCCATGACATTTTTCCCTTTGTCAATAATATGCTATTCAATTTTGAAGTCATTCCTCTGAGCAGTGGTTCTCTTTCTCCAGCATTTTGAAACTAGGGATTAATTATGGACATCCCCTATAGTGTTAATATAAATATCTGTTCTAAAAATATAAACTATATCTTAATTAGAAATCAAAAGGCATATAAAATGGAAAATGCATACTATTGCTTGGATTATTTGTGTTAATTTATGGTTTAGTGGCTTTGTAAATAATGGCTAAGTAAAATTTTAAAATGATAAATTGAAGTGTACTTAATTAGTAATCAATAATTTCCTTTTAACTATTAGTTTCATGAACCAGCTTGCAAATTTGGTGCAGTCGAGGCATAGTTGGCATTGGGAATTGCAGTAAAATATAATTATTTCAATGTGTTCCCTTATTAATACCATCGTGAAATTTGTCACGTACATTAACAAATAGTTTATGACTAACATATGTTAGAATTATTTTGTTTGAAAAAAAAAATGAAGTTTTCAAAATTAAAAAAAGGTGTGATTTGGTAAATTTTAACGTTTTAATGAATTGTGCCAAGTAGAAGATATTTAAAAGCCTGTAATAAGCCGAATAAAATGCTATAAAATTTAGGTCTGTATGTCAAATAGTTTTTGATGTATGATCACTTAAACATTTCAGACATGGCAAAAACTTTAAAAATTAAAATTACAAAGTGAAATTCCAAAAGATGTATAATTTTATATTTTACATAATTTTGATAGGTAAAATAAAATGAAAAAGAATTGCAAAATTCTAAATTGTCAATTTTTTTATTTATTTTTTAATTGAGTGATTTCATAAGGATTGACCCCAATGCCACTGTCAAAACAGCTGGTGTTTTGAAATTGTTTAGTTTCATTGGAGAAACAATAATTTACACAAAGAAGCTCCATTATGTTACATAACTTCTGAATAATTGTGGACTCCATTGTTTGGATTCTCCACAACTTAAATATATCCATGTGCTACTGGCACAACATATGAAGAGGCATTTGTGATGAAGAGGCATTTGTGCTGCTTCCTAGAGCAGAATGTTGATTTGTGTTTAAGGCATCATTCTAATACAAATCTTGACTAGCCACATGTCAGCATTTAAAAAATGAGTTTCAGCACGTCAGACAGGAATTAATAATATTGAAAGAAGGAAACTGCAGTGAGTTGAGTTCTTCAGTATTTCAAAACATCTTACCATAAACTTCCTGTAATGCATTGAAGTGACCAATGATGTCATTGTACCATACTTCTTTTCAAAAGAAATCTGTGAAGAGAGAAATACTGGTACCTGCAAAACCATCATCTGTACTTAACTCGTAGTGTAATGTAAAGTTTTCACTTGACACAAAAGTCCACTGTCCTAAAGATGCTTGTGAGATAAGTTTATAATGATGTGACAGACAATTCCTATGTCTCCACAATGCTTTTACATTCTGCAGCTGTGTGTACTCTGGTTTGAAATAACTTGAAAGATTCAAAACTGTGTTGCTGAACAAGTCAAACTCTGCATGTTGCTTTTTGTGGCATTATTATTACAGACTGAGTGATCAAGGAATGAGGCACTACCCACCCTCATAGCTTCACTTTATCTGGTTACCTCTCTTGCTCTCCAAACTTCACAAAAGCTCTGTTGCAAACCTTTTTGGAATAATCTTATTACATTGGACGGGGAGAGGGGGGCAGGAATTAATTCAAATTGTCTTTGAATTTATCTTTGGAGAGGCAAACATGTTTTAAGCAATGGGATAATTATCCTTGTCTTTGGCTGTGTGAAGTTCTGTGTTGTTTGAAAATCACTTTTAGTGATCAAAGCTGTTAACCCTCTTTTGTTAATAACTTCTCAGTGCCTGGAATTTCACTACTCAGACTTTTCTTATCCTAAGATCCCATATCTTACTGCAGCTTTATGCTATTGAAAAAACTTCTGCTCCTCTCCTTACCACCCCCCCCCCCCCCACCCTTACACAATGCATTAGACACCCAAACCCAAAATTCTAATTTTCCTCCCTCCCCTGCCCCTCCATTCCACTGCACACTGGTTCTCTCTCTCTCTCTCTCTCTCTCTCTGTCTCTCTCTCTCTCTCTCTCTCTCTCTCTCTCTCTCTCTCTCTCTCTCTCTCTTCCTCATTCTAATTCTCATTCCATCACTTCCTCTCCCTACAGCTTGCCTCTTCTCTTGTTTTCTCTCTCTCGCTACTATACCATATCCAAATCAGTCACGCTCTTGATTCTCTTGCCTAGACTGACGATGCAGATTGTCTCATTTACATTTGCCATATCCATACCCTGCAAACTATGAAGTGCATGGCAGAGGTTACTTCCACTGAACCAGTTATTAGGGCTGCATTCCATTCCATTCAAGTGTCGTGTGTAGAAATAATGATTGCTTAAATGCTCTGTGTGCTCTGTAATTACCGTATGTATTCGAATCTAAGCCGCACTTTTTTTCCGGTTTTTGTAATCCAAAAAACCGCCTGCGGCTTAGAATCGAGTGCAAAGTAAGCGGAAGTTCTGAAAAATGTTGGTAGGTGCCGCCACAACTAACTTCTGCCGTCGAATATATGTAACGCTACACAAGCATGTTTTGCAGGCACAATGATAAATACTGGCGCCAAAACCTCTGCGTCAGTAAACGAATTAAAAAAAAAAAAGGTGGAAGACGAGCTTTTTTCTCCGCCACGAGTTTCAACCATTGCATTTTCATACAGTATCCAACGAAGTAAATACAAATTCCGTATTGTTCATCTTCGAATGTAGCAGCGTTTCAGTGTACTATGAAAATCCGACTGGCAAGACTGTTTGGGATGTTTGTCAATATGGTCAACTCTACGTTCTGAATTTTTTCCTACCTGTGAGAAGAGATGGTTGCTAATAGGAACCTGATGAAATGTGAATCACATGCAGTATTCTCTTCACCATAAGAAGAATACGAATATAAACATTTTGCCATGTATTCCTTCGTGTTTGGTGCTACCTCATTTAAATCCTGTCTGCCTAATAAACTACGAAACTAGAGTGAGACAACGGCAAACGCGGAAGAATATACATATCATGTCATGTTTATATCCGTATTATTCTTATGCCTAATAGAGATACAGTCAGAAATGAAGCACAGCAATTGAGTAGCTTTTTAAATCTAAAATGACTCTCAATTTCTGTGCAGAATCTAATGTACTAAGGAGGCGTCTGCAAAGATTTTCAAACGGAGAAAATTTTTCGTTAAACTCTTGTTCAGAACATCTTCTATCATACACTGTCTATTATTTAGCTCTTGTTGATCATTAGCAAAGAAAGCAGCAGTGTAAGTAACAACAAATAGCAGTCTCTTGCCATTGTTTCGCTAATGAGATGATTTCTCTCTCTCTTTTTTTAATTGTAAGTGGCGGTAGCATGCACAAAAGCAAGCCATGTCGCGAGCGGTGACAGGCCGTAAACACTCATTATCAGAATGTGACAAACAATGCATGACACAGTACAATAATGCATTTTCAGCTTAGAGTGATGTAAACACCTATAAAAAAAAGAACGGCACTTATCAGATCAAAGAAAAATAAGCAATCAATTCAAACCAGACGAAGCACGGGAAAAAGGAAGGGTACCCGTATAAATACGGATGGAGCGCCTGACGCATAGTAATGGCTACCTGGTAAAGCTTAACTGCTAAGCTTACGACTCGAACCAAACTACTGTAGCTGCATCATCATTCATTCAACCTAAATTGTGTCTCATATTACAATGGACCAACTTTGTTTCGATTTGGAGGTGCGGCCTAATTTCTCTCCCCTTGAATTTCAAGTCTCAAATTTCAGGTGCAGCTTGGATTCAGGAATTTTTTTTTCCTAGATTTCGAGTCTCATTATTCATGTGCGGCTTAGATTTGAGTAAATACGGTGGTCTACACTTGTCTTTGCTATTCCTATGGGAGCAATTTTGTAGGGAATATTCCTAGATTACTGACATACATTCGGGTTTTGGAACACTCTAAGCATGACTTTCATGGGATAATCTGTGTCTGTCTTCAACTGCTTGCCAGTTCAGTTTTTTCAGCACCTGCATGACATTCCCCGATGGGTCAAACAAATCTTGTGACCATTCATGCTTCCCTTCTCTGTATAAATTCAATATCTCCTATTAGTCCTATTTGGTACAGATACCACCCACTTGAGCAATATTCTAGGATGAAGCGCACAAGTGTTTTGTAAGCAGTTCCCTTTGTGGACTTACTACACTCTTAACAATTAAATGAAGTCTGCTACCAGTTTTATCTATGGTTAAGTCAATGTAATGATTCCATTTCATGTACCTACAAATTGTCACACCCAGGTGCTGTGCGAGTTGACTTATTTCAACAGTGACTTGTTTATTAATGATGAACTGTCTTTCCGCTGTGCAGATAACTGTTCTCCCATTAATTTATCTGTTACTAATGGGAGTGGTTTTGTCTTAAGTGTGTCAACTTCACTTTATATGCAATTTTAGTAAATTTTGGCTGAATATTTAAATTGTTGGACCCAGTATGCTAGTGCTTTATGTATTATAGTTGTTATTTTGTTTCAGAGGCTTAGAAAAAGTCCAAAAAGTTCTCTTAACTCATGGTGATAGTATAGAAAAAGTGGCTGAGAGCTTTAGAATAGTTGCTGCTTCAAGTGTTTGTACAGCAGCAATAGCTAATGACAAAATGCGACTGTATGGTGTGCAATTTCATCCTGAGGTAATACATTAATGTTGATAATTTGATTAGCATACTTATCAGTTGATATTAGTTGCCTCTTGAGCTGAATGTTTTTCAAATGGTTCTGAAAAATTGACAACAAAAAAATTTTAAAAACATTTTTTTCACAAGCACTGCTTTGTGGGCCGACTTGCTACATTATGTACCCCTTCACATTTTTGGTATCATTTTTACATTCAAAGATTCTTATACCGAGAAGAATGTTATTAGTCTTACAACAGGAATTTAATATATTAGATGTAAGGCCCCATTAAATTACAGTGGTCCATTTAAATTTAAAATGTGTACTAGCTTAGTATAATCTGTAAGGTCAGATGTTTGATTGGGAATTTGTCTTTCATTATAAAATAAAAATGAAGAGCTTTTCAAGATTTGCCAGAATTCTATTTAGATTCAGCTGTGTTTCTATGACGAATTTTCCTTTTTTACCTAGTTATGTCCAGTTGTATTTTCACCTTATTTGCAGTATGTTGACTGCTCTGTCTGTGAAAGTTAGTAAAGTTAGTGCACCTGCATCCGATAGCACTTTTTTTATTATCTATATTGTACTGGGGTTTCCTTGTTGGATTTAATTCTTTGTTGAAAATTTACAGTTATGTATTGTTCACTTGTCTATGGGTTAAATACTTTAACATGGGTGTTTGTGCTTTTATCCCAATTTTTCTGTAACTCCCATCCCTCTTTATGATGCTGTTTGTGCAGCTCACAATACAGTGAAACCCCTATTTTATGTTATTGTGCAGTTCAGACTTAAAAAATGCAAAATCGAGAAAAATGCAGTGTTGAGGAAACCATTGAAACCTCCCAAATACGAGCAAAAATGTATGTAATTGGTGTATGTGATTAAAATTCATAATCCTCTCCAATACATTGTATAAAATCTGCGAAAAAGAAGGAAATTTAATGTACAGTGCAATGTTTATACAGGAATTTGTGGTAATTAATTTCATCAATTCTTAAAAAATCACAGGTGTGTAACAGCAAGTAAAAACTTGTCAAAAAATCGAAATTGGTATCTGGATACAAGGTAATGGAGCTGTTTTCTGACATGCTATGACCACAAATTATATGTCAAAACGTGTGTTTTTTGAAAGAGGTTTCATTTGTGCTCATCCAGAAAAAAGCAAAAATTGATGAACATGGTGAATTAAATCAAAAACTGTGAAGTACGGTGAATGGCGTCGGAATCTAATGTGTGGGGTGGGTTCTGTCGACGAGAGAAACAGAGATGTGCGTTTCTCTACGCTGTGTAAAGTGTAAATTTAAAAGAAAGCTCAAGCACCACAGTTTCTCTTCATGCCATCTGTCATTGTTGTGAATCTTTACAGTCTACAGTGTGTGGTGCAAAATGTATTCGTGAGTAGTGTATACAGTTGCTATAACTGTATTGTATCAGATTTGTAAACAAAAGTCTTTTAAAACGTGCTATTGCAGAACCATTGTTCTATTTCTGTGTGACATCTCTGCCATGGCACTTGAGCTGCACGAAAAGTATATTTTCTGCACTTCACAAAATGCTTTCACCCTACCTGCCACTACCATTGTTCAAGGGCCACTACCCCTCACCACTCCACACATTCAGCAAGTGAGCTCATTTTACATGTGTTAGTGTGGTGTGGTGGCTGCGCTGGCTATTGGGTGATGTAACAAATTGCCAGCCAGTAAGCGCTCACTAGCCGGAAATGGCCAACGTTTCTTGTATTCTGACCAAGCATGAGTTTTTGAGACTTGATGTTTGAATTTAAAAGAGTGATGATTGATATTGTTGCTTAATACTGTACATTGGAAATATATTAAAAAAGACAAGACAGAGCTAGAAGCGTCACAAGATGATGTGGCAGCTGGGCTCGTTCATCACATATTTCACGTATTGCCTCGGTCCAGAACACTTCGCGTCGAATGTCCTGTTTTTAAATTGCTGCCCCAACCTAGCAGTAGTTGTTTCATAAATGTATAATTGTGCAGTGAAGCTAAATGTTGCAAGTTGTGTTGGTGACGCTGTTTGTGGATTCAGTCAGTATTTCCTGTAACGTGTCCCCCCCCCCCTTCCCCCTCCACAAGAGGCCTAAAATTTTCCTTTAACTCTGCTATCACCTGCAGTGTGAACCGTCTATCTTTTGTGCCACCTATAACTTGTTCAGTCACATTAAACATCAGTAGGACGAAAATGTGAAGAAGTCAAGTGAGATGTTGAGTAAGAACATAGAATCGAGGTAAAGCTGACTAGGAAGAAATCGAGAATATGTGAATTTCTAGCATTGGTCGCATGTGTGTTTCACAGGTGCTGTGAATTTATAGCGTAGAATCAGATAAAATATAAAATTGGAGAACATGAAATTGAAGTTCCACTGTGTTATAAAAAAGTTACATTGCTACTCTTCATATAGTTGTTATCCACAACGTCCAGCTCCATCGCATACCCTTTTTGCCACAATTACACACCAGTTTTGAGAAATGTATACCATCAAATAAGAAAGCGTGACTGTGGTGCTCTGAGGTGGTATTGCACAGCCGAATTGGAAGAGGCCGTACTGCGTTACTGCATCACATTGAAGAGAACCCATCAACAAGTACACAAGCAATTGCACAGATGTTACCCTCAGCACTGTCTAGTATGTTCTGGATCCCACCTAATATATAACTTGTAACAATGTTCACATTACCAGCATGTTTTCAAATGGTTGTAGTACGGAAACTGTATGTTTCTGGACATGGGTTCCTGTTCAAAATATTATCTACTCAGTCCCCTCTATAACTGCTAGATGTTTCTAAGGGAATTTTAGAGCACTCAGCTAATATGGCTCATGTATAGGTTGGCATGAGATGGGTACCATTTGGTTGCCCATTGTTGAATCACAGATTTGTTTGTAGGTAGGCGATGCCTTCAAAGATAAAGTAATTGTGGCTGAGGGTATAGTTGGTCATGATGACCAGTCTGGTCAAAGTCATCGCCTATCCCATCTAAGGCGCACTGACCTGTGAAAGCAGTCATGTGATCTACAAACTAAGCTGCGACCATTGTGCTGCTTTCTGTACCCAACTGTCTGTCGGCAAGAATGGCCATCGATAAACTGTGGCCATGTGACAGCTGGACAACACAGTTGCTGAACATGCCACCCAACACAATGTGCTTCACCAAAGTAACTGCTTGAAACCTTGCACCATGTGCGTTCTCCGTACCAGCACCATTTTTTCTGAATTGTGTGGATGAGAACTCTCCCTACAATATATTCTATGGTCACATAATTCCCTTGGCCTCGGCCTTCACTAGTCCTTGTCTTTCACCCACCTATCCCCATTCCTGCTCCTACTCCAGCACTCCAGAACCTTCCATTCCACCAGCACACCCACTAGTATTTTCCCTCTCCTCTATTTCTCTTCTTTTTCTGCTCCTCTTCCCTCCCCCTCCCCCTCTTCTCTCAAACCGCCCAACTGCCATACCCTGTTCCGACCATGTCCTTGTATGCTACCAGAAGCAGCATTACGTCCTCTCCCACCCTACCCTGCTGTCCCTCCCCATCTCTCTCCCTGCTCTAGCTTCCTCCTTAACCCCAGGATCCACAGATTGCATCTCCCATCAGGGGCAGTTGCTAGCAGTTCAGCCAGGGATAATTGGCATAGTGCTTAAGTGTGTGAGAGCTGTGCTAGTATGGATTTTGTGTGTGTGTGTGTGTGTGTGTGTGTGTGTGTGTGTGTGTATTTTGTTTGTTTGTTTGGACGCACACACGCGCTACTTTAGGAGAAATGATTTTGGCTGATAGCTCAGATATATAGCAGTATTTTTGCTGTGCCTGTCTGCAGCTTAACATCTCCAGATATGGTGAATTGCAATCCACCCTTTTAATAATCTTGTTGTTATTGCATCCTGAATTTTCCTTTGTTTGTGTTTGCATTTGCCCACCTTTGAGTTTGCCTTCCCTTTCCTTCTCTTTCACTCCCCCTCTCCTTCTCCCCCTCTCCTTCTCCCCCCTCTCCTTCTCCCCCTCTCCTTCTCCCCCTCTCCTTCTCCCCCTCTCCTTCTCCCCCTCTCCTTCTCCCCCTCTCCTTCTCCCCCTCTCCTTCTCCCCCTCTCCTTCTCCCCCTCTCCTTCTCCCCCTCTCCTTCTCCCCCTCTCCTTCTCCCCCTCTCCTTCTCCCCCTCTCCTTCTCCCCTCTCCTTCTCCCCCTCTCCTTCTCCCCCTCTCCTTCTCCCCCTCTCCTTCTCCCCCTTTCCTCCTCCCCCTCTCCTTCTCTCCCTCTCCCCCTCCCCCTCCCCCCCTTCTCCCCCTCTCCTTCTCCCTCCCCCCTCTCTCTCCCTCTCTCCCCCATCTCCCTCTCTCCCCATATCTCCCTCTCCCCCCATCTCCCTCTCCCCCCCATCTCCCTCTCCCCCCATCTCCCTCTCCCCCCATCTCCCTCTCCCCCCCATCTCCCTCTCCCCCCCATCTCCCTCTCCCCCCCATCTCCCTCTCCCCCCCATCTCCCTCTCCCCCCCATCTCCCTCTCCCCCCCATCTCCCTCTCCCCCCATCTCCCCCTCTCCCCCCATCTCCCGCTCTCCCCCCCTTTCCCCCCTCCCCCCTCTTTCCCCCCTCCCCATCTATCCCCTCCCTATCTACCGCCTCCCTATCTACCCCTCTCCCTCTTACCCTCTCCCACTCTCCCCCCGTCGCCCTTCTCCCCCCGTCGCCCTTCTCCCCCCGTCGCCCTTCTCCCCCCGTCGCCCTTCTCCCCCCGTCGCCCTTCTCCCCCCCGTCGCCCTTCTCCCCCCGTCCCCCTTCTCTCCCCCCCGTCCCCCTTCTCTCCCCCCCGTCCCCCTTCTCTCCCCCCCCGTCCCCCTTCTCTCCCCCCCGTCCCCCCTTCTCTCCCCCCCGTCCCCCCTTCTCTCCCCCCCGTCCCCCCTTCTCTCCCCCCCGTCCCCCCTCTCTCCCCCCCATCCCCCCTCTCTCCCCCCGTCCGCCCTCTCTCCCCCCGTCCCCCCTCTCTCCCCCCGTCCCCCCTCTCTTTCCCCCCCCGTCCCCCCTCTCTTTCCCCCCGTCCCCCCTCTCTTTCCCCCCCGTCCCCCCTCTCTTTCCCCCCCGTCCCCCCTCTCTTTCCCCCCGTCCCCCCTCTCTTTCCCCCCGTCCCCCCTCTCTTTCCCACCTGTCCCCCTCTCTCCCCCCCGTTCCCCTCTCTCACTGTCTCTGTCTCTCTCACTGTCTCTGTCTCTCTCTCCTCTCCCCCTCTTCCTCACCATCTTTTTTTGCTTCTTGTGACTCGTTTTCCTACTTATGCACCTCGAATTGTTTGAGTTGTTTGTCTGAATGTACATATTTTTAGTTAGCATGTTTGAATCTGAAACTTCTTCTCATGTTGTTGATTACAATTATCATTATTATAGGTAGATCTCACACCAAATGGAAATGTAATGTTGAAAAATTTTCTGTTTGATATTACGGGTTGTACTGGCAACTACACTCTACAAGGAAGAGAAATAGAATGCATTAAGTACATAAAAGAAACTGTGGGAAACAACAAAGTACTGGTAAGTGTGTGTGTGTGTGTGTGTGTGTGTGTGTGTGTGTGTGTGTGTGTGTGTGTGAAATTATTTAGTGTTAGTAATTGATGCACATCCTTTTACAGTTGTTAGTCAGTGGTGGTGTGGACTCTACAGTATGTGCTGCTCTGCTTCATAAAGCATTGCACGAAGATCAAGTCATTGCTGTTCATATTGATAATGGGTTTATGAGGAAGAATGAAAGCCAGAGAGTTGAGCAGTCGTTAGAAAAACTGGGACTGAGATTGAAAGGTAATCACCACTCATTTTCATACTTGTATTTGTACATCATAATTTATACTGCCTGACAAATTAAGCACCTGGAAGGGAAGGAGGAAATGAAATAAAACTTCATGGCTTGAGAGGGTAGTGATGTTATTGCAGGGATTACAATATGGAGTCAGATTTATAAAGCACATGGCAATATCAGCCCACTTACCAGTGTGACACTGCAACCCATCTGGCTTGGATGCTTGCACTGATTTGGTTGGAAATGATGTCATAAAGCCATTTGATCATCTCCTGAGGCATGTTGACCCACAACTGTTGTAACCGGTCCTTCATGTCCTAGATATTGGTAATGGAGTGAAGTTGATGTCTGAGCTGGTCCCATGTGCTGTGGCGTCAGATCTGAGGACACTGCTGTCCAAGGGAGTACCTTAATGTCACACAGACAGTTGATAGAGAAATATGCAATGTGGAAAAAATGGCACAAAGGTACTTTTACATGAGAGGTAACAAATGAAGATTCAGGACTTCCTTGACTTATTGTTGTACTGTCAGAGTTCCCTCAATCTCTAAGAGCTATGATGTAAATTCCTGCCTAGTTCCTCCTTACGCGATGTCACCTGGAGTAACATTGCTGTGCCTCTCCAGAACATTGGAAGAATAAGACTACTTACCCAGTTATCACTCACGATGATCATCCGTGGTACTATAGAACCGCGCTTCATCACTGAACGCAATGTGACGCCATTCATTGGCAGCCCATGCTTCTGTCATGGCACTAATCTAAAAGCAGCTGTTTGGTGGTGCTAACTGCAGCTTATACATTGGACAGTAATTCCCGAGTTTGACCAAACTACTGCTAGTCTCAGACCAAGGGTGCAGCATTATGCACTACGTGCTTGGTGCACAGTGCAGCAATCCTTCTTTATGGTGGTCAGACGTGGTTGACCAGAATCTGCATGCTCTTATGTCCCATGCAGTCCATCACCATACCATTGTCACCTCCAAATGCCCCACAAATCTGGATATTGTAGATTTGACCAGTTGTCAAAGACACTATTGATAATGCTGCTTCGTACAAGTGGCATCTCCATGTCAGTCACAATGTTCACTTAACATCTCACACTGTTCATGCCAATTACATATAGCCTACCAGGCTTAGTAACAACACTAAACATGAACAGCAGTAATGCAATCTGGTGATTAGTCTACCTGTCACAGAGAATTACAACTCTTAATTGTTTAAATTTCTGTTGGTGATGTGTATATGCACAAAGTTATATGACATCTGACCATATCTTCTGGTTGTTTCACTTTTTCTTTCAGGCATTGAATTAATTGTTTGTTGCAGTTTATCACTTGGAGAAAACTGTGATAATATAGTACTCATGAGTGCTATAGATTGAAGTGCAGTTTTAGAAAGAATTAATTGAAGGCAGCTTGTTTGTTAACAGTATCAAGAGTAGTGGTGTCTAAGCTGACAATGGCGTACATAACTGTTGCAAGACAAGACCTGTATTGTGTGACAGTGATTATAACTACCAAAGATTCAATGAACAGTGGATAATCCAGGATCGAGTAACAGTATTATGAAAGGGTAGATTGCCACTCGTCATATACAGAAGACCTTGTGTCAAAGAAAAGACTGCTGTACATTTAAGCTTTTGGCTTACAGCTATCTCATACATAACCACTGTCTCTGGCACTCGGGAATTTATGAGGAATTGCAAGACATCCTAAACAAGATTAATGGATGACTTTAATGCAAAAGTGGGAACAAAGCTAAAAAATTACTGTTTGTTAGAGAACATCTGTTTTGATATGAGGAACAAGAAGAGACATATGATACTGGAATTTTATGAGGAAAAAACTGAATATACATACTAAATAATTTTTTTTCAGGGGAAAATGTAGGCTGGAAATAGACATGGAAAGAAGCAAGCTGAATTAAAAATGAGACTAGTTACTTGCTGCCAAATAATAAACAATTTATGCTAGATATTTCAGCTTTAAACCGGAACAGGATTTCTAATGGTCACAGACTAGTAAGATGCACAGTAAAACTGGACACTAGGGTAGAAAGAATTAACCTTATTACACACAAATCCAGTTTCATTCATTCAAAAAATTTAAGTATTAAAGAATAAAAAAAAGGCAGAATATAGATAATGGAAGGAGTGTGGGTAACAATTCACTGCTGTGGTATGGTATGATATTGTATAGTATAGCATAGCACAGTGCAGTATCAAGGTATAGCATGGTTGACTGCTAATCAAAACTTAATGAGTCCAGGTTTGATTCCAACTGACTAGATTCTCAATAAAAATCGTCAGCAGTGTTGATCATTGAGATAGGGTTTAAGGAGTAGCCTTCATTCTGCAAATAAAAGATGGCAGAGGAATGGATAAATACTCATGACGGCATCTTGTCATTGAGATGGAAAACTTCCTCCAAAGGTGGAAGAATCAGCAATAATAAACAAGAGGATGCAGGAGGCAATGGCAACAACTGGATCAATAACACATTGTGTATCTACAGGAAATGTGGCTTTAATTGGGAAGGCATCATGATGATCTGCCCATTGGCAAAAGATTGTGCATTAGTGGTCCTTCAGATATCCAGGAGGGCTGCCAAGGAGGTTATGACCATGAGGAAAAGATGGAAAAATTTGTGCCACTGTAACATTGTTGGGGGTGTGGAATGTCAGAAGTGTGAAAAGAAGTGCAGAGGCAGTCTAGATACAGTAGAAATCAGTGAAGAGAAATGGTAAGAAGATCAGAATTTTTGGTCATATAAATATAGGTTGATAGCAGCAGCAGCAGCATAAAATGATACAAGGGTAGGATTCGTTTTGAATGTGAAGCTAAGACAGAGTGGATCACTGTGGAGAGTTTAGTGATAGGATTATTCTCATCAGAACCAACAACAATCCGTTGCAAATAACAATATTTCTGGTATAAATGCCAGAGTCACACATTGTTTAACATGGAGCTCCACTACATAATACTTCTGTGTGTTCACATGCTGACCAACATCATCAATTATGATTGCAGTGGGTACAGGACCATTGGGATTCAGCCGTCGATCAGTGGAAACATGTCAGAACTTTGGGTGAATTACATTTTTGCTACACTAGGTTGCTGGTCATCTCCACATATGTCGTCACCAAGGTGAGTGGACCCCCTGCGGGTTCGGAGGTTAGAATAGGCCCGCGGTATTCCTGCCAGTCGTAAGAGGCGACTAAAAGAAGTCTCAAACGTTTTGGCCTATATATGATGGTCCCCTCTCTGGTTTGACCTCCATCTTTCCAAATTCTTCCGCAGAGCGAGCCAATTAGGGAAGGGCGCCTTACATGGTGCATTTTGTCCATCGTGCATTGAGACCTCTAGCCGGCTTTATCGTCGTCGCATTGCTGTCCCGCTCGTTCTCCATCTCTTGGGCAAGGATACGTTCCTGGGTGCAATTTCCACTATGCACTGTGCAGTGTTGCTTTTTGAGGAGGCGACGACCATGCACTTTATTGCACCTAATATCCAGCATGGTAATCAGTCTGTTGTTGTGGGGCCGCCATGTACCCTGTTGGTTGTAGCCCCCTGTCAACACAGGGATCGCTCTACTGTTGCCTGCGCTGTTAACTCCCCACGTGTGCCAAGGATAGATGCCCATCTCCCAGGGGCATCAGGACTCCCGGCAATGGCCATCCTGCCAGGTGGCCCTTGCTGTGGCTGGATGGCGCTCGTGGGGAGGGCCCTTGGTTGGAGTAGCTGGCATCATGGTGGATGACATGCAATGAAGTGTGGCACATCATCTCTTGCTGGTGGCCAGCCACCAGCAGTCTCTAAGCGTTCGAGGGCTCACTTTAAAGCTAACGTGTATGACCCCAAATGGTTCCCCACTCTGGCCACACCATGGGAGGAACAAAAGGCTATGAATGACAGCGAAACGTATTTGCCCCGGTATCTCATCTGTACCAGAGCTGACGGGGAATCTTTTGCGTCCGTGAAGCCTCAGTTGTTTGTAGAGCATTTAGAGGACAAGTTCGGGGAGGTGGAAGGCTTGTCCAAAATGCGGTCAGGGTCAGTCTTGATAAAAACAGCATCCTCCGCCCAGTCACGAGCCTTGCTCACTTGTAAGAAGCTGGGGGATGTTTCTGTTACTATCACCCCCCATAAAAGCTTAAATATGGTCCAGGGCATTATTTTCCACAGGGATCTTCTTTTACAGTCCAATGACGCGCCAACTTAGAGCGACGAGGTGTCCATTTCGTCCGGCGCGTCCACCGGGATCCGAGGGATCATCAAGTTGCCACCAGTGCCTTCATCTTGGCCGTCGAGAGTGACACATTATCTGAGAAGGTCAAGGTGATGGTCTACAGCTGTCATGTCAAGCCATATATCCCTCTCCCGATGCGGTGCTTCAAGTGTTGGAAGTTCGGCCTTATGTCCTCCCGCTGTGCTTCCAGCCTCATATGTCGCAATTGTGGTCGTCCATCCCATCCTGATACTCCATGTGCCCCGCCTCCCATCTGTGTCAACTGCGGAGAGCAGTTGCCGGACTGTAAGATTCTACAGAAGGAACGGAAAATAATGGAATACAAGACCCTGGACCGACTGACCTACACTGAGGCTAAGCGGAAATTTGAATGACTTCATCCAGTACGCATGACTTCATCTTATGCCACCACTGTCACTCCTGCTACAGTTCCCATAGCAGCACCACATACCAACAGGTCTCAGAGCCAGAGGACCACACCTGCTGCCTTGATGCTGGGGACCACTTCTCTCTCTGTTGCTCCTGCACCACCTACCTCGGGAGCAGCACCCCATCAACCACCGGGGACACCAGTCCCCACTTCTAAGTCGGAGAAGCATAAGTCTTCTTCGTCCTCTCTCGCTAGGAAGGGATCCCTTGGGTCACTCGCTTGCCAGATTCCTACCAGCGGCACAGCAGACACCCACCAGTGGCTGAAGAAGCCACAGGTCGCTGGTGGTCGAGCTTCACGATCCTCTTTGGTCCTGGAGACTGACTCAAAAAAGCCCTCCCAGCAAGGGCAACCAAAGGAACAGCGCGAGAAAGCGAAATTGAAGACCCCTAAGACCAAGGCACCTGCGGTGGCACCTACTCCACTGCTACCTACAAGCTCTGTGTCTGAGGATGAGGTGGAGATCCTTGCGTCCGCCGAGGACCTCGATCTCGCCGGTCTCTCGGACATGATGGATGTCACTCCTGTCGGCACTCAATTAGTGGCAGCAGGTGACCCAGCAACATAATTTGCCTCCTCAGTCCCTTCATGCCTTTCTCGGCCATGGACAATATCATCCTCCAGTGGAACTGCCGCGGTTTCTTCCACCATCTTGCTCAGCTCCGACAACTTCTCAGCCTTCACCCTTTCTTCTGCATTGCTTTTCAAAAAACTTGGTTTCCAGCGATGCGAACCCCCGCCCTATGTGGCTATCGGGGTTGTTATAAGAACCGGGCAACTTATGAGAGGGTACCTGGTGGCGTCTGCATCTACGTCCTTCACTCTCTTCACAGTGAGTCTGTCCCTCTACCACCTTTAGAGTCTGTCACTGTTCGGGTGTGGACGCCTCAGGCTGTTACTGTCTGCAGTCCGTATCTTCCACCAGATGGTGATGTCCCGCAGCATGTCCTGGCTGCGGTGATAGCCCAATTGCCACCACCTTTTCTGTTACTGGTCAACTTCAAAGCCCATAACCCTCTGTGGGGTGGATCAGTGGCAACGGACAGAGGCAGCACCGTTGAGCGTGTATTGGCACAGCTCGACCTTTCCGTTTTAAATGATGGTGCCTTCACGCATTTCAGTGTGACCCATGGCACGTACTCAGCCATCGACTTTTCGATCTGCAGCCCTGGTCTCTTACCGTCTGTCCAATGGAGTGTGCATGACGACTTGTATAGTAGTGACCACTTTCCAATCTTTCTGTCACTGCCACAGCGTCACTCTTCTGGGCGCCCCTGCAGATGGGCTATGAATAAAGCTGACTGGGACTTGTCCTCCTCCATTGTCACTATTGAGCCTATTTCCAATGAAGCCATTGATGCGGTGGTTGACTCTGTCACCACCGGCATCGTTACTGCTGCAGAATCTGCCGTTCCCCATTCTTCTGGGTACCCTCGGCGGAGGACTGTGCCTTGGTGGTTGCCTGAGATCGCTGAGGCGATTAAAGAATGCCGGCGGGTGCTCCAGTGACACAAGCGACAGCCCCCATTAGAACACCTCATCGCCTTTAAATAGCTGCGTGCGCGGGCCTGCCGCATCATTCGCCAACACAGGCAGGAGTGCTGGGAAAGGTGTGTCTCAACCATTGGCCTCCATATCTCTCCATCGCAGGTTTGGGCCAAGATTAGGTGCTTCTATGGCTATAGGACCCCTGTCAGCATCCCTGCGCTCTCACTGAATGGAGAAGTTTGTACTGACTCCGACATAATTGCAAACTGCGTGGCAGAGAATTTTGCTCTGAGTTCCGCTTCTGGAAATTACCCACTGGCCTTCCGCTCCCTGAAAGAGCGGTTGGAACGTCGGAGCCTTTCCTTTCACACACGCCAACCTGAAACCTACAATGTTCCATTCAGTGAGTGGGAATTCGAAAGTGCCCTAGCCGCTTGCCCTGATATGGCTCCCTGGCCAGATAACATCCACTGTCAGATGCTCAAACACATCTTGGCAGACTGCCAGCGATGCCTCCTAGACCTTTACAACCATATCTGGGTCGAGGGTGAGTTCCCTCCGCAATGGCAGGAAAGCATCATAATCCTCATTTTGAAACCTGGCAAGAACCCACTGGAGGTGGACAGCTACCACCCCATTAGCCTCACCAACGTTCTTTGCAAGTTGCTCGAATGCATGGTGAGCCGGCGGCTGAGTTGGGTACTTGAGTCTCGGGGCCTTCTGGCTCTGTCTCAGGGTGGGTTCCGTAAGGGCCGCTCTGCCGCCGATCATCTGGTGAGTCTGGAGTCTGACATCCGTACAGCCTTTGCCCGCCGTCAGCACGTTGTCGCTGTCTTTTTTGACATGCGGAAGGCATACGATACGACATGGCGACATCACATCCTCTCTACGCTTCATGGCTGGGGTCTTCGGGGTCCGCTGCCGATTTTCGTATGAAATTTTCTGTCGCATTGTATCTTCTGCGTGCAAGTTGTGGCCACCTATAGTTCCACCCAAGTTCAGGAGAACGGGGTACTGCAGGGATCTGTTTTAAGTGTCTGCCTGTTTTTAATTGCAATTAATGGGCTCGCTGCGGCGGTGGGAACGTCTGTCTCAGTGTCCTTGTATGCTGACAACTTCTGCCTCTACTACAGCTCTATTGGAATTGCAGCTGCTGAATGTCAGCTGCAGGGCGCTATCCGCAAGGCGCAGTCTTTGGCTGTTTTTGGCTGCCAAGACCTGCGTTATGCATTTCTGCCGGTGATGCACTGTTCACCCTGAGCCAAGGCTTTATCTTGCCAGCGAACCTCTTGCTGTGGTGGAGACCCATCGGTTTTTGGGTGTGGTTTTTGATTACCGATTGACTTGGCTCCCTCACATTTGGCAGCTTAAACAGATTTGTTGGTGACATCTTAATGCTCTGCGTTGCTTGAGCCACACCAGCTGGGGAGCCGACCAGTCTACCCTCTAATGGCTCTACCAGGCGTTAATTCAGTCCCGTCTGGATTATCGGAGCCTGGCTTATGGTTCAGCATCCCCTTCTGTGTTGCGGGTGCTGGACCCCATCCTTCACAGCGGGATCAGACTTGCCACTGGAGCTTTCCGGACCAGCCCTGTGAACAGCATACTTGTGGAGGCAGGTGTCCCTCCACTGCGGTTACGGCACCAACGTTTACTGGCCGCTTATGCTACACACGTTTGTAGCTTGCCTGAGCATCCCAACTATCATCTCCTGTTCCCTCAGTCTGTCGTCCATCTCCCAGAACGTCGGCCCCGTTCGGGTTGTACAATTGCAGTTCGTGTCGGAGAGCTTCTCTCCAGGCTTGGGGTTTTCCCTCTTCCACCTCTTTTCCGGGCCCCTCTGCGTACACCCCTGTGGTGTATGCCCTGCCCATGCCTTCGGCTCAAATTGGCACAGGGCCAGAAGGACTCGGTCCCTCTTGAGGCCTTCTGCCGCCACTTTCTTTCCATCCTTGCCACGTATCAGGGCTCTGGTGTTGTCTACACTGACGGTTCGATGGTTGCTGGTTGTGCCGGTTATGCTCTCACTCTAGGGGACCATTACGAACAACACTCATTGCCGGCTGGCTGCAGCGTTTTCACTGCTGAGCTGGTCGCCATCTCTCATGCCCTAGAGTATATCCGCTCCTGCTCAGGTGAGTCCTTCGTTATCTGTAGTGACTCCCTGAGCGGTTTACGAGCTATCGACCAGTGTTTCCCTTGCTCTCGTCTGGTGATGGCTGTCCAGGAGTCCCTCCATACTCTTGTCCGTTGCGGCCGCTCTGTGGTCTTTGTGGGAACCCCTGGTCGTGTCGGCATCCCGGGCAAGGAACGTGTTGACATGCTGGCCGAACAGGCTGTCAGTGCACCAGCCTTATCGATTGGGCTTTCGGAGAGTGACCTCAGGGCAGTTTTGTGGCAGAATGTACTTCCCACCTGAGGGTGAAGAATGACGCACCCTGCCTTCACCACACAAACTTTGGGTCATCAAGGAGGCTACCGGTGCGTGGCGGTCCTCCTTGTGGGTCTCTTGCAAGGAGTCTGTTGTCGTCTGCCGGCTGCGCGTTGAGCACACCCGGATGACACACGGCCACTTATTGCGCTGTGAGGACCTACCTCTGAGTCGCTGCGGATCTGTTTTGACAGTGGTCCACATTTTGTTGGAGTGTCCCCTTTTAGTTGTGCTCAGGCAGACGTTTGCGCTGCTTGGTATGCTCCCTACCCTTTTAACAGATGACACTGCCATGGCAGGCTTAGTTTTGCATTTTATTCGGGCAGGGTTTCTTTATCACGTTATATGAGTGTTTGTCATTTTTTTTGTTTTGAGTCTGTCCTTTGGCCTACAATTTTAGACTCCCCCCCCCCCCCCCCCCCTTTTTTTTTTTAAAGGCAGTTGGCTTTTCCTTTTTTGTCTCTATGGTCGGCCAAACACTGTCTCACGTCACACTCTGTGTTATTTTAATTCCTTTTGTCTGGTCTCTGTTTGCGTCTTTCTTGTCCTGTGTCGTCTGTTGTCATATCCATTGTTTGTTTTTATTCTGTGTGGGTGTTTGAAGTTTTGGAAAAAGGAACCGATGTCCGTAGCAGTCTGGTCCTTCAATCCCACAAACCAACCAACCAACCAAGGTGAGTGGCAGCTTGAAACGTGGAGCACGCCACGGCCGCAGGCTGCTGGGAATGGTTTTATGTTATGGGAGACATTCTTCTGCACTTGCATGGGACCTGTGACGGTAATCGAAGACACGCTGAAACTGTGAACCAACTGCATCCCTTTATGCTTGATGCGTTCCCCAATGGTGATGTCATTCTTCAGCAGTATAATTGTCCATGTCTTGTAGACAGAACCGTCCTACAGTGGTTTGAGGAGCATTATAGTGAACACACATTGAGGTCTTGGCATAAAAATCCACCTGATGTAAATCCTATTGGGTCACTGTTGGGCGCCATCATCATGTATGCTAATCAGTGGCCTGGTATTTATGTGAATTGCATGACCTGTGCTTCGACGTCTAATGCCACATCCCTGCATTAACCTACCAACAAACTGTTGGATCCCTGATATGCAGAATCAGGGGTGTATTTCGTTCCAAAGACAGACAAACAAGCTATTAAGCAGGTGGTCATCATGTTTTGGCTCCTTAGTATATGTAATAGTTGTATATTGTAAGTTTTACAATGCTGCAGATACTGTGGTAATGGACACAAAGCAGTTAATTTGAACAGTGATAGAAAGTATTAAAAGGGCAGTTGGAGAAGCATTACAGACAAACAAATGTAGGTACAAGGAAAGTAACTACAAAGAAATCTTGGATAACAGGAGAAATATATCAACTGATTGAGGAAAGAAGAAAATACACCTTCAGGAAAAGAAACACACACAGCAAGCTAAGTCACATAAGAATGAGTTTAATAGGAAGCGAAGGGGATTTAAAGCAAATGGTTGCAAAAAAAACCATCAGGTAAACAGGAAGAACATGCTTCATTGTAACCTAAATTTGACTATATTGCCCAGTACAAAGATGTGTCTTTTTTTGCTTTATGAATAGTACAGTTCCTCAAGATTGTAGTTGGAAAAAAATTGCTTTGAAAGGATAAGAGCTCTGATTATTTTATTTCGTTTGACTTTTTGCAAGTAGCACACTTCCTGACAATGCCTAGACACAACCATTCTTGTGTTAACAGTTAAATGTATTCCACTTTCACATTTG
Source organism: Schistocerca americana (assembly GCF_021461395.2). NCBI lineage: Eukaryota > Metazoa > Arthropoda > Insecta > Orthoptera > Acrididae > Schistocerca > Schistocerca americana. The sequence goes on along the minus strand of NC_060120.1, from coordinate 713,893,459 downwards.
CCTTTGCTGTATTGCTTTCTGAATTAATCGTATATGTTATAACTGACCATGTAGCCTTTTTATAACTGTTCAAATAATGCTGAACCTTAGCCTCCTTTGTCACCTGCCTCCATTTTTTTCTCTTTGTCACTTTCCTTCTCCAATTCCTGACGCCCATTGCTTTGAGGTGCTCTTATTGATCTGTAAGCCACCTTTTCCTCAATACGACTATCGTATTATCCATTTTCCTTCTTGTTAACCTTTTTCTTTGCCTTGTCATTATCCTGTAATTTATATGTGCTAGTGTGTGATATCTGCAACAATTCCATTTTAGGAGGTGGAGTTGTTAGCCCCATCCCCAATCCCAACCTGGAGGACCAGGATTTTCCCAGGGTTTTACTACTTTGGAAAGTTGGCTTTCCTTTGCCTTAGAGACCCCCCCCCCCCCTCTTCCAATGCATTATGAGACACACAATTCCTTTGACTGCTCTGTTGAAGCCTGTCTGTTTTGTGTGACCCTGCCAGCAGCTATGCTACCCTACTGTCAGCATCGCCCTAGACTTCACTGGAGCATGCAAACCCTCTTGCCTGGCACTGAAGGTGCCTTCTATAAGTCTGTGTCTCATGGGAGGGTTACTACATCATACCACTATCAATAGTAGTGCCCCATTACAGGTTTTCTTTTTAAATGCCAAAAGTTTTTTGAAATCCCAAAAAGAAACCAGAAAACTCGCCAAAAGTTCTTGGTCCAACAACAGGATCCCCAGAAAAATAAATAACTGAACTTTAACAAACAACCCAGCAATGGCGCCCTCCTTGTAAGTCATCAAAACTGTAATACAAGAAAAATATGTGTACTCTGCATTTTCTTAGCCCTATTTTTGAGGGTATGTTCTGTTTACCATTTTGTAATATATACCTGTTTACGATTTTGTAATATATACGATGTGTAGATGTGTGACACACAAGAAATTTATCTGGTTCTATATTTACGAGGGCAGTTCAATAAGTAATGCAACACATTTTTTTTCTGAAACAGGGGTTGTTTTATTCAGCATTGAAATACATCAGGTTATTCCCCAATCTTTTAGCTACACAACACTATTTTTCAACGTAATCTCCATTCAATGCTACGGCCTTACGCCACCTTGAAATGAGGGCCTGTATGCCTGCACGGTTCCATTCCACTGGTCGATGTCGGAGCCAACGTCGTACTGCATCAATAACTTCTTCATCATCCGCGTAGTGCCTCCCACGGATTGCGTCCTTCATTGGGCCAAACATACGGAAATCCGACGGTGCGAGATCGGGGCTGTAGGGTGCATGAGGAAGAACAGTCCACTGAAGTTTTGTGAGCTCCTCTCGGGTGTGAAGACTTGTGTGAGGTCTTGCGTTGTCATGGAGAAGGAGAAGTTCGTTCAGATTTTTGTGCCTACGAACACGCTGAAGTCGTTTCTTCAATTTCTGAAGAGTAGCACAATACACTTCAGAGTTGATCGTTTGACCATGGGGAAGGACATCGAACAGAATAGCCCCTTAAGCGTCCCAGAAGACTGTAACCATGACTTTACCGGCTGAGGGTATGGCTTTAAACTTTTTCTTGGTAGGGGAGTGGGTGTGGCGCCACTCCATTGATTGCCGTTTTGTTTCAGGTTCGAAGTGATGAACCCATGTTTCATCGCCTGTAACAATCTTTGACAAGAAATTGCCACCCTCAGCCACATGACGAGCAAGCAATTCTGCACAGATGGTTCTCCTTTGCTCTTTATGGTGTTCGGTTAGACAACGAGGGACCCAGCGGGAACAAACCTTTGAATATCCCAACTGGTGAACAATTGTGACAGCACTATCAACAGAGATGTCAAGTTGAGCACTGAGATGTTTGATGGTGATCTGTCGATCATCTCGAACGAGTGTGTTCGCACGCTCCGCCATTGCAGGAGTCACAGCTGTGCATGGCCGGCCCGCACGCGGGAGATCAGACAGTCTTGCTTGACCTTGCGGCGATGATGACACACGCTTTGCCCAACGACTCACCGTGCTTTTGTCCACTGCCAGATCACCGTAGACATTCTGCAAGCGCCTATGAATATCTGAGGTGCCCTGGTTTTCCGCCAAAAGAAACTCTATCACTGCCCGTTGTTTGCAACGCACATCTGTTACAGACGCCATTTTAACAGCTCCGTACAGCACTGCCACCTGTCGGAAGTCAATGAAACTATACGAGACGAAGCGGGAATGTTTGAAAATATTCCACAAGAAATTTCCGGTTTTTTCAACCAAAATTGGCCGAGAAAAAAAATGTGTTGCATTACTTATTGAACTGGCCTCGTAAACTAAACAATAATAAAATGTTGAAACTACCTCTCTTGTTAATTTTCTTTTAGTATTTTGGAGCAGTTTAAAAGCGAAACATTACATTTCATCAAACTGGAAGCTAATTAATTATCAATAGTTCACCTAACATAGTAAAATATTCTTCCTGTTTTGAAAATGAAATCAATTTATTTGTACGTCAAGGGATAAAATAGAAAACAAAGTACAAGACAAATTTACTATCCTAGCTCAGTACATCTACTCAAAGAGATGAAAAATTCTACTGTTGATTGCTACATCTAATGGCACACAAGCAAAAGTGAAAATATGTACCTGATGAATAAACTATATAAGTAATGTAAGACAGACAAAAAAAAGCATTCATAGTTAGTAAACCTTGTAAGATTAGTCTCCTGAAATAAAACACTGTTTTTCGTGGCCACACAGTATTTTAAACCAAACACACACACACACACACACACACACACACACACACACACAGTGACAGATGTGCCTAACAGATGTTGATCGGCTACCTTTTGAGATAACTTGGGCTAGTGTGCGTTGGTTTGGGTGCTCCACTGCAGCATGGCAAGCAGGCTCCCAGCAGTCAGCTTTATGGTCAGTTGTGCAAGTGATGTAGATGACACATGGAAAGTGAAACAGGACGTCTGTGCATTGGTTCTCTGTGGCCCTACTAGTATCAACCTCGTTGAAGCATACCTCCAGCTCCACCATCACTAGCAGCGAATGTGGCAAAGTGGAGGGGGAACTGTGTAGGCCCACTCTTTTGCTGCTGTAGCAAACAGCAGAACAGTTAGGCATCTGTATGTGCAACAAAGAACTAAGTAAGTGCAGTTTGTAATGCTCCTATAATCTTCATTACTGTAAGCTTAAGTATTGCAGTGCCAAATACCAATGGGGGGGGGGGGGGGGGGGGGGGGGACGTCCATTGTGCACGAAAGTGTCTACGTTGGTGAAAGCACTACACATCCAGTATACTAATAAAAACACTAAAAGCTATATAAATAACTGTTCTTAAAATTGATAGTTCCTTTCCTTTTTTGGGCTGTATTCAGTCTTCTTGCTGGTCTATATTGTCCTCAACTATCATTGTAGACATCATCACTGTCTTCCTCTGTCTCTTTTTTCCACTGTACCTTATTATAAAAAGGATAGATTACTACTTACCGTTAGTATTTGTATGGAATGTAACCATGTATGGAAGTGAAACATGGATGATAACTAGTTTAGACAAGAAGAGAATAGAAGCTTTTGAAATATGGTGCTACAGAAGAATGCTGAAGATAAGATGGGTAGATCCTGTAACTAATGAGGAGGTACCGAATACACTTGGGGAGAAGAAGAATTTGTGGCACAACTTGACTAGAAGGGATCAGTTGGTAGGACATGTTCTGAGGCATCAAGAGATCACCAATTTAGTATTGGAGCGTGGAGGGTAAAAATCGTAGAGGGAGACCAAGAGATGAATACACTAAGCAGATTCAGAAGGATGTAGGTTGCAATAATTACTTAGAGATGAAGAAGCTTGTGCAGGGTAGAGTAGCATGGAGGGCTACGTCAAACCAGTCTTTGGAGTGAAGACCACAACAACAACAACAACAACAACAACATAACCACTTACCATATAGTAGAGATGTTGAGTTGCAGATACAAAAAGAGCGTACGTTAAACAAGTAAGCGTTCGTCTGACGAAGATGAGGTGGGGAGAGTATAGGACGGCTAGGTGCAGTTGGGAGATTTGACAGAGTGTGGGAGTGTGGGGAGTGTGAGAAAGAGAGAAGTAAAATGACTTTGGGTGCAGTGGTGGAATAGAAGGCTGTGTAGTGCTGGAATAGAAGGGGATAGGTGACTGAAAACAGTGAGCAACAAAGATTGAGGCCCGGTGGGTTACAGGAATGTAGGGAGAGTTCCCACTTGCGTGATTCAAAAAAATTGATGTTGGTAAATAGAATCCAGATGGCACAGTGTGTGAAGCAGTCACTGAAATTAAGAATGGTATGTTGGACAGCAAGCTCAGCAGCTGGATGCCCAATACAAAGTTTTTCATTTCAATGACTACTTCACAACCCTTTGTCATTTGGCTTCTTCCTACCAACACCAGTTTTTCAGAATTGCGCAGGTGGGAACTCTCCCTGTAATATATTTCATGTCCCTGGAACCCTCTTGGCAGCAAGCTGACTGTTCTTCACCCACGTATTCTTCCCCTTCCTTGTTCCCACTCCAGCATTACACAGTTTTCCCCCCCCCCCTCCCCCCTCTCCTCCCTGCCCTGTCTGTGTGTGCCTAATTTCAACAGTATTGTAAGGATGATGGAATTTCTTAATATTGTGGTTACTGTACCCTGTGGAATTGTGATATATTATTGGTTACATCCTCAAAATTGCCTATTAACTAATCCCATTTTCCATTTCTGTTATGGCAGAACACCCAACATGTGCAATTTTTGTCTTTCCTCGGGTGCGAGGTGGGTCTTTAACGTGAAATAAACCTCTGTTACAGTCTCTGGCCATTTCTTGCATGCAAACTGACTTCTGTTGTCACTCATAACTTGGTTCAGCTTATATATTTTCAAAATAGTCTCTTTCCATTTTTCAGTTACTTTACTGCCAGTGGCATTTTTCATTGGGAGCATTTTTACATATTTCAAGAAAAGCTTGATAGTTTAAAAAATGTGGGTTGCTCTTCCTGTTGACCTAACTAAAGGAACTAGTAGATAGACTGCTACTGTCCCTTTAAACCATTTCGTCAGCACAGGGTGCATGAAACCTTAGTACTTAGTGCCAGTAGTCTTGTTTTTCTGGCAAATTTTACACGTTGTCAATAAATGTCATATCTTCTTTGTTATATTGAAAAATAAACAATTCTGTCTATTTTTCCCCATACTTCCGGGTCCAAAGAGTTGGTATCTAAAATGTGTGTACCATACGCGATCATCTATTTTGTGTTCTGGTATGCACAATTTCCACTACACTTTGTCTGTAGTCATTCTGTGGTACCATGCCCTTTCATACACTAAGTAACAGGTTCAGATTTTCTCTTCCCCACCTGTACTTCGTTTCAGCAATTCACCTATTCCCATATGCACCAGTGTTTTATTTGTGGTGTATGTCCTTTTTGTTCCTTAGTATTCTGTCTTCCGGTGTCGGTAGTTGTGCTTTTGCCTTTTCAGGCCCACCGGTAAGTGCAAGTGTGCATTAGCAACCAAATACTGTTCTGCTGGAACATACTTTACTTCAAAATCGAATTCTTGTAGAGCTAAAGCCAGTCTTGCTAATCTACCATGTCGTAGTTAACTTGTTAATAGGAATGGCAAAGCCCAGTGATCCATTACCACTGCAGATTATCAACCATGTAGATAAAAGTGAAATTTTAGGAATTCATATAGGGTTGCCAGTGCTTGATACAGATGCAATCCCACATCATTATCATATCCATCACAGGATAATTAGATTTTCTTGGTATGTGGGTGGGACAATATCAGCATTTCGATAAATGATATTTTAATCCTCTATCCTTTCTGTGACTACACTCTATTTTTCTTAAGTAGGTTGTGCAAGTATTTCTTGTATACTACCCAGCTGCCTTTGATTTAGCGATAGGAGCTGCAAAAGCCATAAAGCCCTTAAGTTTTTTCTTGCAACTAGATGTTGGAAAACCATGAACTGCCCACTTTCACACCTTCTGGCCTAATTACGTGCCCCAAGCATTTTGTTTCTTGCCTTTCAAACTAATTTTCTGGACTTCAGTTTAACTTCTGCGGAAATGAAAGAAACAATGAGCAGAGGTCATGCCGATCTCCATTAAAAAAAAAAAGTGTGAAACAAAAATTCCAGTTTATATTTTATTCCCCCTCGTATATCATTCATCTACCCAAAAATCAGAGTGCTATGATACAATTCTGTAAAATTTGTTGAAATTTTTGAAAATGCGGTCAGATCCTATGTTGCAAAAATTTTATGAAATTAGTATTTTTTTGTTTAGGGTGATTGAATGTATTGATTTTATATGGTATTGGCCGTATAGCTATAAGTCAAAATCCTCATTGTTCATCTCATTTACAACATAAGTGATTTTGATCTTATTTTCCACAAAAATTGAGTATGAAAGAAATTGGGTGTGGTTTGCGACTTGGATTGATTTTACCACAGTTACAGATGAATTTGTCTTATTGCTAATTGTTTACTCAAGACTGCTGTCGATATTCTGTTGTACTTTTTTTTGATCTACAGTGATCGGTGTATCTGCTTTTCCTATCACATCATTTACCTGTAGAACTACTACTTCCTGATTTTCAGATGTACTTCCATTCTCAGCTACTTTTTTGGCATATCTTTCCATGTCTAGTTGTACCTTACATATACACACATTATATGAGCCATTGACTTCAGTAACCTTTTGTCTCATGGCTGTGTTTTTCTTTTCTGTTTCCTGTTTCTGCCTGAGCTCCGTGATTACCAATTGTTGATTTTCTTGAAAGTTTCCAATTAACTTCTCTTTATTTCTTCAAATAGTTAAAATTCTGGTGTGGTTTTTTTGTGACTCTCCTTTACTTGTGTTATAATGCCCTCCTTTAATTCCTATGGTTTTCTCTTTACTGTCCTCTGTGATTTCGTTTGCTGAATTCAGTAGTGCCATCATATTCAACTGACTTATACCAGGAGGTGGTTGACGCTGGGCTCTGCTACTAAGTGGGGTCCCCTCTAGATTTTGCTCACTCCAACTTCTGTAAATTTCATGTCTACAGATGCTCTCTTAGTCACATCCTCAAAATGGTATCTTTGAATCCCGCACTATTGCATTCTCCCCCTATTTACTGAACTGAACTCCCACAATATTATCTAGGGATATATGCTCTTTTACCTATGACTTAATTAATTAATAAGAAAGGACTAGGATAATTCATAGATGTTGTTTATGACTTGAAACCAATGCAGCTTTCGGGCTTTGCGGTCGACCACAAGTTACCTGATTCGTTTGGAGTGCGCAGTGCTTTTGTGCATCGCCAACATCTGATTGCTGTGTTCCTTGACCTACGGAAGGCATTCAATACTACCTGGTGACATCACATCCTCTCTACACTGCATGAGTGGGGTTTTCGGGGCAGTTTATCTATTTTTATCCAGAAATTCCTATCTCTTCAGTTTTTTTGGATGCGGATAGTTGCAACTCTCAACAACCACTTTGTACAGGAAACTGGAGTCCCTCAGGTATTGGTTCTGAGTGTAACGCTGTTTGTTATTGCCGTCAATGGTTTCGTAAATGCAGTGGTTCCCACAGTCTCTCTGTCATGGTACGTGGATGATCTCTGCCTGTATTATGCCTCTTCATCACTGCACAATGCTGAATGCCAGCTTCAGGAGGTTGTCTGGAGAGTCTGTGACTGGGCCTTGAACCATGGCTATCAATTTTCCTCTGCAAAATCACAAGTTATGCGTTTTTTGTCTACTCCGAACTTCGCACCTGCACTCAGACATTTATCTTGGTGGCCAGTTACTTGAAGTCAATGACACTTTCCAGTTTTTCGGTATTTTATTTGACCACAAGCTAACTTGCCTGCTGCATGTCCAATTGGCTCACGGTAGCTTACATGAAGAAGCTAAATGCTCTCCATTTTCTTAGCCACTCCTCATGGGGCGTGAACCGCATAGTTTTTCTGAGATTTTACTGAGGGCTTATTTTATCCTGCTTTGACTATAGATGTGTTGCCTATGTGTTGGCAGCACCGTCCATACTGAGCGTGCTGGACTCTGTTCGTCGCATTGGTGTGCGGTTGCCGATGGGGACCTCGGCTCTGTTGACAGCCTTCTGGCGTAATCCTGTGTCTCCCTGCTGCGGGTTAGATGACGGCAGCTTCCGGCAAGTTACCCAGTCACAGTATGTTAAATGCGTACCCACCTACGTCGCTCAACACTTCCACAACAAGCAGTTCAGACTGTTTGCGCATTGCCCAGAACTGGGAAGACCAGCTAGGGTCTGACTCGATTTTCTACTGAAGGACCTCCAACAGGCTCTGTTAGTCTGTGTTCCTGGAGTTCCCTCTCGACATCCCCTATGGGCTGTACCATGCATGTCGTGTCACAAGGATGGACCTTTCTTGTGGCCCCAAAAAGGAGGCTTATCCTATCCTTCTCTGACACCTGTTTCTTTCAATCCTTTGTGATTGCTTTTATTCAATATGCATCTACACAGATGGGTCGAAAGTCAGCGACAGAGTCTGTTACGCTTTTGCACATTCAAGGGGACATGAGAAGCACTCTCTGCCAAGTGCCTGCAGTTAATACATTGCAGAGTTGGTTGCCATCTCTCAGGCTTTGCGGTATGTCAAATCCCAGGCCATGATGAACTTTCTGATCTGTAGTGATTCTAGGAGTCACTTAAAAGGTATAGCCCTGTGCTATACCAAAAATCTTTTTGTCACAAAAGTCCAGGATCTATTGGCTGACCTCTACAGCTCTGGACACTGAGCCATATAGGCATTCCAGTAAATGAACTCGCCAACCGACTAGCTAAAGATGCAACTACAGTAGATCAAATTGACTTTGGGATACTGGCCCCAGACTTATGATTACAACTCTGGTGCAATATTTTGAGTCTCTGGACATTGGTGTGGCGTGCTACTATGACCCAAAAAAAGTTGAGAGCACTTAAAGGGTCATACATCTTTGCAGGCCTCTTGTTGAGTGTGCCCTACTGGCACACTCTCAGCTTGCCTACCTCACTACCTCAGGTGCTTGCGGATGATGTGTAAGAGCCACTACCAAAGCACTGGATTTCCTGAGGGAGAGCAGACTTTACCCTAACCTATAATACTCTTCCACTTCCATTGTTACGGGTGATTGTTAGGGTGAGAGCCTCCCCATGTGGCAGATACCCACCAAGCAACTACAGGTTCCTTTCTTCCCCTCTCACCTTGTCATGCTTTTAGCCCCCCCCCCCCCTCCGTTTATGGCAGATGCTGCCTAATTTATCTCTTTTTTTCTTTTACCTATTGTGGTACAACTACTGTCACACCCTTTTAAATCCTTTGACATGCCTGTATTGTTTGAGCTGCTTAGTCTCCATTGTTTTCACTATTTACATTATGACATAATAAGGAGGGACTGACGACCCCATTGTTTAGTCCCTTAAATGCATAATAATAATAATAATAACAATAATAATAACAATAACAACCCTAGAAGGAAAACAAAGACAGAGGATGAGATGGTCAGATGAAGTTAATAGACACCTCATGTTCTGTTATTACCAAGCAACAAACCTAGGAACCAACACAACTGGATACAGATCACAAGTATACACAACATTTATTACCAGATACCCGGAATTAAAATTTTTAACAGAACAACGACTAGCTGATCAGATCCGTGTAATAATAAAAAATAACAGGATACCCCAGTCAGAATTAGAAAACATCAAACAACAAGTACAACAAATACTGGAACAAAATAATGTGCAATCAGAAGAAGAAGAAAATACAGTAATGGACTCAAACATCCCAGAGCAAACAAACAAAGACCAACACGCATCAATTAAACAATCAGAGGAAAACGAAATCTTAAGACAGCCACCAGAACAAGCACAAATAGAACACGAAGAGACACACGTGTTAGATATAGAAGAGAAATTTCAGCTGACGTGTATAGAATACAAAGACACAAATACAGACATCAGACCATTCTTGCATAGACCGCCAAATAACCTACAAGTCGAAACAACAATAAAAACTATCAACACAATCATACACAACAAAATAAATGAAAATACAACTATGGAAGAGTTACAACTACTGGTTTATATAGGAGCACTCACTACACTAAATATACACACTAGGCAGAGATCAGAACAAACCAACACACAGAAGAAACCCACAAAACCAGCATGGCAACACAGGCTACAGATCAGAATAGAAAAACTGAGAAAAGACATCGGACAGCTAACACAATTTATAAGAAATGAAATATCAGACAAAAAACGAAAAAGGTTAGGTAAAATCTCACAACAAGAAGCAATAGAGCAATTAGATGAAAAGAAGCAGAAATTACAAGCATTGGCCAAACGACTTAGAAGGTACAAAAAAAGTGAAAATAGAAGGAAACAAAACCAAACATTCAACACAAACCAAAAGAGATTTTACCAAACAATAGATAACACACACATTAAAATAGACAATCCACCAAACATAACAGACATGGAACACTTCTGGAGCAACATATGGTCAAACCTGGTACAACATAACAGGCATGCACGGTGGATACAAGCAGAAACAGACACAAACAAGATGATACCACAAATGTCTGAAGTGATAATTTTGCAACATGAAGTCACCCGATCAATTAATTTTACACACAATTGGAAAGCCCCTGGAAATGATAAAATAGCAAATTTCTGGCTAAAGAAGTTCACCTCAACACATTCACATCTAACTAAATTATTTAACAGTTACATTGCAGACCCATACACATTCCCTGATACACTTGCACATGGAATAACCTATCTGAAACCTAAAGATCAAGCAGACACAACAAACCCAGCTAAATATCGCCCCATAACATGCCTACCAACAATCTACAAAATATTAACTTCAGTCATTACACAGAAATTAATGACACATACAACACAGAACAAAATTATAAATGAAGAACAAAAAGGCTGCTGCAAAGGAGCACGAGGATGTAAAGAGCAACTGATAATAGATACAGAGGTGACATATCAAGCTAAAACTAAACAAAGGTCGCTACACTACGCATACATTGATTACCAAAAAGCCTTTGATAGTGTACCCCACTCATGGTTACTACAGATATTGGAAATATACAAAGTAGATCCTAAATTGATACAGTTTCTAAACATAGTAATGAAAAACTGGAAAACCACACTTAATATTCAAACAAATTCAGATAACATCACTTCACAGCCAATACAGATTAAGCGTGGAATATACCAAGGAGACTCATTAAGTCCTTTCTGGTTCTGTCTTGCTCTGAACCCACTATCCAACATGCTAAATAATACAAATTGTGGATATAATATTACTGGAACATACCCACACAAAATCACACATTTGCTATACATGGATGATCTAAAACTACTGGCAGCAACCAATCAACAACTCAACCAATTACTAAAGATGACAGAAGTATTCAGCAATGATATAAATATGGCTTTTGGAACAGACAAATGTAAGAAAAATAGCATTGTCAAGGGAAAACACACTAAACAAGAAAATTACATATTGAATAACCACAGTGACTCCATAGATGCGATGGAAAAAACAGATGCCTATAAATATCTAGGATACAGACAAACATTAGGAATAGATAATACAAATATTAAAGAAGAACTAAAAGAAAAATATAGACAAAGGCTAACAAAAATACTGAAAACAGAATTGACAGCAAGAAACAAGACAAAAGCTATAAATACTTATGCTATACCAATATTGACCTACTCATTTGGAGTAGTGAAATGGAGTAACACAGACCTAGAAGCACTCAATACACTTACACGTTCACAATGCCACAAATATAGAATACATCACATATATTCAGCAACAGAAAGATTCACATTAAGCAGAAAGGAAGGAGGAAGGGGATTCATCGACATAAAAAACCTACATTATGGACAGGTAGTCAATTTAAGAAAATTCTTTCTAGAACGAGCAGAAACTAGCAAAATACACAAAGCAATCACTCACATAAATACATCGGCTACACCACTGCTATTTCATAACCACCTTTACAACCCTTTAGATCACGTAACATCAACAGATACGAAGAAAGTAAATTGGAAAAAGAAAACACTACATGGCAAGCACCCGTATCATCTAACACAGCCACACATCGATCAATACGTATCCAACACATGGCTAAGAAAAGGCAATATATACAGTGAGACGGAAGGATTCATGATTGCAATACAGGATCAAACAATAAACACCAGATATTACAGCAAGCATATTATTAAAGATCCCAATACCACAACAGATAAATGCAGACTTTGCAAACAACAAATAGAAACAGTAGATCACATCACAAGTGGATGTACAATACTAGCAAATACAGAATACCCCAGAAGACATGACAATGTAGCAAAAATAATACATCAGAAACTTGCCATATAACATAAACTAATAAAACGACACGTTCCCCCATACAAGTGTGCACCACAAAATGTACTGGAGAATGATGAATGCAAATTATACTGGAACAGAACCATTACAACAGATAAAACAACACCACATAACAAACCTGACATCATACTCACCAATAAAAAGAAGAAATTAACACAACTAATCGAAATATCCATACCCAATAAAACAAATATACAAAAGAAAACAGGAGAAAAAATTGAAAAATATATCCAACTGGCTGAGGAAGTCAAGGACATGTGGCATCAGAATAAAGTTGACATCATACCAATTATACTATCAACTACAGGAGTCATACCACACAATATCCACCATTACATCAATACAATACAGCTACATCCAAACTAATATATACAATTACAGAAATCCGTAATTATTGATACATGTTCAATTACCCAAAAGTTCCTAAATGCAATATAACATATACCGTACAGTTAAAAGGAAGTGACGCTTGATCAAGGTCCGCGTCACGTCCCATTTTTAACCAGACTTAACGTCTTAGAAAGTAAAGAAATAATAATAATAATAATAATAATCATTATTATTATGTGCCGATCATGGATGTATGTGTGTGTGTGTGTGTGTGTGTGTGTGTGTGTGAGAGTGAGTGACTGAGCACGTATTGGAGATTGGCTGAGGCGGCACAAACAAAGTGTAAAAAAAAGAAAATCCATGCATAATCTACATGTTTAGCTTGGGCTATAGCACTCCTCTTGTGAAGGTTAGTAAACACTGATGCGTTGTTGACTCATTGCCACAATTTGTTGTTGTAGAAACTCTGTGGCAGACTACTTCTAAATGTCATGTGAAGAACTGTGTCCACATCTAAGTTTTATTCAAGGAAAGCAGAAAGCTGAAAAATAGTCAATCTTCTGTGCAGCTGAAGGAACATACTGCATGTAAACGAAGCAAAGTTGCTTAAACCATTATTTACCATTGTTCATTTTTTGGGACACAAATATTTTATTTATTTCTACATAAGCAATAAAACTTTTAACTTTGATTGTTGTATCTAAAGGCTCAAATGATTGCTGCAGTGGCTGCAAATTGAAAAGAAATAATTTTTCTCTAATAAGCTTAATTTAGGAAAGGAACTAATTTGCCTATTTTCTATTTTCACTTTTTGCTGAGCTGTATGCCTGACAGTAATTTCTTTACAACAATGAATGTGATTTAGTTGTCTGAGTGTGTGTGCTATGAACATAAACTGATACCCATGCAAGATTCTGTATATTTCAGATTTCCTGAAGTAAGCGTAATATCAGTTTATTTTACACATGCCAATAGTGGGGCAATGGCAGGCTACATTATCACTCCTTTGTAGGTGTGCCTATCTGTACACACATGTTGAGATCTGCCCTCTTTTCATTGTATGAGTGTTTCTCCAGGGTAGGTAGTATAATGAAATATTCCCTCTCACGTTTTAAGATGCCAATTGGATAAAGACATGCTGCATGGCCTTACAATTGAAGAAGTACTAGCAGAACTGGTGATCCATAGAGTGAGCAAAGATGATGCTTATGACTTAAAATTGGTGATTATTCTCCTCAATGTATATGAAATAACATAAGAAGACATTGAAGAGAGTGCACTGAACAATGATTATATTGTACAAGATATAGCAGGTACTTCTAACCAGAAGGAATGAAGCTGAAGTTACCAATTTACCTCCAGAAGCTAATTGTATAAATGTGAACCAACATACGCAAACACTAATGACTCGAATTAGAGCAACGAAAATTGTTGCAGAATGTCTACCAAATATGACAGTGTGTCAGGTGTTGAGGAATTTTCTCCTGTGGAGTTAGTGAATATTATTACAGAACAAAGCAAAATCTTTGTTTGCCAACAGAACAACATACATTTTCTTCTAACCAAAGAAGAGCTAAAGTCCTTTGTAGGCTTACTGCTTCTGAGTAGGTATCATAAGCTTTCCCATGAGAGTATGTACTGCGAACAAGTGTTGATCTACTGGACAAGCAGATATCATTTTATAGGACGAGGACAAAATAAAAGAAGTAGTGGTGGACACTATTCATCCAGAGGACTGATATCCGCATAGTAAACACATGGTGTGCATATCAAACTGATAACCCAAATCAGAAGCTCTCACTTTTGAATGTTCAAAGGAGAATAGAGATGTAAATTTCAAAGAAAACAGGATCAATGCTGAAATACAGAGGATCTCAAGCAAGCAAACTGATGTGATGTCTAGTGAACAGAGATGTATGACTAGATCCAGGAAACCACATTATTGTGTCTAGTAAAACACAGAAGAGATGTGCATACTGCAAATAAAAAAAAAAGACAAAAATTTTTGATAGGTTCAAAATTGGTGTACATGACACATGCTTTGTTTCATTTCAGACTGAAGAGAGACAGTATAATATTACAAACAGTGTTTTTATTTTGTTCATGAAGTTTTTATAATTCTCTTCATTGTCATTAATACTTTGTTTGACAGCTGATTTTGCAACCATACCAAAAATGGAAAGTGTATAGTTTTTGAACTAAGATATAGAATTTTTTCAAAACACCTTTTTCTTTCATTTATCAGTCAAGGTGTCACACTAAAGTCAAAAAATGTTGAAAAGATAATAAAGTTTTGGCATGTAATGGGTTAAGCTCCTGAAGTAGTTTTTCGAAAAACGTTTTATTTGTAGCATAAAAAATAATATATCATGTACAGGGCTATTACAAATGATTGAAGCGATTTCACAGCTCTACAATAACTTTATTATTTGAGATATTTTCACAATGCTTTGCACACACATACAAAAACTCAAAAAGTTTTTTTAGGCATTCACAAATGTTCGATATGTGCTCCTTTAGTGATTTGGCAGACATCAAGCCGATAATCAAGTTCCTCCCACACTCGGCGCAGCATGTCCCCATCAATGAGTTCGAAAGCATCGTTGATGCGAGCTCGCAGTTCTGGCACGTTTCTTGGTAGAGGAGGTTTTGAACACTGAATCTTTCACATAACCCCGCAGAAAGAAATCGCATGGGGTTAAGTCGGGAGAGCGTGGAGGCCATGACATGAATTGCTGATCATGACCTCCACCACGACCGATCCATCGGTTTTCCAATCTCCTGTTTAAGAAATGCTGAACATCATGATGGAAGTGCGGTGGAGCACCATCCTGTTGAAAGATGAAGTCGGCGCTGTCGGTCTCCAGTTGTGGCATGAGCCAATTTTCCAGCATGTCCAGATACACGTGTCCTGTAACGTTTTTTTCGCAGAAGAAAAAGGGGCTGTAAACTTTAAGCCGTGAGATTGCACAAAACACGTTAACTTTTGGTGAATTCCGAATTTGCTGCACGAATGTGTGAGGATTCTCTACCGCCCAGATTCGCACACTGTGTCTGTTCACTTCACCATTAAGAAAAAATGTTGCTTCATCACTGAAAACAAGTTTCGAACTGAACGCATCCTCTTCCATGAGCTGTTGCAACCGCACCGAAAATTCAAAGCGTTTGACTTTGTCATCGGGTGTCAGGGCTTGTAGCAGTTGTAAACGGTAAGGCTTCAGCTTTACCCTTTTCCGTAAGATTTTCCAAACCGTCGGCTGTGGTACGTTTAGCTCCCTGCTTGCTTTATTCGTTGACTTCCGCGGGCTACACGTGAAACTTGCCCGCACGCGTTCAACCGTTTCTTCGCTCACTGCAGGCCGACCCGTTGATTTCCCATAACAGAGGCATCCAGAAGCTTTAAACTGTGCATACCATCACCGAATGGAGTTAGCAGTTGGTGGATCTTTGTTGAACTTCATCCTGAAGTGTCGTTGCACTGTTATGACTGACTGATGTGAGTGCATTTCAAGCACGACATACGCTTTCTCGGCTCCTGTCGCCATTTTGTCTCACTGCCCTCTCGAGCGCTCTGGCGGCAGAAACCTGAAGTGCGGCTTCAGCCGAACAAAACTTTGAGTTTTTCTATGAATCTGTAGTGTGTCGTGACCATATGTTAATGAGTGGAGCTACAGTGAATTTATGAAATCGCTTCAATCATTTGTAATAGCCCTGTATTTTGGATTTGTATGGTTTTTTTCTTTGTATGCAGTTGTTCTTGTGTGAAGGCAGGGAAACTATTGGTTAAACAAATTTGATTCATTCAAATTATATGTATCACTGCCTGATGGTATTTATTTTGTTATTGGTCATATTTATTACGATACCTGAAAGTTGAGTAACTCACTACCCATTGAAGAATTTGTATTGAATTAATTGTGCTGTTCTGTTCGGGTCTATACGACCCAAAATGGTTTTCCTTCTTGTTATATAAATATCAGTATAAAAATTTCGTGACCTTGTCTGAAAATGCAAGAGCAGTATGTGCTTAGAAAAGTTTTAATATATTTTAAGCTATTTCATCATAAACTCTAATAGTTGCATATATATCATTTGTTTCACAGTGACCAGACATAAATATGATTACTGTAACATCAAACACTTTCTGATTTTATATTATATTTTGTACTAATACTTATTCTCAGCATTCAACAGAGGGTCTGTGTCTACAATAATGGAATTGTCATTAGCACTTGTAAGCTGTTAGTTATCCATTGTTTCTGCTCAGTTTGAATTGAAATTTGAATTATCTGTCATTTGTGATCAGTCTGAATAGCGACATTATGGTGATTACACCGTTCACTGATGCTGAGTTGGAAGAATTAGTAAATACCTTAACAAGCGTAGGATCATGTCAGTAATGCAGCTGAAAGTGAGTGTTCTTGTGACAGTGACAACAGTCCACGGCTTGTTTGATATCAGTATGCAATCTTCTGTTTCAAAAAATGGGAATTCAGAATGACAGTTGCAACCAACAGCTTAGCACAACTTCTCACCTGCTTTGAACGTCATTGAGATTACCCCGGGAGTTACCAAATATTCAAGCAGCAGAATAATTGATGTTCATTTGAAGTAGTATTTTGTACAGCACTTAAGAATGAAATAGTTACAGGTTTCAAATATTAAGGGCCAACGAGTTTATGGTCAACAATGAACAAACATCGATGATTCTGTTTTTCATGCGTATGTAGGACACTTATTCCTTGAGTGTGTGTAATAATCACATCGGGAGTCCACAAAAAAATTGTGGGATAAGGGAATTGGGCAGAACATATTTCAAGCAACCATGTCCCTAGAAACAATCTGTAAAATACTGTGTGTTTTGCGATTCGATAAGATGATGACATACTGATAAACTTGCTGCAGTTTGTAGTATCTGGGAGAAGTGGTTTGAAGTCCTTCCTAAACTGTATTACACTGGAGAAAATGTGCCCATCGATAAGCAGTTAGTAGCATTCATAGGCTGCTGTCCATTCAAGCAGTACATCCCAAGCAAACTGACAAAATACTGGATCGAAGTATGGACTCTGTGTGACAGCAAATCTTCATATGTTCTGAAAGCCCAGTTTATACAGAGCAGAGCGTTACCAGAAAAAATCTGGGAATGAGAATAGTTGATGAGCTCCTCTCTGATTTGAAAGATCGGAAGGTAACATGTGGCAACTTTACAATCATAAAATTTGGGACAGCTGCTCCTGAAGAGAAAACTGACAATATTAGAAACCATATGGAAAAATAAACCAGAGCTTGCACAAAATATGACCAACAAGAAGGTCCATAACTTTTGATTTTATTTCACAAATGACTCTACAGTGGTCAATTATATTCCTAAGGGAAATGAGAATGTTGTAATTATGAGCACTCTCAACAATGATATGGAAATCAGTGACAGGGCTGATAAGAAGCCAAAAACGATTTTAGGCTATAATTCAGTCAAAGGATCTATAGAACATCTGATTAGACAACATGTACATATATGTTGTTTTTGTTCTTGTCTTCAGTCCAAAGACTGATTTGATACAGCTCCTCATGATGATTTATCTTGTGCAGAGCTCTTCCTCTCTGAGTAACTACTGCAACCTACATCATTTTGAACCTGCTTACTGTATTCATCTCTTGGTCTCCGTCTGTGACTTTTATCCCCTACGCTTCCCTCCAGTACTAAACTGGTGATCCCTTGATGCCTCAGAATGTGTCCTACCAACTGATCCCTTCTTCTAGTCAGATTGTGCTACAAAATTATCTTCTTCTCTATTACATTCAGTACCATCTCATTAGTTGCATGTCTACCCACCTGATCTGCAGCATTCTTCTGTAGCACCACATTTCAAAGGCTTCTCTTCTCTTCTTGTCTAAACTGTTTATTGTCCATGTTTCACTTTCATACATGGCTACACTCCACACAAATACTTTCAGAAAGGACTTCCTGACACTTAAATCTCTGTGTTAACAAATTTCTCTTCTTCATAAATGCTTTTCTTGCCGTTGCTAGTCTACGTTTTATATCCTCCCTGCTTCGACCATCATTAGTTATTTTGCTTCCCAAATAACAAAACTCATTTACTACTGCTAGCCGCAGTGGTCTAGCGGTTCTAGGCGCGCAGTCCGGAACCGCGCGACTGCTACGGTTGCAGGTTCGAATCCTGCCTCGGGCATGGATGTGTGTGATGTCCTTAGGTTAGTTAGGTTTAAGTAGTTCTAAGTTCTAGGGGACTGATGACCACAGATGTTAAGTCCCACAGTGCTCAGAGCCATTTGAACCATCATTTACTACTTTAAGTGTCTCATTTTCTAATCTTATTCCCTCGGCATCACCTGATGTAATTTGACTACATTCCATTATCCTCATTTTGCTTTTGTTGCTGTTCCTCTTATATCCTCCTTTTGAGGCACTGTCCATTCTGTTCACCTGCTCTTCCAAGTCCTTTGCTGTCTGTGACAGAATTACAATTTAATCGGCAAACCTCAATTTTCATTTCATCTCCCTTTACTTTAATTCCTACTCTGATTTTTTCTTTTGTTTCCTTTACTGCTTGCTCAATATACAGATTGAATAACATCGGGGATAGGCTACAACCCTGCCACATTCCCTTCCCAATCACTGCTTCTGTTTCATGCCTCTTGACTCGTTATAACTGCCATCTGGTTTCTGTACGAATTGTAAATTGCCTTTCACTCTCTATATTTGTCCCCTGCCTCCTTTTGAATTTGAAAGAGAGTATTCCAGTCAACATTGTCAAAAGCATTTCTGAAAGTCTACAAATGCTAGAAACATAGGTTTGTCCTTCCTTAACCTATCTTCTGTGAGAAGTCGTAGGGCCAGTATTGCCTCACATGTTCCTACATTTCTCTGAAATCCAAACTAATCTTCCCCGAGGTCGGCTTTAACAGTTTTTCCACTCTTCCGTAAAGGATTTGTGTTGGTATTTTGCAACCACGACTTATTAAATTGATAGTTCGGTAATTTTCACACCTGTCAGCACCTGCTTTCTTTGCAACTGGAATTATTATATTCTTCTTGAAGTCTGAGGGTATTTTGCCTGTCTCATACATCTTGCACGCCAGCTGGAATAGTTTAGTTATGGTTGGCTCTCCCAAGGCCATCAGTAGTTCCAATTGAATGTCACCTACTCCCAGTGTCTTATTTCGATTTAAGTCTTTCAGTGCTGTGTAAAATTCTTTGTGCAGTACCATGTCTCCCATTTCATCTTCATCTAAGTCCTCTTCCATTTCCATAATATTGCCTTCAACTACATCTCCCTTGTATAAATCCTCTATATACTTTTCCCACGTTTATATTTTCTCTTCTTTGCTTAGAACTGGTTTTCCATCTGAACTCTTGTTATTCATGCAGATTGTGTTGTATTTACTGGTTTGTATTGTATTTACTGTATTGTATTGTATTGTATTTTATGTTAACTGGGGGCCTAGAAACGATGGAGAGGCTCCGTCCCTGCTGCAGCCGCAGTGGTCCACAACCCGACGACAACAACCACAGTCCATTTCACCCCTCCGATCCCCTCTTTCAGGGTTATTGTGTCGTTCGGCCCCTACCTACGCGATTATGGGATCTGACATTTCACGCTCTGATCTGTGGAACACCAGTTTTGTTTCTCCTGATAATGATGTCCTCCTGAATAGTCCCCATGCGGAGATCTGAATGAGGGACTATTTTATCTCTAGAATATTTTACCCAAGAGTACACCATCATCATTTGACCATACAGTAGAGCTGCATGCCCTCAGGATAAATTACAACTGTAGTTTGCCCTGTGTAACATCATAGATTAAGGGTCGACCTGCGACAGCAATCGCACAACCTACGTACGGGCTGCTAGACGCCGTGCGTGCACGTGTTGCGTACGGGCCGCAAGGTGCCGCCACGAGCGCAACCGTATATAAGCACTGACGGAGTTCGGCCAGCTCTCATTTTGTTAGCATCTCATTTTTGCCTAGTCTCTTATTTGCTTAATTGCTTAGCTCTTATTTGTTTATGGCTCATGTTATTGTGCTCTCTTTCAGCCATTCTGATTGTTTTGGTTTACTCCCAATTGAGAAGTGCTCATTTTGGCATTTCACTTTTGCATATTTCTCATTTTGCTAATAATGTGATCCTTAGCTTTTTACAGTTGATTTGATTAACATAGTCTCATGCACTGTTTGTTCATTTCAGCCTCTTCATATTTTGATGTTCTTTAAATACTGTAATAATTATCGGAAGCATTTCTTCCCTTAAACTTGTGTAAAGTATTCTCGATGTAGAATTTTTTCTGTGACACAGGTGTAAGGTTTTGAATATAAATTATATACGAAACTGTGTTTTAAAAGGAATTAATTTTTTCAGTTTGCACTACATCAGACGACAGTTTTGTGATATGAGGGAGAAATTTGGGGGCCGAACCCAGGGAAATAGTCTTAAGTGATCCCCTTTAAAAATGAAAATTTGTGAGAGACTGAAAGACGCGACACTGCAGGCACTGAAAATTTATATATATGAAATTATACGTCACACCTGCTTTTAGCTATTTGCAGTAGCAGCACAGCAAGGCTGCTTTGGTTGATGTTACATGGCCAGATCAGGAACCATGCGTTTGTCTGGCCTCTCAACAGATACCCCTCCATTGCAGTTGCACCTACGGTACGGCTCTCTGCATCACTTAGGCATGGAAGCCTCCCCGCCAACGGCAAGGTCCATGGTTCATGCAAACAAAAAACCAGTAGATTGTCCGTGATATTTTTCTGCAGTGTTCTTGATGTTGCTGCTTATAAGGAATAAGTGTTGTGGAATTTGATTTTCCCTAATTGGAATGCAAGAAAATGGACTAGAAGGAGAATATTTTTGGAGGAACTTGAAAAGGCACTGGTAATAGAACACATAGCATCAAGGAAGCATTTTCCAAGAGCAGCAGATTCTATAAGAATGGTCAGGAGCATCCTACACCCTGAATGAGTGGCAGGTGTGCTCATATCATTAACAACAGAAACCCTATTAAACAAGCATGCTGTAAGTTCTGTCCTTCAAGCAAAGACAATAAAACAAGTATGTTGTGCGGAAAGTGTAATACACACACAAAACAAATGTGTTGTGTGGAAAGCATAATAAACATATATGAAAAACACACATTATCAACTTCTGGTCCAAACTGCAGTGAGTAAGAAGCAAAGAGTGTCATATGGGTGGATGTTGGGAATGACTTTTTGATGGAACTGTCTGTTGTTTTGAATTTGCACTGTGTGTATATTAAAATAATACATTTTCTTTGGTGACGCTCTATGTATTGTTGTTATTATTATTATTATTATTATTATTATCATCATCATCATCATCATCATCATCATCATCATCATCATCATCATCATCATTGTCACCTCCACCACCACTGCCAATATTATTAATAATATAATGTAATACAACAAAAGTGTTGATGGCTTACTACTAATATGTGTGATATTGACCCGAACAGTACATTTGTATAGTAAAAGTGAATGGAACAGGATGGTTAAGAGTGTGAAGTGTGATTATTAATCTATGGGGGAGCAGAAATTGGTAGTCTGAAATTGTCATATTTTGAAATGCATTCCTCAGCCTCAGTATTTTGAAATGACCTTCAAGAAATCAAGATTATCATGCCCATGTCTTTATGATTTTTTATAAGGCATAAATATCTTTCTCACCATTAGAGATTCATTTATCAGTCTTCTGTATGATTTGAAAGTGTCGTTGCAAATAATATCTGAATACGTTACGGTGTACTTACACTAAGTGCACTGCATGGAACACATTCTGCCAGTTGTTGGTACATGAAAGAAGGAGTTGTGTGCCATGCAGAGCTGTGGGTCTAGTGATTTCTGCTGTTCACCACTAGATTGCAATGACATCGTTTTCAGTTGACTATCTCTTCATAGTTCTGGCAATCTGCCAAAAAATATTTATAAATTATAAACACAAATTTTCCTTATCAATCATGCTACCTGTCGATAAAAATAGTATCAAAATCTAAGAACTGAGCAGTGTACTTCAATTTATATACTCAAAGATAAAACTACAGTGACATAATAATTGCAATAAATGTACTATTGTGCATCTGCTTGACAAATGTACAGTGGACAGTGGGCAGTGGAAGATTCAGAGTGATTACATTGTGATGGTTCTACAAACTGAATTTTGTTGCAACATCGTAACAGTGGGGTGAATGTGAAATTTGGAAGATTGTGGAAATAATGTACTTGATGAAAAGTGAATGACATTTAAAAAAGTACGAGAAAGTTGAAAGTACTGACATAAATTAATTGTTTCTACAAATGTTTAATTTTTCTGAATGAAGACAAGTAAACTGTCACTGTCACCTAAGCAAGTCAATTTTTGCAATGAGTCTAAATTTACAAACACTTCTTAAATTCTAAATATAACGGATATGCTCTAATTGCTTTCCAGTCATCAATGCTAGCCATCAGTTTCTACATGGGACAACGACAATTCCAATGGATAAGAAGGATCCTACCTCAAGAACTCGAATTACAAAAATGCTTTGCATGACCTCAAACCCTGAAGAGAAAAGGAAAATCATTGGTGATATTTTTGTGAAAGTGAGTTTCAATTTTTATCTTTGTTCTATTAATGCCTTCGGCATAACGTGAAAGTCTTCCTTGTTTTGTCCTGCAACTCCTGGTTCTGTTGTCTTCTTTTAAATTTCGTAAAGTATCCTGCTTTAAGTTAATTAGCATATATTTGGGTTTATTGTTAGTTTATTGAGGGAGCTTGTGTGATGTTTGGTGTTTTATATTATTATTTTAGACATGGAGCTAAAACATTAGCACTTGAAACTATCTGAAATTAATTAATTAATTAGTCTTCAATCATTCATGGATCATTTCACAACGTTATCTGAATTGTCAAGGTACAGGGGTTGGTGAAATGATTCATCAGATTTAAAAGCACTGTTTACATGTGTATACACTCACCATGTTTCTGAACATTTAACAAATGTTGTGTGTGTGCACCCTTGGTCACCCGGCATACATCCAAACTGAAATCCCATTTCTGTCGGTATGTTCACAGAGATGTTACCATCAATGTCCACCACAGCAACAGTAATGCATTGCTGCAGTTGTTGTAGCATTGTTGGGATTGGGGGTACATACACTTTACAGGAAGAAATCTCATGGCATGAGGTCTGGTTACCTGAGGGGACCATGGCAACACAGGAACTTCCACTGGACCAATACACCGTATCCAGTGATGTGGCAGTTCACTGTTGTGTAAAGTGCAGAGAATTGTGCTCCAGAGGAGGACCTTCACCTTGTTCAGACAGGGAAGTTGTGAAGTCAGCTCCAGTGAGCTGTGGCAACAACCACACTGCAACATATCCAGGGCCACTGAACTTGTCACTGCCCACTTGATGAAGAAAAAGGGGCCTTACACCTTTATCTTGGATATGGCATAAAAGACATTTACATTTGGTGAATCCCTTTCAAATACCACAGGGAAATGTTGCAATTCAGTAATTCACAGTCTCACATTGTGGCAATTCGTGTTTCCCAACACATGGAAAGTCATCTCATCATTGAATATCAATGTCTGCGCAAAGTTGTCATCGTCATCGTGAACATCGTCATGATCTTCCATAGCTTGCAGCATTCGGGCAAAATTCCAATCAGAGGGCATAAACATTTGGCATCAGATGTTGTAACAGTGGCAAATGGTAGGGTTTCAAATGTATATGCTGCTGCAAAACACTCCACACTCTTTCCTGTGGAATGTGCTATTCACAACTACCACAAAAGGTTCACTTTCGTCATTTGGGCAAAAAGTTCTGTCTCAGTACTCAATGATTTTCTCTGAGGCATGCAGTTACCTCATGCTTTTCCCTTTACACAGACAACCAGTGTCATGAAACTAGCAAAACCAACACAAAATGCTCTGGTGACACAATGCAGCTCTCTCGTATTTGTGTATGAATGCATGCTGAACACTCGTAACCAATGACCACATCACATATTCTGACACACAGAAATTCTTCTGCTGCGTGGCCACCGTCTTGTAGAGTGCCGTCACAGGCTTACAATCTAGTGTGCATGTGACCCAAGAGGCAGGCTTTTTAAATTTGGTGGGTGCATCTATCTTTTAATTTATCACATGTCTTAGTATGTCATATACTTTCCAATAAATAGTTCTTTCAAACCAGACAAATCTTTAGGCTAACCCAGTACAGAGTCCATAACATGCTTTGTGAGGATACGACAGGTGGTATATGAGGATAGGATAGATGGTCAACATGGCCTTGCTGTACTTGGTCATCATTTACCATGACTCCATATTAATGCTCTTCGTAACAGATGCCATTGCCATTTTTAAAATCAGTGCAAGTGTTTGAGAAATTATCTGATGTGAATACCAGAAATATTTAAAGATCATTACCATGTTGTCTTTTGTATATTGTTGACATAAGTAACCACCCATTAAAATTTTCAAACAATTATATTGTTTTAGCATTTTTCATCTGAAAGGTAGTGTGGTTTCGTCAAGCATGATGTTTTGTTTGAGTTCATGGGACATTTACAGTGTCACAAAAATGTAACTGAACTGAGAATATATTTTCTGGTTTGCATAGATTAGGTATGATTTCATAGTATCCAATGTCTCATCTGTTAACTTTTAGTGACAAATGTGAACAAAGCATGAAATTGGTCTTCAGTTATCAAAAAATTTCACTAAGTAACAATTTCATAACAGAGAAAAACTGCATAATATTTTTGTAACAATGTAGAGAGAGCTTTTCTCTGTAATTGTGATGATTTAGAATGTTTAGAGACAGAACAACTTGTCATGTGTGTTTCATATTTTTGCATGAGTTGAGTTGCTTCCAGAGGTTTCCATTCCAAAATATGACACAGAAACTTACAACAGTTACAATATTCATGTTATATTGAGAATTGCATGCACTTTTCACTTTTTTTCGAGTTGTATGCACATTGAATATATTGAAATATGTGATGTTTAGGATTTGAACTCAGGTTTGTACTGGAAAATCTAAACTTTTCATCAATTAGTAAGTAGTTTGCAAAAAGTCATTGCTTAACAGTTTAGAATGCTCACTAAAATACTGTGCAGATCATCACTTCTAGTTCACTAAATTTTTACAACTGTGACTGCATAATATGCCATGTGGAATTTATACCCAACGAAATAACATCTCGATTCTCACAAAAGAACTGGAAATTTCTCTAGATGTCATTCATAAATTATCTGTTACACAGTTTTAATGAAAATGTGTAGAGCTCCGTGATACTAGACCACACCATAGGAACAACCACAGATTCCTGCTGATATGCATGAAATTCTGCTCCCAGTGCCCAAAGCTTGTGAAATATCTCTTTTTTTCTGATAGGCCAAATAACACAGTAGCCAATCAGCTTCATCTTCAGATTCACATAAACCTGTACTCTGCCTGTTTAGACCAACCCCAGTTCCAAAATCAATTTACAGTGTACTTACCAAATAATGCATTCACAAAGCTCAGTCCAATTACCCCATATTTAATTGACTGAAGTAAGTATTATATTTCTATATCTCACAACAATGGGTTGCTGCTTTACAATTATCATTTTTCCCCATGTACATGTCGCACCAAGCCAACACAGTTCGATTCCCATTCTTTCAAACTTAGTTCTTCATAATTTCAATGATTCATACTTCACATTAATTCCCTTGTTCACTCAAACAACATATCAAGTGAAAACAATATCAGCCAGCAGTCTGTAAATAACATTACTGTGTAAATTTTAAGAGTTCACCAAAAAATTATTTACTCCATTGTTTAATGATCAGGTATGTAGTTAAAAGCTCTGTACCAACTTTCACTCAAAGCATATTAATGTGCCAGGAAGCTGTTTATAACAGAAAATCATAAATTTTGCATTTCAGCCAAATTTTGGATGTCAAAAGTTACTGTTGAAATTCAGTGTTTGCTAGTATCATTACAGAAGGTTATACCAACTTTACAGCAGTTGGGTTATGAGTAGTTTCTTCAGTAATGCTTAATAATGTAGACTCAACAGTTAAAAAAACCTGGGCCACTGTAGACAAAACAGTAGGAAAGTAAGGCCATGTGACAATAGGAGCATAAAAACCAGAGCAAGGCGTGATGTCAGACAAATGAAGTGGGTCATTGATTCAGAAAATAAGAGATATTCAACACTTAATTTGTTTTCACCTATGCCCATGTGCTAAACATTGCTAACTTTATAACACAAGTCATGGTCCTAAATGAATGTTCGAATCACAGCAACAGATATGAGTCCCAGAGGCTATAAAATGTTTAAGAATGTGCTTACAAGGGCTCACTATCCACCATTCATACTTAACTGAATGAAAGACTTATTTTTCAAGTTTTTTTTCTTCCTTTTTTTTTCTAAAATTACTCATATTCATCTTTTGCAACTTCAAATGGTAACATTGCTTATTTCGAATTAATATGAAAGCCACATAATTACCTTCCATAAAACTGTGATTCCCAACCATAAGTTTCAGTGCTAGGGCAACAATATCTTTTCTGTTTCCTTCTTCATTCTGTATTTCCCTGTGTACGAATTCACTAAAATGGAAATGGCAGCAAAATTTCAGACAGTGTTTACCCAAGTTATGAAACTGAGCATGAGCGTAATGAAATAGCAGGCCTCACTGCATATTGGTTTAACTGGATTTCAAATATTTTTCTTTAGGTAGTTAAATTTGCGAGAAATATGGTGCATTATGTTAGAGAAAATATCATACCACAAAAGCAATTTTGGAGAGCCACTCTCATAAGTTAGAACTAAACAGGAAACCTTCGCCAGTTCAGCATAAGAAGTTCTACAAGTTTGTGTAGCTACAGCTAATAGTTATTATCCCTAAGCGAAGCAGCAGTGATGACTGCCTGCAAACAGCAACTAAAGCTCTCATGAATGGACAGTATTGTCAGATTAGTAACGCAACATTACTGGATCACCTACATGTCAGAAAATAATAACTGTAATATATGAAGTCAATTGCGGACATCTGGAAATAAATTATGTCCACAATTCAAAGGAATTAATACTTCCACATCTTGATTAAAGAGATAAGTGCAATTTTTGGGTATTTAGTTTGGTATATTTTGTTAAATACAAACAAAACATCATGGTAAAAGCAGGAAAACAGTGAAAATACCTTGATTTGCTGTGTCTTCCTGTCACAGTTCTAGTTAGGCAAAATGATGTAACAGAAGGCACTATTAATAGCCTAGAAATCTCATCTGTCGTATGTGCCGAGATATTATTCCATTTTCCATTCTCATGACCAAAATGCTTGCGTAGGAAAAAGTACAATCCCCCCCATGAACCATGGACCTTGCCATTGGTGGGGAGGCTTGTGTGCCTCAGTGATGCAAAGACCCGTACCGTAGGTGCAACCACAACAGAGGGGTATCTGTTGAGAAGCCAGAAAAACATGGTTCCTGAAGAGGGGCAGCAGCCTTTTCAGTAGTTGCGGGGGCAACAGTCTGGATGATAGTCTGATCTGGTCTTGTAACACTAACCAAAACGGCCTTGCTGTGCTGGTACTGCAAACAGCTGAAAGCAAGGGGAAACTACAGCCGTAATTTTTCCCGAGGGCATGCACCTGTACTGTATGGTTAAATGGTGATGGTGTTCTCTTGGATAAAATATTTTGGAGGTAGTCCCCCATTCACATCTCCGGGCAGGGTTACTCAGGAGGACGTCATTATCAAGACAAAGAAATCTGACATTCTACAGATGGGAGCGTGGAATGTCAGATCCCTTAATCCGACAGGTAGGTTAGAAAATTTAAAAAGGGAAATTAATTGGTTAAAGTTAGATATAGTGGGAATTAGTGAAGTTTGGTGGCAGGAGGAATGAGACTTCTGGTTAGGTGAATACAGGGTTATAAATACAAAATCAAATAGGGGTAATGCAGAGTAGGTTTAATAGTGAATAAAAAAATAGGAGTGCGGGCAAGCTACTACAAACAGCCTAGTAAACACATTATTGTGGCCAAGATAGACACGAAGCCCACGCCTACTACAGTAGTACAAGTTTATATGCCAACTAGCTCTGCAGATGACGAAGAGATTGATGAAATATATGATGAGATAAAAGAAATTTTTCAGATAGTGAAGGGAGACGAAAATTTGATAGTCATGGGTGACTAGAATTCGATAGTAGGAAAAGGAAGAGAAGGAAACATAGTAGGTGAATATGGAATGGGGGGTAAGAAATGAAAGAGGAAGCCGCCTGGTAGAATTTTGCACAGAGCATAACCTAATCATAGCTAACACTTGGTTTAAGAATCATAAAAGAAGGTTGTATACATGGAAGAAGCCTAGAGATACTGGAAGGTCTCAGATAGATTATATAATGGTAAGACAGAGATTTAGGAACCAGGTTTCAAATTGTAAGACATTTCCAGGGGCAGATGTGGACTCTGACCACAATCTATTGGTTATGAACTGTAGCTTAAAAACTGAAGAAACTGCAAAAAGGAATTTGAGGAGATGGGACCTGGATAAACTGAAAGAACGAGAGGTTGTACAGAGTTTCAGGGAGAGCATAAGGGAACAATTGACAGGAATGGGGGAAAGAAATACAGTAGAAGAGGAATGGGTAGTATTGAGGGATGAAGTAGTGAAGGCAGCAGAGGATCAAGTAGGTAAAAAGATGAGGGCTACTAGAAATCCTTGGGTAACAGAAGAAATATTGAATTTAATTGATGAAAGGAGAAAATACAAAAATGCAGTAAATGAAGCAGATAAAAAGGAATACAAATGTCTCCAAAATGAGACTGACAGGAAGTGCAAAATGGCTAAGCAGGTATGGCTAGAGGACAAATGTAAGGATGTAGAGGTGCACATATCACTAGGGGTAAGATAGATACTGCCTGCAGGAAAATTTGAGAGACCTTTGGAGAAAAGAGCACCACTTGTATGAATATCAAAAGCTCAGATGGAAACCCAGTTCTAATCAAAGAAGGGAAAGCAGAAAGGTGGAAGGAGTACATAGAGGGTCTATACAAGGGTGATGTACTTCAGGACAATATAATGCAAATGGAAGAGGATGTAGATGAAGATGAAATGGGAGATATGGTACTGCGCGAATAGTTTGACAGAGCACTGAAAGACCTAAGTTGACCTAAGGCCTCAGGAGTATAGAACATTCTGTTAGAACTACTGATAGCCTTGGGCGAGCCAGGCCTAACAAAACTCTACCATCTGGTGAGCAAGATGTATGAGACAGGCGAAATACCCTCAGATTTCAAGAAGAATATAATAATTCCAATCCCAAAGAAAACAGGTGTTGACAGGTGTGAAAATTACCAAACTATCAGTTTAATAAGTCATGGCTGCAAAATACTAATGCGAATACTTCACAAACAAATGGAAAAACTGGTAGAAGCTGACCTTGGGGAAGATCAGTTTGGATTCCTTAAATATGTTGGAACACGTGAGGCAATACTGACCCTACGACTTACCTTAGAAAATAGATTAAGCAATGGCAAACCTACGTTTCTAGCATTTGTAAACTCAGAGAAAGCTTTTGACAATGTTGACTGGAATACTCTCTTTCAAATTCTAAGGGTGGCAGGGGTAAAATACAGGGAGTGAAAGGCTATTTACAATTTGTACAGAGACCAGATGGCAGTTATAAGGGTCGAGGGGTATGAAAAGGAAGCAGTGGTTGGGAAGGGAGTGAGACAGGGTTGTAGCCTATCCCCCAATGTTATTCAATCTGTATATTGAGCAAGCAGTAAAGGAAACAAAAGAAAAATTCAGAGTAGGGTCGAAGTAGGGAGGATATAAAATGTAGACTGGCAGTGGCAAGGAAAGTGTTTCTGAAGAAGAGAAATTTGTTAACATCGAGTATAGATTTAAGTGTCAGGAAGTCGTTTCTGAAAGTACAGGGTTATTACAAATGATTGAAGCGATTTCACAGCTCTACAATAACTTTATTATTTGAGATATTTTCACAATGCTTTGCACACACATACAAAAACTCAAAAAGTTTTTTTTAGGCATTCACAAATGTTCGATATGTGCTCCTTTAGTGATTTGGCAGACATCAAGCCGATAATCAAGTTCCTCCCACACTCGGCGCAGCATGTCCCCATCAATGGGTTCGAAAGCATCGTTGATGCGAGCTCGCAGTTCTGGCACGTTTCTTGGTAGAGGAGGTTTTGAACACTGAATCTTTCACATAACCCCACAGAAAGAAATCGCATGGGGTTAAGTCGGGAGAGCATGGAGGCCATGACATGAATTGCTGATCATGATCTCCACCACAACCGATCCATCGGTTTTCCGATCTCCTGTTTAAGAAATGCCGAACATCATGATGGAAGTGCGGTGGAGCACCATCCTGTTGACCGTCGGCTGTGGTACGTTTAGCTCCCTGCTTGCTTTATTCGTCGACTTCCGCGGGCTACGTGTGAAACTTGCTCTCGCGCGTTCAACCGTTTCTTCGCTCACTGCAGGCCGACCCGTTGATTTCCCCTTACAGAGGCATCCAGAAACTTTAAACTGCGCATACCATCGCCAAATGGAGTTAGCAGTTGGTGGATCTTTGTTGAACTTCGTCCTGAAGTGTCGTTGCACTGTTATGACTGACTGATGTGAGTGCATTTCAAGCACGACATACGCTTTCTCGGCTCCTGTCGCCATTTTGTCTCACTGCCCTCTCGAGCGCTCTGGCGGCAGGAACCTGAAGTGCGGCTTCAGCCGAACAAAACTTTGAGTTTTTCTATGAATCTGTAGTGTGTCGTGACCATATGTCAATGAGTGGAGCTACAGTGAATTTATGAAATCGCTTCAATCATTTGTAATAGCCCTGTATTTGTATGGAGTGTAGCCATGTATGGAAGTGAAACATGAACGATAAATAGTTTGGACAAGAAGAGAATAGAAGCTTTTGAAATGTGGTGTTTCAGAAGAATGCTAAAGATTATGTGGGTAGATCAAATAACTAACGAGGGGGTATTGAATAGAATTGGGGAGAAGAGAAATTTGTGGCACAACTTGACTAGAAAAAGGGATCGATTGGTAGGGCATGTTCTGAGGCATCAAGAGATCACCAATTTAGTATTGGAGGGCAGCGTGGAGGGTAAAAATCGTAGAGGGAGGCCAATAGATGAATACACTAAGCAGATTCAGAAGGATGTAGGTTGCAGTAGGTTCTGGGAGATGAAGAAGCTTGCACAGGATAGATTAGCATGGAGAGCTGCATAAATGCAGTCTCTGGACTGGAGACCACAACAACAACAGGATCTAGTACAATGGTGCCACTGTGGAATACAGTTCCACAATCCTCTCTATGCAAAAAAAGAAAAAAAAAAAAGAATAATTGTTTCTTCATGAGGTTCATAATAATATTGATGTTTGCATCATACACAGTTATTTTTGGATGTATATCGTGTGACTGTGTCTATGATTATTCAGAAACAAATTAACAAAATATTTACTCCCCCTAAAAGGAAAAACCAGAAGGAGAAAATGAGGAATATGATGGCAAGATGAGCTGAAATTGTGTGGTGAATCACCAAGGCAACAGCAGTATGGGACTCAGAACAGTGGAGGAAATAAAGAGAGGCCTTCAAAAAGTAGTGGAGAAATAGTTACTAGCAAGAAACATAACAGATAAACATAGACAAACGAACGAACTCACCACTGGATGTCATTACTAATGTCCAGGCTAGAGATGTCAAAGAGGTTTATGACTTACAAAAGACCTAGCATATTGAGCTGATGTTGATTTCTCTCTCGTCATGCTTGTGAAGGTGTTTAAAATGATCAGGGTTGCCACAGGTTCTGAAAATCAGGGAATATCAAGGAATTTCAAACACGCCAAGCAAATAAGGGGAATATCAGGGAAATTTGAAAAAATAAAATTGGAATAATCTCATTTTTGTCTCAGTAGATGAAATGGTTTGTTTACTGAGGTGGTGTGCATCATCGTTGGCTGGGTCCAGCTGAGTACACCACTTCCCTGCTTCATCATTACTATTGCTTTCATTACTACTGCTTCTCCCCTTCCTACCATTCCTCTCAGCTTGCAGATAGTGCTGTCACCACTTCTTGCCACTAGTCTAGCAGCTGCCGACAGGAGTCAGGGAGCCATGAGGAGTAGTTTTTTTCTTATCTTATTCTGAAAGACCATAGACACAGCTGCCAGGGATGGCAGTCGTGTGTTCACGAGTTGTGTTTGAGTGGTTGTGTGAATGTGTGTGCTCTCGTTTTCTGACAAAAGCTATGGATGAAAATTGAGTCGTGAGAGTGTGATTGTTTTTTTGTGTGCCTGTCTGAGGCTCAGCAATCATCTTTATGGTGAGTTGCTACCTGTCCTCATTATTATTTATTCTCAGAATACTTGAACAAGTTATCTGTTGCATGGATTGATCACCTTGTTCTCATTTCATGCTGTCTGTGGCTCACGATTAGCTGGCCGCACGAGTGGATTTCCATAATGGGCCAAAACCACAGACCGTTTCTGCAGGTGGATCAGGCTTCCCGATCTGAAGCCATTCGGTTCCCACTAATGTGCAGGCCCTACACATTGGATGTAGTCTCACCGATCTGCCTGCAGTCCAAATTTGTTTGTATGAGGCGTAATGAAGTGAATATTCATGGTTTATCCATGGACCCAGGACTGCAGTGCTCCTGAGCAGGCCATAGGCGATGGATTTCAGGAATTGCAACTGTCTCACCACAAGAATGTTACACAGTGTGGTGTTCTATAGGCATTTTATTTGTTCTAGCACATTTTGGTACTTAAAAAGTAGTTTATATGTTAGAAGGTGTAGACAATAAGAGGAAAAAAATTGTCAGTCGCTGGCGGTTTGTATGCTATGTACTCATATATTTCTCAAAAGAAAAATCACAAAATACCTGTAAAATAATAGACGTAACACAGTGGGTAACAACGACAATAACAAAATAGAACCAAAATTTTATTGGTGGTCGGTCACCTACAGTGTTGGTTTACACAATTCTTCCCTGCCTTATACACTTCTTTCAAGAGGCCTACTTTTTTCTGAGGTTATTTCTGAAATCAGTGAAGGTATTTTAAATATGTCTTGTGACTCCGAGGAAATGTGTGTTTTTTCCACCAAATGTGTTTCGTTTTATTGAAATAATGGTCTTAACGAAACACACATACCATTTGGATTGCTTTCTCCATCTAAAAACAGTTCATTACAAAAGATGTTGATGTTAGTGCTTAAGAGTTTTTCTCACATCAGGAAATGCCGCCTGCTTGCAAGGTGTTTTTTAAATATAGATATTTCCTCGTTTACACTATTGTTTCTTGTACGATAGCTGTAAAGACAGATTGTCAACTTACGTCTTAATTTACCCTTGAGATCTCTAAATTTGTCAGGGAAAACTGCTAAAACATGTCTGGAAATCAGGGAATTTTCTTGGGGAAACTTATGGCAACCTTTAATCACTAGGTCTGTTTTCCAATGTGAGCCAAGTTGCAGCTGAACAAGATTCAACAAACATACTCTGTAGATGAATGATTTGATGTAAATGTGTATCACATATCTGACAAATTTATGAGCTTTTCGGTATAATGCACTTGCACGACAGTAATTAAGGAGCAGTAACGTTTATTCTCAAAGGCTATCAACATTCACCCCAAGGATGATTATTGAAACAGGAGGTACCTGTGTATTTGGAACTGTACCTATTTCCAGTACATTTCTCTTTTTCCGTTTGTTTATGAATTCAGCGTTGGAGACTTGAGTGTTATAATGGTTCATATTCTCGAAATGGCATTCAATAATTAGACCAAACAAATATTCACTGTGTTTTACTGTCATCATTATTACTCACTAATTATACAAAACGACAACATAAACCCTGTATGAAAGTCACCTTGCCTTGGGAACAGGAATCTTACCGCTTTAGTTCCATTTGCAACAGGTGGTTTGCCAGACAGACGTTTTCTCTTTGCAAAACCTCCTGGTCCTAATGCAAACACAATCTTGATATTCAGTGGTGATGAGATATGCACAGCAGATTAAAAAAAGAAAAACACAAAAAATATTGTGGCCTAAGCACTGGAACTTGCGGTGGGGAATCACAATTTAACTATTGAATTTCTTGCAAATGAAAATTCACTAATGGAATAAGGTACGCACAAATTCTAACTAACTGGATTACTACCATAAAAATAAACTTATGGTATCTTAATTGATCACAAAATATAAATAAATTAAAAATGTTGCTTTACAATGTTGAACATAGTTTCGCTAGAAGCTACTGCACATCAGACGGAGTTCCAGGAAGAGAATGAAATTAACTGCTCGTGTGTTCTAACATAGTACCAAATGGTTGTTTCACCTATTAATTACCTAAGGTAGCTGATTGTTTGTTAGATGGAGTAATAAATGAGCCCTGGATCTGAGCATCTGCCAATAGACTGCAAGTACGTATCCTAACTACTTACGGGGATTCTCATATCTGACAACCTAACATGCCGATGCGACATTCATGCTCACGATAATCCATCTTGCCATGTGAGTTGAGTGGTGTCAAGGTGACAGGCTATGTACCAGTACAGCATTTGTAATGATCTGTTACTCAGGACTGCCGATGGAGGAGGACCCAGCGCTGTCATTTATGATCTGTCTAGTTGTACTCCTTGATAAGGTGTTCACTCTCAGCTGCCACAGAATTGCCTCGGTATTCTGCCTTTTCAAAGCTCTCTAAGCATTATTTTCCCTTCAAAAAGTTTCAAGAACATGATGTGTTAAACACATCTCCAACATTCGTATGATGTCATAGAGCTGTTGACTAATGTCTGTACCTTCAGTTAAATAGCTATCATCGGTACAGAGTCTGCAAGAAAGCAGAAAGGCTGGGCAAGGGGCTAGTTTCTCAAGCTCCCAGCACTTCCAACAGTTCTCCACTGTGTTGACTGTTTTTGGAAGAATACCCACAGTCGGCAGATATTGTCACAGAGACAGATTCGGCACATCATGGGTGCCTACTCCAGACGAACCAATGTGTTGTTTCCTGAATCAAAGGCTGTTACGTGGTGTGGCTACAGTCACTGGCCTACTCTTTGGGCTGCCGTTCTCAGAGGGACAATAGGGGCTTGCCTCTGTGGAGCTCTCTGAGCCTTACCCTTTGCCTGCCCTCAGGGCCCAAGCAGCTCATTGCTTGCTTCCTGATTAAGAAGGAAAAGATACGAGCACGAAGTTAATTGGAGTGTTAACTGAAAAACAGAAATAGATTTGATCAACCACTGTAATGCGAATAAATATTTCTAATAGTTAATCTCATATCTGCGTCTATATGATCTCCTGCTTTCTGATCTCATTATGCAACTGAAGAATTACGAAGGGTGAATAATTGTGAAAAGAGACGGACCAAATGGCTTGCTGCTTTTCATCTCCGCTTACAATTATATGTCTCAAAGAAATCAGCATGCTGTAGACAGTGATTACTGAAATTTTCTAACTTTACAGTACAGCTACCAGTTAATTTTTTCTCCCAAATTCAAGCAAGTTTCTTAAGAATTTGTTAACAAATATTTATTCAGGGACACACAGACATGCATAAGTGAACATGTATGCGAGACGTAACGTCTGTGTCACCACTGCCGCACCCCTTAAAGGAAATATGCTTGCTTCCTCCCTAGACATCAGTAGAAGAATAGCAAGTGGGAATTGCATCCCAGCTGCAGTGGCTCATTAGGAGCATTCAGTTAGAGACAGAGTTGTCGCTGTGATTGAAGAAGGCATGTTGTCAATTAGAGATGTGGGCAGCAAGTATGGCATGTCAGTTGCTGCTACAAAGAGATGGTGGAGGAATGCTGTTGAAAGGGACACTACCAACAGAGTTCCTAGCTCAGGCAGGACAGCACACAGCTTGCAACTAAGACCCAACAGCTTCCATTCCTAAACGCAAAGCTGTTACCAACTTGCTCAGCCCCAGTGACACAGTACACTGACGAATGAGGAAAGTGGGATAGATATCCTCGAAAACAGGAACTCAGAGGGGAAAATGTTTTATACCAGAGCTCCATATGAATGTGGCATGGGAAAACAATTTTCACTGATGAGTAATGTTTTCCACAAGCAATGACTGTCAAGGAATGGATTACCGACCACGAGGTACAAATTATGGTGAAGGATATGTGTATTGTGTATTGAACCGGGGATCTAGAAATGATAGAGAGCCCTCTGTGGTTCACAACCCCACAACAGGCCACAGCAGTCCACCCACACCACCACTGCCTCACACCGAACCCAGGGTTATTGTATGGTTCGGCCCCCATTAACTTGTGTTGTAAAGTAAGCAATCCTTACTGCATGGGGCTTAGGTGAATGCAGAGTGAGCATTGAATATCTCATTTCCTGAATTGATGACTCGCTTCATCTATCTGGCATCATGCTCTGGCCTGTTTTGCTACTGTTGCCAGATGATCCTACTGTTGCCAGATGATCCTACTGTTGCCAGATGATCCTACTGTTGCCAGATGATCCTACTGTTGCCAGATGATCCTACTGTTGCCAGATGATCCTACTGTTGCCAGATGATCCTACTGTTGCCAGATGGCCCAGTTTTTCTGCCATTTTGTCTACAGTGGCCCAGTTTTTCTGTTGTTGAGTGTACATAACATTTGATCTGTGTTCTGACCATGCACACTGCATGGCTTGAAGATCCGGTCCATTCAGACCTAACATATGTTATTGTCAGTGTCTAAATTGATTCTCTGGCACCATGATCTTTGTGGGGAGCAAGATAGCTTCTGTGGGAATCTTTATTGGTGATGTATACTGCTACACCTCAATGGGCTGGGGGAAAGGAATGACTGTGAAGCCACCTGGTAGTATTTTGAACAGATCAATTTTAGTAATGCTAACGCCCATTTGAAGAATACATGGAGGGAATCTGCAGACTCTGGATGGTTTCAGATAGATCACGTAATGATAAAAACAGGTTTCTAAATCAAATTTTAAACTGCAAAGCATTACCAGGGGACTCTGTGGACGGTGACCATAATTCATTGGTTTGAACTAATTGAAATTGAAGAAAGATAGGAAATTAAGGTGGTGGTACTTTGATAAATTGAGAATCAAAAGTTGAGAATTTGAGGGAGCTTTAGGTAACATTTGACTGAAGTGGGGGAAAGGAATACAATAGCTATGGAAATGAAGTAATGGAGGCAGTGAAGGACCAAATGGGCAACAATACAATGCCAGTATGAATACTTGAATAACATACAAGATATTGAAACTTAACTGATTAAAGAAGAAAATATAACAATCCAGCTAACGAAGGAGGCAAAAGGGAATACAAATGTTTAAAAAAAATGAGACTGACATAATGTGCAGAGTGGCAAAGCAAAAATGGTCAGACAAGAAATGCAAAACTCTAAAAGTTAGCATGAGTGTGATAAAGATAGATGCTACCTGCAGGAAAATGAAGAAATCTTTGGATAAAAGAGAAGCAGTTGAGTATATATCAAGAGCTCAGTTTTCATGTCGGAACTAAGTACAGAAGGGTAGCTGAAAGGCGGAAACAATATATACAAGTGTTTTATTTATGTATTTGTTCATTCATTCATACAGTGATTGCCTAACAATGGTATGGAATTTGTCACCTTAATAAAATGAAAATAAATAGCTCAAAAATTACATATACACTAATATGTAAGTATAACAATGTCAGGAGAAGGGTAATTGTTACTCACCCTATAGCAGAGATGCTGAGTCACAGATAGGCACAACAAAAAGACTGTCAGAAAGTGAGCTTTCAGCCAACAAGTCCTTCA
Source organism: Schistocerca americana (assembly GCF_021461395.2). Classification (NCBI taxonomy): domain Eukaryota; kingdom Metazoa; phylum Arthropoda; class Insecta; order Orthoptera; family Acrididae; genus Schistocerca; species Schistocerca americana. The sequence goes on along the minus strand of NC_060120.1, from coordinate 713,854,834 downwards.
ACGAAAACACACACACACACACACACACACACACACACACACACACACACACACACACACAATGTGGGTTGCGCACAAATGCATGTGTGTATTTGTTTTCTGACCGAAAGCTCACTTTCTGAGAGTCTTTTGCCGTGCCTATCTGTGACCCAGCATCTCTGCTAGATGGTGAGTAGCAGCTATCTTTTTCATAATATGGACTTTCCGTTGTTTGAATATATAAGTGTGCTTTAAGAGGACAGAATAGAAAGATCTAAGATAGAGTGCTATGTAAAGGAATAAATTGGAAGACAGTGTTATGGTAAAAGAAGACAAAATTGATTATGTGGGAGAAGCAATTCTATACGCTGAAAGGAAGACTTATGTCGAAACAAGGCTTGTGGAATAGGTGACATTCTCTCAAAATTACTTGAATCCGTGGGAGAACTAACAATGACAAAACTACTCCATTTAGTATGCAAAATACGAGACTGACGAAGTACCCTGAAATGTCATGAAAAATGTTATCCCAATTCCAAGTAAAGTTATTACTAAAAATTGTGAATATTACAGACCCAGCAGTTCGAGAAATCCTGACTGCAAGATACTGGCATGGATTATTTACAGAAGAATGGGAAGACTGGTGGAAGCTGATCTCTGGGAAGATCAGTTTGAATTTCAGAGAAATGTAGGAATATATGTGGCAACACTGATTCTGTGACTTATCTTAGAAGACAGGCAAATGTAGATTTAGAGAAAGCTCTTGACTGTTTTGCAATACACTTTTTAAAATCCTGTAGGTCATAGGGTTAGATACAGAGTGAGAAAGGTAATCCACAACTTTTACAGAAACCAGAATGTGGTGATAAGAACCAAAAGATGTGTGAAAGGGAAGCAGTAGTCGAGATGGGAGTGAGACTTGGTTTCAACTTATCTCTGGTGTTATTCAGTCTTTACAGTGATCAAGTGAGACTGTGTTTTAACTTATCACTGGTGTTATTCAGTCTGTACAATGATCAAACAGTAAATAAAAAAAACCAATTAATGTTTAGGGATAAAAAAATATAAACTTTGACAGATTGAGAATGCCATTGGCAAACCTCAGAGATGTAGGTCTTGGAAGATTAGTTGAACAGATTGGATAGTGCCTTTGAAAGAGGTTATAATATGGATATCAATGAAAGCGATACAAGAGTATTGGAATGTGGTTGAATTAAATCAAACAAAGCTAACAGGGTTTTATGAGGAAATGAGACACTAAAGGTAGTAGTATGTGTGTTTTGCTATTTATGAATGAAAACAACTGACAGTGTCCAAAGTACAACAGATTCAAAAAGCTGAGTAATAACAAGAAAAGTATTGCTGAAAAAGAGAGGATTTCTTTTCTTATTGTATTTTTCTGGGGTGTAATCTTTTATGGAACTGGAACATGGTTGATAAACTGTTTGGACAGGAAGAGAATAGAAACTTTTGAGTCTTGGTGCTGCAGAAGCCTGCTGAAGATTACATAGCTACATTGAATAACTAACAAAGATTTACTGAATCAAGCATGGGAGAAAATAAATTTATTACACAAATTGAGTATTATAAGGGGCGTTCAAAAAGAAATGAGCCAGAGGCATAATTACAGAAACCAGTACTTGTATGTTAGAAGTACTGACCCTGGCCGTTGAGACCCTTGTCCCCCCGTGACGCAAGGCGGTGAATGACTGTCTCATAAAATTCTGGGGGCTGCAATGTTAACAAGTTCCACACTTACAGCTGGATGTCGTTGTCCGAGGAAGTGCAGGAAAGGTTATGCTAACATTCTTCTTTGACAGGATGGCCCCCTTCCAATTCACTTCCTGCAGCATGGGACAACAGTGAATGCTCAGCGTTACTCGCAAACCTTGACCACCCTTCACCAAGCGATCAAATCAAAACGACCAGACAATCTCACCTGTGGGGTCATTCTGCTCCACGACAATGCAAAGCCTCATACGGCCAACACAGTAGCAGCACTCCTGCTGAAATTCAATGGGAGGTTCTCAGCCACCCTCTATACAGTCTGGACCTCTCTCCCTGTGATTAGACCATTTTTGCTCCCCTTAAAAGGCTCTGAGGGGCAAACGATTCACCTCCGATGACGATGTCCAGATGTACGTGCGGAACTGGTTAACATCGTAGCCCCAGGAATTTTATGAGACAGCTGTTTACCGCCTTGTGTCACATTGGGACAAGTGTCTCAACAGCCAGGGTCAATACTCCTAACATACAGGCACTGGTTTCTGTAATTGTGCCTCCGGCTCGTTTTATTCTGAACGCCCCTTATATATGAAAGGATCAGCTGTTAGGACATATTCTGAAGTGTCAAGGAATTAACAACTAGGCGATGGAGAAAAATGTAGGAGGGAGGGACAACGACAGCAAGGTTCTACTACAGTAAGTAGGTTCAAAGAGATGTAAGAACAGTTACACAAAGATGGAGAGGTTCAGGCATAATTTCAGGTTCGGAATTCTCGCCATCCAGCATGAGTGAAAGGTCTGCAGAAAACGGGGTTATTTTGTAACGGGTTGCAGAATGACTTTATTTTTCTATTGTCCTCTTTCGTGATTTTCCAGTTTGCCAGAAACAGGAAACCTTTGAAAACATGTTAAGTTAGGTACTGCAGCAAGGGCAGTTGTCAAGTCAGTGTCAAACTTTCCCTTATGGCTTTTCCATACCTCTTTCAATTTCTAAAAATATCGTTTGTTGCTGACATTTCATTCTTAATTTTTATCTCAGCTTGTTGGTTCCCACCTTGATTTGGGAGTCGCTGGTAACTTTCAAAATTAGTCCCTTAGTAGTATCACTTTCTCCAGCCAGACTCAGATGTATGACTACATCATTGGTGAGCATTTATCCGTAGTGACACATGTACAGAAAGTTCTGTTTCCTACCTTGGCCCCGTGGATACAGCTTCTATTAACTGAAAGGAGCACTCTTCTGGTCTGTGATGTGAGGCACTGGCAAATTGAAGATTTTCAAAGATTTCTGCTGGCACACTCTGCCTTCCCTCCTGCTTCCCTTCCAAGCTTTGTCATTTAAAGTCTCTATGCTCTTTTTTAATGATGAATTACTATTTATGCGTGTTATAGCTATAAACAAAATTTATCCTCACAACCCCCGAAAGAGGAACAGAAAATATCTAGAGATTTTTGTTGTTGCCTGCTTGTCACAGAGAGATAAACGGTGGTATAGGTTAGATAAATGTAAATAAGTCCCACTTACCTTGAAATGGACAGTGAGAGGTAACAGGAGACAGGTAATGCAGTGTAACCATGGTAAGTTAAAATGTAATTATGTGTAATAATGGTAAGTTAAACTTACACAATGGCCCACCCTGCCCTCTGCCCCCGAAACAAAAACACACACACACACACACACACACACACACACACACACACACAACAGTAATCAAGATGTGAGAGTTTTGAAAGGTATACACAGTAGGTATTAAACATTTGTTATTACATGTAGTTGTTAATTAAATTATATCTAGAATTTGTAGTAAAGCTAATTTATTCTGTATTTTTATTCATACTGTTTTATGCTGTAGGTTGCGAATGATGTTATCTCTGAACTAAACTTAAAACCAGAGGAGGTTTTCCTGGGTCAAGGCACGCTTAGACCAGATCTGATTGAATCTGCCTCACATTTAGTCAGCTCAAAAGCTGATACAATAAAAACACATCACAACGACAGTGAGCTTATACGACAGTTAAGGGAAGAAGGAAGAGTTGTTGAGCCACTGAGAGATTTTCATAAAGATGAGGTACTGTATCTATTTTATAAGAACAAAACCATTACTACACCTCCCCTCCCTTCTCTCTCTCTCTCTCTCTCTCTCTCTCTCTCTCTCTCTCTCTCTCTCTCTCTCTCTCTCTGTGTGTGTGTGTGTGTGTGTGTGTGTGTGTGTGTGTGTGTGTCACATGCAAGACAAGACATTGCATTGAAAAGTGTTCGTGTGAAGAAAATTGAGTAATTTATGGGGCACTTAAGCTTCATAATTGCTCAAGGATGTCGCCACCCTAAAAATCTTGAAAAACTTGTTCTGTTTGACTTTTAATTATTGACCTCTTTTGTTTCATCTTAATCCACACATTAATGTGTTCCTGAAGGCATCCACTTGAAGTGTCATGACTTTACACGAATTGCACAGGTAACAAATAAATCTGTATAGTTTCTTGCCAGATTTCAACATAAAATTAATTTTAATGAATGACATTCACAGAAATTGTAATATTTTAGAACTAAATATAATGTAGCCATAGAGTGCCAGTGCCTGTTTTTCCCAATGTATGAGGTGTGGCTGTAAAATAACAGAACTGTTGCTGCAAAACTTTATGCTTTTCAAAAACATACATATTTAGTTACTTTCACCCTTGTCCTCTATCTGTACAATGCTCCATGAGAATTTTCCATAGATGGAAACAATGCTGGAGTCTTTTTCTGTGAGCTCCTTGATGATACATGCTGCTTTTCCTTTCACCGCTTCAGCAGACTGAAATCTTGTTCCTTTTAATGCAGATTTGACCTTGGGGAATAGATAAGTCACGTGGCGTTAGGTCAGGCAAACAAGGTGGGTGGTGTAACACTGGGATGCTGCACTTTGCTAGAAACCTCTTAACAGACAATGCGATATGAGCCAGTGCGTTGTCTTGACTACCCACAATTCGGATTGTTTTTGTCTTATTTTCCCACAGAATTGAACAAGAACCTCAAGGTAGTAATGTTGGATAATAGTTCGACTTTCAGAAACCCAGGGAATAAACACAGCTTAAAAAAAAAAAAAAAAAATCATTGCTTTGAATCTTCATTTGTTCATTTGAGCTTTCTTCACTCTCAGTGAAGTTGGGCCCTTCCAATGAATGGGTTTGTGATTAGTTGAATCATAAGTGAAAAACCAAGATTTGTCACAATTTTTCACTGTTTCCAAGACATTAGGACCATTTTGAGTGGTATTCAAAGCGTCAGTACAAACATTTTTACAAGTTTCTTTTTTGATATATAGGTCATGAGAATTTTTGGCACCAGTTAACACATTATTTTCTCGTACGAAATTAGATATGTAAAATTTGCCTTATACATTGTTTGTCAATTCTTACAGTTTTAGCAATCTTCCAAATACGCAACTGATGATCAGATCAAATCAGGCTACCTACTTTTTCGATATTTTAATCCGTTTATGATGTTGAAGGGTGTCGCAGGCATGAGCCATCTTCAATGTGTTCCTGACTATCTGGGAAACACTTGAATCACTCAAAAACTCACATACATGATAAAGTGTTTTCATAATACACTTTATAGTAAAAGATCAAGTTTTAGTTGCAGTTTTTCCAAGTTTCAGATGAAACTCCATGATAATTTGTTGCTCTGTTATTACACTTACCATTTTTCTGACAAAACAAAATAACAGCTCTGACACAAATGAAGGCCGTGGCTGCACTGATTTGTGTAGACACCAGAGGTGCTGCATTTGAACAAGAAGGCTTCACACTTCACAGCTATTCTTTGCATGTAAACATACGCTGTGACATCATCAGTTCATTTATTTTATAGCCACACCTTGAAAGCTATATTTACTTACTATTTCGATTGTACATTTAACATTTTCCTCCTTCCCCATGATAATTCACTGGATAGTGCTAAATGAAAGCTCATTCATAGTAAGGAGCCTTCCCTTGCACATGTCCTATATTAATATGTCATTGAACACATCTGAGGTGACAGCATATTCTCAGATGTACTTGGGTGTCAAACATATACCTGTTCATAAACAATTCTGTTATCGATTCTTGAGTTTCTCCCGGCGTATTTGATAATCAAAATATCCACGGGTATGCTGCCGGTCTATAGTGTCCAACGGGCACAATATTTCGGCGATCAAACATGTCGCCATCATCAGGTGAACTGACGGACTGAGCTCCTGTGAACGTGCCGGCACGGAGATCCGTACGCTATGGCTGCTCAGAGGGAACTGGGTTCGGTCGCGGCGGCGGCCGATTTAAATACCCTCCGCCAGCGGCGCGCTCCCTCCGCCGTCCGCACCCAGCGCCACGGTCGCGCGGTGGAACAGATTGCGACGGCGTCTGAGATGACGTCGGTGTGATGGCTCTGTCCGCCGTGATCGTCACAACTATACGTCTGCTCGATTTACTCTTGATTAACCCGATCGCTGGTTCCCAAGCCTTGCTAAGATTATAGCCACAGTCACGGTTTATGAGGTCGTCATTGGTGCGAATTTCGATGGCCTCTCTAACAACGCTGTCCCAGTATCTCGACGTCTGTACCAGAATCCTCGTGCGGTCATACTCCATGGCGTGATTTTCCGACAAACAATGTTCAGCGACCGCCGACTTGCTCGGATACATCAGTCGAGTGTGCCTCTGGTGTTCACGGCATCGATCCTCGACGGTACGCATCGTCTGACCAATATACGACTTGCCACATTGACACGGAATCTGGTACACGCCGGCCTTCCTCAAACCGAGGTCATCTTTGGCGCTCCCCACCAGTGCACGAGTTTTATTTGGAGGACAAAACACAGTTCCGACCCGGTGTTTCTTCAGAATGCGGGCGATTTTCCCCGAGAGTGCGCCTGTGTATGGAATAAATGCAGTGCCTACCTCCTCCCTCGTGACTTCATCCATCTCAACAGGTTGTGCTGCAGTGGTTGGGCGGAGAGCACGTTGAATCTGCCACTCTGAGTACTCATTTTTTCGAAATACAGTTCTCAGATGTTCCAATTCTTGGGGTAGACTCTCTGCGTCAGAGATAGTGCGCGCCCTATGTACTAGAGTTTTAAGTACCCCATTCCTCTGTGAAGGGTGGTGGCAGCTGTCTGCATGCAAATACAGATCAGTGTGCGTAGCCTTCCGATACACCCCATGACCTAGGGTGCCGTCAGCCCTTCTCTTGACCAAGACGTCAAGGAAAGGTAATTTACCCTCCGTTTCAGTCTCCATAGTGAATTTGATGTTGGGGTGTATGGAGTTTAGATGTGTAAGGAAGTCAAGGAGATTATCCATACCATGTGGCCAGATGACGAACGTGTCGTCCACGTAACGGAAAAAGCAAGTAGGTTTCCATACGGATGACGACAGGGCTTCCTCCTCGAAGTTCTCCATGTACAAATTCGCTACCACCGGTGAGAGTGGACTACCCATGGCGACTCCCTCCGTTTGTTCGTAGTATTCTCCATTAAAAAGAAAATACGTGGAAGTCAAGACATGCCTAAAAAGTTCAGTGGTCTTCTCGTCAAACTTCTGACTAATCAATTCTAGTGACTCTCGCAGGGGTACCCTCGTAAACAAGGAAACGACGTCAAAACTCACCATGATATCTGACTCATCCAACCTGAAGCTATCAAGGCGTTTAACAAAATCCACGGAATTACGGATGTGATGAGGGCATTTACCCACATAAGGACTTAATATTCCCGTCAGGTATTTGGCCAACAAATATGTAGATGCCCTGATGTTACTGACAATGGGACGTAATGGTACCCCCTCTTTGTGAACCTTCGGGAGTCCATATAGTCTAGGCGGTACCGGACCTTGGGGTAACAATTTCTTAGCGTCACCCTCCGGTAAATCTGCGTCCTTGAGAAGCGCCCTCGTCTTGTTCTCCACCTTCTTTGTAGGGTCAACGCTGATCTTCCGGTAGGAATCGTCATTTAGCAGGCTCTGCATCTTATCAGTATAGTCCTTATGGGAGACAACAACTGTAGCATTGCCTTTGTCAGCCGGTAAGACAACAATTTCAGAGCGCTCCCTCAGATCACGAATGGCCGCCCTCTCTTTACTGCTGATATTTGACTTCATCGGCTTGGATTTCGTCAACGCACGACAAGTTTCACGATGTATTTCCTCGGCTGATTCTGGCGGAAGTCGAGCTGCAACCTGTTCAACAGCACTAACAATTTCTGCGACCGGAGTGAACTTGGGGGTGGGAGCGAAGTTGAGACCTTCCTGCAAAACTGAGACCGCATCATCACTCAACACCATGCCACTCAAATTCATGACAGTCTTGCACGGAACCTGCAGGGATGGTTTGTCAAGGAGACGTGAGAACTTAGCTGTTTGACGTCCTGTAGCCTTCTTATGGGCGGAATCAGCTGACACCCAGGTGACACCATCAATCCAATCCCAGGAACCAGAAGTGAACTTACTAGCCAGTTGCAAATGTAGTTTGAGTAATTCCTGTGAGATAAACTCATGGCTCCGGCGGGTGAATTGCACTCTCTCACGTACCAATGCGAGGCTGGCTCGTTTCTTGATTCTCTTAGCTGCTGCAGAATCGATGTGATGCGTAACCTTAGCAAAATTTGGAACAACATTCTCGGAACGACATCTCTTTAGAAAGGCAAGAGTACTTAGCAAACGACATCTACGGTGGCGCAACTTTTCAAATTTCTTCATGCTGCGATACATCTCCTCCCCGTAAAGGTGTACGGTGTGATTCTTGAGTTTCTCCCGGCGTATTTGATAATCAAAATATCCACGGGTATGCTGCCGGTCTATAGTGTCCAACGGGCACAATATTTCGGCGATCAAACATGTCGCCATCATCAGGTGAACTGACGGACTGAGCTCCTGTGAACGTGCCGGCACGGAGATCCGTACGCTATGGCTGCTCAGAGAGAACTGGGTTCGGTCGCGGCGGCGGCCGATTTAAATACCCTCTGCCCGCGGCGCGCTCCCTCCGCCGTCCGCACCCAGTGCCACGGTCGCGCGGTGGAACAGATTGCGACGGCATCTGAGATGACGTCGGTGTGATGGCTCTGTCCGCCGTGATCGTCACAACTATACGTCTGCTCGATTTACTCTTGATTAACCCGATCGCTGGTTCCCAAGCCTTGCTAAGATTATAGCCACAGTCACGGTTTATGAGGTCGTCATTGGTGCGAATTTCGATGGCCTCTCTAACAACGCTGTCCCAGTATCTCGACGTCTGTACCAGAATCCTCGTGCGGTCATACTCCATGGCGTGATTTTCCGACAAACAATGTTCAGCGACCACTGACTTGCTCGGATACATCAGTCGAGTGTGCCTCTGGTGTTCACGGCATCGATCCTCGACGGTACGCATCGTCTGACCAATATACGACTTGCCACATTGACACAGAATCTGGTACACGCCGGCCTTCCTCAAACCGAGGTCATCTTTGGCGCTCCCCACCAGTGCACGAGTTTTATTTGGAGGACAAAACACAGTTCCGACCCGGTGTTTCTTCAGAATGCGGGCGATTTTCCCCGAGAGTGCGCCTGTGTATGGAATAAATGAAGTGCCTACCTCCTCCCTCGTGACTTCATCCATCTCAACAGGTTGTGCTGCAGTGGTTGGGCGGAGAGTCTACCCCAGGAATTGGAACATCTGAGAACTGTATTTCGAAAAAATGGGTACTCAGAGTGGCAGATTCAACGTGCTCTCCGCCCAACCACTGCAGCACAACCTGTTGAGATGGATGAAGTCACGAGGGAGGAGGTAGGCACTGCATTTATTCCATACACAGGCGCACTCTCGGGGAAAATCGCCCGCATTCTGAAGAAACACCGGGTCGGAACTGTGTTTTGTCCTCCAAATAAAACTCGTGCACTGGTGGGGAGCGCCAAAGATGACCTCGGTTTGAGGAAGGCCGGCGTGTACCAGATTCCGTGTCAATGTGGCAAGTCGTATATTGGTCAGACGATGCGTACCGTCGAGGATCGATGCCGTGAACACCAGAGGCACACTCGACTGATGTATCCGAGCAAGTCGGCGGTCGCTGAACATTGTTTGTCGGAAAATCACGCCATGGAGTATGACCGCACGAGGATTCTGGTACAGACGTCGAGATACTGGGACAGCGTTGTTAGAGAGGCCATCGAAATTCGCACCAATGACGACCTCATAAACCGTGACTGTGGCTATAATCTTAGCAAGGCTTGGGAACCAGCGATCGGGTTAATCAAGAGTAAATCGAGCAGACGTATAGTTGTGACGATCACGGCGGACAGAGCTATCACACCGACGTCATCTCAGACGCCGTCGCAATCTGTTCCACCGCGCGACCGTGGCGCTGGGTGCGGACGGCGGAGGGAGCGCGCCGCTGGCGGAGGGTATTTAAATCGGCCGCCGCCGCGACCGAACCCAGTTCCCTCTGAGCAGCCATAGCGTACGGATCTCCGTGCCGGCACGTTCACAGGAGCTCAGTCCGTCAGTTCACCTGATGATGGCGACATGTTTGATCGCCGAAATATTGTGCCCGTTGGACACTATAGACCGGCAGCATACCCGTGGATATTTTGAATTCTGTTATCAGCAGTAAATCACATAAAGCATTGTGAATTAATGGGAATATTGATTATTTCACTAGAAATCATAACAACAGTGTTTTGCTTTTACCTGTTCCACTAGTGTAATGAAAAATTTCGCAATTGATGAATTTGCATTCTGTTGGACCTTGTAGAAACTTCCAGCGAGAAAATCAGTAAGGAAACTGTAAAATTAATTTTGGAAACATATAAGATATCATTATTGTATTTTGTCACCTATGAATGCAGATTTGTTTGTGATCGAATCTGTGCATGGCAACATGGGAGTACTTGTGTGCCACCACCAGGATTTTTATTCTGACAGCTCGCATTAGTAAGACCAAGAATATTCCCTAATACCCTAAAAACTTTTATTTGCAGCTATCACAGATGCCTTATCATTGCACCCATTACACAAAATGCCGATATAAGTTGTAGAAAAGTAACTACAGGTACTGAAACAAAGACTGATGTTCTGTTCATATGGTTTTGAGGAATCCAAGTTTCATCCAAAAGGGGAGGCCATGACATTTGAATCACAGATTGGCTTCAGCCATTGTACTCTTTTGGTAGTCCATTGGTACGACATAAGTTGCAGGTAATGACTCATACTACTGACGTAATTTTGAGAAAATCACAAGAGAAGTTTTACGCATCTTTGATGTACCAGTAAATTATGACCCTGAGTTTGAGATGGCAGTTGTCATGTGGATTGCTGAGTAGTCTTGCTCATGGGTGTTCTTTTCCCCTCCTCAACAATAGTTGTGTTGTTTCATATACCGGTATGTTACATTTGAAAGGTAATATGATGAAAAGACACATGTATTTGCATGAACTTTTATTGATTTTGCAATGTCATTTGGTTGTTTGCTAAATTTTATAATCACAACTAGTATATGTATAATTATCAACAAATAAATGACCAAACACATGAAGTTTTTCTGGAAATGTAACCCTGTTGTGATTTCCGAAATCTCTTATACCTTAAGTTGGGACAGGTACAGAGAACTTCTTTTGCACCTGGATGTTTTGATCTGCAGACACAAGTTTTAAGGGCGAGGGACAGTCTTGGAAAACCCAATTCAAGACTATAAATAAAGGTGTAAATAACTTGATTCAATCATATAATAATATACAGTATGCCAGAATATGAGAGTAATTTACAACATTACAAGTTTCACAATTATATTTTTCATACAGACACAGAAAACAAAAATTGAAATGACAGCTAGTACATCAGATGAATGCAGTTTGCTGTCATGCAGAAGGAATCTTCAGATTTCTAAGGAAAAACAAAACCCATTGACATTTGGAAAAACTTCTCTTTCTTCCAAAAATTTAGATGCAAACCACACATAATGCAAAATTTTCATAAATATCGCTGCTAAAAATCAGTGATGTATGATCAAAAATACTTCAGTAGCAGCTTCATGAAAGCAATTTCTCATTCGTTGTTAGCCAAATATGTACAAGTTTGAAGGTGCTTGATAAAGTTTTTGATGTGTCTATAGAAATAAAAGTCTCATAATATTTGTTATAATAATAAAAATTAATTAACAGTCAAATAGCATTGGAAATTCAAAGAAAGTTCATGTAAATACACATATCTTTTCATCACATTACCTTTCAGATGTAATATATATGAAATAATATGACTAATGGGGAGGGGTTGGGGTGCAGGAAGCCCATGATCCAGTGGTCCACCGATTATGGATTGCCGCCAGCCCGTGTTCAGGTTTGCAACGTACAGATACATCACTGACACGTAAAACTTCTCTTTCAATTATCTCAGAATCACCTATGTAGTCTGCCTTATTACTTCCACATTGTGTTGTGGTAATGGACTATTAAGAGTGTACAAAGTTGGAAGTAAATGCATGATCCAAATGTGGCCTCACCTTGTAAGGATACTACAGGCCTGTTCTCCTCAGCACCCAATAAGTGCATTGTATGCAAAACCTTCAGTCTTGCTGCTGCAATATCTCTGCATTTGCTTAAAAAATTTTGTCCATCATTACACCTTCAGAATTGAAAATTAAGTGAGTTAAGCAGATGAACAACAAAGATCACTCAGCCAGAATAATTAATTTTTTCCCAGAGATCATTTGGTATTCTTCTAGCCACTGGATTTCTTTCCTCTGCCATAATAATGAAATATTGCAATTCTGCGCACTAACGTTCGGTTAAAATTTTCAAATGGTGTATATTTCTGCTCTCATTTATATACCTTTCTTGGAAGTCAAAATACGTGGTTACATCTGGAGATTCTGCCGATGTTATGGGGCTGTTAATACAGCATACAGTCGATTCCAAAATACCACAAGTATTGCTATCAGTTTATGTATTTGCACAAAAGATATATTATACCTGGTTTCTTCATTGTTGTCCACAGCAGTAAAAGAAAAAAAGCTTCAATATGTAAAAAAAAAAAGAAGCTTCAATATGTTTCATATCCTCCCCCCCATGAACCATGGACCTTGCTGTTGGTGGGGAGGCTTGTGTGCCTCAGCGATACAGATAGCTGTACTGTAGGTGCAACCACAACGGAGGGGTATCTGTTGAGAGGCCAGACAAACGTGTGGTTCCTGAAGAGGGGCAGCAGCCTTTTCAGTAGTTGCAAGGGCAATAGTCTGGATGATTGACTGATCTGGCTTTGTAACATTAACCAAAACGGCCTTGCTGTGCTGGTACTGCGAATGGCTGAAAGCAAGGAGAAACTACGGCCTTAATTTTTCCCGAGGGCATGCAGATTTACTGTATGATTAAATGATGATGGCGTCCTCTTGCGTAAAATATTCCGGAGGTAAAATGGTCCCCCATTCGGATCTCCGGGTGGGGACTACTCAAGAGGATGTCGTTATCAGGAGAAAGAAAACTGGCGTTCTATGGATCGGAGCGTGGAATGTCAGATCGCTTAATCGGGCAGGTAGGTTAGAAAATTTAAAAAGGGAAATGAATAGGTTAAAGTTAGATATAGTAGGAATTAGTGAAGTTCGGTGGCAGGAGGAACAAGACTTCTGGTCAGGTGCCTACAGGGTTGTAAACACAAAATCAAATAGGGGTAATGCAGGAGTAGGTTTAATAATGAATAGGAAAACAGGAATGCAGGTAAGCTACTACAAACACCATAGTGAACGCATTATTGTGGCCACGATAGATACGAAGCCCACACCTACTACAGTAGTACAAGTTTATATGCCAACTAGCTCTGCAGATGACGAAGAAATTGAAGAAATGTATGATGAAATAAAAGAAATTATTCAGATAGTGAAGGGTGACGAAAATTTAATAGTCATGGGTGACTGGAAGTCGGTAGTAGGAAAAGGGAGAGAAGGATAGTGGATATGGATTGGGGCTAAGAAATGATAGAGGAAGCTGCCTGGTAGAATTTTGCACAGAGCACAACTTAATCATAGCTAACACTTGGTTTAAGAATCATGAAAGAAGGTTGTATACATGGAAGAACCCTGGAGATACTAAAAGGTATCAGATAGATTATATAATGGTAAGACAGAGATTTAGGAACCAGGTTTTAAATTGTAAGACATTTCCAGGGGTCGATGTGGACTCTGACCACAATCTATTGGTTATGACCTGTAAATTAAAACTGAAGAAACTGCAAAAAGGTGGGAATTTAAGGAGATGGGACCTGGATAAACTGAAAGAACCAGAGGTTGTACAGAGCATAAGGGAACAATTGACAGGAATGGGGGAAAGAAATACAGTAGAAGAAGAATGGGTAGCTTTGAGAGATGAAGTAGTGAAGGCAGGAGAGGATCAAGTAGGTAAAAAGACAAGGGCTACTAGAAATCCTTGGGTAACAGAAGAAATATTGAATTTAATTGATGAAAGGAGAAAATATAAAAATGCAGTAAATGAAGCAGGCAAAAAGGAATACAAACGTCTCAAAAATGAGATCGACGGGAAGTGCAAAATGGCTAAGCAGGTATGGCTAGAGGACAAATGTAAGGATGTAGAGGTGCACATATCACTAGGGGTAAGATAGATACTGCCAACAGGAAAATTAAAGAGACCTTTGGAGATAAGAGAAACACTTGTATGAACATAAAAAGCTCAGATGGAAACCCAGTTCTAAGCAAAGAAGGGAAAGCAGAAAGGTGGAAGGAGTATATAGAAGGTTTATACAAGGGTGATGCACTTGAGGACAATATTATGGAAATGGAAGAGGATGTAGATGAAGATGAAATGGGAGATACGATACTGCGTGAAGAGTTTGACAGAGCACTGAAAGACCTGAGTCGAAACAAGGCCCCAGGAGTAGACAACATTCCATTGGAACTACTGACGGCTTTGGGAGAGCCAGTCCTGACAAAACTCTACCATCTGGTGAGCAAGATGTATGAAACAGGCGAAATACCCTCAGACTTCAAGAAGAATATAATAATTCCAATCCCAAAGAAAGCAGGTGTTGACAGATGTGAAAATTACCGAACAATCAGTTTAATAAGCCACAGCTGCAAAATACTAACACGAATTCTTTACAGACGAATGGAAAAACTAGTAGAAGCCGACCTCAGGGAAGATCAGTTTGGATTCCATAGAAATACTGGAACACGTGAGGCAATACTGACCTTACGACTTATCTTAGAAGAAAGATTAACGAAAGGCAAACCTACGTTTCTAGCATTTGTAGACTTAGAGAAAGCTTTTGACAATGTTGACTGGAATACTCTCTTTCAAACTCTAAAGGTGGCAAGGGTAAAATACAGGGAGTGAAAGGCTATTTATAATTTGTACAGAAACCAGATGGCAGTTATAAGAGTCGAGGGACATGAAAGGGAAGCAGTTGTTGGGAAGGGAGGAAGACAGGGTTGTAGCCTCTCCCCGATGTTATTCAATCTGTATATTGAGCAAGCAGTAAAGGAAACAAAAGAAAAATTCGGAGTAGGTATTAAAATCCATGGAGAAGAAATAAAAACTTTGAGGTTCGCCGATGACATTGTAATTCTGTCAGAGACAGCAAAGGACTTGGAAGAGCAGTTGAATGGAATTGATAGCGTCTTGAAAGGAGGATATAAGATGAACATCAACAAAAGCAAAACAAGGATAATGGAATGTAGTCGAATTAAGTTGGGTGATGCTGAGGGAATTAGATTAGGAAATGAGACACTGAAAGTAGTAGAGGAGTTTTGCTTGGGGAGCAAAATAACTGATGATGGTTGAAGTAGAGAGGATATAAAATGTAGACTGGCAATGGCAAGGAAAGCTTTTCTGAAGACGAGAAATTTGTTAACATCGAGTATAGATTTAAATGTCAGGAAGTTGTTTCTGAAAGTATTTGTATGGAGGGTAGCCATGTATGGAAGTAGAATGTGGACAATAAATAGTTTAGACGAGAAGAGAATAGAAGCTTTTGAAATGTGGTGCTACAGAAGAATGCTGAAGGTTAGATGGGTAGATCACATAACTAATGAGGAGGTATTGAATAGAATTGGGGAGAAGAGGAGCTTGTGGCACAACTTGACTAGAAGAAGGGATCGGTTGGTAGGATATGTTCTGAGACATCGAGGGATCACCAATTTAGTATTGAAGGGCAGTGGAGGGTAAAAATTGTGGAGGGAGACCAAGAGATGAATACACTAAGCAGATTCAGAAGGATGTAGGCTGCAGTAGGTACTGGGAGATGAAGAAGCTTGCACAGGATAGAGTAGCATGGAGAGCTGCATCAAACCAGTCGCAGGACTGAAGACCACAACAACAACAACATGTTTCATATGACATTTTAGTTCATTTTCAAGTGTCTTTTTCACCCTTTATGCTCGCTACTAAAAACAGGTCAGTGCACCTTTTCATGGAATAGTGAAACCTCATGTGAACACATGATACCACACGGGAGTGCTGAACATACAGTAGTATCAATCCCTTCACTGCTACAGTGTATGTGGCACAAAGCTGTCAAATGGACAAATCACAGTGCTTTGCTTATGAAGACATCACGCAGCGAGCATGACCTTGAGCCGCCTATTTAGATGTTTGCTTCAACAGTTGATTTCAAATGGCTCTGAGCACTATGGGACTTAACATCTGAGGTCATCAGCCCCCTAGAACTCAGAACTACTTAAACCTAACCAACCTAAGGACATCACACACATCCATGCCTGAGGCAGGATTCAAACCTGCGACTGTAGCAGTCGCGCGGTTCCAGACTGGCCAGAACCGCTTGGCCACACGCCTCAACAGTTGTCTTTATCAGATGTCAAGTGCAAATTACATTGCTTGCTGTTTGGAACGCAACCAGACTGTACAGTACACACTGTGCACCACTCTATCAATTGTGTCTTGGTGCCATAAGATGATTAAAAAAAAGAAATTCAAACCCAATAGAAGGGGAATGAAAAGAAAGGGGGGGGGGGGGGGGGGCGACGAAATGCCGAAAGACAAAACCTTTCACTAATAATCTCTTGACGTGCATTTATTTATAGACAGAGAGAGAGAGAGAGAGAGAGAGAGAGAGAGAATTGAAGTTTACAACTGTGGTTTAAATAAACAGGGTGCTGAATTCCATACATTACAAAAGCTAACTGTAGGTAGAAATGTCAACACTGTAGGAAAAGAGATTGCTGCTTACCGTAAAGGAGAAATGTTAAGTTGCACATTGGTACGATTAAAAGACACTTACATAAAGCTTTCGGCCACAGCCTTCATCAGTGAACACACACGCACACACACACGCACACGCACACACACACGCACACACACACACACACACACACACACACACACACACACACACACACACAAGCACGCCTCATGTGCACACAACTGCAAACTCCAGTATCTCAGGTCAGAATGCAGCTATTACGTTTAATGCTAGAAGCAGTCTGGAGGTGCCGGTGAGGGGGAGGGATAGTATTTTCCAGTTGGGGGAGAGATGAATGCTCTCTGGTGGATTGTGCAGGGACTAAAATGCCAACAGGTGCAGCATCAAGAAGTTGTTGGGCAGGCAGGTGGGGGAAAACTGGAGGAAAATAGGAGAGGAGCAAGGAAAGGTGGACGGATGCATTGGCAGAGGGCTGCAAATAAACGTGTTGGGAAATAAGACTGGGGAGGAGATAGTAGGGGGGAGGGGATGGAAGCTGTAGGATGGAGGGTAGGGGCAGCATATTACTATAGGTTGAGGTCGGGATAATTATGGGAGTGGAGATTGTGTTGTAAGTATACCTCCCACCTGTGCAGTTCAAGAAAGCTGGTGGTGGAGGGAAGGATCCAGATGGCTTGGATAGTGAAGCAGCCATTGAAATCAATGTATTGTGTTCAGCTGCATGTCGTGGTCTACTTTGGTCCTGGCCACAGTTTGGTGGTGGCTGTTCATCCTGGTGGGCAGGTGGTTGTTAGTCATACTGACATAAAAAGCTGTGCAATGATAGCAGCATAGCTGTTAAAAGACAGACTCTTTCAGAGGTGGCCCAGCCCTGATGGGGCAGAACTGGAATAGGAAGTGCTGGGTGGGTAACTGTGCAGGTTTTACACCTTGGTCTTCCACAGGGATATGATCCTTGTGGCAAGGGGCTGGGATTGGGACTGGCATAGGAATGTACTGGGGTGTTGTGGAGGTTGGGAGGGTGACAGAGTGCCAGTTTAGGAGTGAGAAGTATCTTAGGTAGGATGTCCTCTATTTCAAGGCATGGTGATAGGCAATCAAAGACCTGGCAAAGGGTGTGGTTCATTTGTTCCAGTCGGGGGTGATGAAGGCGACACCACTTTGTTGCTGGTACTTGGGAGTGAGGGGAAATGGTATGGGAGATCTGTTTGTGGTGTAGGTCTTGGGGACAGTGCCTCCCACCGAAACTTCAAGCTATGGTAACATACTGTCCCCAAGCCCTCCATCCAACAGTTTCCAGCCCCTCTGTTGTATCATCTCCTCCCCATTCTCATCTCCCAGCAGGTTTATTTGCAGCCTTCTGCCAACGCAACCGCCCATCTTTCCCTGCTCCTCTCTGTTTTTGCTCCTTTTTTCCCTACCTCCCTGCCCCACAATCTCCTGATGGTGTGCTTGTTGGCATTCTGTTCCCTGCACAATCTTCCAGACAGTGTTTGTCTTCCTCCCCACGTGTACATAACTATCACTTCCCCTTCCCCTTCCCCGCCCACTCCAGACTGCTGCTTGCATCCCACGTGATAGTTGCATTCTGGCCCGAGCTGTGGGAGGTGGTGGTCGTGTGTGCATGAGGTGTGCTTGCTTGTTTGTGTGAATGGTGTGTGTCTCTTTTTTACTGATGAAGGCTATGGCTGAAAGTTTTATGGAAGTGTCTTTTAATTGTGCCTGTCTGCAACTTGATGTGTTCTCTTCACGATAAGTAGCACTCTGTCTTTTCCTACATTGTTAAAAGTTAATTCTGTCACTGTTTATTGAATTACTCATAGCTCTCATCTTAATTATGTCTTTTAATTCAGTATTTCAGAAATTTGTCATGTGTTTCACATTGCCGATATCTTCGTACATTGTTTTATGCTCACACGTGGGACAGTGTTAAGCAACAGCTGATTTAGTTAATTACTTGAATCGGGTGTGATGCTTGCATTGTTACCATCTTCGTACAGTAATCCTTAGAACCTTTCCAACATTTAACCTCCACATTTGCAAGTTATGTGATGTACGCCCCCTTTTTCGGAGCCCTAGATTTTGTTTCACACGACGTAGTAGACATTTTAATTTCATTCGAGTGATTGATCCTGTTTAATATTCCCTGTTTAATCTTTATTCCTTTTTTCTTTGTTTTCACCCCATGGCTATTCTGTTGGATCCGAATTTCTGTTAACTGTTTTATTGTTTAATAGCACCAGGACTGATTGCCAGGGCAGTGGATATTGTGTACTTGTTCAATTTGTTTGGAATCCAAACAGTGAGTTACAAAATTGCTCTCAACATTCACTGAAAGCAACTAGAGTAGTTGACAAAATGTACTGCAAAAAGAAAATGACAACTGGACATCAAACATTTTAAATCTATTACTTTGACTTTTACAAGAGTTGCAAGAAATTAATTTCAGTTAACAGTTCTGTTAAACACTATACTTGATCATAGAATCCTCTAAAAGAGCTTCAATCATTGGTCAGGGTATGTCAATTAATAAGGAGATTGTAGGCAAATCAAATAATATTTATCATTATATCTAAGCCGTATATGTATATGTTCTTGGCTTAGTGTTGGAACAGCCATTGCCAGTGGTACTTATTGTCAAGAGTGAATGTATTGTTAAAGATCATTTGATCACATTACTTTTCTTTACATCATGTGGTAATCTCAGTTACCATTGAACATCTGATCTTTGAATAGTGGTATGAAAAAGCCTTCAATTTTTTAAATATATAATTTGAGTATTACGTCTGTCATATTATTAGTATAGCCTTTGTGCAAAATAAATTTGTATGCTGCATGTGCGAACAGACAGAGTGAGGCGATCAGAACATTGGAATTGTACAGGAGAGTAGAATTCAAAACCCTGTACACCCATGCCTACAAAAAAAAATTAACCAACCCCCCCCCCCCCCCCCCCCCCCAACCCAGCATGACACAATCAGTGCTCTATAGTAGATTTCTTATTATATAATTTTCCTGTATGACCTAGTGTTCTGTTTTTGATGACCTTGATTTCAATAGGATATTAAATTATTTTCTTTTTATGAATATAGCATGAAAGATGGAAACTATCGCTTTCTCGACATTTCTAGAACAACACTAAGTAGAACTATAAAAGATGATATAGGTTACGTGCTGTTGCAGCTGGTTAATTATAATTACCATTGTTATGAACAAGTACAATCTGCCAAGGAATCGCCTTTTTAAGGCCAGAACAAAGTAATATTTTCATGTAATCTTGTGACATTTTAAATTTTTTTCTAGCTCACAAAAATGTATTTGAATATTATTAGTTGTGTAATGTTTAACAGGTGCGCATTCTTGGAAAAGAACTGGGTCTTCCTGTTGATTTGGTAATGAGACATCCCTTTCCTGGTCCTGGCCTTGCTATTCGCATACTTTGTGCTGAAGAGGCATACATGAAACGAGACTTCTCGGAAACCCAGGTTCTTGTAAAAATAATAGCTGAATATGATCAAATGTTACAAAAGGTGAGCTATCTTAAACTTGTAATACACTATTTAGTTTTATAGAATTTTCTTTTTCTGCTTACCTTTCTTCATACAAGCACTTCCGGTTAGATCTTAGTTTATCATTCCTGATCCATCAGTTATTAAATTTTTGATTATTTGAATTACTTGTTTGTTTGTATTGATACATTAAGTGGGTCTGCATCACTAGTCTGAACTTGCTTACTGGAAAATGTAACATGGACTGTGGAAAATATGTACAAAGGATTCAGATCTACAGGAATATAGGTACTACTTGCATTTATAAAACCAGTTCATTTATGGTTGCATCTCATACCTCAGATATTCAAAAGCACTGTACCAAAATATTATTGTGGCAAGCTACAGACATGTGGTAGTTTTCCAAAATTTTGTGAAATAATATTCCCTGTTTTGAATAGGCATGTGAGCTAAGAAATAAAGAAAAGTATTTACTTAGATCTGTAATGCTTGTCATGTTTATTGATTTGGTGTGCACCTAATGAAATCTTCTGATGCCTCTTACAACTTACTACTAAGAGGTTAGTGTTGAAATTTTCTGACACTAACTACTCTGCAAGATTATCTGGTCTTACACTGAAGTGACAAAGTCATGGCATAGTGATAAGCCCATATATAAATGGCGGTAATACCGATTATGCAAGATATAAAAGCGCAGTGCACTGGCGGAGCTGTCATTGGTACTTTGGTGATTCATGTGAAAAGGTTTCCTACATCATTATGACTGCACAACAGGAAATAAGACTTTGAACTCAGAATGGTAGTTGGAGCTAGACACGTGGGATATTCCAGTTTCGAAATCATTAAAGAATTCAGTATTCTGAGATCCACAGTGTCAAGAATATGCCAAGAATACCAAATTTCAGACATTACCTCTCTTCACAGACAGTGCAGTGACTGACACATCACTTGACAACCAAGAGCAGCGGTGTTTGGTAGAGTTGTCAGTGCTAACAGACAAGCAACACTGCATGAAATAAACACAGAAATCAGTATGAGATGTATGATGAATGTATCCATTAGGACAGCCCAGCAAAATTGGTGTTAATGGGCTGTGGCAGCAGGTGGCAAACACAAGTGCCTTTGCTAACAGCATAACATCACCTGCAGCACCTCTCCTGGGCAGATGACTATATCGGTTGTACCCTGGATGACTGGAAAACCATAGCCTGGTCAGATGAGACCGATTTCAGATGGTAAGAGCTGGACAATTACGAGTGAATGGTTTGACCATCCAGATTGCCCAACATGAATGCCATTGAACATTTATGGGATATAATCAAAGGGTCACTTTGTGCACAAAATCCTGCACCGGCAACACTTCTGGAGTTATGGACAGCTATAGAGGCAGTGTGGCTCAATATTTCTGCAAGGGACTGCCAACAGCTTCTGGAGCCCATGCCACATCAAGTTGCTGCCTACGACTTGCATCCTGGCCTTACACTGAGGTGATAAAGTTGTGTGATAGTGATATGCACATACACAGAGGGCAGTAATATTTTGTACACAAGGTATATTAGGAGATATGCCGTGACTTTAGTCACCTCTTTGTAACTCCACAACAGAATCTAGTTATGTATGTAGCATGATTTTCTTAAAAGATTACAATTGCCTCGGGAGTTTGTTTTCGAAAGAAGAGGCCTTGAACAATTCCTCTGTATGCAGACATCTGACGGAATGGGACCCACTCGTGGCTGTTACAGAGACGGGCATTTTTATTTTGATGTCAGTAACATAAACAGTCTATGAATAGGGAAGGAATGTACTTTTTACAAATAAATTCCAAAAGTCTGCAGAGCATTCTTTTCACACATTTCTCTAGAGTACTGGTTCTCAAACATTTTTCTTCTGCCCTGCCACCCCCTCCACAAGGAAAAATAGTGTCAGCCCCACCCCAGACCATTTTATTAAGAAAAATAGTAATTTTTTGTATTTTATTTGGCTTATCTGTTTCTCTAAATTCAATTTAGAAAGCTTTTATGCAACAGAAACCAAAACTACGTGCATGACTACAATGAAAATAAAGAACAAAGGCAGGCTTTTCTCACTTATGGAAGTATTGGATTCCCTGTGTCCTCCAACAGGACACTGAATCAGGGAACATGTTTAACATGCCATTTTACATATTGTTTTGCCACTACTCTAATTTCTTTATGAATGCCTTTACTTTTTCATACCAAGATAGTACAGTTGCCTGATTACCTTGAAGTGAAGTGTTAAGAATATTTATTTTCTCAAAAATGTTAGTGAGGTAAGCCATTTTCAGTAGAAAATCACCCTTGCTTGAAACACTCTGGCAGTGTGCGACTCTCCTCCTTTAAGAAATACAATACGTCAGTCCTCGGTTCAAACATTCTTTTTAGTTCTTTATCAATTGAAAGCCGTTGATTATTACTAATAACAGGAGTTTAGTTTGTTTAGCACCCAACTTCTCACATAATACTTTAAAATGCCTTAAATTTATAGATTTTGCCATTGTGATATTAAATGTTAGGAGCACTTCATGAATGGTTGGGATAAGTTCTTTAGCGGCCAGAATCTGCTGATGTGTCATACAGTGTGTCCGTATTGAGCTACAGCTTTAAGTTTCATGTGTGATTCACCATGAAATCCAGTCATTGAATGTGCTCCATCTGTGCATACTTCAGTGCAGTTTATTGACAAAAAATGCTTTGTCTTTGTGTTAATTCAGGTTGTTTGGTTTCAAGATGTCTCTCTAACTTCTTAGACTTTAGGCTATCAGCAGCTGAAATGGCTGAACAAATTACACTCTGCAGATGTTCTTTACCATTGATTGCAGTTTTTGTGAAGCCTAGCAATAAATAGTTTCCATCATTAGTTCTTGTTTCCATCTTTCGATTGTCTCTGTCCCCACCTCCAGTGGATGGGCCACTGGTGACTTGGATGACTTGTGTCTTCAAGCCTGGCACTAACCAGGGATCACTTCACATTGCAGGCATACTTTGCCTTGCAAAGTCTGAAATGCTGTAAGGGGGTGTCGAGATGGTTGAGCAAAAGCTTGCATAGTGTGTGATAGTTAAGGATACAGTCACAGTTCAACCAACAACAGATGATTCTGCCGATGGCCAATGTCATCCAGCCACCCCAATCTCTAAAAATATAACCGCAGTTTCATTGTCACTGACCGCGTCTGGCATAACACCGTCAGGTGAAATTGAGTACAGATCAATGGCACCTTGTTTGTTCGGAGGAAGAGATTAATATAATTGTTTGTTACTAAGAAATATTTTTTCCTCTTTTAGTATACCATGCACCCCTTGCATGCCATTCGCTCCCAACCCCACACCCTACCTCTGCAGGTTGTGCCCCACAGTTTGAGAGCCGCTGCTCTAGAGGAAATATGTTAGCTGTTACAATCAAAGAAACTTATAAGAAAGAGACCAGTTTGGGAAATGGGACCTGTATGTGGGGAAGCATTATGATGGATGTAAGTGTGGAGTGCTGTCGTGCTCTCTCATGTTGGCAGTTGATCCTCATTCTGTACCATCAATTTACCAGTTGGACATAGACTGGGAGATTATGATTTTGAAAATTTTAGCTTTTATTAGTTGTATTTTCTCATTTTAGTTCTTGTGTGCAGGTGGAAAATGGTTTCTGTTGATAGTGACCTGCAAAATCACATGCAATACTGATGACTTTTTCAGTGATAAAATCTTTTGTTGTGCGTATTTGTAGAATCATGCATTTGTGTAGTGTTGACATCTGTGTAGCATCATCATATATAAATATGGTGTGGTAGCCATATTGCAGCTGGCCAGTCATTAGCCATACTATGACAGTTATGTAGATTTGTGTGTTTCCAGGTCCAACTGTGTTTGTTCATTGCATATATTCTGAGACCTGTTCATCATAGCAGTTACTGTTTCAATTTAACAAAGGTTATATATGAACTGGAGGGTTCAGTGCAATGAACAACAGTATGAACTTATTTTTATCTTTTGTTTTACCACCAACAATCAGTACCACACTATAGTCAGTACTGTAGTTGTTGCCTCGTGTGGTATGTCACGAAAACAGTTGTCAGAGAGAGAATGTCTTGCTGAACTGTTTGCGGACAATTGTTCTGATGTTCCAAGTGATTCGGATGGTGTTACTGGAAAACAACAAGGCTATAATCACCAAAGTGAGATAATTATGAACGATTGAGAGGACAAAGCTTCTGACAGTAAAAGTTGGCTGAAGAAGGACAAGATCATTATTTTGGAAATGTTTAGAGGAATTCCAGTTGTGAAAACCCTTCCCAGTGAAGTCAATAGCATTATAGACACTGTGGAATTATTTGTAGGGGATGAATTGTTCAGTCAGATGTCAGCACAATCAAACTTGTATTACGAACAAAACAAAAACCGTTATAATGAATCTCCAGTCTCCCAAATTTATGAATATCACTGTTGTTGAACTGAAGAAATTTCTGGGCATGACTATCTTAACGGAGCAAATAAAAAAATACTGTTTGATGGGCTTTTGGTTAACAGATCCTCTAATAGACACACCTATTTTTGGCAAGCTAATGACCAAAAATCGATTTGAGCAGATATGGAAATCGTGGCATTTCAATGACAATTAATTACAGAGTGGTTAGAAAAACACTCTACAAAATTGAACCTGTGCTAAAGTATCTCCAAGATATATTTCAAACAGTATACAAACCTGAACAGGAGCTTCCTCTTGATGAAGCAATGACACTGCGGACAGGGCAGCTTTGTTTCTGGACTCACAATACTGGAAACCTAATCTGATGTGATTTGCTTGTTTGTATCGTTGGCAAAAGTGTTAAGTGCATAAATATCCAGTCTAGAAATATACACTGTGGGAGGAAAAAGCTTAAAGATACTATTCTCTCTATACATTCACCTCACCTTGGCATGTGGCACCACGTTTTTCAAAACAATTATTACAACAGTACGGCTATTGCCCATACACTTCTAGAAAGGAAAACAAGAGTTTGTGGTACAATTTGAAATAGTAGAGGTCTCCCTCAATGTCTACAAGCAGAAGCAAAACCTCTAAAGAAAGGTGATATTACATTTCGAAGACAAGGTGACATTTTCCTTCACATATGGAAAAATAAAAGGGATGTGTGAATCATAACATTGTGATGTACAATAAATTTATGAAAGATCTGGACAGGGCTGATCAATATCTTTTGTATTGTGGGATAATGCAGAAAACCAATAAATGGACAAAGAAAGTAGCTTTCTTTCTAATAAATTGTGCTTCGTTTAACATGTATAAAATGTACAGAAACCTAAACCCAGATATATGAAAAGAATATAAAACATTTGTGAAAAGAAGTTGCAAGACCCTGGACAAGTGATCAACAAGTTGGTGCAGAAACTGTGGAGGAAAGCGAAGCACTCCAACATGCAAAGCAAGCACCTGATAAGGATACACTTGGTCGATTGTCAGGGAACATGAATGTGCATACTGTTCGAATTATTGTGGGAAGTGGAAAAAAGAAATATCTTGCAAGACGTAGCAGAGTTTGCGCAGCGAACTGTGAAAGAAGTGGAACTAGTTACTTCTGCCAATTTTGTAAAGGCATGTATTTCTAGAGGTATCACACCTTTCAGGAATATTACATCATCAAACAAACTTGTCAGCCAAGTTTCATCAGCATCAGACACCGGGAAGTTAGCTACGTTCAAATAAGGAAGGCACACTCATTTCACACGCATCTTAACAAAAATTGCCAGGAACTGCAACAATAACCATGGCACGGCAGTTGGTATGCAATGTTTCAAGTCTGCCATTTCAGCACATGGATGCGAGAGCAACAGTCTCAATTTTGAATATTAAAGACCACTAATTTCACAGTATCTCACACTCACATATAAAGATGCTTAATCACTTCTTGTTTAACAGCATGGTAAAAACATGACTGCTTAGACCAAAAACGAGAAATGATCAGATCTTTGTTTGTGGTCAGTGTCATAATTTTTGGCACTCAGAGCCACAGAGACTAGGTATCACAACAACATGTGACTTTTCAAATGCACATTTTGGCTCGACATCCTCTGTGTTAACAACAAGCTCCATCCATGGAGAGCAGTTCTGGTGTGTGGATTTCTCCCAGCTGAAAACATTCATCTCAAAAAATGGAAGGGGGAGGCAGTGATATCTGCTGAGCTGAAGCATATAGAGCATATATAGGATGCATCGGGAAAAGAAATTGTGGCCAGTCAGCTGCCACCATATCTGCTATTAACTGTTTTCTTGCTGTGGAGTTCTTTTTTTTTCTATCTTCAGTTTCAGAACTATTCTGATTAACATGTTTTTGGATACTGTTGTTTGCTAAATGTTTTGAGATTGAACTTTGCTTTTCTATGTAACCGTTCATATGCCCACATTTCTTAATTATGTGGAACTTTTGCTTAGTAGTATACAAAACCTGTAATTGCTAAAGAAGGTGAAGGAAATTGAACTAATGAGAGAAGATAGTAAAATGAAAAGTAAAAGATGTAAAAGCAGGAAGAAATAGGGAAGACCTGTGAAAAGAGGAGGACTGTATCAGCCACTGGTTATAAGAACAGCTTTAATCTGAAACAAATTTAATTTTGGCCCAATTTGGTCTGAATTTCATTATATAGCCAACAGCTAGCCTGTGAAAATGCTGTGTCCACCACATCTTGCCCCAGGAGGATCATTAGCATGTGGTTACCAAAAGAGCAGAATAGGATAGTCTTAAAAGTAGAGTGAATCTGTCAATCAGCACATAAAACTTTCTCAAATAGCTCTGCTCCTAATATATTATCCCAGAACGGCTAAGATCCATTTCAGAGGCTGATTTGGCATGCTGCTTTTAATTTATGAGGACTGTTATCCTAATTTGAGTGATCCATGTGCAGCACTTAAATGATTGCAACCTAAAACTGTGTTCCATGCTTAGTGTCAGTCGCTTGTGATAAAGTGGAGAGTAAATGATGGAGGTGTGAAGTCAGTTACTAGTTGTTACACCCTTCTGTTTAAAAGGTATCTACTTAAGAATCATATAGTGCATTCAAATGTGATGTTATTGTATTCTCTACAGATTTCTCTCTGCTGGAAACTTGAAACGTGTTCTCGAGACTCTACTGCAGGAGCCATTATGGAACAACAGAATTTAGATTTTTATTCATAACTTAAAAATCACTATTGAGATGGATAAATTTTTATTTACAAGTGATTAAAAATCTTAAAATTTGATCTTTCTTATTGAGAGATTAGGCTAAAAAGTAGATTTAACAAGCATAGTAATTGCCTTCGTTGCAGGTATTTTGTTGTCATTCCTGTTGCCAAGAACACCAGTGGGCTCAAATAATCCGGTGGACTTTTCGGCCATTCAAACATGGAAGTAACATAAAGTTTGTTGGGCAAGAATAATGTGACAATATGCAGTCCAATATGTACTTGAGTGCATTAGCCCACCAAAATAGTTTAAAAGACTATGCACAACACATTATTGGTTGAAGCAACAGTTTTGTTGTATCACAGGCAGGAGGGAAAGAGGAGAGAGAGAGAGAGAGAGAGAGAAATAAGAGCTTTGTTGCTTTATTGTTTTATGTAGGAGAAAATGAGAAAAATGAAAGAAGAAAGAAGAGGAAGCAGAGGCAGAATGTAGTCCACTGACGGAAACATGACGTTTTTATTAAGTTTTTGATTTGGTAAGCAGCAGATGTGTTTAGAGTCCCCTTATTGCTGCTATTTTAGTTTGAGGCACATGATCGTCTTAACAATACCTCTTAACTGAAGACCTAAGTGCTGTTGACAGTGGGTGAGTAATGCAACAACACACTCGTCCACAACTTTGTTCGATTAATAATGGGTTACAATTTGTTGAATATTTCTCTCATTACAGTTCATATATACTTCATTATTGATCTGTTTATTTGAAATTGGATGTGTTAACAAAACTCACTCCTTTTTACATAATCCAGTGTTTGCATAATTCAAGACACTTTCCACTCTGTTTTTGCCTTCATAAAAAGTTCTTAGCAATTTTTGTTGTTGGTGTTCTACAGATTTTTCAATATGAGGATATGATTAACCTTGCATAATTTGCTGATAGGTTTCATTTATCTATTGTCTGTATTTCCTGATTTTGTGGTATTGATGTTTTTATGTTTACTATTGATCATTACTTTATGAAGACGATTAAAAATGCATTCCTAGGTTTAGTGAAGCCCACACATTTCATTCCCATTTGTTCACTGGCGTGTAAGAGAAAGTATTTTAGATTTCATTTCAATAGATGTAGATTTTGTTTCATTTCTGCTTGAAAATGATCCTTTATGCAGCTTGATTATTAGTTAGTTTAGGCTATAATATGGTGAGTTAGCAACTTAAACCATAGAGAGTGCACTGTGTGAAAAACCTATGCTATAAGTGGTTCCATATAATATGTTGAAGTAGCTTTCATCATTTTTTGCATGTGCAAGAAAGCACACTAGTAATAGAGGGATTGGGGAAAAGGAAACAAGAATGCAAGCCACTCATGTGTTGTATTAATTTACAATACTTAGCAATTGCTTGTGACTATGTTGAGTTGTGAAATTAGTGGCATGGGCTCTTACTCCTGAATCATGCCATCACTGATGATGATGATGATGATATCTGATTTAGTACAGTTACTAGTGTAGCCAAAAAATTATCTTTTGACAAAACGCAGAATTTAGCAGTAAGTGAAGTGAGTGCAGATGCTTTAGATACGTCAGAGATGCTTATGAATCGTCATTTGTAGCAGCCACAATGTCACTAAAGCATGAAAACCTACAACTACAGCAAATTACTTTCGTCACATTCAGTTAGATCGTTTGTATCCTAATACTTCAAAGCCATCCAGTTATAATCGAAAAATGATAAAGCTCATATTCAAAAGTTCACAGAGTTGTCTGCTCCAATGGCACATGCTTTTTGGAGAAATACAATCAATAATTAATAGCAGCAATGGAAATTACTGGATGGAATCATACTTAAAATAAAGGAGAGGCAACCACTCACCTGTAGTTGACTGAAGTGTGGCACAAGCGCTCGTGTGGTTGTGTGTGCGTGTGCGCGTGCGCATGTGTGCGCAACAGTGTTCAACTGGGGAATGTTGTTTTGTACATTATGATGTTTGACACCAGATTCGCAAAACTACCTAAGTAGTCAACAAAATTATTTGTAGCATTGATATTCCAATAATTTGCAAATCACTTAAATGTACTAGAAAATTAAATTATTAACATTGAGAGATTGTTTTCAAAAACATTTATCCTTATCTGAGCAGACATCTTAATTTCCACATGCCTCTCAAAAGAGATCTTAACATGGAGATCAAAAGCTCCTTTCGGAAGTTCAGAATGAGTTTTTCACTTTGCAGTGGTACGTGCCCTAATGTGAAATAGCCTGGCAGATTAAAAAGGCGTGCCATATTGGGACTTGAACATGGAACCTTTGCCTTTCATGGGCAAGTGCTCTACCAGCTGAGCTACCTGAGCGCAACTCGTGACCTTTTGTTCGTGAGGATGGATTGTGAGTCGTGCTTGTGTAGCTCAGCTGGTAGGGCACTTGGCCATGAAAGGCAAATGTCCTGAGTTTAAGTCCCGGCCCGGCCCGGCACACAGTTTCAATCTGTCAGGAAGTTTCGTATCTTTCAGAATTGTTTATTTGTTCTGCATTAATTGACAAACCATTGATATGCATCATTTTTAGACAAGTAATGTGATATTGTTAACTTGCACAAACACTGAATAAAACACTAGCTCTGATCTTATTTTGATGGCAACATAAACACTATGGTCGCTCCATATTAACAAGCAGTAACTTCTAAAATTGTGTTTGCACCATCTGGAAAAGTGAGGCTCTTAACCATGACAAATACAAAATATAGTGCTTGAAAAGAAGAGAACAGGAACCAGCCATTGTTGATAATGCTGTTTATTTGCACACATAGTGCCATTACCAGTTTCAAACTGACAGGTTCGCCTTCATTTGTTTGTTCACTTTTATGTTAGATTTGTCACTGTAAACATTACTTGTTGGCTGTTCTGCAACCCTTGTGACGAAAATTCCATGGGGTGAAGGTGTCTTACTGGAACATGAACATGATGTTGCACTCCACACACAAACATTACAGTCACCTATACTTAACAGATACACTTACCCACACAACTCTAATACTTCGCAGAGGAAAGGTGCCTGGGGGTTTGGCTAGACAGTTCCACCTCCCCCTTAGGGTCTCCCAGCCATTCACGCCATAAGACTTTACTTACTTACCGCAGAAAGTGATTTGAAAAGTGGCTTATTTAACTGTAGCTGTAACTAATAACGAATGAAAACGGTGTAAACAGATCTCTTACATTGTTTTAATTTGTTATTAGATATGATCACAATTAATAGGCCATTTCTCGTATTGTTTTTCTTCTTGTATTGTTTTTTGGTATGGGGTGCCATCACTTCTATGAATTTTCACCACAAAGGGTGGAAAACAGCCAGAACATAATGTAAACATCAAATTTATTATGAACGTGAACAGCGCTCTGAAGATGGCCCTGCCAGTTTGCAAACGGTAATGGTGCTATTTGTGTAAATAAATAGCATGTTAACTGATTCGTTCTTTGCTTCTTGGTAAAACAACATATTTATAATAATGAAAAACACAATATTGTGTACGTTTGACAGAAATTATTTATTTATAAAATATTTTTTTTTTTCATTTATAAATAAATAGCATTATTAACACTGACTGGTTGCGGTTTTCTCCATTTCAAAAATCTATTTTCTACATGGGTACTCTCTCAAACTGCAAATTTTTACAAAAGTAGCACAAAATAAAATATTTGGTTGTGTGTATGTAAATATATTGTAGCATTCTGGTGAAAGTAATGTAAAAGCAAATATTGATTAGGAGAAAAGTGTGAAGATAATTTGATATGATTTTTCTACAATTTTTATGAATGTGGTTGTTTTTTGTATAAATTTATAAATGTGAAAGTAAGGTTGCTTTTATTATTTTTTCTTTCTTTCAGAAACATGCTTTGCTCAACAGAGTTGAAAGTGTAACTAGTGATGATGAAAGATCTGAACTTTGTAAAGTTTCAAGTAAACAACATCTTGCTGCAACACTCCTACCCATCAGAAGTGTTGGAGTGCAGGTAGGTTAACATCTTCAAAAATTGTAAATTCAGTGAATTAAATATTTAATTTATGCTGATAACTTTTTATTAGCTGCAGTATTGAGTACGTCACCCACCCTTTAAAAAGTAATTGTATTAGTGTTGTTGTTGTTGGGGTCTTCAGTCCTGAGACTGGTTTGAAGCAGCTCTCCATGCTACTCTATCCTGTGCAAGCTTCTTCATCTCTCAGTACGTACTGCAGCCTACATCCTTCTGAATCTGCTTAGTGTATTCATCTTTTGGTCTCCCTCTATGATTTTTACCCTCCACACTGCCCTCCAGTACTAAATTGGTGATCCCTTCATGCCTCAGAACATGTCCTACCTCCCCAATTCTATTCAATACCTCCTCATTAGTTATGTGATCTACCCATCTAATCTTCAGCATTTCGAAAGCTTCTATTCTCTTCTTGTATAAACTATTTATCGTCCATGTTTCACTTCCATACATGGCTCCACTCCATACAAATACTTTCAGAAATGACTTCCTGACACTTTAAGCAATACTCGATGTTAACAAATTTCTCTTCAGAAACGCTTTCCTTGCCATTGCCAGTCTACATTTTATATCCTCTCTACTTCGACCATCATCAGTTATTTTGCTCCCCAAATAGCAAAACTCCTTTACTACTTTGAGTGTCTCATTTCCTAATCTAATTCCCTCAGCATCACCCAACTTAATTCGATTACATTCCATTATCCTCGTTTTGCTTTTGTTGATGTTCATCTCATACCCTCCTTTCAAGACACTGTCCATTCCGTTCAACTGCTCTTCCAAGTCCTTTGCTGTGTCTGACAGAATTACAATGTCATCGGCGAACCTCAACGTTTTTATTTCTTCTCCATGGATTTTAATACCTACTCCGAATTTTTCTTTTGTTTCCTTTTCTGCTTGCTCAATATACAGATTGAATAACATCGGGGAGAGACTACAACCCTGTCTTACTCCCTTCCCAACAACTGCTTCCCTTTCATGTCCCTGACTCTTATAACTGCCATCTGCTTTCTATACAAATTGTAAAAAGCCTTTCGCTCCCTGTATTTTACCCCTGCCACCTTCAGAATTTGAAAGAGAGTATTCCAGTCAACATTGTCAAAAGCTTTCTCTAAGTCTACAAATGCTAGAAATGTAGGTTTGCCTTTCCTTAATCTTTCTTCTAAGATAAGTGGTAGGGTCAGTATTGCCTCACGTGTTCCAACATTTCTACAGAATCTAAGCTGATCTTTCCCGAGGTTGGCTTCTACCAGTTTTTCCATTCGTCTGTAAAGAATTTGTGTTAGTATTTTGCAGCTGTGACTTATTAAACTGATAGTTCGGTAATTTTCACATCTGTCAACATCTGCTTTCTTTGGGATTGGAATTACTATATTCTTCTTGAAGTCTGAGGGTATTTTGCCTCTCACATACCTCTTGCTCACCAAATGGTAGAGTTTTGTCAGGACTGGCTCTCCCAAGGCTGTCAGTAGTTCTAATGGAATGCTGTTTACTCCTGGGGCCGTCTTTCGACTTAGGTCTTTCAGTGCTCTGTCAAACTTTTCACACAATATCGTATCTCCCATTTCATCTTCATCTACATCCTCTTCCATTTCCATAATATTGTCCTCAAGAACATCGCCCCTGTATAGACACTCTATATACTCCTTCCACCCGTTCTGCTTTCCCTTCTTTACTTAGAACTGGGTTTCCATCTGAGCTCTTGATATTCATGCAAGTGGTTCTTCTTTTCTCCAAAGGTTTCTTTAATTTTCCTGTAGGCAGTATCTATCTTACCCCTCATGAGATAAGCCTCTACACCCTTACATTTGTCCTCTAGCCATCCCTGCTTAGCCATTTTGCACTTCCTGTCGATCTCATTTTTGAGACGTTTGTATTCATTTTTGCCTGCTTCATTTACTGCATTTTTGTATTTTCTCCTTTCATCAATTAAATTCAGTATCTCTTCTGTTACCCAAGGATTTCTACTAGCTCTCATCTTTTTACCTACTTGATCCTCTGCTGCCTTCACTATTTCATCCCTCAAAGCTACCCATTCTTCTTCTACTGTATTTGTTTCCCCCATTCCTGTCAGTTGTTCCCTTATGCTCTCCCTGAAAATTTCTAAAACCTCTGCTTTTTTCAGGTTATCCAGGTCCCATCTTCTTAAAGTATTGTAGATAGTGTTATTACTATAGTAATTGTTTGTATGAAAATGAGTCCATTAGGAATCCGAAAAATGTGATGATAATTTGAAAGATGAGTGAGCGATTTTGCACTTGTTAGTAGTATGTATGATCTGATTTATGGCTGACAGATGGTGGAGGAATGCTTTTAATTTCTTAGTAATGAAGACCTAAAACACATGGGAATCCTCCACACAAATGACACTCTCAATTTTATGACAGCCCTGTTATTCCAGTGAAGGTCAAACTTCATAACATATTTGTAATGTTTCCATAAGGTGAAGCTCAACAGCCATAAAGTATTTTATAATATGCATTTTAACCATCAACTGTTTATTTGTCCCATTAGTCATCTATCGGTTGTGGTTATTAACCATCATCCAGGATGTAAGGTACAACATATTAGTTAAAAGCATCCCTTATTCCTTTGAAGCTGAACGATATTGAAATTATCCAGTGAAATAGCACAAACACCCGACGTAATTTGTCTTAGAATACTGCCAGTCATATCTCGTGCCAAATAGACAGACATCACAGGAAAAACAAGATGAACGCTTACTAATGGGACAAATAAACAGCTGATGATTAAAATGCATATTATAATCATAACATATTGACTGGATTTGATTTGTAATGAAGCAGCTTGCACAAGATAGGGTAGTACAGAGAGCTGCATCAGACCAGGCTTAGAACTGAAGACCAAAACAGAAACAAGAGCAAATCACACTTACCAAAGTTTCAATACTTTGTAGGTAATGTTTCTAACTGAATGAAATCATACAGTTTCTTGAATGTTGCTAAAAATTGCATTGACTTACTTTATGATGCTATGAGATGAAATTAGATATGGTTAGTGATAGAAATTGGTGTGTACTGTATTGAGTGCTTGGTATTAAAGATTTTTCATATCAGCAGTCTTCAAATTTTTATGAAATTAATGCATGAATTTTTTTATTGTTGCAAAAAAATGTCACATGTTAATTTCAGTGTCCTGATGTCCGGAAAAATACTTAAAAAATTATATCTCTTATGTGTAGTCCATTAGCTTTGATTTAAGTATTTGGGCCATATGTGGCATATATGCAGTTACGGCTAACATTTTGTGGTACTAGTTTCAGGCTGGATGAGAAAACTCTTCGAAAATATACAAGAAGATATAAATATATCTAAAAACAAAGATGATGTGACTTACCAAACGAAAGTGCTGGCAGGTCGATAGACACACAAACAAACACAAACATACACACAAAATTCAAGCTTTCGCAACCAACGGTTGCTTCGTCAGGAAAGAGGGAAGAGAGGGAAAGACGAAAGGATGTGGGTTTTAAGGGAGAGGGTAAGGAGTCATACCAATCCCACTCCTGGGATTGGAATGACTCCTTACCCTCTCCCCTAAAACCCACATCCTTTCGTCTTTCCCTCTCCTTCCCTCTTTCCTGACGAAGCAACTGTTGGTTGCGAAAGCTTGAATTTTGTGTGTATGTTTGTGTTTGTTTGTGTGTCTATCGACCTGCCAGCACTTTTGTTTGGTAAGTCACGTCATCTTTGTTTTTAGATATATTTTTCCCACGTGGAATGTTTCCCTCTATTATATCCAAGAAGATATAAACATACATTAGCAGAACTAAGTTTATTTTTTAAATAATTACACTTTATGTTGATTAATGTACATGTTTATCAGAAATCAAACAAAATTATTTATCATTTGGTCTATTCCTTATGAAATTTCATGAAACATTTTCTCTCCATATTCAAACATAAAGATGCACTGCACTAAGACATGCTATGTAGGATTTTCCATTGCAATATGGATACTTGCATCAACCACGGTTTTCGAGCCAGACTGGCATGTGATCTATGCCCCCCTGTTGTACCTGACGCTGTGGAAGATCTGACACAGGACCTTCCTACTTCTTACTGTCCAGCTGTTTTTGGACTTCGTTGCTTGACCTACCTTGTTTCTTGGATAATGTTTTGCCCTTTTTGCAGAGGGCATCTGCATCTGCAACTGCTACCTTGAAATCCACTAGGGGCATGTAGTCTGTATTTCTCCTTCTCCATAGTAGCCAGCTATTAACACAAGCTAGATCAGTTCGATGGAAGAATATTTCCAGGTACCATTATTTGGATCTGATTTGAATTCTGTAATATCCAAGCATAGAATCTTAACAGATCGACACTAGGCATGTAGTCGTTGTTGATCATCACAGAGCGCGGACAAGGTATCATTTTGTATTTCTTTTCCTTTCTGAAAAGCCTCTTATTTTTACCTTCTGGCTTGGATCCAACATATGTGGACAAATTGTTGACTACTCTGTTGTTAAATCAGGATACTACTGGGAATTGTATACCATCTACTGTTGCTACCTTTTCCTTCATGCTACCTTGGCCATTCTTCTTCATCTTTGCCTCTTTAGGAAAAATGCAACCAGGTACTTGATTGGTGTGGACTGTTCATTATGAGTGTATTCCTTCCTTATGCAAATACACTTCCAAAGGTATACTAGTGAACCAATTGAAAAAAAAAAAAGAGACTTGTGGTTCACGTGTTGTGGGACTGTTTGTGTGAGGTGCACAACAACATTGCTCCTAGTTCTACAGCACCAGGTGTTATAACATTATGCTGAGCTCCAGCAAAAATTTCATAATCGTAGCTGAATCCTTACACCCCACTAAGTACAAAAGCTTTGAACTCCCATTTATGTGGTTTACTAGGACTGTATTGTTATAGTGAAGATCTGCACTTCATTGGAATAATCTGTTCATTCACAGCTAAAAATTGCTCTTCTGGCACGGTACTTGTAACAGTCTTTCACGCAACTGATCTAGCAGTGGGTGAATTTTGAAAAGTTTGTCATGGTTGAGGTCACTAGCAGGGACTAGATTACTGTTATCACAGAAGTGTATGAAGCATTTTATGTCTTCCCATCAGTTGCAGCTCATTATGTCACTTAAACAGCAGGGTGGCCCAGATGTTGAGGCCAGTAATACCCTATTGCTGGGAGTTGAATAATGGACATAGGCATGGTTGCACCAGTAAATTGTTCCATTTCTTCTACATCAACATTTACACTTTTATTGGGTTGGCATTGTACAAAATACAAGTTACTTTGTTTGGTTATGTAATGCAGTATGTCTTCAGTAAAGAAATACTGAAAATATTCCGCAGGAGTGTCAAGATCCAATATTCCCTCAGTAAGATTAGTATTACTGGTGAATTTTATCTTTTCTTCTTTTCTAATCCAGTGTCCTACTTTCCACTGTATTATAGGTTTTTCCACCTTAGTAGGAAGTTTTGAAATTTGTTGCTTTGCTATAACCCTATCTGCAACACAATTATCATCAGGGTTAACTCGGCAGTAAGTCTCATCTCACTTGTAATCTTTTGACTCTGATTCCGATTCTGGCATCACAGTTCTTTTCTTTGTTATATTATAGCTCTTAGATCTGACACCATCATCATCACTATCTGATATTGTTCTGCAGAAAATGTTTCATCATTTGACATATCTGGGTCTTCACTAACATTTCCATCCTCAATAACTCTTATTGTGGTAGAGTAAAAGTTTTTTTACATTCATTGTACTAACACAGCTGAAAAGAAAAGATATATTTTAGTACGAAAGTTAGGTTATGATGAATGTTTTACTCTATGCTACCAATAATGCGTTTGGGCCGTAAGTGTCACAAACAGATTTTTCAATATTATATGTATTCTAATTGACAAATATATAAACTTACATCTTTACAATTATCCACAGATGTCCTTTCTCCCCTAGAAATTATATAAACTCCGAACTCTCAAATACAACTACTTGTATAACTGAACTTGATGTAAACAGCTCGGAGAGCAAAGCAAAGATTCTTACAACATAGCTCATTACTCTCTCAACAGATAACTTTATGCATATTCTTAAGAATAACAATGAAAATTTTATGAGCCATATTCAGCCAGTACATTTTTAGCAAAATTGCCTGAAAAAATTTCAAAGTTCGACTTCTTATATCTCGGAAACTAGGTGTATGACAAATGTGAGACTTGGCTTGTAGTAACATAACAAAAGCTCTCAAACATAAAGTTTCATTTATGTATCACTTTCCAATACTGAATAAATTAAGTGCAAAGTTGAAGATTTTACTAAAAAGATAAAAACTGTCTAAACTTTCCAAACTGGGTTCATTAGAAAGACCATGGTTTTAACTGCAAAATGCCGGCTGCTGGTGGCCTAGCGGTTCTAGGTGCTTCAGTCTGGAACCGCGCGACCACTACGGTTGCAGGTTCGAATCCTGCCTCGGGCATGGATGTGTGTGATGTCCTTAGGTTAGTTAGGTTTAAGTAGTTCGAAGTTCTAGGGGACTGATGACCTCAGATGTTAAGTCCCATAGTGCTCAGAGCCATCTGAACAATTTAATTGCAAAATATATATATCCAAAAACAAAGATGATGTGACCCACCAAACAAAAGCGCTGGCAGGTCGATAGACACACACACAAAATTCAAGCTTTCGCAACCAACGGTTGCTTCATCAGGAAAGAGGGAAGGAGAGGGAAAGACGAAAGGTTGTGGGTTTTAAGGGAGAAGGTAAGGAGTCATTCCAATCCCGGGAGCGGAAAGACTTACCTTAGGGGGAAAAAAGGACAGGTATACACTCGCGTGCGCGCACACACACATATCCATCCGCACATACACAGACACAAGCAGACATTTGTAAAGGCAAAGAGTTTGGGCAGAGATGTCAGTCGAGGCGGAAGTAAAGAGGCAAAGATGTTGTTGAAAGACAGGTGAGGTATGAGCGGCGGCAACTTGAAATTAGCGGAGGTTGAGGCCTGGCGGATGAAGAGAAGAGAGGATATACTGAAGGGCAAGTTCCCATCTCTGGAGTTCTGACAACAGGTTGGTGTTAGTGGGAAGTATCCAGATAACCCGGACGGTGTAATACTGTGCCAAGATGTGCTGGCCGTG
This sequence comes from Schistocerca americana, assembly GCF_021461395.2. Taxonomy (NCBI): domain Eukaryota; kingdom Metazoa; phylum Arthropoda; class Insecta; order Orthoptera; family Acrididae; genus Schistocerca; species Schistocerca americana. The sequence goes on along the minus strand of NC_060120.1, from coordinate 713,816,150 downwards.
CACCAAGGCATGTTTAGCCACAGGGTGTTCCTCATTACCAACAAACACTGTCTGCCTGTGTCCATTCATGCGAATGGACAGTTTGTTGCTGGTCATTCCCACATAGAAAGCTTCACAGTGTAGGCAGGTCAGTTGGTAAATCACGTGGGTGCTTTTGTATTTGATTATCCAGTGCAGGCTAACAATGCTAAATAATTTTATTCAAAGAAGGACAAAAAAACAATAGCACAAAGAAAATGCTAACTTCAGATTATTAAAGCTCAAAGAGTAAACACATGCTGAACATGAAACTTATTATGCAATAGCTTGGTAGCACAGGGTTGTGGAATACAAAATGTCTTGCATGTACTGTTTTCCTATATCTTATAAATTTGTCAATAAGGTGGCAGTTTTTGTGAAAAGGTGAAAATAGGGTACATTCGACACTTCTTTTACAAACCTCATTTTCCATTAAAACTTCAAAACCTATCTCATTCAAAGCAGAGTGTTTAAGCCCCCCCTAACAGTGGATTTAATTTCCAACATGGCCTTCAGTGCCACATAAATTGAAGCAAAGTAGCAGGAAATATCTTGCTTCAAATAAAGTTTTAGCTGTGGCATCTTATATCTCATTGATTAAAGGCATGATAAACAGGAAACTTTGGACACAACAACTTGGCAGCATAAGGTCTTCAAATAAAAAATATCATTCAAGTACTGCCTTCCAAATTTCTACAAAATAAGTTTGAACTTGAATTTCATAAAATTATGAAAATAGATCACATTCAGTCTACTTTTAGAAAATATGCTTTCCATAATTGATTTCAAACTAATCAAGGTTGGAAAGTGCTTGTTGCCAGGCATTTAGGTAATTATGTTCAATAATTTTCCAATGTGTGCTAACAGTACCAATGACAGATAAATTTGAGGGAATGTACCATGGCAACAGGCTACATTTTAACAACATGTTAAAAGTATTTTTTATTTTCGTATAAAAAGTAATATTTCACTGTATTGTCTTGGTGCATGGTGAAATTGTCACTATCAGGTCAAGAACATGAACCACCAACCCCATCACCATAGGGATCACACCCAATTACCTGTGCAATGCCAGCCACAGGTGGTTTTCTTCATCCATGTTCGCAAGTCTGTAATTTGGGTACCAAAGCCTTGTGGTGCTACCTGTCAGCATACAAAGACATTTGCTAAATACGTTATTTCCAGTTTTCATATCTGTAGGCGAATCTCATGTAGGCAGCAAGGGAGCAGTCTTGTCTTTGGGGGACTGGGGTGTATACCTGCCAACTGGTCAGTTCAGCTGAGGGAGACGTGGAGAAATGTGGAGGTGGCATAAGATGGCAGGTGCAAGACATTGGTTTTGCAGTTGAGTCTACATTCATTGGTGGAAGACTACTGATACGTCCTTCAGCCGTTTCCACTGTTGGTGGCATGTGAGATACAGCCATGACATAAACTGTAAACAGTATCACCATGTTGGAGATGGGACAAGAAGTCTAATGGGAAGCATTTGACCATATCATATAATTGAGACACTGGACAAATGCTGAGGAGGTCGCTTAGTAAAATGTCCTCATGTGGTAAATGAATGACTTTAATATTATGTGTTTCTGGATAACTCATCATCATATGTCAGATACATAGAATTGTACAAATGAACTGAAGTTATATGTTACATAAATAAATCAGAGGTGGTCTGGACACTGTGGACCAATGGAATGTAGTCAGACATTACTTGTTGTAATACAAATAGAAAATATGTGCACCAAAACATGGTTAACATGTTGTTGAAATATAGACTGTAGCTATAGTACATTCCCTCAAATTTATCTGTCATTGTCTGGTACTGTTAGCACACATTGGAAAATTATTGAACATGACTATCTGAATGCTTGGAAACAAGCTCTTTCGAACTTAGATTAGTTTAAATCAATTATGGAAAGCAGATTTTCTACAAGTAGACTAGATGTGATCTATTTTCGTAATTTTACAAAATTCAAGTTGGAACTTATTTTGTAGAAATTTGGAAGGCAGTACTTGAATGATATTTTTTATTTGAAGACCTTATGGTGCCAAGTTGTTGTGTCCAAAATTTCCTGTTTATCATGCCTATAATCAGCGCGATATAAGATGCCAAAGCTAAAACTTTATTTGCAGCAAAATATTTCCTGCTACTTTGCTTCAATTTATGTGGCACTGAAGGCCATGTTGGAAATTAAATCCACTGTTTGGGGGGGCTTAAACACTGCTTTAAATGATGTAGGTTTTGAAGTTTTAATGGAAAATGGGGTTTGTAAAAGAAGTGTCGAATGTACCCTATTTTCACCTTTTCACAAAATCTGTTAACGTATTGACAAATTTGTAGGCTACAGGAAAACAGTACGTAAATGAAATTTAGGTAATTATGTTCAATAATTTTCCAATGTGTGCTAACAGTACCAATGACAGATAAATTTGAGCTATTGCATAATAAGTTTCGTGTTCTGAGTGTGTTTACTCTGTGCGCTATAAGAATCTGAAGTTAACATTTTCTTTATGCCAGGTTTTTTGTGCTCAACTTTGAATCAAATTATTTAGCATTGTTAGCCTGTGCTGGATAATCAAATAAACTTTTTTTGCAGTTAAAACCATGGTCTTTCTAATGAGGCTAGTTTGGAAAGTTTTATAAAATAGATTTTTTTGTAAAATCAGGTCAGGAATATAGCATTTGTTTATCTTTTTACAAAACCTCCAACTTTGCACCTAATTTTCTGTATTTTACAGACTATAAGGCACACTTTTTTCGTCGAAAAATTTCCTCCGAAATCCAGGAGTCTCTTATACTCAAAATTAATGTAGAAATGTCCCCTGCCAGTTTTGAAAATGGCCAAATATTTAATGCTGGGGGGAATCCTATTTCTAACTGGTAACATTGGATTCCTCTTCCAGTAGCAGTGAACCAATGCAACAAACATGATGTTTGGAAATACAAGCTTGCTAACACTGTCTCCCTCCCGCCCCATCATCACAGACGCAGAACGCTGTCTAGCTTGTGATACATCATTGCAGTCTACAGTGCCAGTTCAGACGACAATTTTTGGGGTGTTGAAAGGTCAGTTTGGTTTTACAAACTAAGATTTTTTTTTTTTTTTTAGTCTGGCTTTGCAATCTAATTAAAATGGGTAAAAATGTTATCTTTAAAAAAAAAATTGCATAAAAATCAAGATGCGTCTCACAGTCCATAACGTCTTATAGTGCATAAAATACATTACCTAGTATTGGAAAGTGGTATATAAATGAAACCTTATGTTTGGGAGCTGTTGTTAGGTCACTACACTCCAAGTTTCAAGTTCGTCGTACCTTTTAGTTCCTGAGATGTAAGAAACCAAACTTCGAAATTCTTTCAGACGATGTTGCGTAAAGTTTCCCAACTGAATATGGCTTCTAAAATTTTCATTATCATAGTTAAGAAAATGCCTGAAGCTGTACAAGCTGGGCCAAATTTTGTTTCTTTCAACTGTGTATTGCCGAAGATATAACAGCTTGCAGTCACCAGAAATTCAGTCTCACTCTGTGCAAAGTCCCGCTTGGAGCGAAACGTGACTGTATCTCAGCCTGCATTGTTTCAACAAAAGCCAAACTTCATCAGTGATGTGTGGGGATGTGTGAGTGTTCACATAAAATTTCATTGAAGTGTATGATGGTCAAACAGGAAAATGGTTCAAAATTAGGTGATTTGACATGGAATGACCATATTTCCGTATAAGCTCAGCTGCTAATTAATTTGTCTGAAAAATTATGTAAAACATAGTTGTGGTTTTCTACTATGTTCTCACCACTGAAATGCTTCTCAGCAATATTTTAACACAGACTTACTCACTGTTGTTCCTTAATTCAATAGTTGTAAGTTTCAGTAACCCCGTGATAACAAAACAGTGTTCTTGTTCAATAAAATTCACTCCAAAATTACATAATAATATGTCATTTAGAATGGTAATCTATTGTTTTACTAAATTGGACTGTTTCATAAAATTGGTACTGGGCAGAAAAACAGTAATGACACAGTACAAAGGAAGACTGCTCAAGAATAATTTACTCTGCAATCAAGAGTACACATCATGGACTTCTTGCTTATCAGAAAAACTTTTGCATTCGCAGTGCCTCCATATGTTCCATTAAACTGTTGCTGCTATCCTGAATATGAAATTTTATTTTTGTCATCTTTGTCTGCAAGATTCATGAAAGTGTGCAACCGTGGCTTTTATTGCTTTGGCCGCAATATAAAATGTATTGAGAAGAAAGTGTTGTTGCTTTATGGAAGAAATGAGGTGATTGCTATAGCAACTAAAAGACAAATTTTCTTCAAAAAGTATATGCATTCTTTCAAAGTCCAGGAACATGTGCATTATATCAGTGATGCAACTTTATTGACATTTAATTTAATAATTTGTGAAAGAAAATGTAATTGAGATGTACATTTGATCACCCACTGTATCTATTATATGGTTAGAACATCTAGAACTTGATAAACTAGTTTGCATTTAAGGATTCCACATTGCTAACAAAGAAAACGAGTTCAAGTTTTATTGAGCCTGTATAAGGTCATAACTGCTCAACAACTGATTTCAGTCATCGAAATGAACAAGCATGCATACATTGAGAGCCAAATTTCATATCAAAGATGGCAAATTTTGTATCAGGAGTTAAACACTGATTTGTTAATGCAATGGAAACAGGAAGAAGATCAAACACCAAGCTTGACCAGTGAGCTGTAAATATGACTCAAGATGTTTAGTTTCTTAAGGTGCATTTACACGGACCACATTGCACGATAATGTTTGACCACAATAGCATTTTTGTCAACTTAGCTGAACTGGGGCTGCAAAACACAGCAGTTTTGTGGTGTGGCCTTGCAATATTGCTGTTGTTGCAGGCTGTTGTCAGGTAGTTGCTGACATTGCATAGGGTTGCCGATGTTGTCCACCAAGGGTAGAGAATATTTTGTATTGTATGGCAATATCTCTTACTTGCTCTCACCTTTGTTTGCTCCTTCTTGCAGAAAAACTGAGGGAAAACTGTATCAGTTTGCTGTAGTTTGAAAGTTTGCACCGGTAGATATATAGCCGCCTGCCTTGTTAGTTGTTTATTGTTGCGAGTTTGTTGTGTATGGCAGTGGAGAAGTGGATAAATCAGAACTATAAATTTCATAAATGCTCTTCATGTATGACAAGAGCTACTGGACTGCAGTAATTATGTATGCAAAGATCGCAGTCTGAAAAAGGACAGTTGGTAAACTTTTCCCAGTGAGGTCAGAAACACTCTTGATTTTGTTGTGAGCTTTATCATTTGTGTTTCTGTGTGCTAGTGAACAAAGAGAGAAATAATAAAAACTAGCATTTTCTTTGCAGCTTCGCTTGCATGTGTGTTTGACACATGTATTGAACACATCTCCTCCTCTCCCTCTCACTGTCCATTTCCTCCACCCAATCTCCATCCCCTGCAGGTCCCGAGGGTTAGAATAGGCCCGAGGTATCCCCACCTGTTGTAAGAGGTGACTAAATGGAGTGTCACACTTTTCGGCACTGTAAGTCCAGGTCCCATTTTATGGTTTGACCTGCAACTTTACAAATTCTACAGAAGTGCAGGCCATATGCGCAAGGATGCCTTACGTGGTGCATGAGTTATCCATAGTGTCGTTAGATTCGATCTCTCGAACCTCTCGTCATGGCTTTGCATCTCCACCTGCAGTTCAACTATTTGGGTGAAGAAACTTTACGGGGTATGTCATCTTCTTTTATCGTCTCCTGTCCTCTTTCACCCCCATGACAGTATTGGATCTCTCTGCGCCCAAGATCCAGCATGGTAGCCAGTCTGTTGTGGTGGGGCTGTCATGTACCCATTTGGTGGTAGCCCCCTGACAACACAGGGATTGCGCTGCTGATGCTGGAGCTGTAAACTCCCCACGTATTCCAAGGAGCAGATGCCTGTCTTCCTGGGGCATCAGGACTCCCAGCAATGGCCACCATGCGAGGTGGCCTATGCTGTGGCTGAGTGGTGCCCGTGGGGAGAGCCCCTGATAAAAGTCATCTCTTGCTGGTGACCGTATTGCACCAGCAGTCTCTAAAAAGGGCAAGTTCGAGTACAATGCTGACAGATATGACCCTAAATTGTTTCCTTCCCTTGCTACACCATGGGAGGAACGTAGGACTACAGAAAGAAGAGAGCCACATTCGCCTCAGTATTTAGTCTGTAGCAGAATGGACAGGGATTCTTTTCTACATACAAAGCCTCAATTTTTTTGTTGAACTTCTTGAGGATAAATTTGTGGAAGTGACAGCGCTGTCCAAGATAAGAAGCGATGCAGTCTTGATTCAGACAGCATCCCCAGCCCAATCCCGGGTGTTACTCGCAGTGACCAGCTGGGTGATATTCCTCTTTCCATCACTCCCCATAAAAGCCTCGACATGGTCCAGCGGAGTATTTTCCATCCCGACCTCCTCTTGCAGTCTGACGACGAGCTCCATGCCAATCTAGAATGGCAGGGTGTGTTGATTTCATCCAGCGCACTTCGGGGGACAACAGGGTTGCTACCGGTGCCTTCATCTTGGCCTTTGAGGCTGATTCATTGGCTGAAAAAGTCAAGGTGATGGTTTATGCTGTGACATTAAACCATACGCCCCTCCCCCTATGCGGTGCTATAAGTGCTGGAAATTCAGGCACATGTCCTCCTGCTGCACTTCCAGTGCCACATGTCAGGACTGCGGATGTCACCGCATCCAGATACTCAGTGTGCGCCTCCTCCCACTTGTATCAACTGTGGAGAGCACTGCACAGTACTTCAAAAGGAGTGGAAAATTATAGAGTACAAGACTGTGGAGCGGTTGACTTACCAAGAGCCTAAACATAAATTTCAATGATTACACCTCGTTTGGTTGATGTCCGCATACGCTGCAGCTACATTACCATCGCCGTCACAAGTACCAGTCATACCACACTCTATGCCACGAACAGTGGGCCCTCCAGGCCTCCAGAACACATCCGCCCCTTTGTGATTGGGGGAAAATCTCATTCCATTGCTCCCAAGGCACCTACTTCGGGAGCAAGGTACCCCGAAATGCAGGGGACTTCGGTGTCATCCCCCCCCCCCCTCCCCCACAACCTAAACCTATCCTACTTTTAAAAGATTTTAACACCGATAACCCCTTATGGGGTGGCACCACGCTTACTGGCCGAGGTAGAAATGTCGAAACTCTCCTGTCCCAACTCGACCTTTGCCTCTTAAATGCTTGGGCCCCCACACATTTCAGTGTGGTTCATGGCACTTACTCGGCCATTGATTTATCCCTCTGCAGCCCAGTACTTCTCCCATCTGTCCACCGGAGAGCCCACAATGAAGTGTGTGGTAGTGACCACTTTCCCATCGTTCTGTCACTCCCCCAGTGCCATTTCCCCAGGTGTCTACCAAGATGGGCTTTAAACAGGGCAGACCATTTAATCTCTCCCACATGGTCTCATCGATGTGGTAGTTGCGCAGGTCACTAGAATGATTGTTTCTGCGGTAGAAACACGTTCCCTTGTTCTATAGGTTGCCCTCGACGAAAGTCAGTATCTTGGTGGTCGCTGGAAATCGCGGAGGCCATTATAGAGTGTCAGAGTGCTCTACAGAGACAGAAGTGGCACCCTTCACTAGAGCACTTGATAGCTTTTAAACGGCTCCGTGCCCATATTCGCAAGCTTATAAAAAGACGGAAACAGGAGTGTTGGGAGAGGCACGTCTCGAGCATTGGGTGCCATACGTCACCTTCCCAAGTCTGGACAAAGATCAGACATGTTTGTGGGTACCAGATCCCGACAGGTTTTACTGGTATTAACATCAATGGCGTGTTATTTACCAATTCAAACACAATTGCTGAGCACTATGCTCGAGCCTCCGCATCGGAGAATAATTCCCCTGCATTTCGCACTCTCAACCAGCGGATGGAAAGGAAAGCTCTCTCATTCACTGAACGTCTCAGTGAACCCTGTAATGCTCCATCTACAGAGTGGGAGCTCCTCAGCATACTTGCACATTGCCCTGACACAGCTCTTGGGCCAGATCTGATCCACAGTCAGATATCATACATCTCTCGTCCAACTACAAGTGACATCTCCTCGTCATCTTCAATCGGATCTCATGCGATGGCGTCTTTCCATCACAATGGCGGCGGGAGAGCAGCATCATTCCAGTGCTGAAACCTGGTAAAACCCGCTTGATGTGGATAACTATCAGTCCATCAGCCTCACCACTGTTCTTTGTAAGCTGTTAGAACATACGGTAAGTCAGCGGTTGTGCTGGGTCCTGGAGTCACGTGGCCTACTGGTTGCATGCCAGGGCGGTTTCCGCCTGGGTCACGCTACCACTGGTAATCTAGTTTCCCTCGAATCTGCCATCCGAACAGCCTTTCCCAGACGTTAACACCTGGTTGCAATCTTTTTTGATTTAGGAAAAACTTAGGACATGACCTGGCCACATAATATCCTTGCCATATTATATGAGTTGGGTGTACAGGGCCCGTTCCCGGTTTTTATCCAAAATTTCCTATTGCTCCGTACTTTCCATGTTCAAGTTGGTGCCTCCCATAGTTTCCCCCATATCCAGGAGAATGGGGTCCTGCAGGACTCTGTATTGAGTTTATCTCTATTTTTAGTGGCCATTAATGGTCTAGCAGCAGCTGTCGGGCCGTCCACCTCACCTTCTCTGTATGCAGACGACTTCTGCATTTTGTACTGTTCCTCCGGTACTGGTGTTGCCGAGCGGCGCCTTGAGGGACCCATCCGCAAGGCGTAGTCACGGGCTCTAGCCCACAGCTTCAAGTTTCCAGCCGCACAGTTGTGTGTCATGCACTTCTGTCAGCATTGTACTGTTTATCCATAACCAGAAATTTACTGTACCAGTGACCTCACTGTACTGGTGACATATCGATTCGGTCTGGTTTTCGATGCCCGTTTGACGTAGTTTCCTCATCTTCGTCTGCTGAAGCGGAAGTGCTGGCAGTACCTCAATGCCGTCCGCTGCCTGAGCAACACAACACCGACAGGGGTGCAGATCGCTCTATGCTGCTGCAGCTCTACAGAGCCCTTTTTCAATCCTGCCTTGACTGTGGGAGTCTGGTTTATGGTTTGGCGGCACCCTCAGCATTGCGTTTACTCAACCTAGTGCACTACTATGGCATTGGACTGATAACGGGAGCTTTTATGACGAGTCCGGTGACCAGCGTCATGGTGGTGTCCCTGCATTGAAGGTTAGGTGTGCACAATTGCTCGCCAGTTACATTGCAGCCATTTGTAATTCTCCTGAGCATCCGAATTACCGTCTCCTTTTCCCATGCACAGCGGTTTATCTCCCGCATCAGAGGCCCAGGTCAGGGCTTACGATTGCGGTTTGCATCCGATCTCTTCTGGCTGAAGTGGAGTCCTTGCCTTTACCACCTATACTCGAGGTCCATTCACGTACTCCTCCGTGGTGTACACCTAGGCCGAAGCTTTGCCTGGACCGTTCCCGTGGTCCTAAGGACTCAGTTAACCCCGCAGCTCTCTGCTATCACTTCCTCTCAATTCTTGACATGTACCGGGACCATGAAGTACCGGGACCATGAAGTGGTTTACACAGACAGCTCGATGACTGATGGTCACGTTGGCCTCGCGTATGTTCACAGAGGACATATTGAACAGCACTCCTCTGCTTGATGGCTGCACTGTTTTCACTGCAGAGCTGGTGGCCATTTCTTGTGCTCTTGAGCATATCCTCTCATGCCCTAGCGAGTCGTTTCTTCTCTGTACTGACTCCTTGAGCAGCCTACAAGCTATCAATCAGTGCTACCCCTGCCATCCTATGGTCGCAACCATCTAGGAGTCCATCTGTGCTCTGGAACGGTCCAGTCATTCCATGGTGTTTGTGTGGACCCCAGGCCACGTCAGAATCCCAGGAAATGAACTTGCCAACAAGCTACATGGAAACCGCTTCTGGAGATTGGCTTCCCTGTAACTGACCTGCGATCATTATTACACTGCAAGGTTTTTCAGCTTTGGGAGACGGAATGGCATAATCTCAGTATTTACAACTAACTGTGTGCCATTAAGGAGACTACAAATGTCTGGAAGACCTCCATGCGGGCCTCTCGCATGGACTCTGTGGTTCTCTGGGGACTCTGCATCGGTCATATGTGGCTAACACACTTTTAAGCTTCCCAGCACTGTACCTTTGGTGTTGGGCGACAATGCCTCAACAGTAGATTTAGTTTTATTTGTGAGGTTTTTTTTTTTTATCGTACCATATAAGGGTGGGCATTTAGCATTCTCGCTGAGGCCGCCACCCTCCCTCCATTTTTAACTCTGTCGCACTTTTTTTGCATTTGTTTGTCTTGGTGGCCATCTTTTCCCTACATGTGTTCTTCTCGCCTTGTCCCTTTGGGGTGGACATATTAAGGTGTTGCAGAGTGGCTGGCTCATTCTATTCTATTATTGTGATCAGCCAACCCAGACTATCGGCTCTATGGTTTTAATACCTTCTTCTTCTTCTTCTTCTTCTTCTTCTTCTCCTTGTGGTGTATTTTTTCCCTTTTTTAAGGTGTGGTTCCCCATTCCTTTTTTTACCTTGGGTGTTGCTTGCTTCAGGAAAAACAACCTTGTGGTTTGGGGTATAAAGGGTTATACCCCAAACCAACCACTCCACCCAGTCTTTCGGACCATTTCTTTCCCTCCTCCCCTCCCTTTAACCATCTCCACCTCCCCCTTTTCCTTTCCCACTTGCGAACTACCCCTCTGCACCTTCCAGCAGCCTCATACAACTCCCCCTCCTCTTTATGTCCATTTCCTCCATACCCTCTTTCTGCCCATCCCCTCCTCCAGCCATCTCAACTTGTCCCCAGCCATGCTCATTGACGTGTGTAGTTTCTTCAGTACAGTTCAATAAAAGAGGCCAATTCTACTCTCACAACATACCTGTCATGCAATGCAAACTACTCATCAGGGGCTTGAAAAATCATTTATTTGCCCCTGATGTATAGGCCACCATGCAGAGTAGGTAGACAGAGCAGATCGATACTACCACAACACAACACCTGTCATGCATGCACCTTACATGACAGGGTCCAGAAGAACCTTTTCTTGCCCCTGATACGTAGGCTTCCCTGCAAAGCAGGTTTATTTGGCAGGCTGATACTGTTTCCACACAAGATACCTGTTGTGCAGGCAGCCTAAATGCCAGGGGCTGGATAAAAAGACAAGCTTTTACCTGTATCTCTGCTCCTATTAGAGCTAGGATGTTATAAACTACGCAGTGCTGATACTTGAGGCCTACTGTTTCTGTGCCAAATCTTGCTAAAATTGATCCAGGAGTTTAGGAGGCAATACCAGAGACACACACAGGCTATGTTCTTAACTTCAAAGATATGTTAATGAAATCCTTTAGGCGTATAGATGAATATGCAACCAGTAGTGGTTGTGACTGCTACACACTCCCATATTTGTATCAGTTTTAGCAATTATCAGGCCAATTGCTTGCTCAAAATATTCAAAATCGTGTTTAGATATTCTGGTAAAATTCTATTTTAGAAAAAAGAAGGCCCGGTTTATATTGTTCTTTCTAATTTTATTCCTTGTGTGATGTAAAAGTAGTGGAGCTGCACTCATTTCTGCTAGCTTCTATTGATCCATTTTGTGGAAATAACGTGAGAAAAATAGGAATAAGATACATGGAAAGATGGCTGATGTACAGCATGTCCTAGAACCAAGAGGGAACAATAAGGTTGGAAGACCAAGAATGATGTTTTAGATTATAAAGTATGCGAGACAGGAATGTAGTATTTCACTCCTACTGTTCAGTTCGTTCAATGAAGGAGCGATGAGGGAAATAAAAGAAAGGTTCAAGAGGGGGATTAAAATGTGAAAGGATGTCAATGATGATGACATTACTATTCTCAGTGAAAATGAAGAATAATTACAGTATCTGTTGAATGGAGTGAAGTCTATTATGTACAGAATATGGACTGATTGTAAACTGGAAAAGGACAAAAGTAATGAGAAGTATCAGAAATGAGAATAGTGAAAAATTTCAAAATAGGTGGTTACAAAGTAGACAAAGTTAAGGAACTCTGCTACCATGGAAGCAAAATAACCCATGATATATGAAGTAAGAATGACATAAAAAGCAGACAACCACAAGCTAAGAGGGCATTCCTTGCAAAAAGAAATCTATTAGTATCAAACATCCGCTTTAATCTAAGGGAGAAATTTCTGGTAATGCACATATGAAGCACAGTTTTGTATAGTAGTGAATCAGCGACAGTGTGAAAACTGAACAGAAGAGGATCAAAATGTTTGAGATGCGGTGCTACAGAGGAATGTCAAAAATCAGCTGGGCTGATAAAATAGGGAATGAGGAAGTTCTCCGCAGAATCGGCAAAGAAAGGAACACACACAAAACACTGACAAGAAAAAGGAACTGGTTGGTAGATCGTGTATAAGGTTGATGCATAAGTTGGTAGCATTTTTGTTTTGACCGTCGCTGTTCCGGTTGCTATGGGTTTCTTTATCAATTGTCATTTTTTATTTGTAATTAACTTCTTGCTATTTGAGTTTACATATTGTCATTTTGTCATCTGGAGGTTGTGAGTGGAGCCATGGATGCTAGAAAATGAAGTGCCAAGTGTAGAAATCCAAACATTTCTTACATATTCTTCTGTTTCAGTTTAATGGAGGGGTGACAGTGGTGGTGGCAGCCAGAAATGTTTGTACTGTGTATGGGGAAAATGCCATTGGGCAGAACAGACCAAGAAAATCGTTCTCTCATTTCAAGGAGGATCGTTTTGACATTAGTGCTCCCCATGTTCAGGAAGACCTTCGGGGGTTTTGATGAAGATTGTTTAAACACGTTAATCCAAAACGATCCATGTCGGTGCACTCGAGAACTGGGGAATGTGATCATTCCACCACCATGTGACATTTGCATGCAATGGGGAAGGTCCAAAAATTAGGTGTATGGTACTGCATGCTCTATGCCAAAATCACAAAAACCAGTGGATGGCCATATGTGCACCTCTGCTTGCTCGTCATCAGTTGGCTCATAAACAACACTGACCATTCCTATAATGTATAGTTGCTGTTGATGAGAAACGAGGAAAATGATGTATTTATGCTAACATAAGAGAAAGAAAAGTATGGCTGAGCACAAAGAAAGCAGCAACTCCCTGTACAAAGGTCTGCGTGTGACTACGAAAGATAATTTTATGCATCTGGTGGAACAGTGACGGTGTGATGTACTATGCATTGCTTCCTCAGATGTGTAACCATCACTGCAGACATTTATTGTCAATAACTAAGATGTCTTGCAGACTCAGTTCAGGAAAAGTGACCAGGAAGACTACATGAAGTGATGTTACTCTATAACACCTGCCTACATTCTGCTAGACTGACAAGAAACACTATGCAGGAGTTGGGTTTGGAAGTCATTCTGCACCCACCTTATTTGTGTGTTCTTGCACCCTCAGATTTTCACCTTTTTCGCCCTCTATCAAACAACCCTCAAGGAACTTCCTTTCTGGATAGAAATATGCTCCAAACGTGATACAAAGAGTTCCTTGCCTAAAAACCATGTGATTCCTACTGTCATGGAGTTGAAAAGTTACCCCAGTGTTGGCAGACTGTTGTGAATAGTGAAGGATAATATACACGATCTGTTCAAAAAATTCCAGAAAATTCGTAATTTCGCGCCAATGGTGTGTTGGAGCAAAATGCGTTAACATCCCTGCATGTGCCAGTATTTAGTGTGTAACTGCCAGAAGTTTCATTGTTGTCCGTCTGCTAATTATTGTTCAGTGCTGTATTGGGTAGAATGTTGTCACACAGTTTGTGAATTTAGAGAAGACAGAGCTAGAAAAGCATTAAATTTTGTATGAAACTCGAGGAAACCTTTTTGTTGTTGTTGTTGTTGTTGTGGTCTTCAGTCCTGAGACTAGTTTGCTGGAACTCTCCATGCTACTCTATCCTGTGCAAGCTTCTTCATCTCCCAGCACTTACTGCAATCTACATCCTTCTGAATCTGCTTAGTGTATTCATCTCTTGGTCTCCCTCTACGATTTTTACCCTCCACGCTGCCCTACAATGCTAAATTGGTGATCCCTTGATGCCTCAGAACATGTCCTACCAATCGATCCCTTCTTCTTGTCAAGTTGTGCCACAAACTCCTCTTCTCCCCAATTCTATTCAGTACCTCCTCATTAGTTATGTGATCTACCCATCTGATCTTCAGCAGTCTTCTGTAGCACCACATTTTGAAAGCTTCTATTCTCTTCTTGTCCAAACTATTTATCGTCCATGTTTCACTTAACCTTTACAGACACATAATGATGCAGGAAGCATACGGTGACGAGTGCTTAAGCCGTACTCAGTAATGTTATGAATGGGTCACATGGTTTAAAAATGGACAGACGTAAGTTAAAGATGATCCTTCTTCAGGACGCACTTCGATGTCTATCTATGGTGCTCATGTCAGGAACATCAACAAAATTGTGCATGCCAGTCAAAGACTGACACCATCGGAGACATTGCAGAAGAATGGAACATTTCAGTTGGATCATGCCATGAAATCCTGACACAGCATCTTGCATTGTACCACACGTCATGAGTCAAGATCAGAAAGACATTCGTCTTGCATTCTGTGAAGAGCTTTTGGATTGGACAAATGAGAATGAGATGTTCTTTAAGAGAATTGTAACTGGTGATGAGACGTGGGTATATGGTTATCATGGTCAAATGTCAAAGCTATGCTGATAGTTTGAAGGATTAGCTCATCATAAATTCATGCCACAGAGGCAAACTGTTAATCGATGGTACTATCGGGATGTTTGCAATGCCTACGAAAAAATGTGAGAAGGAAACAGCCTGAAATGTGGCGAGAATATTCATGGCTTTTGCACCATGACAAACCAACCGCATATTCGTCCCTGTTAGTGAGTGACTGATGCACAAAAAATGAAATCAATCTGCTGCCTCATGCTCCATATTCCAGATCTGGCCCACATGGACTTTTTTTTTTTAATTCCAGAATTGGAAACCCCATTGAAAGGATGAAAGTTTGCAACAATAGACGAGATAAAAGAAATATCCGCATGTGGCGCTTCGTGCGATCCAGCAAGAGGTGTACCAAGACTGCTTCCAGAAGTTGAAGTGACATTTGGAGCAGTGTATTAATTGTGGAGGAGAGTATTTCGAAGGAGACCATGTACAATAAGTGAAAGATAAATGTAGAAAAATGTTGTGGTCAAACTTCCAGAATTTTGTGAACAGACGTCGTATTATTGATGACTAATCTCTCTGTAATGTGTATCTGTTGTGCTTATTAAACTTCTGAAAAAACTCTATGAACTTCTGCACCAACCCAACATTAAGGCATCAGGAATTAACCACTATGTTACTATAGAGAACAGTGAAGGGTAAAAACGGTAATGGAAGCCAACAATTGGAATACATTCAGCAGATAATTGAGGATGTACAGTGCAAGTGCTACTCTGAGGTGAATAGATTGGCGCAGGAGGATAATTTGTGTTGGGCTGCATCAAACCAGTGAGAAGACTAATTGGGTGGGGGACTATGGCCCCTTTTAAAGGCTTTGAGCCTGGAAATGTATTGCCGCAAACATTGCTGGGCAATATTGGCTGTTAATCCATGTGGCTGCAATGCTTCTATCTGCAGTGTTGCCAGAAAACATTGTGATATATTGTCGGCAGTATGCAAGATCACCTTTGCCAAAAGAGTTGCCAGTTAAATTGTTGCAAAATAACAACAACAGGAACAAAAGTGCAGTTGTCCTATCAAAGGCAAATGGCTGTAAATGTCACACTAAGAGCATTCATATCAGGCATAATTTCATCAGGGAAAAGTTAGTCCAGAAGAAACAAGTGGAGTAAATTGACTTGTGGAGCACTTGCAGACATGATGACAGTCACTGCCACGAACTAGGCACTGTAAACTAACTCAATTAGGATTACATGGACGAAGTATTGAGTGGGGGCGCCTGTAGTGAGGATGTAGGAAATTACGAGTTATAATCTAAACCTATGTTAAAAAGTCATCTGTAACCAATTTTTATTGAAGGAATAAAAAAATGCCACCTTTGTATAACTTTTTACTATATCCTTTCCACCTTATATAATGCAGAGACTATAACCAAAGGATTTGATGTAATTGTGTGACAGACTGTAATTGATATTATGGTGCCAGTTGATGTAAAGATCATTTTATCCCATAAAGCTATTGCAACACTGTCATTTGTAAACAAGAATTGACTTCTCTTTAGGCAATTTGTAGCTGCAGCAGTGTTTAAGGATGGATTTGCATCGCACTACCACAGTAACAATACCATAGAAGCAAATCTCTGCAAGTGCCTTGTCGATAATTCAAATATTTGAAATTATAACTTCAGTAGGAGGAAACAGGCAGCTGCGTCAGTTATGGTAGTTGGAGTATTGTATTCAGAAGTGAACTAAAGATGGAGAGAGAGGAGAGATATGGGGATTATTGAAGAAAGGTGATAATACCTTGTTTGGCCAATTGCCTTTTTGCATGTTTTTCCGAACATTTCAGTCCTCTTATTTCTGATATATCCACTCTTCTCAGTCTTGTCCTCTATTGAATCAACCTACTTTGTACTCTGACTGTTCGGTCTTTTCGAAGTACAGTCTTTAAACAATTTTTTGAATGCACTACAGTATCCACTGTTGAATGCCAGGCTCTTTATGCTAGAAAGATTGATTGTTTAACTGCAGTGGGAAACAGTTGGTAGGAAAATGTGCAGCATTGTCCCATTCAGTGTTTTATCACATCTAAACAATTACATTTATCTCTACCAATCTGATGAGTGTCCTACTTGCTGTGTAATAATGATAAGAGCTTTTAATGAGGAAGCAACAATAACTTCAATATTTTGTTATTCAGCATGTGGCATCTAATACTATTGCCTCAAGAAGAAATGTAAAACAGTAACCATTTTGTTATGCCTTACTCATCATAGCAAACAGTAACATGTCTGTGAAACTGTACACCTTAGCCACATTTGCTAATGCAGATTTTGAGTTCTGAGTTGGGTAACAGGTTATACTCTTGCTTGCAACATACCAAGTTCTGTGGCAGCACATTTGGGATAAACTTCATCAGCCCTCTCAGTCATTTGTGTGAGTTTTCCAGTCTTATGTTGGAGAATAGCTCTCATCTAATATCTGCCTTGAATTGACAATGTCTCCTCATTCTTTCATTTTCTGTGTGTTAAAATATCATGGAGAACAGCTTTGTAACTGTGTTGTGCTCTGGTTCTTTTTGTGCCTATAAATAGTTGTTACAAATTGCAGGAACTGCAATTTGTAAGTAATAGTCTTGTCACTGTCGTCTAACAGAAGTCTGAGAGATAGTTAAGCCTGTTATAATAGTGTCTGCGATATAAATCCTTGTCTGTTTGACAAATTAATCATTCATTATAATCTCATTGTATTTTAACAAAATACATTAATTAGTATAAAAATATTTTATTTTGTATTTCTTTTTCTTTTTTTTTTTTTTTCCAGGGTGACTGCCGTAGCTATAGCTATGTTGTTGGACTCTCTAGTGAGAAAGAGCCGGATTGGGATGATTTACTATTTCTTGCAAGACTTATTCCTAGAGTGTGTCATAATGTAAATAGAGTTTGTTACATATTTAGTGGCTTAGTGCGTGATCAAGTACTTGATATAACGCCAACTTTCCTTACGTCAAATGTACTTAGTACATTACGTCAGGCAGATTATGTGGCACACCAGGTATGTAAATGTATATTTACTTTTCATTTTTAAGTAAGTTATATGGGAAGAGATCACACCCATGAAGTATTTTATGAAAATTTTCATATGGTAATTCCAGATTCCAGTTAATATTAAAACTTAAAACACTCTGTCGTGAAATAATTGGGTAGATGTGCATTGGAATTCCTCTTTATTCGAATGAGAAATAAATAAAATTCAGAAAAGAAAACTAAATTTTAATTTAAATCCAAAAGTAATTCATTGTGAAAATGAAATCCCAGCTGCAGCAATTCCAATTATTAACATGCAAGGAGTGGTTCACAATCACTATAACTATTATATAAATTTTCTATGCCAGATTTCCTCCTTGATCCTTCTTGTGTTTTTTCTCAGTTATATGTATGCTTTTTTGGTGAGTTCCGCATCCTTGTTTTAATTATGTTTATTTCCTTGGAAAAAAACCACATACAGTATACAATGTGATATTTTCGTTTGTTAGTCTCACTATGAAAAGTCCTCATATTTAGTTGCTTTGCCTGTGAGGTAAGAATTCGTGCCCATTAAATCTTCAGTGTGCATTTGAAAGTCATGGACTCTTGTTTTAGAGGTGTCTGCAGAGAGTTGCAGTTATTTAAGGTACTAAATGACTTATTTTGATTGTTCTAAATAATGTGCATGTTGAGGAACATTTGCATAAAGAACTGAAAGAAAGGAAGAAGGAAGGAAGATTGGGGTTCAGAGTCCTGTCAACAGGTTCGGTAAACCCAAGGTTCCCAAACTTCAGGAACTGGTTAAAGCTGCCAATTGTCTTGAGATACACCAGTGACCACCTGTGATGGTGGAATGTTGTCTGCTTCAGAAAGATCATCTTGGGTTAGTGGTTGGATTCCAAGAATGGTACAAACTAACAAACTCATAATTAGAAAAAAAAAAATAAGGAACTCATAATTTCAAGGTGAGCTACATGCTAATAAGATCGATCGTTGGTGAGGCAAAACGGTTGAAATTTGGGGTTCAGAGCTCACACGGAGGGATTAATCTCATAAACCGATGACATAATATTTGTGCCAGTGTGTTCAAGATGCACTCTTACTCTCGTGATATATCAGTATTAGAGTGTTACAACCTCAACAAGAAGGGTGGAGGAAGATGTCAGTTTACAGCAGACACAAATAGAATACCTCAGATGTTTTTTCTTATTTTGGATTTGGAAGCAGTTGCTGTGAGAATATAATATGAATGCATGGTGTCAGTTTTTTCAGACATTTCCAAAGGAACAGACACCACATTGAAACTGCAGTTGTGATACGTATTATATGTAAATTGCAGGTGGAGAGGGGGCCGGGGGGGTGGGGGTGGGGGGGGGGGGGGGGGCGGGAGAAAGGAAAGGGCAGGAATTACTGCTGTCATCTGTGTCAGGACTTTATGTGGAATCAGCGGTGACAAGTGAAAATGTTTGCTGAACTGGGACTCTAACATGGTGTCTCCTGCTTACAGGGCAGTTGCAGTAACCACTGCACCATCTGGACACAGAGTTTGTCACAATTGCCTTGACTATCTCGGCTTGCCTCCTGGCCTACCTACACTCCCACAGAGTGCCAGCTATCTGCAGTCCCCTGCTTCCTAGATGCAGTTCTACTTGTTAAGAGTATTGACCAGTCCAAACCATTGTGCATCCTCAGTATTGATAAAGTACTGATTTGAGCATTGCTTCAGGGTCATTCTTAGCTATTAGCTATTCCCAGACACCAGAACAGAGTCCAAGATTTGGTGGATCACTATACAAATGTGGTTCTCAGACCTTTGGCCACTTTAAGAACTAAGCGCTGTCTCGGTGGAGTGACAAGTATCATATCTTTAATCAGGGCCAGAAAAGTGCCATTGTGGAGGTTCAAATGCAGACCACCCACAGAGACACTCTAGAACAAACACATGTCCGCACTCATTTCACTTTAGCTTTCTTATGTATGTATTTGTGTGTTCAAATTGTGTGGTCACCTGTTCAGATTTCTGCTCCTCATTATCTGAACTAATGATGGTAGTATTCAATATAGTACCAGTGGTGTTAGGACACACATCACCAATAGTTACTATGTATTATCATGGCTAAAATTTCCTTTAGTAGGTGTGCTACTTATGCCAAAATATTGTGTTATGATACCATTATATTTTTCCACAGTTTTTCAATATTTTGTAATATTGTAATAATATTATACTTGGTTTCTAAAATATGGAAGTATTATCATATGCGCCGGCCGTGGTGGTCTAGCGGTTCTAGGCGCTCAGTCCGGAACAGCGCGACTGCTACGGTCGCAGGTTCGAATCCTGCCTCGGGCATGGATGTGTGTGATGTCCTTAGGTTAGTTAGGTTTAAGTAATTCTAAGTTCTAGGGGACTGATGACCACAGATGTTAAGTCCCATAGTGCTCAGAGCCATTTATTATCATATGCAAGAACTCAGCATTATCCATTCACTTACAGTATTCACTGTTTCCAGGTTCTTGCAGCATCAGGGTACACCAATGCCATCAGCCAAATGCCAGTGGTGTTGATACCTATACATTTTGACAGAGACCAAGTATCTCGGATTCCATCATGTCAGCGTTCTGTTGTTCTGAGGCCATTCTGTACCCACGACTTCATGACAGGTGTTCCTGCTATTCCTGGAAGAGATCTACCTCTTGATGTGAGTTAGTGTTGAAATCACATTGAGATACTTTTAGATGTTTTGCAATAACTATTTCTATACTGAACAGATAGTCTTCAATGTGTGGAGTTTGTTGATACTATAGTCAGAGTTTTTACAGTATGTCTGTTTACAGTCTTAACAACTACAGTAATTAATGAGTGCTTATAAACTGATAAGCATTGCTCAGTGTGTAAGTGCCAGACTGCAAATCCAATGTTGTTGTTGTTGTTGTTGTTGTTGTGGTGGTGGTGGTGGTGGTGGTGGTGGTGGTGGTGGTCGTCGTCGTCGTCATCTGTCCAAAGACTGGTTTGATGCAGCCCTCAGGGCTACTCTATCCTCTTGGCTCTTCATCTCCAAATAGGTACTGCAACCTTGAACTTGCTTGCTGTATTCATCTCTTTATCCCCCTCAACAATTTTTACCCCACACCCTTCGCTCCAGTACTAAATTGGTGATACGTTGATGTGTCAGATCGAGTCCTGTCAACTTATGATCGAGTCCTGTCAACTTATTACTCCTTCTAGTCAAATCATGCAACAAATTTTTGTCCTCCCCAATTCCATTCAGTGCCGCCTCACTAGATACACAATCTACCCATCTAATCTTCAGCATTCTTCTATAGGACCACACTTCAAAAGCTTCTCTACTCATCTTGCCTTACCGACAACATTTCACTTCCATAAAAGGCTATACTCCATACAGATAACTTAAGGAAAGACTTCCTAACACACAGATTCATATTCGATGTCAATAAATCTCGTTTTCAGAAACATTGCCAGTCTGTATTTTAGATTCTCTCTACTTCAGGCATCACAAGTTGTTATACTGCCTAAATAGCAAAACTCATTTGCTACTTGTAGTGTCTTGTTTCCTAATCTAATTACTTCAGCATCACCTTATTTAATTCTACTACTTTCCATTACCCTTGTTTTGCTTCTGTTGATGTTAACCTTATATTGTCGTTTCAAGACACTGTCCATTCCATTCAACTGCTCTTCCAAGTCCTTTGCTGTCTCTGCCATAATTGGCAAACCTCGAAGTTATAATTTCTTCTCACTGGACTTTTCACAAAAATTTTCTTTGGTTTCCCTTCCTCCTTCCTCAGTGTACTGATTGAATAGCATTGGGGATAGGTTACAGCCCTGTCTCACTCCCTTCTCAACCACTGCTTCCCTTTCATGCCACTCAAATTTTTACAGCTGCAGTCCGGTTTGTGTACAATTTGTAAATAGCTTTTCGCTCTATGTGTTTTACTGTTGCTATCTTCAGAATTCCAAATAATGTATTACAGTCAACGTTGTTATAATATTTCTGTAACTCTACAAATGCTATAAATGTAGGTGTGCCTCTCCTTAATCTATCGTCTAAGGTATTTCATGGCGTCAGTATTGCATCATGTGTTCCTACATTTCTGCGAACCCAAATTATCTTATCTGAAGTCATCTTATAGCAGATTTTCCATTCTGTTGTTCCATGAATAGTCCATAATAATCTACATCTATATGGTTACTCTGCAATTCACACTTAAGTGCCTGGCAGAGGGTTCATCGAACCATTTTCATACTACTTCTCTACCATTCCACTCTCGAATGGTGTGTGGGAAAAAGGAACACCTAAATCTTTCCGTTCAAGCTCTGATTTCTCTTATTTTATTATGATCATTTCTCCCTACATAGGTGGTGCCAACAAAATATTTTCGCATTCAGAAGAGGAAGTTGGTGATTGAAATTTCATAAATAGATCTCGCCGCAAAGAAAACCGCCTATGTTTCAGTGACTACTACCCAAACTCGCGTATCATATCAGTGACACTCTCACTCCTATTGTGCAGTACCACGAAACAAGCTGCCTTTCTTTGCACTTTTTCGATGTCCTCTGTCAATCCTATCTGGTAGGGATCCCACAATGCGCAGCAATATTCCAGCAGAGGACAGACAAGTGTAATGTAGGCTGTCTCTTTAGTGGGTTTGTCACATCTTCTAAGTGTTCTTCCACCAAAGCGCAGTCTTTGTTTCGCCTTCCCTGCTATATTATCTATGTGGTCTTTCCAATTTACCGAGCGAGGTGGCGCAGTGGTTAAGACACTGGACTCGCATTCGGGAGGACGACGGTTCAATCCCGCGTCCGGCCATCCTGATTTAGGTTTTCCGTGATTTCCCTAAATCACTCCAGGCAAATGCCGGGATGGTTCCTCTGAAAGGGCACGGCCGACTTCCTTCCCCATCCTTCCCTAATCCGATGAGACCGATGACCACGCTGTCTGGTCTCCTTCCCCAAACCAACCAACCTACCATCTTTCCAATTTAAGTTGCTCATAATTGTAATTCCTAGGTATTTAGTCAAATTGACAGCCCTTAGATTTGTGTGATTTATCGTATGCCCAACATTTATCGGATTTCTTTTAGTACCCATGTGGATGACTTTGCACTTTTCTTTGTTTAGTGCCAATTGCCACTTTTCGCACCATACAGAAAATTGCTCTAGATCATTTTGTAATTGGAATTGCATGCATCAGCGCATGCTTTCTTTGATGTTGGAATTATTGCATTCTTTTGAAGTACGAGGGTATTTTGCCTCTCTCATAAATCTTGTACACCAGATGCAATAGTTTTGTCATGACTCGCTCTCCCAAGGACGTCAGCAGTTCTGACAGAATGTGCTGTGCTCCAGGATCCTTATTTCAACTTAGGTCTTTCAGTGCTGTGTCAAATTCTTCATACAGTATCATATCTCCCATTTCATCCTCATCCACATACTCTTCCCTTCCTAATCTTGCCTTTAAGCTCATTTCCCTTGTATAACCCCTTTATATATTTGGTCCCTCTTTCTGCTTTCCCTTCGTTGCTTACTGATACTCCATCTGAGCTCCTGATATTCACACAGCTGCTTCTCTTTTCTCCAAAAGCATCTTTAATTTTCCTATAGGCAGTCTCTACTTTTTGTCTAGTTTTATATGCTTATGTATCCTTAACACTTTGGAGACCAAGCCCGACCATAGCTTGGGCAGCAACTTTGTGTTAAAAAGAATGTGTCAGTAATTCACCTTGCACTTTTTTCTTGTGAGGACAGTTATACTTTCTTTTAGCATTATTTTCAAATTTGTGATCTATCAGAGAACTAAAGTGGACATGAAAAATAAAAGTTGAAGCTAGACTCTTACCCTGAAGATACAGCAATTATATACATTCCAGTAAGGCTGTAAATAACGTCATAAATGGCCTGTATCCTAGGCCCAATATTCTTCTAAGTGGTTGGGTTCCAAAGTGTTTAATTTGTCCACTAGTCATTCCTGTTTAGTCATTTTGCACTTTTTGTCTAGTCTCATTTTTTAGAAATTAGTACAAACTTTTCACCTGCTTCATTAGCTGCATTTTTTATTTTCTACATTCATCTATTAAATTCACTATCTCCTGTGATATCCCAGGATTTCTCCTATGATTTGTCTTTCATGTATTCGATCCACTGCTGCTTTCACTATTTTATCTCTCAAAGCTACTCATTAGTCTCCTACTGTATTCCTTTCCCATGTTGTTGACAGTTGTTACCTAATGTTCCCTCTGAAACTCTCAAGCACCTTCAACTTAAATAAGTCCCATGTCCTTAATTTCCTACTTTTTTGTACTTTCATCAGTTTTAATCTACAGTTCATAAACAACCAACTTTGGTCAGACTCCACATCTGCCCATGGAAATGTCTTAGAGTGAAAATCTGGTTCCAAAATCTGTCTTACCATTATACAGAGTTGTCAGAAACAGCATGAAAAGATTGTAAGGGTGTTGCAGGTGAGGTTGTGCTGAGAAATAATTGTTAAAAATAAAACAAAAACCTGATGATGTGTTGTGCCATTTCAGTCATTTAGCATTGAAGATAGCCAATCAGATTGTTGCGCTTGCCCATTCAAGCAGCCTACCAGAGGTGATGTCCCCGAATGTGCTCTTCCCTGGGTTTCCTCAATCAGAACAAACATAGCTTTTGCTCACGTAGCTTAAATGTATCTCTCTCAAAAAAGGCACAATTTAACTGGTAATGAGCATTTCAGTAAGTGGTAACCCATGGACCCACAGACGTCTGTGCATTACCAACATTACCTCTGTGCAAGTGCTTGAATTTGTATGTGCAACGATGTGATTGGCAAACTTTGAAGCCAAATAACTTGGAAACAGTGCAGCATATCAAATCATTTTCTTAACGATTATTTCTCAGCACAACCTTCTCTTCAGCACTCTTACCAACTTTTCACTGTTTCTGACCACCCTGTGTAATCAATTCGAAATCTTCCGGTGTCTCCAGGTCTCGTCCACATACACAGCCTTCTTTCACAATTCATTAAGAAAGTGTTAATGATGATTAAATTATGCTCTGTGCACAATGCTAGCTGGTGGCTTTCTCTTTCATTCCTTTCTCCCAGTCCAAATTCACTTAATTTTCCTTCTCCTACTATTGAATTCAAGCCCCCAAAACAATTAAATTTTTGTCTCCCCTAACTGTCTGAATACCTTCTTTCATCTTGTCCTAAAATTCATCTGCGAAGCTTCATTATTAGACCAACTCCTAGGTTACCTCATTTGATATTGTGTTTATAACCCTGTACTTATTGGAGCAGAAGTCCCGTTCCTCAAGCTGTCGAACTTTGCTAATACCCACTATATCTAACTTCAACCTATGTGTTTCACTTTTTAAATTTTCTAACCTAGCTGCTCGATTAAGTGGTCTAAAATTCCATGTTACAACCTGTAGAAATTCAGTCTTGCTTCTCTTGATGGTGACACCCTCGTGAGTAGTTCCTGCACAGAGATCAAAATGGGGGGACTATTTTATCTCTGGAATATTTTACCCAAGGAGATGCCATCATCGTTTAACCATACAGTAGAGCTACATGTCCTCATGAAAAATTATAGCTGTACTTTCCCCTTTCTTTCAGTTGTCTGCTGTGCAAGCACAGCAAGGTCATATTGGCTGATGTTACAAGGCCAGATCAGTCAGCCATTCAGACTGTTGCCCTGCAACTACAGAAAAAGCTGTCCCCCTCCTTATAAACCTCACATTTGTGTGGTCTATACCATACTCCTCCATTGTGGTATGGCTATTTTCTGGGAACTTGCCCTTCAATATATTCTCTCTTCCCGTTACCCACCAGGCCTCAACCTCCGCTAATTTCAAGTTGCCGCCCCTTGTACATCACCTGTCATTCAACAACATCTTTACCTGCGTACTTCTGCCTCGACTGACATTTCTGCCCAACCTCTTTGAATTTACACATGTCTGCCTGTGTCTGTATATGAATATAATAAAGGGAAACATTCCACGCGGGAAAAATATATCTAAAAACAAAGTTGATGTGACTTACCAAACGAAAGTGCTGGCAGGTCGATAGACACACAAACAAACACAAACATACACACAAAATTCAAGCTTTCGCAACAAACTGTTGCCTCATCAGGAAAGAGGGAAGGAGGGGGGAAGACGAAAGGAAGTGGGTTTTAAGGGAGAGGGTAAGGAGTCATTCCAATCCCGGGAGCGGAAAGACTTACCTTAGGGGGAAAAAAAAAGGACAGGTACACACACACACACACACACACACACACACACACACACACACACACACACACACACACACATCCATCCGTACATAAACAGACACAAGCAGACATTTGTAAAGGCAAAGAGTTTGGGCAGAGATGTCAGTTGAGGCGGAAGTACAGAGGCAAAGGTGTTGTTGAAAGACAGGTGAAGTATTAGCGGCGGCAAATTGAAATTAGCGGAGATTGAGGCCTGGCGGATAACGAGAAGAGAGGATATACTGAAGGGCAAGTTCCCATCTCCATGTTCTGACAGGTTGGTGTTAGTGGGAAGTATCCAGATAACCCGGACGGTGTAACACTGTGCCAAGATGTGCTGGCCGTGCACCAAGGCATGTTTAGCCACAGGGTGATCCTCATTACCAACAAACACTGTCTGCCTGTGTCCATTCATGCGAATGGACAGTTTGTTGCTGGTCATTCCCACATAGAAAGCTTCACAGTGTAGGCAGGTCAGTTGGTAAATCACGTGGGTGCTTTCACACATGGCTCTGCCTTTGATCGCGTAAACCTTCCGAGTTACAGGACTGGAGTAGGTGGTGGTGGGAGGGTGCATCGGACAGGTTTTACACCGGGGGCGGTTACAAGGGTAGGAGCCAGAAGGTAGGGAAGGTGGTTTGGGGATTTCATAGGAATGAACTAAGAGGTTACGGAGGTTGGTTGGTTGTGTGTGTGTGTGTGTGTGTGTGTGTGTGTGTGTGTACGCACGCGCTCGTGTATACCTGTCCTTTCTTCCCTCTAAGGTAAGTCTTTCTGCTCCCGGCATTGGAATGACTCCTTACCCTCTCCCTTAAAACCCACATCCTTTAGTCTTTCCCTCTCCTTCCCTCTTTCCTGATGAAGCAACCTTGGGTTGCGAAAGCTTGAAATTTTTGTGTGTGTTAGTGTATTTTTATTGTGTCAATCTACCAGCACTTTCTCGTTTGGTAAGTCACAGCATCTTTGTTTTTTTATATACATTTTTCCCACGTGTTTCCCTCTATTAAAATCTATTACTGCATTATAATACCAGTTTTTTCTCTCTGTCTCTAGGTTGTAGCAAGAATGATAACAGAAATTCTTACAGTGCCTGGCATTTCAAGAGTGCTCTACGATTTGACAACGAAACCTCCTGGAACAACTGAATGGGAATGATTTCTGTTACATTGGTTGTGTTCGTGTTGTACCATGGTGCATCATCTGCACAGTGTTATTGCAATAACTGTTAACATTTGGAGTCACAAGTGCTTGTAAATATGTGTTCATGTGACAGATTTTTTTTTTTGTGGATAACAGTGTTCAGACATTTGCTCCCGTATAAATCACAAAGGGAAAAGTGATCTATGCCATGCACAAGCTATGTACATATTTAAAATAGATAAGCAGAGATAATGATTTCCTGGGCCTGATTGTTGAAGTTGTAATTTTTAAGTGAAACTTAATTGAGATTGTGAATGTGATAGTGTGACTGTTCAGGATATCATTTGTTATAAATAATTATGACTGAAGAATTTTTTATCTGACAGCTTTTATCAGTGTAATACAAAGAAGCATTATAAATTTGTATTGTCTTGTGTTTGCAAGCCTGTTAATTCTTTGGTCCTTAGGTTTTGTTGAGCCATGCATTTCTGCTGACACAAACAGCCTTCGTAATAAGTGCAAAGTAGGAATTTTTACATATTCCTAATTTTTTGTAAGTAGTATTAAACCTCTGCTGTCTTCATTAAGGCTACCATTCAGTAGTCCACATTATTAAATACTTCATTAATAGACAGTTTTATAAAAGGAATTGACAATAGTGTTCCATAAAACAGTTAATTTCTCGAGTAAGCATTTATATTAAAAAGTTGCTGAGCAAGGCAAACATACTGCGAGAATGGAAAGATATGTGCAACTTAAAAAACAAGTTGAAAGTGGTATTTGTCACATAAAATGCTGAGTTGGCTAATTGTTAAGTGTGTACTCTTTGTTTTCAGAGGTATACTTCCCAAGAGGTGGGTATGTGCCCCATACACCACCTACACCTATTACACCCATGCCTTGACCCTAAAACAAGTAGAGCTCCTATATCTTACTCCAAATTTATGGCAACTTTTCAGTGCACAGTGGCACGTGGAGTATGATTTATGTGGATGTAAAACCACATTATCATATGACATAAAGCTGAGTTGTGTTGAAATGCAAAAAGACACAGCAACAACCTATGGCCAAGGACAAATTCTGCCCCTAGTTCAGAACAGTCTGCTCAGCACAGGAGACCTGACATATCATGTTCATCTGAACCCTACCTCCCACGACAGATGCCACTAATGTACACAGGTGATTGTTTCTCTAAAACTTTTACTTCCTGCCCTGTTACCTCAAAGTGTTCACTCCACTGCCTCTGTTTTTTATCTTTTGGCAACAGGTTTTCCCAAGTTTATTTCTCATGCATTTTTCTATTTATTTAATTTTTTCCCCTATCATGCCCTGTGTACTCCTTATTCTATTAGAGATGGTCTTCAAAGAAGAAATAAATTTGGAATGCGGTTGGCCAAGTGGATTAAGAAAGAAGTTGTGGGAAAACAAATTTCCAGGCATGCTGTCAGGGGTGCTACTTGTGTTAACAATGTACTCCTTGTGTGTATACAGCGGTTATCCATCAGTTCAATGTGTTCTGCATTTGGTCCCATCTTAGATGTCTGTGACCGTCCCCTCATAGTTTGTTCTCATAGTGACACCTATTGTATGTTTCCATATGTTGTGATAATCGATGTATGTTCTACTCAGATGTTTCTGAGTTGTATACAAATGTTGATCTGCTCCTGCCTCAAGTGTATTGGCAGTCCACTCCCCAGCTGTTGACTGTTCCGTCTGCATCCCAGTCCTATTGCAAACATGGAGGCCACTGACTTTAACTGTGTCTGCTCCAGAGTGTTGAAATTGTATGCACATGATCATTCATGAAACTTCCTGGCAGGTTAAAACTGTGTGCTGGACAGGACTGGGACCCAAGAGTTTTACCTTTCAGGGGCAACGGTCCACAGGAAGCACACAGTTTTAATCTGCCAGGAAGTTTCATCTTGGTGCACATTTAACTGCAGAGGAAAAATAAAAGGTCTTCCCAGTCATACTGCTCTTGATTACTGTCGCTGCTGGTGAGAGATGAGTAGATGGTCCCTTCTGTGTTAATTCCTGTGCTGTTGCACCTGCAACTCTGCTCCCCTAATAGGCTGTGTATAGGATCTATCTCAAACTTGCTGAACTGGTTTCCTGCCTCTATATTAATGACAGTTTCTGCCAGTCTAATCTCAGTAGAAACCTTTATTACACTATCCCAGAAATGTGGCTTGAGACAAAATTATTATTTCACCATGCCTCATCTGATGATGTCCACAACCAAGTTGGTTGTTTGTAATGGCCTGGGGTGACTTGGATGCTCTGCAAATCAGCATTTATCATGGTAAGGCATTCTTTAATTTCCTGCATTCCATTTCTTAGTTCAGGACTTCCGCACTTCAACATCTGTAACACTTATATCAGAAAATTGTTTAATTAGATAATTTCTTTAGACTCTACTGGGAGTACTATAACCCATCAAACAAACTCTCATGCACCAACTTCCAAGGGTACATTCATTTTGACAGCTATCACTCATTCCACGCAAAAAGAATCCACTCCTCCTGTGAGAACCACAATTGCAATGGGAAGCAAGAGTTATTCAGAAGAGCATTCTTCACATCATATCTTCTCTTGACACTAAAAGACATTGTTGAAAATGTAAACAAATGCAGAAAATGTCTGCTTGTGTCTGTGTATGTGGGGATGGATGTGTGTGTGTGTGTGTGTGTGTGTGTGTGCGTGCGTGCGCGTGCGTGCGTGCGCGTGCGTGCGTGAGCGCGTGCGCACGCGCGCGAGTGTATACCTGTCCTTTTTTACTTTTTTCCCCCTAAGGTAAGTCTTTCCGCTCCTGGGATTGGACTGACTCCTTACCCTCTCCCTTAACCCCCACATCCTTTCGTCTTTCCCTCTCCTTCCCTCTTTCCTGATGAGGCAACAGTTTGTTGCGAAAGCTTGAATTTTGTGTGAATGTTTGTGTATCTATCGACCTGCCAGCACTTTCGTTCGGTAAGTCACATCATCTGTGTTTTTATATATATCTAAAAGCACAGATGATGTGACTTACCGAACGAAAGTGCTGGCAGGTCGATAGACACATAAACATACACACGAAATTCAAGCTTTCGCAACAAACTGTTGCCTCATCAGGAAAGAGGGAAGCAGAGGGAAAGACGAAAGGATGTGGGTTTTAAGGGAGAGGGTAAGGAGTCATTCCAATCCCGGGAGCGGAAAGACTTACCTTAGGGGGAAAAAAGGACAGGTATACACTCGCGTGCGCACACACACACACATATCCATCCGAACATACACAGACACAAGCAGACATTTGTAAATGCAAAGAGTTTGGGCAGAGATGTCAGTCGGGCGGAAGTAAAGAGGCAAAGATGTTGTTGAAAGACAGGTGAGGTATGAGCGACTTGCATTTTTATTGCTATGAATATTTGAAAGATTGCTAAATTCTAAGATAAACACTATTAAATTTGAATTCACCCATGATAAAAAATAATTAACATTCAATACTTAAAATACTAACACAATGGCTTCTGGACAAAATACCTCCTTGTGGCATCTGCTAGCGGCATTTTTCAGAACTTCCTTAGGCTTTGCCCCTGAATCTAAGCTGCAGGCATATTTTTGGACCATGAAAATTGGGGAAAAAAAGGTTCTTTTGCATTCGGGTAAATGCATAGTTGCCTTCACATGTCACATGTGACCCTACCTCTGACTGTATAAGAAATGCTGATGACTAACGTAGTGTAGGCGACGAGGTGTACAGGAGTAACAGCTATTTTCTCTCTCTCTCTCTCTCTCTCTCTCTCTGTCTCTCTCTCTCTCTCTCTCTCTCTCTCTCTCTCGAGAGAGAGAGAGAGAGAGAGAGAGAGAGAGAGAGAATAGCTGTTACTCCCGCACACCTCGTCGCCTACACTACGTTAGTCATCAGCATTTCTTATACAGTCAGAGGTAGGGTCACATGTGAAGGCAACTATGCATTTACCCGAATGCAAAAGAACCTTTTTTCCCCCAATTTTCATGGTCCAAAAATATGCCTGCAGCTTAGATTCAGGGGCAAAGCCTAAGGAAGTTCTGAAAAATGCCGCTAGGAGATGCCACAAGGAGGTATTTTGTCCAGAAGCCATTGTGTTAGTATTTCAAGCATTGAATGTTAATTATTTTTTATCATGGGTAAATTCAAATTTAATATTGTTTATCTTAGAATTTAGCAATCTTTCAAATATTCATAACAATAAAAATGCATGTTTTTAAGAAACTTGCAGAATTGAGTAAGTTTGGTTTAACATTTTGACAGCTTCAGCCAATGAGAGCAATGCCGCCAAAAACATTTGATCTTTCGTTTCAGTATACGAGGTATGTCCTTAAAGGAAGTGTCATTTGGTTATATAAAACAAACTTGTACAGATACAGAAAAAATATTTAATGTACAAAAATCTAAATCTGTTAAACTGCTTTTCTACATAGCTTCCGAAATTTTGTAGGCACTTGTCATAGCGTGGCACAAGTTTTTGTATGCCTTCTTCATAGAAGGTTGCCGCATGTGTATTCAACCATGTGGTGACTGTTCTTTCAGGGTAGGGGGACACACAGATGGTGAAAGAGGTTGATGTCCTTAGGAGGCTTTATACTATCGTTTCACCGATCATGAAATGTAATCCCAACTATATTCTGGTTTGCAATGCAGTGAGCTCGCATGTGACATCACAACTCACCTCTGTGTAGGTCCAGAATATTTTGATTGTGAATTCTCATGGCCATTAGAGATTGTGGTGATAACAATAATTTCAAGTTTCCTGCAAATCCCTGAGAGATGAGGCCATGTTATACTTTATCATCATATGATGGGCCATATTTGTTTTCATTTTTAAGTGCGGTGTGAAATTAGCCTAATCGTCCTTCGAAATTTGGCTTGCGTTACTGCTTGCTCAGTGTACAGTTGAATAAGTTTGGGAATAGGTTACAAACCTGTCTCACTCTCTTCTCAATTACTGCCCCTCTCATGTCTTTCCACACTTTCACTGCAATCTAGTTTCAGTAGAAGTTTTAGATAAGCTTTTGTTCTGTGTATTTTATCCCTGATACCTTTAGGATTTCAAAGAGTGTATTCCAGTGAACACAGGCAAAAGCTTTATCTAAACTTGCAAATGCTCTAATATAAGTTTCCCTTACTTCAGCCGATTATCTATGATAAGTTGAGATTTCTGTATTGTCTTGCATGTTTCTGCAATTCTGAGGGACCTGAATTTACGTCTCCTGAGGTTAAATTATATCACTATTTCTATTCATCTATAATACTTTATATCAGTATTTTGAAACCACAGCTTATAATTGCTGCAGAATACTGACATAGCTTATGTCAGGCCTGGTAGTCTAGCAGTAAAGAGCCTGTCAAGAAACCAGAAGTTTGTGGGATTGAACCCCAGTCAGACTAAGTACTGTTTCAGTCTCTCTATAACACAGTCTTCATGTCTAAATGATGTGAAGATTTGCCAGTAACGACACACGGGTAACATTGCATGTTGAACTGTAGGTTCCCTATTCCCAATAGGATTAATGGAATGTGGGTGTGATTGGAAAGTTGTAAGAAAGGGCTTGTAATTGTACAGTAGTGGTACTTACATGCTACTGTGATGCATCTCCTTCAAAATAGTCCCCTTCTGACTAAACGCACAGAATGCAACGGTGTTTTCACTTTTGGAAAAATTCCTGGAAATTTTTTTTCCTGAAGTGTGTTAAGGACACTCCGTATTTGCCTGGATGTTTCAGTTGAGTCAAATCGCTTTCCTTTCACTGAAAATTTCAGTTTCGGAAACGGGTAGAAGTGTGCAGGGGCCAAATCACGGGAATATGGTGGTTGTGGAAGCACAGGAATTTTGTCAAACATTGAATGATGGAGAAGGCACGATGAGCCGGAGCATTGTCATGGTGTAGCACCCAACTCCTGTCTTTCCACAATGTTGGCCCTTTCTTCCACACCTTATCGCGCAAACGCTCAAGGACACATTTGTAGTATTCCTGGTTAATTGTATGTCCTCCAGGGGTAAATTCATGATGCACAATACCGGTAGAATTAAAAAAAGTCACCAACATTGTCTTCACCTTCAACCAACTTTGCATCCTTTTTTCGGTCCTGATGAACCTGGAGTCTTCCACTGCGAAGACTGCACTTCAGTTTCAGGATCATATCCATGTACCCACAATTTGTCACCTGTAATTACCCTATTCAACAAATCTGGGTCATTTTTAGTCTTGATTACTCAGTTCTTGCCACACTTCAAGTCGGTATTTTCTCTGGTCACTTGACAACACTTTTGGAATGAATTTTGCGGACACACTACACATGTTCAGATCTATAGTTAAAATTGACTGAACTACATAGAAACTTAAGTTAATCAGCCATCTCCCTAATTGTAGGTCTACGATCACAGCACTCTGTCACAAACTTTCACAACATTTTCATTTGTTTTTGAGGCGGAGGACGGCCGGACCGTAGTTCATCTTCAAATGATTTGCGGCCATTTTTAAATCTGTTGAACCAGACAAAAACATTTGACTGGCTCATGCAATTATCTCCAAAAGCTGATTTCCCGGTTTTAAAACAAAATTTGCCGGCCGCAGTGGCTGTGTGGTTAAAGGCGCTGCAGTCTGGAACCGCAAGACCGCTACGGTCGCAGGTTCGAATCCTGCCTCGGGCATGGATGTTTGTGATGTCCTTAGGTTAGTTAGGTTTAACTAGTTCTAAGTTCTAGGGGACTAATGACCTCAGCAGTTGAGTCCCATAGTGCTCAGAGCCATTTGAACCATTAAAACAAAATTTCACACAAACTCGTTGCTCCATTTTTATCTCCATTTTCATGCAGACAGAATCTGGCAACAAGCTCTAACAGACCCGCACTCAACCAGCTGCCACAACGAACTGGATAAAGGAAACACAGTTTCCTGTTAGATGGTGTTCAAGGACAAGGCAATGACTCGCTCCCCACCCTCCGTGTACCTGCCCGCCAAACCAGTAAGCAGTAGCGGATACAATCTTAAAACTTTCCAATCACACCTTATAGATTAGGGACATGCAAGTCAATGAACTGGCGTAAAATTGAAAGACTTTCACCATGGTGTTGAGCCATATGAAATGTTGCTGTTGTTGTTGTTGTTGTTGTTACTACAAATACTACTACGACTCGCAAAACCGGTACTTCAATAATATTCGCACCTGCCAGCTGTGGAATTGAAATTGTTATGTCCTTTCTGAAATCAGTAGTATTTTGCCTGTTTCACATCTTGCACACCATGGGGGATAGTTTTATCATGGTTGGTTCTCTCAAAGATCTTAATTTTGGGTAAGTTGTTAACTCCAGGTGCATTCTTTTAATTTAGGATATGCATTGTCAAATTGCAGTCTTGTCTTCCTATCCTTCCTCTTTGCTTTCCATAATAGTGTCCAAGATTTTCTTCCCTTAATTTGTTCCACCTTTCTCCCTCTTCTCATCTCTTAAAAGGTTTACTTTTCTTTCTGCTTTCAGTTTTCCTATATGCTGTGTCTATCATTCTTGTAGTCATGCATACTAATACAGCTACATATTTCTCCTCAAGCATTCCCCAATTTGCCAGTTTTCACTTTCTTTCAATACAAGTTTTTAGATGTGTCTCTTCAATTTTCCTTGCTTCTTCTGCTGCATCTTAATATTTTATCCAGTATTAGCAATAAGGTGTATATATGCATATGTCTGAAAAACTTCTTGATTAGTAAAGTGATCTGCATATTTTTCCAATCACTTCGAACTCTTCTGTTGCTACATTAACCTGTCATAAACTGCTTTTAGAAGGGAAGAAAGTTCTTCCCCATAATCTATATGGAATTGCACAGCTATATCATCATGTGCAGATGCCCTTCCCCTATTTAGTGGTTAATTGAATTTCTGTCCATCAATACCTTCTCAGTGTGTGTCCATTTTGGCCATTATGCAAAGAATGAAAGGAGGAACTGTATAGAAGTGTACTGCAGTGAAATAATTTTGGAGGTTAAATTCATTATTTTAGTCTTCTCTTTGTCATCTTCCATTCAGTACCAGTATTTTCATTGAATCATTTACTGGCTCTTTACACACCTCTGCAACCACCAACAGTACCTGCATTGTACACAATGTAACTATGGAATGGAGAAACTGAAAATATCCTTCGCCAGTTCTTCGAGTATCAATCATCGTGCCTTGTACTCAAGATCCTTTCCACTCCTCCCGAAGTGCTATGCCACTCGCTCTCCCAACATGTTGCCACAGTTAAAACCATGGTCTTTCGTGGTCAGATGTAAAGAGTTTGTCTTGAAGGTTTGAAGCATTACTGTCTTTCCAAACAAAATTTCTACTCTCACTTTTGTTACTATTTTCTAGTTGTTCAGTTTGTTATTTAGCCTCATTCACATTGTTTGTTGGTAGTGCAAGATCATCAGCACAACCAAAACAGTTACCTTTTATATTTCTATCAATCATGAAGTTTATTGGACATTTCATTTCATATAATGTTATCCAGTTCTCACTAAACAGCACGTGTAAATCCACACCTGTTGAAGTCTAGTTTGACTAAGTGGGACAATTCACCTCGACATTTAAACTTTTGTGTTATTACCCTTGTGTATGACCCCGATAAGATTGCGAAGTTTTTGGTAACAGCTCCCATTGGAGTAGGTTATGTTCTGTCTGTCTCTGTAGCCCCACACAGCCGCCGCCGCTGCCCCCCCCTCCCCCCCCCCCCAAAAAAAAAAAAAAAAAAAAAAAAAACCAGAAGTTATGACTTTACTCTTGTTATATACACTTCGATATTTTATGACTCACTTAATATTGACAATACGCTTCCAGACATCTGCCTAGTCGAAATTACTTACTCTACATGTTTATGCAGCTTTAACACAACACAGAAAGGAGTGAAATACTCAATCATAAAGCCTTGGATTGTATATATCTGTTGATGGAGGCATCAAAAGAAATATACAAAACTTATAACATGCCAAAGGATTGATAGTTAATAACTCAGTATTTTTTGTAGGCAGATTACCTAAAGGTACACATTTTTGTTTATGGTAAAAACATACACTATAATTTACAGAATATTACTAACATAATACTTATGGATTGGAACTGTAAGAGTTATCTTTTCTACTAACAGTCAATGGCATTGATAATTATTGCTGCACAAATACATATTATGCAGGTATGGTGTGACCAATATGCAGCTAATTCCCATGCTTCCTTGGTGGCATGGCATCTTCATGCTCTGGGAAGAATACATAGTTGCCCACAACTTGCAGACAAGCAGATGGTTCATTGTCTCTTCTTCGCCACATTCACATTATGTAGTCACAAGCATATCCCCACTTCCTCATGTTGATATACATTCTGCCAGCTTCAGAGAGCAGCCTGTTGAACATCTGCCATTTGATATCATTTGTATGTATTAAGTAATAATTAAGATCCATTTTGTTTCATAATTGAGCAATAATATTGACGTAACTCAAACAGCTTGTGCACTCATTATATCCTTGTTGGCAACGTGTTGCTAAGGAGACATTTTTATGCGTAACATTGTCAGTCGGTCACATATATAGCTAAAGCTCTGTCAACTACCCCTGTCAGGTCTTTCAATGATGACTAGCCACTGAGTCATCCTCTACTGATGTCATCATTCATCATTTGGTCGTGGTAAGGAGGGGCATGTAGTCAGCAGACCACTCTCTTGGCTTTGCAGATGTCGGAGTCGCTGCTTCTCATTCAAGTAGTTTCTCAGTTGGCATCATGAGTCAGAGTGCACCCTATCCCAGTCCTACCATCAAGGAAAAAATCCCTGGGAATACTGGGAACTGAACCCAGATACTATGCTTAGCAATCAGACATGCTGACCATTTTGTCACACATATAGTTGCAGTCAGTTATCTGATAAGTGTCCTGTTTAATTGTGGTAGGATATCCAATTTCTGAGGAGGCACATGTGAACTTTATTACATAACTACACTCCTGGAAATGGAAAAAAGAACACATTGACACCGTTGTATCAGACCCACCATACTTGCTCCGGACACTGCGAGAGGGCTGTACAAGCAATGATCACACGCACGGCACAGCGGACACACTAGGAACCGTGGTGTTGGCCGTCGAATGGTGCTAGCTGCGCAGCATTTGTGCACCGCCGCCGTCAGTGTCAGCCAGTTTGCCGTGGCATACGGAGCTCCATCGCAGTCTTTAACACTGGTAGCATGCCGCGACAGCGTGGACGTGAACCGTATGTGCAGTTGACGGACTTTGAGCGAGGGCGTATAGTGGGCATGCGGGAGGCCGGGTGGACGTACCGCCGAATTGCTCAACACGTGGGGCGTGAGGTCTCCACAGTACATCGATGTTGTCGCCAGTGGTCGGCGGAAGGTGCACGTGCCCGTCGACCTGGGACCGGACCACAGCGACGCACGGATGCACGCCAAGACCGTAGGATCCTAGCAGTGCCGTAGGGGACCGCACCGCCACTTCCCAGCAAATTAGGGACACTGTTGCTCCTGGGGTATCGGCGAGGACCATTCGCAACCGTCTCCGTGAAGCTGGGCTACGGTCCCGCACACCGTTAGGCCGTCTTCCGCTCACGCCCCAACATCGTGCAGCCCGCCTCTAGTGGTGTCGCGACAGGCGTGAATGGAGGGATGAATGGAGACGTGTCGTCTTCAGCGATGAGAGTCGCTTCTGCCTTGGTGCCAATGATGGTCGTATGCGTGTTTGGCGCCGTGTAGGTGAGCGCCACAATAAGGACTGCATACGACCGAGGCACACAGGGCCAACACCTGGCATCATGGTGTGGGGAGCGATCTCCTACACTGGCCGTACACCACTGGTGATCGTCGAGGGGACACTGAATAGTGCACAGTACATCCAAACCGTCATCGAACCCATCGTTCTACCATTCCTAGACCGGCAAGGGAACTTGCTGTTCCAACAGGACAATGCACGTCCGCATGTATCCCGTGCCACCCAACGTGCTCTAGAAGGTGTAAGTCAACTACCCTGGCCAGCAAGATCTCCGGATCTGTCCCCCATTGAGCATGTTTGGGACTGGATGAAGCGTCGTCTCACGCGGTCTGCACGTCCAGCACGAACGCTGGTCCAACTGAGGCACCAGGTGGAAATGGGATGGCAAGCCGTTCCACAGGACTACATCCAGCATCTCTACGATCGTCTCCATGGGAGAATAGCAGCCTGCATTGCTGTGAAAGGTGGATATACACTGTACTAGTGCTGACATTGTGCATGCTCTGTTGCCTGTGTCTATGT
Source organism: Schistocerca americana (assembly GCF_021461395.2). Lineage (NCBI taxonomy): Eukaryota > Metazoa > Arthropoda > Insecta > Orthoptera > Acrididae > Schistocerca > Schistocerca americana. Next base: position 713,777,705 of record NC_060120.1, on the reverse strand, counting down.
GCCTGTGGTTCTGTCAGTGTGATCATGTGATGTATCTGACCCCAGGAATGTGTCAATAAAGTTTCCCCCTTCCTGGGACAATGAATTCACGGTGTTCTTATTTCAATTTCCAGGAGTGTATATTACATCACATGAATATTAATAGACCAGTTTCTGACCTTAGGATGTGGAAGAAGCTTTATCAATAACTCAAAAATAAAGAAATTTTGGAAGCATCATATTTCTTTGATACTTTGTTTGCTTACAAAACATCACATTTGGTTATGCAATACCTCCACATCTTCAAACAAGGGAAAATCCAGGATGGAATGTAGCAATATCATGAAAAGGATAGTTGCTACTCACCATACAGCGGAGATGCTGGGTCGCAGCCAGGCACAACAAAAGGACTGTCAGAAAGTGAGCTTTCGGCCAATAAAGCCTTTGTCAAAATGGACAACATACACACACTTCCACATTTCATATTCTAATGATGAATTTCACAATTAAACTTTAATGAATGTGTGTTATAAGGTACATGATTTAGATCATTTTTGTGTGTGACCCAGACCCAGCATTCATCTTCATACAGTAAATATCCCAAGACCAATTTATTGACATGTAGAACCATGTGTCTTGACATCAGGGAATAATCTCCATGGTACTAGAGGGTAAAAACTGTACGGAAGACAGATTGGAATGCACCCAACAAATAATTGAGGACATGCAAGTGCTGCTCTGTGACAGCAAGATTAGTGCAGGAGAGGAATTTGTGGCAGATCACATCAAACCAGTGAGAAGACTGATAATAGAAAGAGAACCAGCTTTAACAGAAAAAGAGCCAACTTTAACAACCTGCATTCCTTGTATCCGCATTTTGACATTAATGTAAAGCTAGGTTTGTGCATTGCAAAATTTGTAATTCTGCTTTACATGCTGTTTTATTTTTCACTTTTAACAGAGGAAACATGTTCAGTTTCCAAGAGATGCATCTGGGTCTACAATGAAGCACAGAAGAGCACATCTACTGTGTAACATGGCTGTATTCTATTACAATGAATTTGTCATGTAAGATAAATTGTTGTTTCAGAAAGTTGGCACAAATTTAGCTTAAGGGGAGTTGGAATGCCCTATCTCGCCAATGTTAAATTTGCTAACTTTGTGTACCTTTTTCTTTGGAACTATTATCTTCAGAACTTTGAAATTCTGGCAGAGGTTTTCAGCATATATTGTGAGCCCACTGAACTAGAACCAATGTTTTCTTTTTGTTGGTATAGTATTTATGAATTTTTTACCATTAAGCCATTTTTTATTGGAAAAAGTATAACATAAACTTCCCTAGTTCAGAGAATAAGCCAGTTCTTGTCATGATTCTAGTTCAGTGGCCTCTTTGAACTGTTTTGCAGCATTTCTGAAAATTTGAATGTTGTTGGTTGAGTGGTTTATGAGATAAAGGTACATGTAACACTAAAAATGTCAAATGCCAGAAAATGCGATTAAAGTAATTTATTATGAAAATTCACAAATACCTTTTATTCTATTATCAAAAGTGTCCAGCAGAGTAATCAGGGTCATCTTCTAGTTCTTCTTCTTCACCTAGAAGCTTTCTTCTCCTTGCTGCCCTTGCTTTTTTTGTATTAAATTCAGCTGCATACTGAGCCTTCCTTACTCGCACGCTGTCCAGAAGCTGAAGACCTCTGATGGTGTTGATACCAGGAGCAATGCCGAGCCTTGCCATGACCTTTAGCCTACCCATATGACCATCATTGAATGAAATAACAGCATCACTGACTCCCCATTTCAATGTTTTTATCCCAACAAATACATTCTTAGGTACACGAGTCCAAATGAGGTTGTTGAACGACTCGTTTTGATTCTGGGTACAACCATGAAGACATTTTCGCAGAAGATCAGGATGCCCCAAGTCTCTATATATTGGTTTAATTACTTCCATAACAGCCAATGGAATATAATTTTTATGGTGATAAGGATCCCCAGTAGCTTGAGATTTTCTATAATTGCACCATGACTGAGGACCATCTGGACAAGCAAAATGTTGAGGATAATCATCAGTTGATGATCGATGTAAATATGTGGCCCATACAGCTTGTCTCATTTCCTGCAAATTATTTGCATTATTTCTTATTGCCATACCATAGTATTGTTGTAATTCATTTATAATTTTATCTGACAGGCGACCTCTAATGGTTTTACCATCTGACAAAATTTTGTCCTTCAGATTCTGTTTCAGTTTCCTTAGACGAGTGCCCATTCGTTTCTGAACATGACCGACACATTCTAGTTTAGTTATTGTCTTATTGACATATGGCATGGATTCTGTAACACTTTTGTATGCCTTGGAGTCCCCATCTCCAAGGAATTTTGTGTAAAATACTCCCCGTTCTTTTTCTGATCTGCTAAACATTTTCACAGCAGCGGCAGCCTCCATGCCTCCACTCGTACCTTCATAATTCTTGCTACATATGTGAGCTGCTTCTATCTTACCAGATGCACAATGGTAACAATGTTTAGTGAGCACTTCATAGTCCAAAACTTTACCGCTGTCCACACTAGTAACAGTAGCAACACCATTTTTGGATGTGTGACCCCTTTTCTGCCAGGTTCCATCAAAAGCAACAGGGATATCTGGGTTTCCTTCATTTATATATTTTGCTTCACTGGCAGCAGCTTTCATTGATAAATCTGCTACAGACTGAACAGCATCTCCTATCACTTCAGTGTAATTGTCAATTTTAGCAGGTGGAGGTGGAAGATTCATTATGGCACAAAATGTTTGAGCAGCAGTATGTCCTTTACCAATTGCTCTCATTGCATACATTAGCCTGATATTACTCTCAAACAAATTGCTACTGCATGTTTTAGAGCTCCAAAAACAGGTCTCATTTTCACAACTGGCACAAACTATAGCAATTTTGCAGGAAAGTCCTATAGATTTTGTTATGTTCATATCAAAAGAACCTCCACAAAGATTACAACACAAACATTTCTTCATAAACTCAGTAAAAACAGGAAAGTCGACTAAAACATATTGTTCATTAGAAGCTTCATCTGTAATTTCACTTGCACAGTTTGATAACTTCTTTTTTGATGCACTGGTGGGCGTGTCTCCTTCACACATCTCAGCTGTACAAACGTCAGAACTTTCACCAGCATCAACAGGTGCTGAAGCAGAATCACTTGAACAAACGTTATTTGTAAATCTATTACCGCGAAACTTTCGCTTTTTAAATAATGATGCACTCCTAGGCATCGTAGAAACTACGCACTCACCACTGAAAGTCAAAACAAGACAGATAACAAACTCCAAATGAGCGACAAACTAAACTCGAGGCTCAAAACAAACACTCACAGATCAAAAACTGAACAATAAACACAGCTAGTCGTAAAAACAATGGTACCTATGGAAGGATCAAAGATTCTACAACTGAAGAGTGAAATCCACAGCCTTCTATATGTAATGTTTTCGGAAATGCGAAGATTTAAATGTGTACAAATCACAAGATGGGTAACTTTGCTGGGCGCACATGTAATTTTGAAAAATTAAATAAAAATACTTCCAATTGGAATTTCTTAACAAATTTTGCACCATTTTAAGCAGAAAATTTCAAATTAAGTTATAAGGTTAAAAACTGAAAATGTGAATTTTTTCCATTTTCCGGCATTCCAACTCCCCTTAAGCACAAACAAAATGTGTATTATTAAATTAAGCAAGGAGGGTTGGGGTATATCCTTCAAGGAATCTGCATGAGATTATGGCTATCTATATTGGAGCCATGTTTGTTGGTGATGAGTCATTGGAATTGGTGACAGACATCAAGCAGCAGGGTATTAGGATGGTGTTTTCTGCAGATAAATTGATCCTCGCACATGAAAAAAGCAGAGGAAAAGTCTGGAAACTATACATTGACAATATTCTGCAAAGGCCTGTATCCATCTTAATCATAGGACAGTGCCAAACTGCCACCAAGCCATGTGTAACAGAATATTTTGCTGCAACTGGCGACATCTATCAATGCTAATGATTATATACAGTGTGAATGAAAGAGGAAGCCGCCTGGTAGAATTTTGCACAGAGCGTAACTTAATCATGGCTAGTTCAATAAACATGGAAGAAGCCTGGAGATACTGGAAGGTCTCAGATTATATAATGGTAAGACACAGAGTCAGCAACCAGGTTTTAAACTGTAAGACATTTCCGGGGGCAGATGTGGACTCGGACCACTATCTATTGGTTATGAACTGTAGATTAAAACTGAAGAAACTGCAAAAAGTTCGGAATTTGAGGAGATGGGACCTGGATAAACTGAAAGAACCAGAGGTTGTAGAGAGCTTCAGGGGAGAGCATAAGGAAACAACTGACGAGAATGGGGGAAAGAACTACAGTAGAAGAAGAATGGGTACCTTTGAGGGATGAAATAGTGAAGGCAGCAGAGGATCAAGTAGGTAAAAATATGAGGACTAATAGAAATCCTTCGATGACAGAAGAGATATTGAATTTAATTGATGAAAGGAGAAAATATAAAAATGCAGTAAATGAAGCAGGCAAAAATGAATACAAACGTCTCAAAAATGAGATCGACAGGAAGTGCAAAATGGCTAAGCAGGGATGGCTAGAGGACAAATGTAAGGATGTAGAGGCTTATCTCACTGGGGGTAAGATAGATATTGCCTACAGGAAAATTAGAGAGACCTTTGGAGAAAAGAGAACCACTTGTATGAATATCAAGAGCTCAGGTGGAAACCCAGTTCTAAGCAAAGAAGAGAAAGCAGAAAGGTGGAAGGAGTATATAGAGGGTCTATACAAGGGCGATGTGCTTTAGGACAATATTATGGAAATGGAAGAGGATGTAAAAGAAGATGAAATGGGAGATATGATACTGCGTGAACAGTTTGACAGAGCACTGAAAGACCTGAGTCGAAACAAGGCCCCAGGGGTAGACAGCATTCCATTAGAACTACCGACAACCGTGGGAGAGCCAGGCCTAACAAAACTCTACCATTTAGTGAGCAAGATGTATGAAACAGGCGAAATACCCTCAGACTTCAAGAAGAATATAATAATTCCAATCGCAAAGAAAGCAGGTGTTGACAGATGTGAAAATTACCGAACTATCAGTTTAATTAGTCACGGCTGCAAAATACTAATGGGAATTTTTTAAAGACGAATGGAAAAACTGGTAGAAGCCGACCTTGGGGAAGATTAGTTTGGATTCCGTAGAAATGTTGGAAAATGTGAGGCAATACTGACCCTACGACGTATCTTAGAAGAAAGATTCAGGAAAGGCAAATCTATGTTTCTAGCATTTGTAGACTTAGACAAGGCTTTTGACAATGTTGACTGGAATACTCTCTTTCAAATTCTGAAGGTGGCAGGGGTAAAATACAGGGAGCGAAAGGCTATTTACAATTTGTACAGAAACCAGATGGCAGTTATAAGAGTCGAGGGGTATGAAAGGGAAGCAGTGGTTGGGAAGGGAGTGAGGCAGGGTTGTAGCCTCTCCCCGATGTTGTTCAATCTGTATATTGAGCATGTAGTGGTTAATAAAAAATGAAAAATAGAAGAAAAGATTGGAAATGTGGGAAGAAATGAATAAAAAAGGGGTTTTATAATCCTAAATGACCGTGAAAAAGGGGAAAAATGAAATGCAAATCGGACTTTGTATTACGGAAAAGCTATCGGACTTCGTTATTCGAAAAAGCTATTGTTGGGGGTGGTCCTTGTGGCATTTTTGAGCAAAAGTTAAACCAATTTCCACTACAAAAAATTTTGAAAAATAACAGAATAACAAATGTAACTGACAGGGGGAAATGGCATAGCTTAGAGTTCATTCTTTACCAGGTTAACATGTCTTCTTTCGGGCGGCGTCCACGTCTTCAAAAATCTCCTTCATTTCAGCGTGAAAAAATCTGCTCCGAAATCTTGTAACAGTCCAGGGATCACTAATTTATACCAATTAAAATCATCTTGATACTGTATGCAATTTAATTCACTTTGCTACTTCCACAATGTCTACACATTACAATCAGATCAAGATTGGCCATTAAGTTTTTACGTCAGCATCCGATCACGCCTGCCTTAAGCTACCGCTATCAAGAGACAAAAAAAACCGGATAGAAAACAAAAAAAGTGTTACCATTTTAGTATTTTCTCTGCCGTCGAGCGCTCATACCTCTGCGACGGGATATTTTTTATCTGAGGGAACGAGTGTAGCGCGGCGAAATTTAAAGCCCCGCTACATCGCCCCATCGACTGTCAGGCTAAAACATTTAGCGTGGCAGGCTAGCAAACAATAGAATAGATATACCTAAATGTCTATTATACATATTTTCCCAGGAAACGCCACGTGCATACTTAGAGGATTATCTTTGCCAATACTTGGTTTCTGAATCTATATACTACATACACTTGTTACAGTTTTGATCCTTTTTAGACAATTAATATATATATGTTTACATAGTGTGTCTTTGAGCAAGCTGCTCACCAGCGCAGTTAATGTTGTGCGCTTCCAGCCATGGAGGTAAAAATAAGAGTTGTCATGACGTCACAAACTTGAAGCCGACCCAAGAGAAGGTCCGCCATGTTAGCTACCCCAAAACATTCGCCTCTGGTGGTTTGATTCCATGTAGTCATGAAGTGTTTTGATAAAAAATGTCGGCTTGCGTCGCTCACGGGTGTACTAATCGTTCTGATTGTAGTCTAAAGTTTAAACAATTCACATTTCACTCGTAAGTGGACTTATTTAAGCGCTATTTTCTGATATATACTTGAAATTCTGATGCACTGTAAAGTTTTACAGTATGGTTTTATTTCTGTGATTTAACTTTAGATTTCCTATCAATCCAAGGCGAAGAGCTGTCTGGAAGTGAGCATTACACTTGGTTTTCACTGTGTGGTTATTCTGAAGTAACTGAAAAGTCCTGGCAAGAAATATCCTGTAAATGGGGACTAATGTTTTAAAGTGCAATAATTTAATATAAAACTAATGTAACTACATGTAGTTAATTAAATCTTCAGTAAAATGTGTGGAACACCTGTTACAGCGGTTAAATTATAAGTACTTAAATGGTTACATATTTGTTAAAGCAAAGTTCCCTATCGAAGTTCAGGCTTAGATCATTACATTAATCACTGTGTTGTCGTATTACCCTGTAAATTTCTGTTCTTTGCCACACTGAATGTCATTTGGTAGGTACAATTTAAAAAGAAAGCAGATGTGGAAATTGCAATGGGCCTGACAATCTTAAATTCAGTTCTGTTCCTTCGTAATTTAACGTATTTTTCACTTTGTTGACATGACAGCTGGCTTGTTTATATCATCCCTGCATACATCTATGGGACACCAAAAGAAAATAAGGTAAGTTTCTTGCAAACGTGAACATTTAAAATTTGCATTTGACTTGAAAATGCAACGAATACAAATCGGTGCCTCTAAACTATCAATCATTGTTTTTGGAGTTCTGGCTTTATCAATTATCGACACAAACACAATGAAAGTGAATAGAAATGGATTACAAAAGCACGCTTTTCATAGCACATACGTCTCTTCTCGGTTATTCTAAGTGTATAAACAAAAAGGAATTACAGTACTGAGGCAAGAAGCGTAATATTTTTACGTATTACTGTATCGAATACGCATTTAAGACCAGAAAAACGTTTGAAGTTGCGTTCCTTATGCTGTGTTGTTCACTAAAACCGAGTAACATTTACTATGTAAAACAAATATCACGTGCACACGACATAAATAACGAACAAGAAGCAATTGTAAACACTCGTCTGCTAATGTTTTGGGGGATCCAAGATAGCGGCAGGTCCCGCCCACTGGCTTCAAAACAACGTACAGCTGAAGTCTGTAGCGCCATCTCCCCTTATTCTACCTCCATGCTTCCAGCGTTGGTTTCCCAATTAATCTCTGGCAGCACGTAGTCTGTGCGCATGCGCAATAGCATCACTGAATTTCGCGTGCGGCAGTTTCAAAATCGCTGTGTTATGACAGTCTTCAACAGTATTCGCTCTCACACAGTGTTCATTACAAGTTGTTATTCCAGCATAAATGGCGTGTTAAGTTTGGTGACACCATAAGATTGAGCGTGTGCGTGATCTGAAGCAACGTCCATGTCCTCTGTTACGACACAACACTCCAGGTCCATGTGCGTTTTCATGACTATTGTTCCCGGGGCATATATGGTCGATGTAGTTTTTAGCCTCCACATCGCCTACGACAGGTGCTGAGTTTATTGTCTCCAAGCATCTGAAGGCCGGCCAGGAACAACAGCGTCGATGTTCGCAAAGGTAGGTGTTTCACCACTTTGTTTACACTTGCCAACAAACGTTCATTTGCAGTGTGGAAATCCTCATTATCGTCGAAGTAAATTACAGTTTATATCGATTTACAAACAGTTATTTCGTTTATGCACCATAAGTTTCACAAACAACAAAAAATTCGTCGTTTATAACGTTCACTGTTTAACACAGTTTGCAACATTTACATTTTAACAAAGTTCACGGTGTCCCAGCATGTTTACATAGTTAATTATGAAAGCTTACATTTCGTGGTCACATTTCAAAATACGTTGACAATATGCAAAGTTTTAACACATATACAAATACATATAAATTTACAAGAATATGCACGTGAAATATTTACACTACAAAAAAATTTATACTAAGTCCCATTGGCTTTCTTTTATTGGGATATTAATTTTTTTTTTTTTTTTATTCAGGTTTGGGCGTGCCAAGGGACATCAGACTTAATACTTAAAGCACGGGCTTTCCTTCATTTATTAGGCCTATTTCTTTCTTTCTTTTGATTCCATATCTTGGCTAGTGGTTGACCAGGCTTGTAATGCCATCAATATTCAGTTTTCTTCATGTCTTTTTATTCATACCTGAAAGTTTACTGTCACACAATATATTCTTACATTCCATAAACAAACAATACCCAGCTGCAGGAGGTGGTAGGATAAAAAAAAAAAAAGATAGAATGGAAGAAACTATTCACTACCCGTAAATTATCAAATCCTACAGCTACTACATACAAAGAGAACATAATACGTTATAATGTTTGCATCACCTTCAAGGGGTGTGTGAAAGGGGTGCTTACAATTTACCAAATCATGGGTAAATGTAAGTGTCCTTACGTCAAGTCTGTGTAGGGTAACATCATGACAGATTCTCTGGTTGTGTTGTGATTGTTCATATGACTTAGCGTATTATACCTTAACAAATCCTTGCATGAGTGAATCGCATATCTGCTCAGTACATCCTCAATATCTCCACTTCTTGTGGATACCGTCTATACAAATGGAAAATGTATCTCAGAGACTGTCTCTCTCATAATGTGTATTATATGATAACATATCAAATTTCCTCTCAAGAGTTCAACCATGAACTTTCTTCTACTTTAATGAAGGTTAAACATTATGTATGTTGTGTGTATACACATCATTTCTATCTATAAATCATAAATAAAGAACATATTATAATTGACAGTAAAATGTCTCTTTCTCACTGTCCGTTGCTCGACGTCGGTTGCACGGGTGGTCACTGCTCCTTTGCACTTACCTTGCATAGCCTGAAAAGTCAAATGTTGTCTTCAACATAGATGTAATTTTGTCATCTGTTCGCTTAAGTGGAGTTGTTGTACGAGTCGCAAAACAGCCTTAATAACTCTCCTATCTTTTGCTTCCTCAGGGTTTTCTATCTTGTGTAAAAAAATTTTTTTTCTATACAAATGTATTCACATGAGGGCTGTGCGAAAACTATATTTCAACTTAAGTTCCTCAAAATATCATTCTCCTGTCTGAACACGAACTATAAATGTTTTCTTCCACACAGTGGCTAACAAAACTTAACAAAAGGTTACCAAGTTACACTTCTGCCATAAATTAAAGCTAATGTGTTTCCAAGTTACATTCTTATTACACTTCTTTCAACAGCTGTGATCACCATTATGTTCACTCTGCTTTTCTTACATTCGTTGATTTTCAAGGGCACTGTAAATAGATTCACTTTTAACGTCTTGTACTCACGTGTTCTAACTCATCACAAATGTTTTCTTTCAAACTGAAATTCTTGTATAATCTTACAGATGTAGACTGTTTACTCACTTCTCTATGTAGCACAATATTACCAAAACATTCTCACTCATTCCTTACTCACCTATTCATCATAATATATATATATATCCTTATACATTAAACATATTCCTCATCAAACATTAATATATCACATACGTGGGGCCATTTGGCACGTCCTTTCTCATAAAACTCCAATAATATTTTCCTCAAATAATCTGTCTCCATCAACTGCTTCACAGTAACTTACCTTCTTATATTAACTTAAATATTAACTCATTCATACTGATCATTCATTCTTACGTCCTCATTCATTCTGCTACATACCTATGTCATTACTGATTTCAACAGCTATTATCTCCTGTCATTGGAGTGCCTTGAAATAACTAATTGTTGATTCACCTTATAATTTACAATTAACAACAAATGTAACCTGTGTAGAACTCATTCCCACATGAATATCTTTTCTCATTTAGTAAGTGTACTCACCTGGATTTACATTCTCTTCATAATTATGTGTACAAGTGTAACTGCAGTATATAATTTCCATAAATGAATGTTTGTGTTCTTAGGCTGTTCAACTTAATGTTCGTGTATTCAATACAAATATTTATGATCTCGTTTTCACAGCAACTTGCTCATGTTCAACTTAGTTATTATTATATTATGTTGTTTTAGTGCACAAAGGGTTTCAAATGTCTGTGGGGATGCAGCCCCCTCGGCTTGTGAGATAACGGGTATTCTAGGGAGTAACAACCTGGGTGAGGTATGCTTGCTATTCTGAAAGGACCTGAATATAATAGCTGCCATTTTCTGTTCAGTTGTTTTAATTTTGTAGACTAGGGATGTGAAAGCAAAAGAACAAGGTCATCAACCTGATAGATTTGTTAATTCCTGTTCTTCTGTCATTTTGTCATCGTACCTGGGGAAACAAACCGTCTCAGCCGTTGCGCTCTTACAACACCTCATGACCGAAGCACGAGCGCTTAGCTCGTCGTCGACTGTTTTCCGTCGTCTGCTGTGTTTGGCCGGGTTCATTGACCAGCTCCTCTATGTTTACATTCCGGCCGTTTGGCGCCCACGCGTCAGCTGATGGCGCGCCGCAATGGTTATTGCTACTTCGTGGCGGGGAGTGCATAACTTTACCGGGGAACGCCGGCGGATTCCGTGGAGGGTTATGATTTGTCATGCGTGAATTTTGTGTGTTCCACATATTCTCTCGGTGATTGTTGGGATTGTTATTGTTTTGATGGTAATTATGTCTGTTATATGGCATGTTCCTGTCAAAGTAGCCCGGGTTGAACCGGTTATTCTCACGTCTCCTATTGTTGTTGTTGTACTGTCTGTAATTTTCATTTTGCTTGTAGTTACCATTTTGATATGGGTGATAATTATTGTTATTATTCCACGAATTTCTGCGGTTGTTCCTACCGTCATACACGTTTCCATTTGAATATGTTTCGCGCGCAGGCATCGTATTGTGTCGCGGCGCGGACGGATGGTTCCACCAAGGGAAGCCTAACAGACACATCATTGTGGTCCAAAACCACTCGGAAGTGACGTCGAAATGACGTATAAGCAAACGCGCTGCACACTTGTCGAGTATCGAGATCCGTGGTCGAGTCGAGTTACGTGAAAGTTTTCGGACCACACTGGAGTGTATGTTATAGAGGTGGGCCAAACGGTTATTCTGGAGTAACCGTTATCACAGTTCCAGTTATTCTTTGATAACCGTTATCGTTAACGGTTATTAATAACTGCCAAGTTATTTTTCGCTAGCGAATACCGATAACTACGACAGTTAAATAACGACATAGTTGGAATCCATCAGTTTAGTTATCAGTATAACTGCGAGTAGTGTGAAATAGCAGGAATGTCGTATGAATCGTGTCATAACCTCAGCTTATTAACTCCGGGTACATTTTAGTTGATGTTAGAACGATTATTAGTGTTTCAGATTATATGTTTGTAGGTTATCGGTCGCTATTAGAAATATTATCTTCGCAGCTGCGACAGAAAGTACGCGGAACTTCGCCAAAGCACTGTTTAAGTAAAATGTTAACAACGTGTGTTTTTAAGTATGAAGTAATATGTAAACTGAGTACTGTAGGTTAAATTCGAAGCTTAATTTCTTGTGCTGCTCACATAATAGAATAAAGTGTACAGCCTTGTAATACAACAAAAAATATACGTAATGTGACAGATTCGTTTACTCCTGTGCTGTAAAAGCTAGTCCTATTGGGGAAAGTGTGAGTACGCTAATCCAAGTTTTATGTCAGATTTGCAAACTGCTCGATTTCTCCAGCGACAGCATGTTTATAACTTATGAAGACATGCAGATCGAAAAGGTTGACAGTGTTACATTTCTGGGACTACAACTCGATAATAAATTCAGTTGGGAAGGGCATACCACATTTTTTCATTCTATTATTTCATAAGGGAACATATTCTGTGGTAACTCATCAAACGTAGCAAAAGTTTTTTGCATGTAAAAGCGTGTAATAAAAATCGTTTGTGGTATCAATTCAAGAACATCATGTAGGAACCTGTTCAAGGAACTTTGTATTCTAACCACTGCTTCCTAGTATATTTATTCCTTAATGAAATTTGTTACAAGTATTTCCAACCAATAGCTTGATACATAATATCAGTACTAGAAATGGGAACAGCAATCTACATAAAGACCTAAAATTACTTACTTTGGTCCAAAAGGGGTCCAATATTCAGGAACGTGCATTTTCAATAAGCTGCCAGCAAGTCAGCAACCATTAAAAACTTGGTTTCAGATAAGGCACGGTTTACAGTGTGTTTGAATGACTATTTGATACATAAGTGTCTGATTCCACCCATCATCAATATGCCAGAAATGTCTATTTTAAGTGTGTCTATGACGTCACTACATACACATGGCAACAAACACGAAGATACATATAAATAATACAATAACATTTCCCACCAAAAATACAATCAAACCAATGGGACAACTGCGGGAAGTTGGGGGTTTTAGGGTGAGGACAAGCTAGTAAAAAAAACACACCATGATCCCAAAACACAAAATGAAGAACAAAAAGAAAAAAAATACAGCATTCTGCTACACCAACAAAAATCTGCAGGAATCGGACACTTCCCTTGAACAATATAGGTCAACTATAGGTGACCATACCAATACCCACAACTAAAAGTACGAAAATTGGAATCAGACATTTCCCTTGACCTACATAGGTCAACCTCAGATGACGATACTAAAACATCAACACACACAATTATGAAAATGGGAATCGGTCATTATCCGGTTAACTATATAGGTCCACCACAGCTACTGATGCCAAAAAACCAACACCTACAACTGCGAAAAATAAAACCACAATCCCAAAAGTCCACAAATCAATCATCCCTACATAAATTAAATCACATTCAATACTTCATAAATACACAAAACATCACAGCTAGAAAAAAAAAAAAATTAATTACCACCAGCAAATTCCGGCACTGCAACCTTGATCGACAGCCCCCCCCCCCCCCCCACACACACACACACACAAAAACCAACTCATAAACACCGTGCCGTAATGACATTCACACACCACAACACCTTTACGTCGAAGCAGACGGGTGGAATCAGACGCTTCCAGTGACCCCTCCTTCTACTCTGTAGATGAATATCGTAACAGAGACTGATAGACCAGCTTAGGTAAAAATTCTGCTATATTTCAGTTTTGACAGCACTTGGTTGCAACAGTCAAGATCGGGTATTCTGTGTACGATAAATTTATTAAAAGTACGTAACTATGTTTTATTCTGTCAGTGTACCAATTCTGTAAAGATTAGCAGTTACTGTGATATATTCACGTATTTTGACAATCTCCTGACAAATGATGAGGATAATAATTATTATATTCCACTGTATTATGTTATACTTTCTGACATGTTATTTGTCATTCGCGATGGCCAGCGGCTATTTCCGTAGCAGTACGAAAATATTTTGTTCGCTCCAGTTACTATCCTCTCTGGAAATATCACCTGGAACTACGACCTTTAACTGGAGTCACCGAGTCAGGAACGTCTAGACACACAGTTATTCCGTTACCAGCTTCCAGGTTATCTGTGGTGGTAGCCCGATAACTACCAGAGAACTAGAACTACGAGCCAATAACGATAACTGCCAGAGGAGAATACCGGCTCTGACAGTTATTTCCATAGTCGCTCGAATTCCTTAGTAACCTTCCTTGTACTACCCGTCCAAGCTAAATTAACACGTAAGGCGGTGGCTTAAGGGAACGACCGTACTTGTTAATGCCTGTACTGCAGCTCCTATCAGCCACGGCTCGGACATTAACTTTATTTAATTGTTTATGCTAAAAGTAACGAAGGCCCACGAAATAGTACACAGTTCTTATCAACAGATGGCGCGCAGTCTCACAGTTATTCCCATGGTCTATAGAACTCCTTCCAAATGCGCAGTACGATCTTCGGTCAACAGATGGCGCGAGGCACTGTTGACACTAAACAGTTATTGAAATAACTGCCAGAATCAGAGGAACGGTTATCGCAGTAACCGTTACTTCTCAGTAACCGGTTATTTCTATCAGTTACGTTATTTTTTGCCACCTCTAGTATGTTAAAACGTCGGTGCGTGTCTGCTGAATCGTCCTGATATATGTGACCGTAATGTGAAAGAAATGTGGCTGTTATCGCACGTACACTGTAGCGGAGAAATGGAAATGTATTTATAAATTACGTAGAAGTAAATAAATCGTACGGATTCTCAGCTTATCGGATTTTACCTGTTTCTTGACCATGCTGTGATTGATCTGCTTATTCTGTCGAGGACCAAATAGGTAGCATAAAACGTTATACACCTAAATAATAAATGCAGTATTTCCGTTACACATTCGATAAACCATCATGTATAACCGTTGAGAGAAGCTAAACATTGCCATTGCTTACGAGAAATAGCATTTGTTGTCGAGTACGTAGCTCATACTGGGGAAAAAACAAACTGTTAAGAATAGTGTCGTGATAAGGCTATAAATTTTCGTTTCCAGGGATACGTAAGATTCCAGTGCAGTTATAATGAAATATTGGTTTACCAAGAGCTGTTACTTGTGTTAAAAAAAATAGATATGTTTTCTAAATTGTGTCTCACAGGAAGTTAATGCCTTTTGCCGTCTTCTCAGTTAATTGTGAAAACAACTTTTCAGAAGAAGCAGGCTTTGTTATACATTTAAGGAGTAGTTGTTTGGCTATACATAGGACAGCTAATCTTTTATATTAATAATAGTTTCTATGATCATACAAATGAATTTTGATCATGCAAAAGCGGCCTTAAAGGATCATGAAAGAAACCTCCAAGGGCAACATAAAATTCTTTAAAAAAACTACTTCCTGTGTTCGTTATACCACAGTTAAATTAGTAAGAATACTTGTGTGTTGTGCAATGCAGTGTCACACAAAAACTATATATGATTTAAGAAGAATGGGTAAATAATTTGACTGCATAAGAAACAAGGCAGTTTGCTGAATCCAGGTCATGTGGACTTTCTTCTCATGTGGCTGTGACTTCAGTTTTGGAAAATTTTACTAAAAATTTACAAACAACAGAACGCTATGAAGCTTTCCATAAAGTATTCTTGTAACCATTCTTACTGTGAGAGCATATAAAAATTAGTTCTGCACCCCTCCAGTATCACAGTACATTTACATTTTGCGCCACATAATGCAGAGTAACTGTAGATTTGATTCAGATGTTCAAATACTGAGAGATGTAAGGTATTTATTGTGCTTCACAGTTTTGATTAAGAAATTGTCTCCAGAAAACACTTGTTTTACTAATGCATCTGGTATCCTGTAAATAGTAAGATAATCTGATACACTACAGTCTGACAAGACGACCAAATTTAAAGAGACTACAGTAACAGCTATGTTACATTAACTGTGATTAGGAAGACAGGCTACTGTTTGCCTTACAGATAACACTGAAAGAAAATCATTTCTGCTGCCTTCTGTAAATTAAGTAGCAGTCTGACTTCCTATTGAGATAAAGCCACGTGTTATTTAAACTTGTTGTTGATGCTGTGATACATACAGGTTCTGAATTTTGAAAATTCCAGTAACACTTCAAATTAAAGTAAATGAGACATTGGTAACAAATGCATGTAGTGTTGCAAACTTCTTAAATAGGTACAGTACTTTGTATCTGTTACTGACAGCTTGAAGTTATCAGGTTCAGTTAACAGTGCAATTGAACATCTGAGACCACTCCCTACAAATAACTTAAGTAAAATGGAAATGACACTCACTTCTCCCTAAGTAGCAGCATCCATCATAAAATCCTTAAAGTATTCTAGTGGAGTTTTTCAAAGTGTATTCATGTGAGTTGAGTTGTACCTCAAATTATTTGTGTAATCAATCTCTTATCAGTGGAACATTTCCAGGCTGGCTAAAATATGCCTAAGTTAAGCCTCTGTACAAGAAGAGCGTTAAAGAGATACTATCAAATTATTGATCATTTTCACTTTTGCTGGCGTCTTCAAAAATATTTGAAAAGGTTGTGTCTAAGCATCTTCTTAAGCATCCAACTGCAAACAATATATCATCCAAGTCACAGTTTGGGTTCCTTATGCTTACTGATATCGAGAAGGGTATTTGCACATACAGTGGGAATAATTCATAAGAAAACCAGTTAGAGGCTACTGGCATTCTCTGTGACCTGTCAAAAGCCCTTGACTATGAATCACAGCTTTCTCTCAAGAGAATTAGAATATTGTGATGTCACTGGCAGTGCTGCAAAATGGTTAGAGTCTGACCTAACTGAAAGGAAACAAGGGTGTCACTGCAAATACATGCAGAGTAAGCAAATAGTCTTCGTCTGATTGGGAAGTAATTACACGTGGTGCTCCTCAAGGTTCCATCTTGAATCTGTTATTTATTCCTGTCTACAGTAATGACCTCATCTGTTAAATTTCCAGATGCCAAGTTTGTTTTGTTGGCACATGACACAAACATTGCAACAAATAGCAAGTCAAGTACAGATTTAGAAATTGCTACTAATCAAATTTTCACTTACAATCTTACAATAAATGGTTTAGAAGTAATTTACTGTCATTAAACTTTTGGAAAGACCCACTATATGCAGATAAGAACCTGTAAGAAATTTGTTCCCAGGATGTGTATAATGTACGAAGACATGCAGATAGAAGCAGTTGACAGTGTTAAATTTCTCGGGTTACAGTTCAGTAATAAATTCAGTTAGGAAGGGTGTGTACCACAAAATTGCTGAAGCACCTAAACAAGTTTGTATTTGCAATGGGAATGATGTCAGATGTAGGAGATAGAAAAAAAACTTGCTTACTTCATTTGCTTTCATATTTTGAGGTACCTCGTCAAACCGAGCAAAAGTTTTTAGACTGCAGAAGCATGTAATAAGACTCAATTGTGTTGTAAATTCCATATAATCATGTACAAATCTGAGCAAGGAAGTGGGTATTCTAACCAATGCTTCAGTATATTTATCCCTTAAAGAAATTGGTTGCAAATAACATGTTTATTTCCAGACAATAGCTCAGCACATAGTAAAATACTAGGAACAATAAGACCTAAAATTGCTTACCTTGGTCCAAAGAGGAGTCCAGTTTACGGGAACACACATTTTCAATAAATTGCCAGCTACCATTAAAAAGTTTGTTTCAGAAACAGCACAGTTTAAACGAAGTTTGAAAGATTTTTAGGCAGGCAGCTCCTCTATAAATGAATATCTTAACAGGGACTGTTAGACCAGCCTAAGTAAAAAAGTCTTAGATTTGGTTTTACAACAGTTAAGATTAGGTGTTGTGTGTATGATAAATTTGTTAAAAGTGCATAACTGTTTCATTCTGAGTGTATTAATTCTGTAAACGTTGGCAGTCCCAGTTTATCTGTTACGTATTCACATATCTTTAAAGTATCCTGACATGTGATCGGGGAAGTGTTATATTCAGATGGTCTTTGTTTTTTATGTTGTACTTTGACATACTCCATATCCAAGAAACTCATCCCATTTTTGGGTCTATAGAATGAGAACTGAATCTAATGTAGTAAAATACATCTGAGGTTGTTAAACATGGCTTCAGTTATCAGCATAGATGTGTAGCCGTTTCAGTTGCTAAGATGAGTACTTAAAGATACCAGTGATATTTATTATGGGTTTATTATGTTAATCATACCTGTGTACACCCAATTCAATTGATAAGCAACTCTTATGGCTATAATTTATATGTAAAATATTGTCAGGATAGAGAAATTGTCATATCCAATCACTCAATGAATGCTACTTTTATGTCAGGTCTTTCGTTCCACTGTTGAATCTTCGAATTGTGTGTAATGAACTGGCAAGAGCTACAGACAGTGTCATGATATACATCCAAGCATTTTAAATGCATGTTGAATCAGAGCTTGAAGATGATTCTCATTAGTTAAAAACCTTTGTTGAATTTGTATACCGTTACTTTAATATTTCCATTCTCCTCAAAACATTGGTAATACAAATTACAGTAAGGATTGTACACTAAATTAATTCCTCTGCAACAGGAACAACACCCCTTTAAACATACATCTGCAAGTCGTGGTTTCACCTTCTACAGTACTTCATTCCCGGTCTCACTCCCTTCCCAAGGACTGCACACTTTTCATGTCTTTACACATTACTGTTACATCAGTGTGCAAATTTTAGTCTTTGTATTTTATCCTTGCCACCTTCAGAATTTCCTAGTGTATAGTCCAGCCAACAGTGTCAAAAGCTTTCTCTATATCCTCTTGTAAAATTTTTCATAGGACCAATACTGCCTCATGTGTTGCTACTTTTTCCCAGATACCAAAGTAATGTTTCCCGAGGTCAGTTGGCACCTACCAGTTTGTCCACTATTCTTTACTTAATTTGTGTCAAACTACAACCATGACTTGCCACACTGATAGTTCTGTAATATTTCCAACTTTCAGTGCCTGGTTTTCGTGGAATAGGAATTATTACTTCCTTCTGAAACATGAAGGTTTTTCACTTGTCTCTTATCTTGCATACCACATGAAATAGTTCGACTTGGCTGTCTGTCTGAAGGATCTCCACAAATGTGAGGGAATGTCTACTCCAGGTGCCTTGTTTGGGTGCAGGTCTTTCATCACCATGTGAAATTATTCTCTTAGTCTTCCCACCTAGTCTTCATCTGTCTCTTATAATATTGTACTCTAATTTCTCTTGTTATTGTAAACAGTTTAAGTAAGAGCCCGTATTTACTCTTTTGATGAATTTTATACACAATCAAATGTACCTTAGGTTAAAGGTAAGTTAAATAATCCCCATTCTTCCTGCTACAATAAAAATATTCAGAAAGAATATGTACAATCTGAATGCCTTGACACAGTGTATTTTTGGGAAAGTGGTCCATACATGAAGGTAGTTACCAGTCCTTTGTGCATTTAATAAAGTTTTTTCTGCTCTGTTCATATAACACTAAGGTTTTTGGTTAGTCTATCTCTACAATAGGATGCAGCTGGCTGAAATATCCAGAAAGGATATGGAAATAACTTAATCCAACAAAAGTGACTGCTTATGGCAACCTTTATACTTTTGGGGAACCCTGCCTCCTTTTCACGAGTTTGTAAATGACTTTTTTCTTAATCTTCCTTAATGTGGCACAAATCAACTCTTCCATCATAACAGTTACCAGCAACAACAGAGTGAAACTGAAATAAGGTTGTGATACATAAGGAATATCAGTCACATGTTACCTATGTGGATTGCTAGTGTTTGTAACAGAAGCCTCTTTACGAAATTTAATAAATCTAAAAGGAAAACTTAGCAGCAGAGTGCAAAATCACATGACATTCAAGGCAAAGGTTTCTTAGTTGCATGTGAAACATACCTTGAAGAATATACTTTGCTCCTGCTGATCTAAACCACTTAAAGGGTTCAAAGTTGTACTACATAATGGTGATACTTCAGTACTACTACTGAATGCAGCCTGTTTTGTCGGCTTTGGTGAATAATAGTCAGTAAAAACCTTACTAATTTATATGAAGCTGGTATCTGTACAGATACCATTGGTGATCTTGCAGCTCTCTAAGAATGAAATCCAGACCTTTAGCCGCTTACAGGTGTTGATAATTAGATATATTCTGCACACAATTTCTGATCTGTTATTGCCACATTTCCGATGAAATGATAATATCTTACACACACACACACACACAACTCAGGTCACCAAGCTACAGAACTATTATACAGAAACAAAAAATATAATTATCAATCTATTTTATTGGGCATTTACATATTATTACACCTTACTACAATCAATGTTAAAAATATTACATGAACACAAATCCATCTGCCACACAGCAAAAAATAAGCTTAAATGGATAATTCAAAATTTAACTTGACACAGAATAGCCTTAAAAATTGAAATTGTATCAAGTGTCATCAGTGAAGAACTAAACATTTTTAAGTGTTGACACATGAACTGTAATCCACCATAATGGGTTACAAATACTCAGTTTAAGAATATAAAACATTTCTCCAACCACAGTTTTACTTCACTTGGCTCATACTGGAAGGAAATCTTAGGTTTATCACCTGACAGTGGATCAATACTGTGGCTATGGCAATCTCTTCCACAATCACCAACTGAGGAACTGTTTATAGTTTGTACAGAAAATTTGAAAACTGTTTTTCATATCAATCAGGACACTCATTTCTAAAGCACCTCCTTTAACTGTCTCAAAGATAGCTGAAACACTATCTCTCTGCTTCTCCAGCAAATCAGCACACACACATGCTAACAATAGCTTGTAAAGGAAATACAAATTCAGGTGCATGATGGAATGACATCATACAGCCAATAATTTGGCTCTAGATACATTTATTGATAATTTCACTGGGACACACATACCAGGTCTAATGAATACTACATTTTACCCCACTGAAAAAAATTATATTCACACATATTGGACCTTGTAATGTACAAATAAAGCATTGTTTGACGAGACTAGATTGCAGAATCATGCTGACGAGTGGCACAAGGAATAAAGCAATCACATGATTTATTACAAACATGGTATAGGTGCCAATGGAGGAGTGAAACCATCACTTTTTTCTATCAGAGCTGTTAGCAAAGAGATCTTTTGAAGAAGTACAGGGATAGTTGTTATATGCAACATACAAAACAACAACACATGATATGCCTTTATTTTTTTATAGCTGTAAAGAGTAATGTGGGTTATTCGGTTTTCTTTTTCATTCAAGTTGAAAATGCGAGATCCATTCATGAAGCACTAGCCATTTTCAAGGATTGGAATCCCACCTACTGGGTTACTGATTTCTTATAGTCTGAGATAAACGCAACTGATCAAGCATTTCCTCAGACAAAAGTTTACTTGTGCCTCTTCAGTCAAACAGGTTTGAGGAAGATGGCTGAATAAATACCAAATGACATGAAGAGATTTCGGGGCATGTGGCAAGAAATTTCAGAATCACCAACAGAGAATTTACAGATCATACAGAAGAGATAGTGAGGCTTCTCAGAGAAACGAATATGCATCACCGTACGTTTAACAGCAGTGGCTATTGGTACATGAAAAGTGAGTGGAAGCTTATGAGGACAAGGGCAATTTTGATACCATTGACATTACAAGTGGAGTTGACGCCATGAACAAGATTGTAAACATTTTTTTTTTCCTAAAATGGAACACAGATGGGACCTTCAATGGGGCTACTAGGGATATAAGAAATCAATTTCTTCCAAGCCTAACTAGAAAGTACTGTCTGCAGAATTCTGCCATCAAATCATAACAGACATGACCCACTGTTTTTTCATTTTTTTTTTTTAAAAAAAAGCAAGTTTGTGAAACATGTCATGCAGTGATATGCACCAGGGAAAGTTGAATTAACTGCAAGATTAGTGAATGTGAAGTTGGACAATGTTTTGTATGGAGAGTACAATGTTCAAAGACTAATTATGTTGTAAGCTTTGCTCTACCAAACTGCGCATGTGAAGATTTTGAGATATATAAATACCCATGCAAGCATTTCTGTGCAATCTTTATTTTCTATCCAGAGTGGGGTTTTGATAAAATACCAGAAAGCTGCAGGAATAGCCCATTAATCTGTCTTCACAAGATGTACAGGTTTGGTTTCAGAAGTGTGTCTGCAGTAATTTCACATGAAGACAGTAGCAATGAGGACACAGTTGAGGAAACACATATAGAGCATCACACTGATACCTTAACCATTTCTTTGCAGCAATTTGAAGTGAAGGTGTTGTTCAAACAGGTTAATAATCTCACATACAACTGTATCAACAGTGAAACATTATGAAAAGTACTTGAATCACTCAGCAACTGTGTGCCAGATTTGCAGCAAACCCTGAAATTTGTGGTCTCCCACAGCTGTGCCATCAAATTCCCAACAATAATATTAAGTAAGATGCCATTACTTTTACAGGGCCTGGCATAAAGACCCCTCTCATTGTAATGTTCATATATTTGTGCCTTAATGGATAATTAACTACTAAGGAATAGATCACATGGAGGTCATAGCATTCCATTTGAAGGATCAAACAATAAGAGCTACCTAAAAAATACAAATAAGGGAGATCTTTATGCCAAGTTCTGTAAGCAAACTTTGTCACACATTTGAATTTTTAAGTAGCAGTAGTGAAAAATATTTCTCTGTGGAAAGTTAATAAGGTAGTTATATTGCCCGTGATTTGTATTTCCTTTACCCAAGCAACAATGTCTACTTTTCATTACAAGAAATTCTTGGATTGTTGAGAAACTGTTCAAAAATTACAATCAAGTTGCAAACATTTATGTGCCACAACAAATGGAGTTTGATACACACGTGAAATACTATATGGATTGTTTTCCTTCAGGAATACTATCAATCTTCCGAGATATCCTTGGAATATAACAGTCTTGATGCAATCTGGTGTGAATTTCTTAATAACTTCCACAATGTCTACACATTACAATCAGATCAAGATTAGCCATTAAGTTTTTACGTCAGCATCCGATCACGCCTGCCTTAAGCTACCGCTATCAAGAGACAAAAAAAAACGGATAGAAAACAAAAAAAGTGTTACCATTTTAGTATTTTCTCTGCCGTCGAGCGCTCATACCTCTGCGACGGGATATTTTTTATCTGAGGGAACGAGTGTAGCGCGGCGAAATTTAAAGCCCCGCTACAAGCAAGCAGTAAAGGAAACAAAAGAAAAATTCAGAGGAGGAATTAAAATCCATGGAGAAGAAATAAAAACTTTGAGGTTTGCCGATCACATTGTAATTCTGAGAGAGACAGCAAAGGACCAGGAAGAGCAGCTGAACGGAATGGACAGTGTCTTGAAAGGAGGATATAAGATGAACATGAACAAAGGCAAAACAAGGATAATGGAATGTAGTCAAATTAAATCGGGTGATACTGTCTTGAATTAGATTAGGAAATGAGACGCTTAATGTATTAAACGAGTTTTGCTATTTGGGGAGCAAAATGACTGATGATAGTCGAAGTAGAGAGGATATGAAATGTAGACTGGCACTGGCAAGGAAAGCGTTTCTGAAGAAGACAAATTTGTTAACATCGAGTATAGATTTAAGCGTCAGGAAGTCGTTTCTGAAAGTATTTGTATGGAGTGTAGCCATGTATGGAAGCTTTCAAAATGTGGTGCTACAGAAGAATGCTGAAGATTAGGAGGATAGATCACATAACTAATGAGGAGGTATTGAATAGAATTGGAGAGAAGAGAAACTGGTGGCGCAACATGACTAGAAGAAGGGATCGGTTGGTAGGGCATATTCTGAGTGTTCAAGGGATCACCAATTTAGTATTGGAGGGTAAAAATCGTAGAGGGAGACAAAGAGATGAATACAATAAACAAATTCAGAAGGATGTAGGTTGCAGTAGGTACTGGGAGATGAAGAGGCTCGCACAGGATCAAGTAGCATGGAGAGCTGCATCAAACCAGTCTTGGCACGGAAGACCACAACAACAACATACAGTGTGCAACAAAATTAAAGAATCATTTCTTTGCAACTCCATAGCGGTCTCCCATTGAGACACAAAATTTTGAAATTTGGCTCCAAGATGCCAACAACTTCCCTTTGTAATCGTGCAAAAACATGACGACCTCAGACTCGGTGATCCTTCAAACAGCAAACAACATGAATTCAGTATGTGAGAGGACCAAGCTGACATTGGGAAGAATTATGGTGGAATTAGGTGCCAATGCACATCACTAACCCACCTCAAAGCTCACATGAACTTCTATGTCTTTTTTTAAAGCATTTGTTGATACCTTGCTGTTTGAGGCATTGCTGAGACGGAGGGTGAGTTTGCAGGGTGCCATGCTTTTGCACAATTACAGAGGAAGGCCGTAGGCCAGGCAAATTTTGAACTTGCGCACAGTTATGTGGTTTCAAAAATGTGATCCTTTAATTTTGTTGAAGTTATGTGGCACCACACATCTTTGCACAGTTCATGCAATCCCTGCAATTTGTGTGCCAGTGCCATCTGGCCTTGTGGCATACAATTATCTTACTCATTGTGTGGGGAAAGTTGAGTTCCCTAAAACCACCCATCGATTGAGACCCAAAACGATCACACACTTTGGAACTATCAAAATTCAAACTCTCTGTAAGACTGGAAAACTCATGCAATTGACTAATATCCTGAATAAACACAAAATGTCAATAACGGGTATCTAAAAAACCAGATTCACTGACTGTATGGCTTTTGTGTCTGAAGGTTATAGGATAATTAAAAGGAAGCCGGCGCCTAAGAAAATCCATGGCTCCAGTGTTTTTGGAACAGCCTTTTTAATAAGACGTGATATGATGGATTATATCGTCGGATTCACATCATCTAGCGAATGCACCTCTGTGTTATCCCTAAGATGCGGCAACAAGGGCTACTCTATTGTAAATGCATGTGCTCCAGTTAATGATGACATCGAGAAGAACCCTGAAAAGGTCCGAAGTTTTTGGCAGATGCTAGAAGACAAGATAAGTAAGATCTCAGACCACCACATAAAACTACTGGCAAGTGACTTCAACGCTCAACTGGGGAAAGAATGACAGTACTAAGACATACTGGGGCCTTACACAGCAGATAGACGAACAAATGCTAACGGCAAACGCTTAATTGAACTGTGTAGGTAGATCATGTTGCAATCAGCGTAAAAAGTAGGAGAGAGATCATGAATGTCAGAGTACGCAAAGATTGGAAAGTTGACTCGGACCATTTCTTCACACAAATAAAGACCAGACTACTACCTAATCGTAAGGTACCTCCTACCACGATTTCACCAAGTATTGATCCCCAATTCCTTACAGAGAATAAAGAACACTTTAAAACTGACATTGTGCAAAAAGAAATGGAAGACTGGAACCAACTGAGGTCCCAATAATCTGGGACTACCTCGAAGGAAGCGGCGTCATAGATGGTGGGATTCTGAATGTTACCTTGCAGTTGATGATTGTGCCACAGCCTGCAGGAAGTGGAACACCATTAAATGACAAGAAGACTGGGGGAGTTTCACAATGGTGCGGAAACTGACAAGCGAGACCATCAGGCATGTGAAGAGATCTTATGACTGATCAAGACTGGAAAAGTTTGATGAAGAATTAAAATGTACACCACCAGAAACTTGTATCGGGCCTTCAAAGAAGAGCTCACAGGGTATAAACCACAATGCCGTCACCTTAAGAATATGGCCTGGGAGCTGGTCACTAATAACTGTGAGAACATGGAACTTTTTTTGCAAACTATTTTGAGCAATTGCTTAATTGTGAAGAGCTCACAGAAAGACTGCCTGCTGAAGATCCTCAAGAGATCCACCTACCATCTAACCCACCAACTATACAAGTTGCTAATGCCATCAACCATCTTAGTAACTGCAAGGCAGTGGGGAAGATGGCATCATTGAAGAAGCTCAGAAAGCAGGTGGAAATAAGATTACAGAGGCCTTACACAGGATCTTGCTCGACTGTTGGGAGACTGGCAGGATCCCTCATGACTGGAAATCAGCTGTCATACACAGGCAATCGAGCGATGTCAGCGACTATCGGGGGATTTCTCTGCTGCCAATAGGACACAAAGTGCTCTCAAAGATTTGACTGGACAATATAGAAAGTCAATGTGATCAAACAATTGGTGAATATCAAGGAGAATTTCGACGTGGGAGGTCCTGTACCAAGTAGATCTTCAATCTGAAAACCTTTCTCCAACTAAAATAATCAGTTTGGATTCCGTAGAAACACTGGAACACGTGAGGCAATACTGACCTTACGACTTATCTTAGAAGAAAGATTAAGGAAAGGCAAACCTATGTTTCTAGCATTTGTAGACTTAGAGAAAGCTTTTGACAATGTTGACTGGAATACTCTCTTTCAAATTCTAAAGGTGGCAGGGGTAAAATACAGGGAGCGAAAGGCTATTTACAATTTGTACAGAAACCAGATGACAGTTATAAGAGTCGAGGGACATGAAAGGGAAGCAGTGGTTGGGAAGGGAGTGAGACAGGGTTGTAGCCTCTCCCCGATGTTGTTCAATCTGTATATTGAGCAAGCAGTAAAAGAAACAAAAGAAAAATTTGGAGTAGGTATTAAAATTCATGGAGAAGAAATAAAAACTTTGAGGTTCGCCGATGACATTGTAATTCTGTCAGAGACAGCAAAGGACTTGGAAGAGCAGTTGAACGGAATGGACAGTGTCTTGAAAGGAGGATATAAGATGAACATCAACAAAAGCAAAACAAGGATAATGGAATGTAGTCTAATTAAGTCGGATGATGCTGAGGGAATTAGACTAGGAAATGAGGCGCTTAAAGTAGTAAAGGAGTTTTGCTATTTGGGGAGCAAAATAACTGATGATGGTCGAAGTAGAGAGGATATAAAATGTAGGCTGGCAATGGCAAGGAAAGCGTTTCTGAAGAAGAGAAATTTGTTAACATCCAGTATTGATTTAAGTGTCAGGAAGTCATTTCTGAAAGTATTCGTATGGAGTGTAGCCATGTATGGAAGTGAAACATGGACGATAAATAGTTTGGACAAGAAGAGAATAGAAGCTTTCGAAATGTGGTGCTACAGAAGAATGCTGAAGATTAGATGGGTAGATCACATAACTAATGAGGAAGTATTGAATAGGATTGGGGAGAAGAGAAGTTTGTGGCACAACTTGACCAGAAGAAGGGATCGGTTGGTAGGGCATGTTCTGAGGCATCAAGGGATCACCAATTTAGTATTGGAGGGGAGCGTGGAGGGTAAAAATCGTAGAGGGAGACCAAGAGATGAATACACTCAGCAGATTCAGAAGGATGTAGGTTGCAGTAGGTACTGGGAGATGAAAAAGCTTGCACAGGATAGAGTAGCATGGAGAGCTGCATCAAACCAGTCTCAGGACTGAAGACCACAACAACAACAACTAAAATAAAAAAAGGAGTATGAACATAACAGTGGTTTTCATCGACTTTACGAAAGCTTATGATTCCATCAACTGCCAAACACTCTCCTTAGTACTCCAAGAATGAGGTATGGATTACGACACACACACCCTCATCAAACAGACACTCACAGATACAACCTCTAAGATGAAGTTCAGAGAACTATCTCAGAGTTAGAACATCAAAATGGGAGTATGGCTGGGTGATGGTCTATCACCCATTCTGTTTAATCTGGTACTTGATAAAATCATGAAACCCTGGGAATGTACACTGAGGAATTTAGGAATCAAACCAGTTACCATTGGAGCTGGAACCCTAAGAATAGAGATAAGGTGTGTTACTTTTGCAGATGACATTGCAGTCTTAACCAACATGCTGTCATTGCTGTCCAAGCTCTGCATGAGATAGCAGTGAAGTGAGGGTTACAAATATTGTATGACAAGACCAAATACTTTGAGAACCGGCACTCCAGTAACACCCATTTGACGACTAAACATGGAACAATTGGGAGGGTCAATCGCTTTTGTTATCTTGCTGAGTGGATCCACCCCAATGGTAGAGGCGGCACCTCCATCTTAGAAAGGCATAACAAACACAACGCAGCAAATCATCTGCCCCACAATCTGTAAACAAGTGCATTTCGAAGAATGCTAAGGTCTGTAATTGCAGAACTGCTGCCAGACTACAGTTTCTGTATGCTGCAGAGACCCTCTTGATGAACAGAAAATGTACAATGGATGACCTGGAGAAAGCTGAAAGACTTATTCTCAGAAAAATTCATGGCCCGAGATTGCTTCAAGATGGAACCTACTGATTGAAGTCTAATTCTGAACTGTATCAACAGTTAGAATCGGCCAACACCTGTGTGAGACTTGGGAGGCTCAAGTTCTATGGGCACCTACAACAAATGAACAACAATAGGCTTACCAAGAAGATCTAATTGGTTAAAAGCTACAAGACTGGAAGCCTGTGGCTTAATGAAGTACTAAAGAACTTGGATTCGGCTGAGATCTCTGATCTTGAGGTAGAAGATCGTTCCAAATTTTGTGCTATGGTAGAGTCTTGGACCCCACCACCTAGAGCCCCTAAACATTGGAAGCTGCTTTCACAGGAGAGGAAGGAGAAATTATCAGCAGGCCTCAAGAGATATTGGGAGTGGAAGAGAGCATTGAAGAAGAACTAGTCATAAGTGCTCCTTAGTGGGCTTAAATCAATAATAATAATAATTATTATTATCTTGCTGGATGATGTCAGCACTGCTGCAAAAGATATCTAGCATGAAGAGATGCAGGTGATCTCTAATAATGTTCATGTAGTCCACAGGTGTGTCTTTGATTACTGCTGCAGATCCTCTGAAAGCACAGTACATTGTCTCTCATAGCCTGATGCATGTTTCGAACAGCTGTTCGCCTGGTTGACAGCATATCCGGACACAACTTATGTAACAAGAAACCAGATTCTTCCAACTAGGCAACATGTTTTCATTGATCCACAATTCTGTGCCCACTGCGATCATAATTGGCAAACTCTTTGGACCAATATTAAAACACATGTGGGTTGTCTACTGTTGAGCTCCATGTTCAACAATGTGCACTGAGTATGAGCTGCAAAACAGTTGTACCTGCACAATCACTGTACTCTATCATCAGACCCACCCAAATCTACACCTACCACCTTTACATAGTGGGCAAGCCTCCACATAATGTGATGGGGCATGAATGTGCAAAATATTGTCCCCTACTTATGGTTTCACCATCCTTCGACTATTTTACATAGGAGGTAGACAGTAGTGCAAGAACAGCTTTGCTGTTTCTGAGACATTTGTTCCGTGGCACATGACCATAACAATCTGCCCTTTGCCAGAGTTGCTTATGTCAGTGGGTTTTTCATTTTGTGGCTAGAATAATTCCCAGTTCATCTCTGCTCGACTCGATTTACATATTTCCCTTGCTGTTCCACATGCCCACAATGACGCAAGGTGCATTTGATCTTTCAATGTGCAATGATGATAATTTTTCTGCGCATTATTGTATTGCCACATTAAGAACAATAACAGTATTGGGTTTCATCTCCCAAGATGTCTTCATATTCACGACTTTCTACAAGTAAATATACTAGGTGATAGTGCAGAACTGCTTTTGCAATCTTCTACAAGTAATATTTTGGCAATATTTATGGAATATTCCATCAGTTATTGGAGGAATACAAGTTTGAATAATATTAATGTTCCAGTATCAAATAAATATTATTGTGGAACATTAATACTGTGTATTCAAGTTTTTAATATTATTTTTTGTTTCATGAACTGTAGCTCTAATAGTGATTTGAAATTCTTAGTTCCATTTTCCCACATTATTGCTGTATCTGCTTGAGTAGGACATTACAAAAGAAGGGAAGAAATATTAGGTTTTAATATCTCATTAATGATGATCCCATGTATTTGTTTTGATGTATGCATTTGAAAATAGCTTACTAAATCATTTTTAAGATTTTATTTCTGACCTTTGTCTGCCTATTTGGTTGTCCAAATCATTCATATTTTTCTCATTTTTATCCTACAAAAACCTTTCCTTCACCCCCTCTCCCCCCCCCCCCTTTCCAAAGAATAGTTGTTTTGATGTGTTTGATGACACTATAAACATCAAGAATCTTGTTGAGGTATTATGCTATGAAACGTAAGTTTTCTTCTCCTTTAGTAAATTCCACATATATCACTGGTACATGGGATAAACTGGACGAGAAAAGTGAATGATTAAACTAGCAGCAAATTTCATCCAACTTTGAGAATGATTGTTTACTAAAATGAATATGAATTGTATTGGTTCACAGTCATTGTAAAATTCTTGAAGGAAGTCATTTTCCTGCATAGGTTGTTCTTTTATTTTGAAATAAACACTTTACTTCATTATTTTGTAATTTCACCCCATTGGGTAATACAATAAAAACTGTTATGCTTACACCATGTTATATTCCACACATCCGTGGGGAAGGGGGAAGCAACACATGATAGTGCTTCTCATTAGAATTTCGCCTAACCATAGTGGGTGCAAGCACAACTATCCAAAATATGAAGTCCATATGTACAATTGAAAAAGTGCCAACTTAAAATGTGATACTATAACAACTGAAACGGAAACACATGAGACATGGTCTGCATCTTCAAATCATTACATAATATTTATTTCAAAATGAAAGAACAACCTATATAGGAAAATAACTTCCTTTACAAAAGTATAATTTTGTAAATAGATTAGTCTTTTTGTCAGCAGGCTTTTGTAGCAATCTGTCATAAATGGTAAAAATTTTGAATTTTTATGTCAGGTCATACCCTTCAATGTGAAAGATTTTATCATCAGGTTGGATGATCCATTTTTAAAATAAAGCAACGAACAGAGCACTGCTTCAATTGGTAGTTACTGAGTTTTTGTATAAAAAATGAGGCACCAAATTCTATTTAAAAGAGATTATCTTTATTTAAAACAGAGGGTAAAAATAAGCATTCAGACTAGGACATTGACACATATTGGATGGATCCACCTCCTCCTACCCCCCACCCCTTCGCACTGGCATTAAGACAGGTTATTACTTTTGTTTGTGCATCCATCTTCACACACAAAATCCTTTGGTAATTTCAGTTTCACTTTGTATATTTCTATTATTACTTTCTGCACGCCTTTTAGAATACCAAGATAGGCATTTTGCCACATGCAATTTTTTTTCCTGGATAAGCACCTGAAAAGAAAGATAAACACCGTATCAATGTGAATAAAAGTCTTCTCAAAATCAAAGTTCTTAAAATTATATGCTTGTTTGGACTGTAGCTTGGGCAACACTCTTATGCAGTGACCTATTTGGATAATTCTGAAGTAACCACCTGCTAGTGAATCTTTCCTACTTTCTAAATGCACACAAGGGCTATTCTGTCTTGAGTAAGAACACTGCCTGTAAAATGCAATTCTATGAGGTCAAGTTCTGACTTGCTACATAGTTTTAACCTGTAAAGCAGTTTAAATATGAATATTGTTTGACACTCTATCAATAGTATTTTCATTTTCAAAACTTAACAACCTGTCAAAGATTGGAAAGCAAAGGGCACATGATAGTGCACTTATTATCAAACATCTAAATCAGTATGCATGCAACAAGTTAATGTACAGCATATGTTCCAAAATTCCACACACAAAAATGGGATTTTTCTGGAGTTCATACCTCGGCATGAGCAACTTACAGTAATGGATTAATGGGTGTGAGCAAGTTACAGTGACGAGAGCTCTTGGGAGTGAGATGTGAGCTGCATGTTCAAAGGAGTGCGAATATGTTTGTGTGGGAAAGTTTTTAAAGGTGTTGAGGAAGCCAGAACTATGCAGCTGGTACTAAATTTTTCTGTCAGCCTTTTAAATGGGAGCATTTTTCGACTAGTAAATACTGCATTTAAAAATGTGCAGATAAAAATGGTCTCAACATCAGATCATAACTGCCCCACAATCTCTTCTTAGTCTCCTTAACTTGACAAAGATTTACCTCAAGTGGCCACCATTTCAATCAGCACAATGGTGGAATGGACCCAGCACTGGCCTTGTGGATCATCAATGACAATATCAATCCTTGGCATTCCCTTTGACCACAAATTTGCAGGCTAATGCACTTTCCATATGGTTTGTAACATTGGGGGAAGTGGGTCTGTTCTTATAAACTGCAGATTTACTGTTACCATTAACTGAAGTGAGTAAGGTTACATAGCTAGTATGTCTACATCTACATGATTACTATTTGGTGCACAATTAAGTGCCTTGGAGATGGTTCATGGAACCACCTTCAAGTATTTCCCTACCGTTCCAGTCTTGAACAGCATTCAGGAAAAATGAGCACTTAAATCTCTCTGCGGGAGCTCTTATTTCATGACAGTGAACATTTCTCCCTACATTGATAGGCACTAACAGAATATTTTCACGTTTGGAGGAGAGAGTTCATTGTTGATATTTCATGAGAAGATCCTGCTGGGAAAAAATAACACACTTCTGTTTTAATGATACACAAATTGGGGTGGCAATCATAGCTGTGGTACAATCTCCCCTCTTTCACAATAATATAAAACAAGCTGTCCTTTTGAGCTTTTTCGATGTCCTTCATCAATCCTAGCAGATGCGGATCCCATACCATACATCAACACTCCAAAAGAGGGTAGACAAGTGTAGTGCACCTGTCTCTTTAGTAGAACTGATGCATTCTTTAGTTGTTCTGCCAATAAAATGCAGTCTTTGGTTTGCTTTCCCCATACCATTACTACGTGAGCATTACAGTTTAAGTTATTTGTAACTGTAAGCTGTAAATATTAAGTTAAACTGATGGCCTTAAGATTTGTGTAACCGAAACTTATTGGACGAATTCACACTTTTCGTTATTTAGAGTCTACTGCCACTTTTTCACCGTATCTTCTCTAATCATTTTGCAATTGGTTTTGACTGTAAATGACAGCATCATCTACAAACAGTCTGAGTGCTACTCCAGTTGTC
This sequence comes from Schistocerca americana, assembly GCF_021461395.2. Lineage (NCBI taxonomy): Eukaryota > Metazoa > Arthropoda > Insecta > Orthoptera > Acrididae > Schistocerca > Schistocerca americana. The sequence goes on along the minus strand of NC_060120.1, from coordinate 713,744,659 downwards.
TCCTAACTCGTTCATATAGACCAGGAACATCATAGGGCCTGCAACATTTCCTTGGGGGTCACAAAATATTACTTCTGTTTTACTCAATGACTTTCTGTCAATTATTATGAACTACGACTTTTTGACAGATAATCATGAATCCAGTAACACAACTGAAATAATACTCCATATGCAAACAATCTGATTTGAAGTCACTTGTGAGTTATGGTGTCAAAAGCCTTCTGGAAGTCTAAAAATATGAAATCTATCTGAGATCCCCTGTCGATAGCATTCATTTTCTGAATCCGTGTGGTATCTGTCTACAAATAATTTTCTTCGAGGCAATTCACAATATTTTAACACTTAATATGTTGCAGAATCCTGCTGCAAATCAGAATTAATGATTTGGGTCTGTAATTCAGCAGATTACTTCTATTTTCTTTATTGAGTACTGGTGTGACCTGTGCAACTTTTCAGTCTTTTAGGTATGGACCTTTTTCTGAGCGAGCGGTTGTATTTGATGGTTAAGTATGGAGCTATTGTATCAGTGTACTCTAAAACAAACCAAACTGGTATATTATCTGTAGTGGAGGCCCTCATCTTTACCAAGTGATTTAAGTTGCTTCACTACCTTGAGGTTGCCCTTGATTCAGATTTTTGAAAACCATGTTTAGTAACTCTGCATGAGTAGCACAGCCATCGGCAACATTACCGTGTCTATTGCACAGTGAATATATTGATTGTCTTCCCACTGGTGTACTTTACATACAAGATTTCAAGAGATGAATTTTGTTTAGAAAACTATCATAAAGTACCTCGCATTGAAGTCCGCACTGGGTTTTGAGCTTCAGTAAGTCACCTATCTTGGAGATTTTTTCATTCTTTTAATATTGGTAAGCTTTTCTCGTTGTTTCCACAACAGCGTTCTGACCTGTTTCGTGTACCATGTGGGATTAGTACCATCTCTTATTTAATTATTTGGTATAAATCTCTCGATTGCTGTCAACCCTTCCATTGTCAGATTGGAGGCTGTCTCTTAGGAAGGCATCATGTGAATTTTTATCTGATTTTTTAAACAGATATATTTTGCATTTATTTTTGATAGATTTAGATGTTAAGCTATTCAATCCTGCTACAATGACCATGTGGTCATTAATCACTGTATCCATCATGATGCTTCCTCTTTGCTCAGGGTTATTTGTTGCAAAGAGGCCAAGTATGTTTTTGCAACCATTTATGCTAAAAGTTCGCTCCAGAACTAATCATTCAAAATAATTTGCAGAGAAAGCATTCAGCACAATGTTGGATGGCATTTCATGTGTACCACCAATTTTAAACATGTATTTTTGGTAATATATTGAGGGTAGATCAAAATAATCACCAACTACAACTGTATGAGTAGGGTGAGACTCAAGCATTCAAAAAACTTTTCAGCAACTGTATCAACTAAGTTGGGGATCAGTAAAAAGAAATAGTTATTAATGTATTCCTGTTGTCAAGTATAACTTCTACCCATACTAACTCACAGAAACTATCTACTTCAATTTCACTACAAGTTAGACTACTACTAACAACAACCACCACGCCACCAACTGTATTTCATCTATTGTTCCTGAACAACCTTCTTAACTTCGGCTTTAGCCAGCTTTCAGTACCTGTAACGATTTGTACTTCAGTGCTTTCTTTTGGCACCTGAAACTCAAATATGGGAGCATTTTGATATTTATTTTTTTGAGAACCTATACCTTTCTTGAAAAATGCAAATTTCTTCATTTGCAAACTATTTGGATAAACCCCATATTACAATTCAAACCTATAACATCACGGAATATTCAGATTAAACTGATGTATCTCAAATCCTTCATTTGTTCAAGACAGTTTAAGAACAGCTATATCACAGTATCTTCCCATGCTCTAGAGACGTTTATGACTAGAATACATTTATGTTCCATGCTGAATTTTAATTATCATCACCACAAGAAGAAAATGCAGTTTATCATATTTGTATTTTCTCATTAACTGTGTATGTAGCAGTATGATTCTGTGTGTATTTTTGAACTTAAAGTACCATATTTAAAATTTCAGTTCTTCCAAAAGCTTACACACACCAGGCTGTTCTTGGTGTTGCTTTACAAATCTAAAAAAAAATATTTTATGACACCTGTCTCATATTCTGTTGCTTTGGCCACCTGTGATCCCATTGTCTTCTGAATAGAAAAATGAAAACACTCAATGCATTGAAGGGTGAAGCAGAACTGGCAGATGAAAATATAGTAAGAATACAAGTAACTTACCAAATCTCTGAAATTATTAATAATGGCATAGCATATTTTGTTTCTAATAAAATAAGACCATTTTTTTCAGATTTGACTTGACTGATGAGTTTTTTAAGACAGGTTCCTCACAGTGGCATGAAAATGAAGAAATCATTAACGATCTACACATAGTTATTAAACAGAAAATAATAAATTCTAAGAAATTGTTTACAAAAAATGAGAAACAGAAACAGTACGTACTTCAGGGTGTATCTGTACTGCCATAAGTTTTCAGACCATAGAGAGACAGATTTTATCAAAAAATAAAAATTTTTAAAAGAGAATGTTATTTTCTCACCAAATTTGCCACCCAGATGTTACAGTAGCTTCATATAATTTATCATCAAAGTTAATACAGTAGAATGAATGATTAAGTAGAAACCAATAAAGTTATTCGTTAATCAGATACTTTTGTAGGATATTTATTGAGATAAAGATTTTTACATGTTCAGAATGAATTTTTCACTCTGCAGCAGACTGTGCACTGGAATGAAAATTCCTGGCAAATTAAAACTGTGAGCCAGACTGGGACTCAAACTCAGGACCTTTACCTTTTTCGGGCAAGTCCACTACTGACTGAGCTACAGACAAGGAAATCATAGAAACTTAACCTTTATAGTGTATTAATAATAAACTATCAACAACTTTTATCATTTTGAGTTCCACAGTTGATTGATGCTAAAACTAACAATCAATGAGAACCACCACAGCTGTACTGATTCATATTTATTGTGTCACAGCCAATTTTGTTCATTAGACCATGATTTAAGGTGTTTATCTATAACATTAGAGACATCTTCATTTCCACACTTTGCCTCTAATGTTACAAAAGGCAACTGGACCTGAGAAATACGTTAGTTTGGGAATTTTTGGATGCTTACGAAAGTATATTTTCATAAGTTACTGGTACGAGTGTTTTTGACATGTCATTTATTTCGTAGCAAATTACTGTTTGTGGTTCACAGTGCAGCCAAACAATAAATCAACCCTGAATTTCACTGTATATCAATACAAACAAACGTGCATTTTTGAGACTTTTCTTTGCATAATCTATGAGCAACTTGTAGCAAATCAGTTACTGCAGAAGATTTTCTAACTAACATATTGTGTTACATCTAGTTTTCCATTAAAAGAGGAGCTGCCCTATATTTTAGCTGCTTTTATTGTAAATTAACTCTGTTTTTGAGTTTGCTATCAACTATAATTAACATAAACATTTAGTACACTAGTAATTTTTCCTATATGTTTTTGTGTTGCCTTGATAGAAATCTCAGTTTGTGTACATGATTTAGTTCTTATATGGAATTAGCAACTTTTTAGCTCAACAGTTTAAAAGACAATCAGTGGACTTAATTTAAAGTTATTTTTTCAGTGCCTTGTAATACATTGCACCAGCCAAAATGCAGCCCACTGTATATGCTGTTCTCAAACATTGGATAAGTTGGTTGATGTTCGTAAGCAGCTGGAAATTGCCCCGATTTGACTACCGTCAAAAAATTGGCAGTGCCTGTGAATCACTGTGTTGGAAAAGCTTCCATGAGTCGTGTACGTGTAACACCTGCAGCAAAAGTACCTCAAGTACCATCCTCTCCTGTGGATCCTGTCTCCTCTGCAGAAAGCACACGATTTGTCATTACCCATCTACTTGATTGAGACTGGCATGTCAATGGTAAATCTGGACATCCAGTACAGGGTGGATGGCAACTCAGGGTGTTGTACCACTACCCTTAATCAACAAGTCTGATGTGCTACCTTTCACTGAAACTGAGCCAATGGGACTCACTTCACCTGTATTGGAGCAACCTGTTTTGCCAGGTGTCAGGAGGGGGCAAAAACAAAACGGTAGGTATCTGTTAATTGTCGGCAATTCAAATGTACAGCAAATGATCCCTTAGGGAAAAGGCAGTAACAGACAGGAAAGAACACCAGATGCACTCTGTATGAATGCTTGGGGTCCTCATTCAACATGTTGAAGAGGCTACTCCAGCAGCCATTGAGGGAACAGGGTGCAACCAACTGCAGATTGTGGTGCACGTTGGAACAAACTATGGCTGTCATCTGAGCTCTGAGCTCATTCTCGGGTCATACCAGTGACAGAGAGAAGGTTGAGAAGATCTGCCTTGTGCATGGAGTTTCAACAAAACTCACAATTTGCAGCATTGTCCCCAGAACTGATCTTGGCCCTTTGGTTCTGAGTTGAGTGGAAGGACTGAACCAGAGACGTCATAGGTTTTGTGACAAGTTAGGCTGTGACTTCCTGGACTTTCACCATACGGTTGAGAACTGTAGGGTCCCCCGAAATAGCTCAGGTGTGCACTATCCATCAGAGGCTGCTACACAGGTACCCGACTGTATGTGGGGTTTGCAAAAGCGTTTTTTAGATTAGGCAACTCTCCATCCAATCCAGATAACGATAGCTTTAGGAAATCCAGAAGTATCAGTGTAAGATCGGAAGAAATACCTCCAACAAGTGAGAGTATTAAAATCCTAGTGGTAAACTGCCAAAAGCATTAATGACAAAGTGCCAGAATTTGAAGCGCTTATGAAAAAACAGTGCAGCTTGCATAGTACTAGGTACACGAAGCTGGATAGAACCAGAAATTAACAGCAGTGAGATTTTTGCAGAAAAGTGAAGTTTATATTGAAAGGCTAGGCTAACGGGAAATGAAGGTGGAGTATTTGTCACAGTAGACAAGAAACTCAAAGCCACTGAGATAGAAAATGAAGCTGCATGTGAGACTGTTTAGGCAAGACTAGGTATCAGGGGTGGGCATAAAGAGGTAATTGTATCATTCTATTGCCCATTATACTCTTCTTGTGATGTAACAGAAAACTTTAGAGAAAACCTCAGTTCATAAGCATGCAAGTTCTTCAATCATACTGTAATCAGTGGTGGAGACTTTAGTCATCCAACAATTGGGAAAATTACAGTTTTGTTGGTAGTTGGCGTGATAAGACATCTTGTGAAACTTGACTAAATCCCTTCTCTGAATGGATAGTCAGGAACCCCACTCATGATGGAAATATATTGGATCTATTGGCAACAAAAAGACCTGACCTCTTTCAGGATGTCCACATTGAAAATGGTATCAGTGACAATGACACAGTTCTGGCAACAATGATTACCAAAGTACAAGGGACAACTGAATCAAGCAGAAAGATATACATATTCAGTAAACTAGATAAAAATCAGCAGTGTCATATATCAATGAGAAACTTGAAACTTTCAGCACGGGACAGGAACATGTAGAGGAACTATGGCTCAAGTTTAAAGAAATACTTGATCATACACTAGATAGACATGTACCCAGCAGAACAGTTCATAATCGGAGGCACCCTCCGTGGTATACAGTCACTGTAAAGAAACTTCTGTAGAAACAGATATTAGTGCATAATAGGTGTAAACAAAGCAGAGAGAGAGAGAGAGAGAGAGAGAGGAGACGCTGAATGAAACGCGTTTGGCCGCAATGTGTGATGCCTTCAATGGCTACTTTAGCAAAATATTGTGCAATAATCTTTTACAGAACCCAAAGAAATTCTGCTCATATGAAAAGGCTGTTAGTGGCACCAAAGTTAGTGTCCATTCCCAAGTGAAAGTGGAGAGGAACTGAAATTGATGGTACCAAAGCAAAAGCTGAAATGCTTTACTCCATTTTCAAATGTACCATTACAAAGGAAAACCTAGGACAATTGCCCCAATTTAATCCTCATACCACTGGGACAATGAATGAAATGAGTATTAGTATCAATGGTGTTGAGAAACAGCTGAAATTGTTAAAATTGAACAAAGCTCAAGGCCCTGATTGAATCCACGTCAGACTCTATGCTGTGTTAGCCCCTCTTTTAATTATAATCTATCTACCGTCTAATATATTTGGCATCGATTTGTTGCAGACTCTTTGAACATATTGTGGGCGCAAACACTATGAGGTATCTTGAATAGAATGACCTCCTCAATGCCAACCAGCACGGATTTAGAAAAAAAAAAAAAGATCATATGAAACCCAACTCGCACATTTCTCACATGACGTACTGAAAGCTTTGGATCAAAGCAACCAGGTAGATGCAGTACTTCTTGATTTTCAAGAAGCATTTGACCCAGTACCGCACCTACGCTTATTGTCAAAAGTATGCTTATATGGGGTACCAAGTGAAATTTGTGACTGGAGTAAGGATGCCTTCTTGGATGGAGAGTCATCATCAGACGTATAAGTAATTTTGGGTGTGCCTTTGCTGCTCATGTTGTATATTAATGGCCTTGTGAACAATACTAATAGTGTAATCAGGCTTTTTGCAGATGATGCAGTTATCTATAATGAAGTACTATATGAAAGAAGCTGCATAAATATTCAGTCAGATCTTGATAAGAGATTGGCAACTTGCTCTAAATATTCAGAAATGTAAAATTTTTCACTTCACAAAATAAAAAACAAAGTAACCTATGACTACAATATTAATGAGTCACTGTTGAAATCGACCAGCTCCTACAAGTACCTGGATGTAACACTTCGTAGGGATATGAAATGGAATGATCAGACAAGCTCAGTTGCGGGTAAGGCAGGTGGTAGACTTTGGCTTATTGGTAGAACACTAGGGAAGTGTAACCAATCTATAAAGAAGATTACTTACAAATCGCTCATATGACCGATTCTAGAATATTACTTAAGTGTGTGGGACCCATAGCAGATAGGACTAACACGAGATACTGGATGTATACAGAGAAGGGCAGCACAAATGGTCACAAGCTTGTTTAATCTGTGGGAGAGTGTCATAGAGATACTGAAGGAATTGACCTGGAAGACTCTTGAAGATAGACGTAAACTACCCGAGGAAGTAGATTAACAAAATTTGAAGAACCGGCTTTAAATGATTACCCTGGGACTATACTACAACCCCCCATGTATCGCTCACATTGTGATCATGAGGATAAGATTAGAATAATTACTGCAAGCACAGAGACATTCCAAAAATAACTGCTGCAATGGGACGTAGCCTCTGCCATGCACCTCACGGTGATTTGCAGAGTACAGATGTAAAGGGGATAGGCAAAATAATGTGAAAAGTGGTAGTAACGGGATGGTTGTGTTTGACAGTCAGCAACACAGGTAAGGCACTTGTCACGCTGGACTGTGAGTGTTCAGTGTGGACTAAGCATCAATGCAGGTTGTTCTTGAGTAGTGCACACTTCGTATTTGCATTCAGAGGCGGAGGCTGACATGCAATGAAAGACCTAACAGAGTTCCGAAGAGGGTAGATTGTGGGAGCTCGATTAGCTGGAGCATCAGTAACCAAGACAGCCAACTTATTGAATGTTTCAAGAGGAACTGTTTCAACAGTCATGACAGCCTACACAAAACATGGAAAGACCTCATTGTATAAACGTAATACTGGATGAAAATAAAAACTAAATGACAGAGATCATCAAATGCTAAACGAATAGTGTCAAAACAACACAAATCTACTGTGGCTGAAGTGACTTTGAGACCCCAATCCTATCAATACTGTCTGCCGAAAACTCCATAAAGTGAATATTCATGGACGGGCTGCTATACCGAAACCATTAGTGCCAACAAGCAACAAAAAGAAGCGTAAAACATGGTTTCAGGAGCATAAGCCCTGGATGGCTGATCAGTGGAAACATGTCATATGGCTCAGTTCCTCCTTGGCTGCTGATCTCAGGGTGGGGCCAAGCACAGCAAAAGTTAGGTGTGGCCATTGGTTTATGTGAGCCCTGAAATCCTTTGTCACCTTCAAACCTGTCAAAAATAGGGGACCAAACTCATGTCAGAAGTTACTGGAACAGAATAGCGTTGGAAGAGAGATGTACAAGCGGAACAAGACAGGAGCGAACGCATTGTGCACTACCTGTGTATCATGGGAGGTTTGTCTGCCAGGTGCAACAGGTCATATGCAGATCGCTGTTTATACTAGCTCCAATGACATGTGCCATTGGGTGTCTGAGAGAATACTTTATGGATACCAGCCAATGTGGTGAAGACAGCTAACCTCATTTGTTGGAAGTTCAGAATGCCCGTTGATTTACATTCTGGGAACTAATCAGTGTTGTTTGCTATTAAAAGAAGTGGAGGGTCTACACCAGGGGTTTTGGTTCTACAATGAACTAGGACTTGGTCCCTCAAATAGTGCTTCACAGTGATTGTACAGAAGAGTTGCTCTGGATAGGTCAGGTGTGCCTATACACTGGAAACACCTGATATGGTGGGCAACTTTCTTTGAATGCAGATGGAGATATCAAAATGCCTGTCACATGAGAAACCAATTATTAAAAATTATCATGTGTGTATTCTGGTAACATTATAACACTACTTACTAAGTCATTTATTATTCCCCTACCCCACCTATCCTGCTGATAACAGTGACTGTAACTTATTACTGTGCTCTGACATTGGTTGAAACCTTATGTAAAATGCAGAGAAATTTTCAACAAAACATGGAACATATATCAAAAAATAGATTGGTGCCGCAGAAAGTGAAGGTTTATAGCAACAAAAAGAAACAATAAGTCTAGCGATGTCCAAAATGAATCCAAGTGGGGCATTCATATGGAAAAGAGTAACCTGCAATGGTGGGCTTTTATTAGTAATCGGATGTTTATACTGGCTGTCACATCCAGATACATTGCATACAGAGTTGAAGACAGGCAAATTTTGGTAGCACAGAAACACTTAAATCATATGGTAAAACTTGGGGATTATATTAATTCTCCTTATATCAGATAGGAAAAGTCATACTGAATGGTTTATAAGTAAACTGATTTGAGCATCTACTATGACAATTCACGTGCAAGAAAAATATTTTAAATCTCCTGGCTATAAACAAATCTCAAATTTTGAAAGTGTCACCAAACTGGCAGGTACCAGAGATAATGATGTTATAGGTTGTAAGTGATACTGAAACATGCCATTACCTAAACAGGTATGTGTTTGTACAGAGTGCAATTTATTACAGATAGCAGAGTCCAACTCTGGTTTAATGATAACATTCACTGAAGGCTGTGAAGACTGAGGCTATTATATCCTTGTTGTGAAAGAAAATGCAAGGCAACTGACAGAGAAAATTTTATCATAGAAAGTTCTGATCCAAAGAAGAAAGAAAGGTTAACGTGTAATGTCCTATTGACAAAAACGTCATTTGAGGTGGCACACAAGTTCAGTTAGCACACAAACAAGGAGGAAATTAGCAGAATGCTTTTTCAAGAGAAGGAGCATTTGCAAGAGATTTTGGGAACTAACAAAAATATAGATCTCATTGGCTGGATGGGAGTTTGAATTGTGCACTTCTCGAATGCTAACGCAGTATCCAAACCTAAGTGCCCACCTCAATTGTTAAACTGTTAACTTAATTTTTGCCATTTAAGAGGCAGTCTGGTGTTGAAGCTGAAGACAATATACCACTCCCCCCCCCCCCCCCCCCCCCCTTAGATACCTGTGCATGCCAAAGACTGACTGTGCATGTGTACACGTAAAAACACACACACACACACACACACACACACACACACACACACACACACACAAGGAGGTACTGAAATAAGTACTCCCAGAATTGAGAAAAAATTAAGACTGCTCAAAAATAATAATAACTGTTAGTTTTAAATTGAATATGTTGAAAAACTATGCCCTTTTGTAGCTGAATTAGGCCTTTTTGTGGCTCAAGTTTATTGAGAACCCCTCAGGTGGCAAACAGTGTCCTGTAACTGGAAAAGAATGCAGGTGACTCCTGTTTATAAAGTAGGGTAAATGTACAGGTGAGCTGAATTTCAGACGTATATCACCAATTTCCATTGCTATGGAGTTCTGGAGAATATTTCAAGATTAAATATTATGACATTCACGGAGGAAAATAACTATCTCTCAAGGAATCTACATAAGTTCAATTTAACAAACACGGAACAAATTTAAAAACGTGCTACTAGGATTGTAACAGGTAAGTATCATTCAGGTGTAAATGTAACAGACACACTCAGAGGACCTCATTGGGAATCTCTGAAAGAAAGGTGATACTGTTCTAAGAAAATCCAGTTGGGTAAATTTAGAGAACTGGTATTCCAGGAAGACTGTACAACAATTCTGCTTCGACCATTGTATATAGTACATAGAGAGCATGAGATAAAGGCAGATTAGAACATATAACTCTGAGTTTTCACTCCACTCCACAACTGAACACTATAGAACAGACAACCAATAATAATAGTATGAAGTATTCTCTACCATGTACCATACAGTGTCTTTAGATTATATATGTCAATGTGATAGTGCAATTCATACACCAGTTCTAAATTCTGTGCGGCATACAAGTTGCCTTTGAGGTACGAGCACTGGACAGAGCTTCTGTATCTCATTGTGGGAAAATATTTCTGCAAGGTGTGGTAACTACCAGCTTAATATTGTTTGGCACTGCGTTTGAAAATTATACAGTGATTTATTAACCAAGGCAGTACCCTCTGCTAACCCAAACTCATGTATTAAAATTAAATAATTGACACTATGTCTGCTTCAATGCTCTGGCTGCTGAGATCTTATAGTGATGAGCCGAAACGTTATGACCATTACCCACCACAAAACCGAGTGCCGATTAGTGGTGTTGTGGGCACCTGATGTGGTAAGGAAAATGTATAAGAGGGACAGAAGCAAATGGGAAATCATTCTAATGACAATACAGATCACAAATGGGGAAATCGACAGCAATAAGCAACTTCGACAAAGGGCAAACTGTCACAGCCTGGTGCCTGAGTATAAGCACCTTGGAAATGGCAAAGCTGATCGGCTGTTTGTGTAATACTGTCATGAGCATTCATGAAAAGTGGCTGAAGAATGATGATACCATGAATAGGTGACAAGATGTTGGATGCCCATGCCTCATCACACAATGTGGAGGTTGGAGGCTTGCTCACTCTGAAAAGCAAGATAGGCAGCAATCTGTGGCAGATTTGATGACTGAGTACAATGCTGCTACAGAAACAAAATTTTCAAAGCACACCATTTAGTACACATTATCAAGCAAGCTACTCTACATTGCATGAGTCTCAAGTGTCCCCTGTTCACTTCTTCAACTGCAATTGCACTGGGCAAGGGATCATTGAGACTGGACCATGAACCAATGGAAACTTGTCACCTACTTGGATGAATCACATTTCTTGTTAAACTAGGTTAATGGTCATGTATGGATATACCACAATCCAGGCGAACAGCTGAAAGACCATGATTTGGCACCAGGGTTTACTCCACTATAAGGATTGGCTTCACTACACATAGAGAGATCCATGAATGACGGACACAGGCTAATATGGGCAGTGTTATGTTATGAGAGACATTTACCTAGGCTTTCAAGGAACCTGTGGAAGTAACTGAGGGCACTATGACAGCTGTGGACTATGTGAACATGACTGTAGGACACTGGCATTCCTCCATGCTTGATGTCCTACCTGAAAGTGATGGCAACTTCCAAGAGGATAACTGTCCAGGTCACAAGACCTGAATCACACTACAGTGGTTTGAGGAGCAAGGTAGTGAACTCATGACCAAATTTGCTTGATGTAAACCCGAAAGAACATGTTTGGGATGCTACTGGTTTCCACCTTTGTGCCTACAAACCACAAGCCCGTAATTTAGGGGAACTGAGTGACCTGTGCATAGTCATCTGGTACCATATACCTTAGAAAGCTATCAAGGAATTGTTGAATCTATACTATGCAGAATTGCTGTAGTATTATCTTCCAAAAGTGGACCAACACACTGTTAATCAAGTGGTCATAATGTCTGTAGTGCTTCGAGAATTTCGGAGTAAATTCTAGAACCACTCGGCCTTCCACCGTTTCAAACACCCGATATTTTAGAGGTGAGTGGGATAAACGAATATGCCCTACTGTGCATTGCCTATTTGTATGTGCAGGTCAAAAAACAGTTATGAGAAAAAGATGGACCTGGCAGCCGAACGGCGGCAGACAAGTACCCGCTGTACGGTCCACAGAGTCTCTGTGTACGGGTCGAGAAGGACAAGGAAACTTTATGTAGTATTCTGTGATCTTTAGTGTCTGTGTTGATTGTAAGAAGACTAATGAACAATTGAATATAGATTTCTATGTTCAATCATGAACTGGACCTGCTTGAGACTAGAGACTTTTGAATTACTTCACATATTGGCTATGAAAGAAGTACGACACATGTATGCTATTTGTATATGTGTAAATGAGTATAATGTTTAAGGAATAAGTTAGCTTGAAGTTATTGTCTGTGAAAGTTGCAAATATAAAGTGATTGAGCTGAAAAGTATTCTACGAGTACCCAAATTATTTCAAGAATAGAGAAGTAGTTTAATGTATTCCTTTAACCAGCTATAGTCTTCGGAGAAGAAGCTTTTGGGAGATCGGCGTAGCTGATTACCCAGAGAAGAGGATTGGCTACACACAATTCCCTCTGACAACCATGCCTCCATCCTTGCTACCCTCCCTGTTTTCCTTTCCCTGTTGCTTCATAACCTGGGTTGTGAGTAACTGACTCCACTTTCCCTTCTTCCCTTTCTTTCCCCTCTCTCCTCCCTGATGAAGGAACAAAGTTCCGAAAGCTAAGAACGTAAATTTTCTGTTCTGTTTTGTGCATCTATCAGCTGTATTGAGCTGAGGTAAGTACTGGCCAGCCCCTCTATCTCTTTGTTAGTATTTGTTTCACATCTTTATACGAGGTTTTCCATTAATCATTAAAATAAGAATTCAGCAGTTGCGTGAAGGTATGGGAAATTTGAAGACTGAATTTGATATTTTAACCACTAAAGTGGAAAATTTTAAGATAGATTTGAAAGGTGAATTAAATAGCTCTTTAAGTAGTCACGTCAATCAGTTGTTCACTGACTTTAGTCAGACACAGAGTAACCAATTTCAGGATTTGGCAAAGAGACTAGAATTTTATATTGAAGATAAATGTAATAGTGTAGAGACTGAATTGAGCAAAAAACTAGGATCATTTCAAAGTGTATGTAATGTTACATTTGATGCTGTAAAACAAAGGCTACACATTTTAAAGGTAAATGTTCAAAAGCAGGACAAACTAATTCCTACAGTCCAATCGCAAACTGCAGGCATTAACACGCAAGTTGACAATGTGGAAAGAAATTTTAAAGAGAAACTAGCTACTTCAGACATAATAAATATCCGTAATCTGGAGGAACAGGTAGAAGAGATGATAGACAGAAAAGTTGCCGCAAGAGTAACCTCCGACAACGTATCTCCAATCTTATCTTTCGAACTTGGTAATACTCAAATGGCTCTAAGTACTATGGGTCTTAACATCTGAGGTCATCAGTCCACTTAGTAATACCAAGAAGGATGTAGATGAACTGCAGAAGGAATTCAAACTTATGCAGGACAAAGTAGATAATAGAGTGACTTCTCCAAACGTAGTATTAACTAGTGAAGAGATGACAGGTTTACAATGGTGAGCAAATTCTGGGCTATCGAGACAGTTTCCGAAGTTTAAGCCAGACCGGGAAGTACATCCTACTCATTTTCTGAAACGGTTTAACCAGGCCTTGCCAAAAAAACTGGGAAGATTCAAAGAATATTGAATTTGTGGTAGGGTACCTTTTAGGGGGAGCTTCAGAGTGGGGCACAGTCAACATCGAGAACTTTTCATCTTGGACAGATTTCCAGAAAAAGTTTAAGGAGAAGTATTGGTCAGCTAGTGCCCAAGAAAAATTAATATCTAACTTGTGGGATCCTAAGTATTATAACAGTACATGGGGTTCGATGAGAAAGTATTTTGGCTGGCATTTAACATGAGCGAAGTACTTAGATAAGCCCTTGAAGGAAGAAGGGTTAGTTTGAATTCTAATAAGATGTTTACCCATTTACACCAGGAAAGATATACTGTGTAGTGGGTGGAAAACAGTAGAAGAACTGTTGTCTTTTTTAGACACATCTGATGCCTTAAACAAAGACCACAACAAAAATGTACATCAAAGTGAAAATCAGAATTACACAAGAGGCCAACATGAGGCCAACTTAGCTAGAGTACACCAATGTAACCGAAATAAGGGCAACGAAAATTACCTAAAGAAGCATCCAACTTCGAATATAGGCCCCGGAATGTCACAAGAATTTGTTCCAAGCAATAATTGAGTACAAAGTGGTAACGTAATACCTCAATTCGGTAACCAACCAGTGATTACCAGTAATGAGGAAAACATAGTGCAATGTGGATCCAGGGCCAGGGCCCAGGTCGTAGAAATACATTAGGAGGCCTAGTTTATAAGAATGTTAATTTCACATATAAAATGCCCACGAAAGAATGGTTGTTACTGGAAGCACCAAGCTCAACTACCATTAATCCACAACCAATAACACTAGGAAACGTGGAAGATTTTAAAGTTAACATATTAACAGATTCCGGGAGTGAGGTGTCACTGATGTCTAGAGCATTCTTTAGCACATAACGAAGTAAACACCACTCACTGGTATTACCAGTAATGGGAGTATACATTGTCGGTATTACTGGAACGAAGAGCAAAGTCGTAAAACACGAGAGCCAGATGAACTGCAATATTGGGAATATCCCATTTCGTCAGACACTGTTAGTAGTAGAAAATATCAATAGGGATGTGTTGTTTGGCCTAGATTGGCTATCAGAATTTAATGTCATATTGAATTTTGAGGAGAATCTTCTTTATTTTGGTAAAGGCGACTACAAATATTGTGTACAGTCTGTGGCGGACAGCTACGTTGGTAAACAAACAACTGAGAATCAAAGTCTACAATTAACAGGGACAGCATAATTGTCGCCAGAGACTGAAAAGGTAAGTCATGTGTCACATCGAGTGGACATACAGAGCAAAGTAAATGAATCACCAATATTAACCGGTGAACAAAAACTAGATTTATATAAGATTCTAATGGAATATGATGAAGTATTTTCCGATCATTCTGGCACTATTAGTGGTTATATATGTAAATTTAAGATCAAAGATAGTGCTCCATTTTTCTGTAAGCCATATCCAATACTGGTAGGTCTAAAAGAGGCTGTTTAGGAAGAAATTGACAAGATGATCGACAATAACATAATAGAACATAGCTCTAGCGTCATGAATAATCCCTTGGTAGTAGTAAAAAAGCTACAGGAGGTGTGTGATTAGTGCTAGAAGCGTGTACTTTGAATAAATATAGAGACAAAGCGAGACAGACCAATTAATATTGATGAATTATTGTCTAAATTTGAGAAAGCAAGATATTTTAGCACAATGGACCTGACTGTTGGATATTGGCAAATTAGGTTACACCCTGAATCACAGAAATATACAGCGTTTCTATTTGATGGGAAATCATATCATTTTAATGTGTTACCATTCAGACTAAATATCTCTGTATCCATGTTTATACGTGCGCTGGACTAAGTGTTAGGAAGGGAGTTGTTAAAGGATTTAATAATATATGTGGATGACATACTTGTAATCTCATCTACCTGGGATGAGCATTGCCTGACTTTGTGTAAAACCTTGAAAAGGTTTAAAGAAAAAGGTATTACAGTAAAACTATCCAAATCGCACTTTGTGAAGTAAGAGCTTAAGTTTTTATGGCATATTGTAGGGGTGCAAGGGATTAGACCGCATCCAGAATGCATAGAAGGTGTCCACCACCTAAAAACATAAGACAATTGAGGGAATTCATTGGCATGGCTGGATACTATAGAAGATATATACAAAGTCGAGAGCTGAATGATCCAAGACTCTTATGTTTATTAAGGAAGGGAATACCATGGGTTTGGGACCAAGAGACCAATGAGTCATGTGAAAATGTGAAAAAAGCACTGGTAGAATCACCCATACTACAACCATCCAGGTATGGAAAGTAAAAATCACTAATCTATAGCTTTTGCTAGCCAAAGTCTTAACAAACATGAATTAAACTATACAGCCACAGAGAGAGAACTGTTAGCAGTATATATGGAGTATCCAAAAATTCCAAACATTAGTATGGGGATCAGAGATCCATGTATATATGGATCATCAACAAACGCTATCTTTTTTAATGAGTAGTCGCTTATTACATAGTACATTAATGCAGTGGATGTTGTTCCTACATGAATGTGACATTAAATTACAGTATGTAAAAGGTTCTGAAAATATTGTACCCGACATTTTGTCTAGATTACCTGTAGATATGAAAGAGTTAAAACGTACAGACGGACACATCATAATTTTTGCAATTAATTTTATGATGGTAGAATATCTACACAACAGGGTACAAGAAATGGCTCAAAGAATAACGGACAACATCCATCCTGATCCCTACTTAACAGAAATATATGCTATGTCTATTAGAAAGTCTTTACCTCCAATCAAGCAGACAAATGGAAGGTTATAGGGAATAATTTATTTTGGAGAGACAGTATAACATCTCGACGGTGGCGTTTATGCATCCCGAAGTTGATGGAGGAAGAAACTGTGTGGTATGTCCATACAGGGTATGGACACTTTGGAATTAAAAAGTGTATAGCCCACATGAACAAGTTCTATTATTTCAAAAAGCTAGGACATAAGGTAGCATCTTTAATTAGAACTTGTGAAAACTGTCAGATAGTAAAAGAGAGTAACACTCATGTTACATAAAAAATGTATCTAATCATTCCTAAGGCATTACAAGATCTTACAGCAGCGGATTTCTTCAGACCAATTCCGAAAGGGAAGGAAGGAGTATCGTACATTTTTGTCCTCATAGTGTTGGTCTAAGTATGTTGAGTTGTATCCTATTAAGAAAGCAAATACACCAATAGTGATCCACTATTTGCAACAATACTTTCTCGAGGTGAGCAAACCAAAACGATTAATCTCCGATAATGGGCCACAATTTGTTAGTAACGACTATAAAGAATTTTTAATGTGGGAAGATATTTGTCAAGTATTAATCTCCAACTATAATCTGTCTACCAACCCAAGTGAAAGGGTTATGAAAGAAATTGGGAAATTATGGCATACATAATGCCATGAAAAACATATGTCATGGGCAACAAAAGTTAAGGCCTTTGAGCTTATTCTAAATGAATTAACACATTTATCAACTAGATTAACCCCTTCGGAAGTTAATAGGAAAACATTTTGTGGGATAACCTCTTATTAAATGTTTTACTTGGTCAGAACAACCTACTGTTGATTACCAACTTAATCAAACAATAGTTTCTAAGAACTTGGTTAAAAGAGCACAACAACGAATGAGTAAATATCATGAGAAGGCTGTCGAACCTCGGTATAACATTAATGACCTAGATCTAGTAAAACAGCATCTTCAGTGCTCTGCCCTGAAGAAAGAAACACATAATTTTTTTCGAAAGTATGAGTGACCGTATCGATTGCAAACAGTGGTACATCCCAAAGCCTTAGGTTTAGTAGACCCTATAACAGGATCAGAAAAAGGAAAATACAATGTAAAAGACAAAAAATTGTATGCCTCCCAGGGATGTTAACGTTCTGTGGTAATGGGTGGAGTGACGACCGTAGGATCCCTAGTTGTTTTTAGTGTTTCTTCTGTGCAATTTTTTCCGGCACAGAATTCCCTTCAAATCTTAAACTATACTGTAATTCATTCTTGAATTCTTAAACAATCCTATAATTTTAGTACGTAGAAAACCGGATATGATGGAAGCAAAAAACATAAGATAATCACACATGAACAGTGATCTCTAGACATGAAATGAAAAGAATAAAATATTATTTGAGTGAAAGGTATAATATGATAGTACTATTTAAATCAAGTGATGTCGAGACCACATAAAATGAATCTAGAGGATTTTATGTGTGTATAAAAGTATAGTAAAACTGAATGACTAAACAACTATGTTATCGTAGTGTATAATTTTCTATTTTTATAGAACATTTTATACCTTCCATGAGATGTGAAGTGGATGGGAGGGTTTGTATTAGTTTTGGAAGGGGTGGGTAGTGTAAGTACAAGCATGACTAACACTAGTTGCTAAGATTTTTCTTTGGGGACTTCACAGGTGAAGGTGAGAATGTCCGTTCTGCAGGAGACGTTTAACATCATAACTCCTCCGGCATCTCACTCAAGTACCGGAGAAGCAGGGGACCTCGGGAAGGGGGATGGGAATGGTTTCCTGTCTTTGGGGCTATCTTATTTCTCTTCTTCGATCTTAGCAATCATTTCTACTTTTTCATTTCTTACTGAAGTCCTCCTTATTTTCTATGGTTTCCAATAACTTTCAACTTATTTCATATAAGTAAGCTGAAGAATCAGGCTACACAAACACATTTCCAAGTACACATACACCATAAAACTAAGGCACAAACAATGAAAGTACAGATTAAAAGGATGTGAGAACTGTCAAGTGTTGTAGGGGGAAAGAATGTGCACATAGAGAACTATGCAGTTATGGTTGATTATTGTGATGGTTTTACATCGCCTAGTTACTTGGAAAAACTAACATGTAGATATTTATTCATATGTATATATAGGAAACACATTGACTAGTTACTTGGAAAAACTATCTTGTAGCTATTTATTAATACATATATATAGGAAACACATTGCCTAGTTACTTGGAAAAACTATCTTGTAGCTATTTATTAATACATATATATAGGAAATATATGTATAAGAACAATGACGATTCTGTATCGCATAGGTATATAAGGATATAAAAACTATGATAATTTTACATCTAGTATACCTAAGTAGGAAGTGTGAATAAGGAAAGAGAACATAAGCCAGAAAGGTCAGTCTAACAAATATTCTGATGACTTGTAGGGTAGTGGGACTCTCATAACTTAAGCAAGCATATTATATATTGAATAATGTAATCGGGCATAAAGTAGATACTGGAAACGTAGAAGTGGATGAATAATGGAGGACTCTACGATATAAAAGAGAAGTATGAAAAAGCAAGCATGAACTGTGAAGTAGATTTTAATTTTACCAGGTAATATCTAATTATAGTGTACACAAAGGTGAATACTAGGGCAATGAAACATAAGGCCTACTCAAGAAGGTTGGGGGGGGGGGGGGGGGGGGTTGCACCCAGCATGTACTGGATGAAAAGGGCAGATAGGCAGACCTAAGAACGGCTGACCTATACTGTGCGGACAGCGACACCAAGAAGGAGATTGACATGTACCATAGGAAAATAGGAATTAAAAATGGGGTGTACCTACCAAAACGGAAGGAGAAAGGGTACTCATAGGATCAACCAGTATGTGAGGTATAGGTACTGTTTCTAGAGGGGAAAGGGCAGTATCGTGACAAAAGTCACAAAATTTTGCAGTAATTATTCTGGTACGTTTGAACTCTATACTTCACTAGCATTATTATGTTTTATGAGTGTCTATAGAAACACTTTTATTTTGCCCAGAGTTCCTCCAGACTACAAAAAGTTTATAAGTAATAAGACCACTGCGTAATAAAGAAGCAGTATAAAGAATCTGAATAAAGAATAAAGTACTCAAACCTCATGAATACCTGGAGTTTGCGGTTGGAAATTGAGACAGAGTCCTAACGAATCCTAAATATTAGGAAAATTTACCAGGTCACCATTGAATATTTGAGTTTGATGTCAAAATAGAGGGAGAATAGAATAAATGAAAGATTAGCTAGAGTGTATTCTAAATGAGTACAAAGGTCTATGTTGCTATGTATACTGTCGCAACAGTGTGTGATATAAATTTACGTAATGATTTTATAAAATATCATGTGTTCAATTTAAGGGGGGGGGGGGGGGGATATGTAGTGCTTCGTGCTTCGAGAATTTCAGAGTAAATTCTAAAACCACTCGGCCTTCCACTGTTTCAAACAAGATGAACGGTGGCAGACAAGTACCTGCTGTACGGACCACAGAGTTTCCGTGTATGGGTCGAGAAGAACAAGGAAAGTTTATGTAGTATTCTGTGCTCTTTAGTGTTTGTGTTGATTGTAAAAAGACTAGTGAACAATTGAATATAGATTTCTATGTTCATTCATGTATTGGACTTGCTTGAGACTAGAGACTTTTGAATTACTTCATGCCTTGGCTATGAATGAAGCAAGACACATGTACGCTATTTGAATATGTGTAAATGAGTCTAATGTTTAAGGGATAAGTTAGCTTGCAGAAGTTATTCTCTGTGAAAGTTGAAAATATAAAGTGAGTGAACTGAAAAGTATTCTATAAGTACCCAAATTATTTCAAGAATAGAAAAGTAGTTTAACAAATCCCTTTAACCAGCTATTGTCTTCGGAGAAGAAGCTTTTGGGAGATCGACATAACTGATTACCCAGAGAAGAGGACTGGCTACATACAATGTGAAAGTTAACTGATTTGAGAGACGTGTGAGCCTTGCAACTCAATACGATGCTGTCTCTTGTCGTCTAAAAAACGTTAGATGTTTTGGGTCATCATGATATGTCTTACGATCCTTTGTGTCGTAAGTCTTCCAGCCAGTCTCACAATAATACAGCTGCGTGCAAAATCAAACTGTTCTGTCCATCTTATGGAGACAAAGTTAGTTGTTCATTAGGGCATATTAGTCTTTCATTCTGATTCATTATTAGGTAACTTGATAATAAATATTCTTTTCCTTGCAATATTTACTTACCTGTACAAACATCTGAACAACAAATCCACAGTTTCTATATTTTTCTCCTTGACCATTTGGCAAAGAAGATCTGTGAACAATCTGATATCAATACTCTTTGGCTCTCTCTCCGTGGCTACCCATTCACGTATCAATGTTCTCAGCTCATTTACATTTAAAGTAACATCAAAAATATCCCATTTGGTTTCATGTGAAATCTGCTGTTTTTCTTCATCTGATTCTGCTTCTTTCTCTAAGGATGTTTTCTGTGCCATCTCTGACTTCGGTAATACCTAGAAAGATAATTTCTTAGTAAGATTCTGACAGAGTTTGACACTTGTATAAACAGTGCCAGTAACACTGGTATCTTTCCTGCATGAACAACATAAGGTAAACATGTAAAATTTTATGTTTCAGTGTATTCATATTAAAGCAGACACCTTAAAAACTCATTATATTTAAATCCCAAGTTCTACGGCTTCACTTTATTTTCTCAAAACTCAGAAAGCTTTTATGGCTATTGGGGTGCTGACTCAATGACCCAACCTGGAGGACCAGCATTTGACATCTGGTTTTACTCTCCTAGGAGTCTTGGCTTCACTATGCATAATGAGATACCTGAATATCAGATGACATTAAAAAGCTGATTTGGAAAAATGAAAAATTTATACAAAAGTGGTTATCAACCAAATCATCTCAAGATACATAAAATTAACAAACAATAAATCAGGAGTTAAGGAACAGGATTAAATCAGAGAAGAACTAGATGTGGGAACAGAAAGGCACTGAAAGTGAAAGTTTAATAAGAGATCACACACTACAGAAGTGTGGTGGACAATTACAGACATTATACAGATGATCTAACTGACTGAAGAAACTATTTGCAATATGACCATTACAACAGAGGAACTGAATATAGCATTAGCTAAAAAGTACACTCCTGGAAATTGAAATAAGAACACCGTGAATTCATTGTCCCAGGAAGGGGAAACTTTATTGACACATTCCTGGGGTCAGATACATCACATGATCACACTGACAGAACCACAGGCACATAGACACAGGCAACAGAGCATGCACAATGTCGGCACTAGTACAGTGTATATCCACCTTTCGCAGCAATGCAGGCTGCTATTCTCCCATGGAGACGATCGTAGAGATGCTGGATGTAGTCCTGTGGAACGGCTTGCCATGCCATTTCCACCTGGCGCCTCAGTTGGACCAGCGTTCGTGCTGGATGTGCAGACCGCGTGAGACGACGCTACATCCAGTCCCAAACATGCTCAATGGGGGACAGATCTGGAGATCTTGCTGGCCAGGGTAGTTGACTTACACCTTCTAGAGCACGTTGGGTGGCACGGGATACACGCGGACGTGCATTGTCCTGTTGGAACAGCAAGTTCCCTTGCCGGTCTAGGAATGGTAGAACGATGGGTTCGATGACGTTTTGGATGTACCGTGCACTATTCAGTGTCCCCTCGACGATCACCAGTGGTGTACGGCCAGTGTAGGAGACCGCTCCCCACACCGTGATGCCGGGTGTTGGCCCTGTGTGCCTCGGTCGTATGCAGTCCTGATTGTGGCGCTCACCTGCACGGCGCCAAACACGCATACGACCATCATTGGCACCAAGGCAGAAGCGACTCTCATCGCTGAAGACGACACGTCTCCATTCGTCCCTCCATTCACGCCTGTCGCGACACCACTGGAGGCGGGCTGCACGATGTTGGGGCGTGAGCGGAAGACGGCCTAACGGTGTGCGGGACCGTAGCCCAGCTTCATGGAGACGGTTGCGAATGGTCCTCGCCGATACCCCAGTGTCCCTAATTTGCTGGAAAGTGGCGGTGCGGTCCCCTACGGCACTGCGTAGGATCCTACGGTCTTGGCGTGCATCCGTGCGTCGCTGCGGTCCGGTCCCAGGTCGACGGGCACGTGCACCTTCCGCCGACCACTGGCGACAACATCGATGTACTGTGGAGACCTCACGCCCCACGTGTTGAGCAATTCGGCGGTACGTCCACCCGGCCTCCCGCATGCCCACTATACACCCTCGCTCAAAGTCCGTCAACTGCACATACGGTTCACGTCCACGCTGTCACGGCATGCTACCAGTGTTAAAGACTGCGATGGAGCTCCGTATGCCACGGCAAACTGGCTGACACTGACGGCGGCGGTGCACAAACGCTGCGCAGCTAGCGCCATTCGACGGCCAACACCGCGGTTCCTGGTGTGTCCGCTGTGCCGTGCGTGTGATCATTGCTTGTACAGCCCTCTCGCAGTGTCCGGAGCAAGTATGGTGGGTCTGACACACCGGTGTCAATGTGTTCTTTTTTCCATTTCCAGGAGTGTATAATGGTCAATCATCTGAAGAAAACAATAATACATCTTACAAACAACTGCTGTCAATAGATTGTAATTCCATCAGAACAGAGAATATCATAAATGACTTCCATTTTCAAGAAAGTGAATAGAAGAGAAACTAACTGCTATAAACCATTAGCGTGAACTGCACGATGAGGCTCTTATTTGGCAAAATCATATATAAGACAATATGACAGAATGTTGGCCACCACATAGGGGAAGGCCAGCATAGGCTTAGACAGAATAGATCTTGTACAGATAATCTATTTTACAATGTCTGTTGAAGAAATTTATAGCAGTAGGGAAGGGTTGCACATTGCCTTTTGTAGATTTAGCAAAAGCTGATGACACCGTTTCGAAAACTGCGGCAAGCCATAAACGATATGGATATGGATGGCCATCTTTTACAGATTATTACTGAAATGTACATAGATGATGGTGTATGGATTAAGACAGAGTCAAAGTTATCTAGACGCATTAATGCCACAAAAGGGCTGAGACAAAGTTGCAGTATGTCACCCATCTTGTTGAGTTTATACGTAGAAGTGGCTCTCTGAAGATAGAAGAACAGCTGTGGAGAAATGAAAATAATTATTAATGATGTACAAGTGCTTTTATAAGTTTTGTTGATGGTCAAGCCATTGCAAAACAAGACGACTTTTGAGTTCATGATTCAACAATATTTATATCATGAATATGACAAATGAGTCTAGCAAAAACAAAAAATCTGAAATGAATAGTGACCCCTTGATGAGAGTATTAAAATTCTATTAGTTAACTGCTGATGCATAAGCAACTAAGAGCCAGAGTTTGAAGTGCTCCTGAAAAGCAGGGAAGCTCACATATAATACTAGGTACTGAAGGCTGGTTGGCCCCTGAAATTGATAGCAGAGAAATTTTGGGGGGAAATTTAATTGTGTATCACAATGGAAATAGTGTATTTGTCGCAGTAGACAAGAAACTCAAATTGAAAGAGCCAGGAAGTGAAGTTGCAATTGAGACTGTGTTGGTAAGACTCAGTGTCAGAGATGGGCATAAAATGGTAACTGGATCCTTCTATCACCCGCCAGGCTCATCTCCTGATGTAATCGAAAACTTTGGATAAAACCTCAGTTCACTTGTATGTAAGTTCCCCAATCTTACTGGCATCTGTGGAAGAGACTTTAATCATCCAACAATTAATTGGTAAAATTAGTTTTGTTGGTGGTGGGCATGATACGGGACATCCTGTGAAACATCGTTAAATGCCTTCTCTGAAACCTACGTAGAACAGGTAGATAGAAAGCCCATTTACAATGGAAATATATTGGATCTAAAGGCAAAAAATAGATGTGACATCTTTGAAGATGTCCACATCGAAGCTGGTATCAATGACCATGACGCAGTTGTGGCAACAATGATTACCAAAATACTAAAACATGCAGAAAAATATATGTTCAGCAAACTAGATTTAAAAAATCAGTAGTGTCAGATCTCAACGAGGAACTTGAAACTTTCAGGCAGGGCATGAGAATGTAGAGTATGACTCAAGCTTAAAAGAATAGTTGACGATACGCTAGACAGATATGTACCCAGTACAATTGTTCATAATGGGAGTCACCCTCCATGGTACACAGTCACTGGAAAGATACTTCTGTAGAAACAGAGATTACTGCATAATAGGCGTAATACAAGCACAGGGCTATAGAGAGAGAGATGCTGAATGAAATATGTTTGACTGTCACGAGAACAATATGTGAAGCCTTCAATGACTACTATAGGACGAAACTGTGAAATGATCTTTCACAAAACCCAAAGAAATTCTGGTTGTATGTAAAGGCTGTTAGTGGCACTAAAGTTAGTGTCCACACCCCAGCAAATGAGACAGGAATTGAAATTGAAGACAGCAAAGCAAATGCTGGTATTTTTAACTATGTATTCAAATGAAACAATGGAAAATCCAGGATGGAATGTAACATGTTATGAGAAGAAAAGTTGCTACTCAACATGTAACGGAGATGCTCAGTTGCAAATAGGCACAACAAAAAGACACAATTAAAGCTTTCAGCCACTGGCTTTCATCAACAATACACACACACACACACACACACACACACACACACACACACACACACAACTGCAGTCTCAGGCAACTGAATCCACACTGCTAGCAGCAGCACCAGTGCATGATGGGAGTGGCGACTGGGTGGGGGTAAGGAGAAGGCTGGGGCGGGGAGGGGGAAGGATAGTATGGCTGGGGTAGCAGACAGTTAAGTGCTGAGGGTTAGACAGAGGGCAGGGTAAAGGTGGAGAGGAGGAGTGGTGCGGGGGGTGTGGGTGGGGGGTGTGGAAGTATCGGAAAAGGAGACAAATAAAAAGACTGGGTGTGGTGGTGAAATGATGGCTGTATAGTAGTGGAATGGTAACAGGAAAGGGGCTGGATGGGTGAGGACAGTGACTAACGAAGGTTGAGGCCAGGATGATTATGGGAACGTAGGACATTTTGCAGGGAAGTTCCCACCTGTGCAATTCAGAAAAGCTGGTGTTGTTGGGTATGATCCACATGGCACAGGCTGTAAAGCAGTCACTGAACTGAAGGATATTATGTTTGGTACCATGTTCAGCAACAGGGTGGTCCATTTATTTCTTGGTCACAGTTTGTCGGTGGTCATTCATGCAGACAGACAGCTTGTTGGTTGTCATGCCCAATAGAATACAGCACAGTGGTTGCAGCCCAGCTTGTAGCCACATGAATGGTTCCACAGGTAGCCCTGCCTTTGATGGGATAGGTGATGTTAGTGAATGGACTGGAGTAGGTGGTGGTGGGAGGATGTATGGGACAGGTCTTTGATCTACGTCTATAAAAGGGGTATGAGCCATGAGGGAAGGGATTGGGAGCAGGGGTTGTGTATGGATGGACAAGTATATGGTGTAGGTTCGGTGGACGGCGGAATACCACGGTAGGAGGGGTGGGAAGGATAGTGGGCAGGACATTCCTCATTTCAGGGCATGAGGAGAGGTAATCGAAACCCTGATGGAAAATGTAATTCAGTTGCTCCCTTCCTGGGTGGTACTGAGAGTTACGATGGGAATGCTCTGCAACCAGACGGTAGGACTTTGGGAGGTGGTGGGAGATTGGAAAGATAAGGCATGGGAGATCTGTTTTTGTACAAGGTTGGGAGGATCATTACGGTCAGTGAATGCTACAGTGAGACCCTCAGTATATTTCGAGAGGGACTGCTCGTCACTGCAGATGCGATGACCACAGGTGGCTAGGCTGTATGGAAGGGACTTCTTGATATGGAATGGGTGGCAGCTGTCGAAGTGGAAGTATTGCTGGTGGTTAGTAGGTTTGATATGAATGGAGGTACTAATGTATCCATCTTTGAGATGGAGGTCAACATCTAGGAAGGTGGCTCGTTGGGTTGAGTAGGACGAGGTGAAGAAAATGAGGGAGAAGTTTTGCAGGTTCTGGAGAAGACTGATAAGATTATTTCTTGAGAATGCCAGGCCATAGTGGCCAAAGAAAATTTTTCAGTGGAAGCTGTTGGCAGATTTGACTCCAACAGACACAAATTTCTTGAAAAGAATATACACTGAAATAATGGAGCATCACAGTGTACACAAGGAGGATGCACTGAATAGAGAAGTGTGTCAGAAGATAACAGGAATACAGCAAAATGTAATTATTAAGTGATATTTGTATTAATTAACCTAATAATAAAAATAGATTGCTACCCACCACATAGCGGAGATGGTGAGTTGCAGAGAGGCACAAAGAGACTACTAAACACATTAGCTTTCGGCTTGAATGTCTTCTTCTGAAATAGATAACGTGTATGGACACACACACGCACACGCACACACACACACACACACACACACACACACACACACACACACACACACACACATATGACCAATGTCTCTGGTTGCCGAGGTCAGACTGTGAGCGACTGCACATGTTGGGAGAAGCAGTCTGGATGGTGGGGGTACAGAAGAGGCTGAGGTGTAAGGAGGGGAAGGGATAGCAGGATTGGGGTTGGGGATGGTAAAGTACTGCTTGTGGGAGCACACAGACACAAGATGGAGAGAAGATAGGGCACCTAGGTGCAGTCCTTAGGTTGGATGGAGGCTGGGAATGGGGTGTGGGGATGGGTGGATAGAAGGCTGAGCAGTGCTCGAGTGGGGAGAGGGACGGGAATAGGTGGGTGAAGGACAATGATTAACAAAGGGTGAGACAACAAGGCTTATGGGAATGTAGGATATATTGGAGGGAGAGTTCCCAACTGGGCATTTCATAAAAGCTGGTGTTTGCAGGAAGGATCCAAATGGCAACAAACTGTGAAGCAGTGATTAAAATGTAGAACGTTGTGTTGGGCACTGTGCTGAGAAACTGGTGGTCCAGTTGTTTCTAGGCCACGGTTTGTCAGTGGCTATTCATGTGGACGTCAGGTTGATGGTTGTCATGCCCATGTAGAATGAAATACAGTGGCTGCAACTTAGCTCGTAGACCACATGATTGGTTTCATAGGTAGCCCTGCCTTTGATGGGACAGGCGATGCTTGTGACCAGTCTGGACTATGTAGTGGTGAGAGGACACATGGGACAGGTCTTTGTCTTGCATCTAGGTCTATTACAGTTATATGACCCATGAAGCAAAAAGGTGGCAGTAGGGATTGTGTAGGGATGGACATGGATATTGTGTAGGTGGGCGGCGGAATACCATTGTGGGATGGGTGGGCAGGATAGTGGGTACCACATTCTTCATTTCAGGGCACGACGAATGGCAGTCGAAACCCTGGTGGAGAATGTGATTAAGTTGCTCCAGTCCTGGGTAGAACTCAGTCACAAGGTGAATACTCCTCTGTGGCAGGACAGTGGGACTTTGGGAGGTGGTGGGTGGCCGGAGAGGTAAGGGACGGGAGATCTGTTTCTGTACAAGGTTGGGAGGATAATTACGATCTGTGAAAGCCTTAGTGAGACCCACAGTATATTTCAAGAGGGACTGCTTGTCACTACGCATGTGACGGCCATGGTGCCTAGACTATACGGAAGGGACTCCTTGGTATGGAGTAGATGTCAGCTATCGAAGTGGAGGTATTGCTGGTGGTTGGTATGTTTGATATTACGGAGGTACTGATGTAGCCATCTTTGTAGTAAAGGTCAACATCGAAGAAGGTGACTTGTTGGGTTGAAGAGGACCAGGTGAAGCGAATGGGGGAGAAGGTGTTGAGGTTCTGGAGGAATGTGGATAGGGCATTCTCACCATCAGTCCAGATCACGAAGATGTCATCAATGAATCTGAACCAGATGACGGGTTTGGGATTCCGGGTGATTAGCAAGGATTCCTCTAGATAGCAGCAAGCTGAGCTGCAAACACTGTGCTTTATTCTAAGTGGGCTTTGACACCCCACAAGCTTATGACTGCATGAACGGCTACCAAAAAATTGTGGCCAAGAAACAGCTGAACTACCCAGTTGCCAAGCATACTACCCAGAACAACGTTCTTCATTTTAATGACTGCTTCACAGCCTGTGCCGTATGGATCCTTCCTACCAACATCAGCTTTTATGAATTGCTCAGTTGGGAACTACATTCCCATAATCCTCCTGGCCTCAGTCTTCGTTGGTTGTTGTCCTTCAGCCACCTGTCTCCTTCACTGTTCCCACACCAGCACTACACAGCCTTCTGTTCCACAAGTGCACCCACAGTCTTTTTACTCGCCTCCTTTCCCGCTACCCCGTGCCCACCATCTAACCTCCCGACTGCACCTAGCTGACCTAAACTCTTTCCACCTCATTCCCGTATGGCTGCCACAAGAGGCATTTTACTTCCTCCACCCCTACCCTGTTGTCCTTCCCCTTCTCATTGCAGCCTCCTCCTTCCCCCACCACCTGAATTGCTTCTCCCATTGTGTGCAGTTGCTCACAATCTGGTCTCAGCAGCCAGAGGCAGTGGTCATGTATGTGGGAGCTGTGTTTGCATGAATGTGTGTATGTGTATGGTGTCTATTTCATAAGAAGGCCTTCTGGCTGAAAGCTAATGTGTTTAGTAGTCTTTTTGTTGTCGCTGTTTACCACTCGACATTTCCGCTATATGGTGGGTAGCAATCTACCCTTTTGATAATATTGTCATTATTCCATCCTTATATGCCATTATTTGATCCTGTAGCAACAACAACAACAACAATAATAATAATAATAATAATAATATTTAAATCAAAAAGCGTCAGTGAAAGTGAGAGGAGAAAGCGCAAAATGGTTAGAACCAGGAAAACAATTAAGACAAGGCAGCGATCTGTCTCTTACCCTTCCCAGTTGTACCTACAAAATATGACTGCCAGCAAAATTACAACCTGGAACAGTTAGAGGAAGAACATAGTGTTCGAGGTTTGCAGATGACATAGTCCTTCCGGCAAATGATGAAAAAGAATTACAGGATAACATGGATACAAAAAAATGGTTCAAATGGCTCTGAGCACTATGGGACTCAACTGCAGAGGTCATTAGTCCCCTAGAACTTAGAACTAGTTAAACCTAACTAACCTAAGGACATCACAAACATCCATGCCCGAGGCAGGATTTGAACCTGCGACCGTAGCGGTCTTGCGGTTCCAGACTGCAGCGCCTTTAACCCCACGGCCACTTCGGCCGGCCATGGATACACTGAAGCTAAATGAAAGATTTATGGAATGAAAGTCTATACAAAGAAAACAAAAGTAATGAAACTATGAGGAAATAAAAAGTTAATTATAATGCTGAATGGAGAAAGATTAGAACATCTACAAAACTTTAAATACCTAGGAAGAAAAATAGAAACCAGCTGGAAAAGCAGCACAGTAATTAAAACCATGAAAGAGCCATATTGCAAGAAAAGGAGAATACGATGTGTGTGTGAGGAAAGTAATGAGATTGACAACACTGCGAGTGATGTGGCAACACTGTATTGTTCTACTTGTGTAGACCACTACATTCATCCTTTTAAGATGCGCAGTCCGAGTTTCAGCTCTGTACAGCTATCATGTGATTTTTGAGGGCACCATCAGTGAAGTTGCATGTCTGTTGTGTGTTACAAAAGTGAAACAGTAAAATTTAGAGCAACGTTATGCTAAACCAAGTTTAGTGTTAAACTTGGGGAATCTGTAAGTGTAACCTTTGAAATGCTGAAACAGTTATGGGGAACATTCCTCATCAAGATTTACAAGTTTTTCATCTGCACAAATTATTTTTGGAGGGATCAGAACATGTTGAAGATGAATCTCACTTAGGGAAATAAAAAGAAATGCTGGCTTGCTCTTTTGACAGTAGGGATGTAATGCTTAAAGAATTTGTTTGTCCAGGACCTACTGTCAACCACTTGTTTTACAAAGATGTCCTTGGAAGTCTCAGGAAAAGGGTGGATCAAGTGAGATCGAACATTGCAAACAAATGGATGCTGCATCATGACAATGCCCCATGTCCCACAGCTGCTTCCAACCTGGAATTTTTAACCTCAAAAGGCATTCCTGTTGATCCACATTGTTGTTGTTGTCATCAGTCCTGAGACTGGTTTGATGCAGCTCTCCATGCTACTCTATCCTGTGCAAGCCTCTTCATCTCCCAGTACTTACTGCAACCTACATCCTTCTGAATCTGCTTAGTGTATTCACCTCTTGGTCTCCCTCTACGATTTTTACCCTCCACGCTGCCCTCCAATGCTAAATTTGTGATCTCTTGATGCCTCAGAACATGTCCTACCAACCGGTCCCTTCTTCTTGTCAAGTTGTGCCCCAAACTCCTCTTCTCCCCAATTCTATTCAATAACTCCTCATTAGTTATGTGACCTACCCATCTAATCTTCAGCATTCTTCTGTAGCACCACATTTCAAAAGCTTCTATTCTCTTCTTGTCCAAATTATTTATCGTCCATGTTTCTCTTCCATACATGGCTACACTCCATACAAATACTTTCAGAAATGACTTCCTGACCCTTAAATCTATCCTCGATGTTAACAAATTTCTATTTTTCAGAAACGCTTTCCTTGCCATTGCCAGTCTACATTTTATATCTTCTCTACTTCGACCATCATCAGTTATTTTGCTCCCCAAATAGCAAAACTCCTTTACTATTTTAAGTGTCTCATTTCCTAATCTAATTCCCTCAGCATCACCTGACTTAATTCAACTACATTCCATTATCCTCGTTTTAATTTTGTTGATCCACAGACCCTCATTATTCACCTGATCTGAGTCCTTGTGACTTTTTTCTTTTCCCAAAATTGAAAAAGGTCTTAAAAGGATGTCATTTTGGAACTCTGGAGAACACTCAAAATAATGTGACTGACATGTTACAGGCTGAAGGGAACTATTATGAAGGGGGCAGTATTCTCATTCGGGGACAAAAACTCTGGTAGACAAAAAAATCAGTCACATTACTTTTTTCACACACTTTGTATTCTGCTACAATGTGGACAAAGTTTTGAGGAAAATATTAATAAGATTTTTGTATTAATGTCCTGTTGTATGGTGTTGAAGATTGACACTGAGGAAGAAAGATAGAATAAGGCTGGAGGCTCTTGAGATTTGGACATGGGAGAGGATGGGAAGCATAAGTTAGATTGATAGAGTGAAAAATCAAGAGGTCCTAAGAACAATAGGAGAGCAAAGACAATTACTGAACACAACAAAAAGAAGGAAAAGAAACTGCAATGCAAATATATTAAGAGAAAAAATTGGCCAAGTACTAATATGACTCATGCAGTGAGGATTCTGCATAAACTTAAATATGTGTATAGATGATTTGTCCATCCTGTGAATCGAGTATCTCAACTATTTTTGCCAGTTATCGAGGTTGACACTGGCAAGACATTAGTATAGGAAATTCCTAGACTTTTGAGAATGTTTTAATTTAAGTTTAAATGTTTTGTGTAATTTCAGATTTGCTATTGTAATTCCTGAGAAAAAGGGGCATTTAACAGATGGACAAATGTACATTCAGGTAACAAGTGACAAAAAAACTTTTCTTGTATGATGTAATAACAAATAAGCAATTTTCACTGTTTCCTTTTATATGTCCTGTGAAACTTTGCTTCTTGCCAAATTTCATGATTCTAGGTCAACAAGAAGACACTATAGGTTTCAATGAGGGAGTTTGTGAGCATCAAAATATGTGACATAAATAACTTTACCTTTTGATTGCAATGACTCAGAAGCTCAAAGTTTTTACACTGACAAGGCAAACATTAGTATGTAAATTTCAACTTAATACATCTACTCATTCCTCAGAAAAAGGATTCTTAACAATCAGACAGACGGACGACCAACAAAGCAATCCTATAACTGTTCCATTTTACTGACTGAGGCATGGAATCCTAAAAAGGAGAGCGTTATAGAAAGATGACAAAGAGGTACGCAGAAGAGAAAACAAGGTGAGGTAGGAAGAGACTTCTGATTATGGATGATATGATGGACGGCTACATACACAGCAACATTAAGAAGGAAGCAATGGATGGCAGGAAGGAACAGACACACAAAGGACCAGCTAATATGGCAGAAAACTGACGATCGTGATGATGTGTTCAAATTAGCTTAATTTGGTATCATCACATGAATTTGTTTCTGTTTCAAGTCAAGTTTACAAGAGTGTGATAGAGCGTTACTGTTCTTTTTGAGTGATGCAGAGCTTTGCAGTGCTGATCACCATGTTGTATTAGCTGACAGTCAGCAACAACAAGATGAAAATGTTCATTTATTGTCTGAAATCAAAGAAAGCAGGCTTCAGATAACAGCTGAGAAAGAATAGTGTCTCTAATAACATACATTCCAAAAACAGTTCATATGTTTATCTGAAGTTCAAGAAACTGTGATACGAGATTTATCTGAACAAACACTGTGGAAGTGACACGTTTGTGTGGCCTTCATACACAGCAAGCTCAGAAATATTCATCTTTTAAATAAAAATCACCTTTTTGCTGCAATGTATTTTATTTCTTCTAGACATATTTCACCTTCTACTTTAAGGCATCTTCAGCGGAATCTAGGATGATACAGTTTTGTTTCAATATGCAATATTTGTAGATTATAACACAGTACACATCTTATTTTTTACGTAAATAAGTGATTACTTACAGTTCCTTGTGTTTTTGACTGGCATCTGTGTTTCCTCTCATCTGATCATATCCTGGAGGTAGCACTACAGTTTCAATTGAAAAACATAGGCATGTTTTCACGTTACAAACTTTTTCTTTACAATTTTCATACTGTTTGCGCTAACTGCTGTGGAGCACTCTTAGTCTTCCGACACTAGTTGTAGATATAGTTATGACTTTGAATCACAATTATCGGTAAAATATCTAGAAATAGTGATAGAAGAGTGATGGTGCTCCACAGCAATTACTGCAAACAATGTGAAAACTGTAAAGAAAAAAGTTCTTAACATGAAAACATGCTTCTTTTTCATAAGTGAAATTACAGTGCGACTTCCCGCATATGACCAAGTGAGAGAAAATGCAGATGCCAGCCAAAAGCTGAAGAACTGTAAGTAATCACTTATTTATGTAAAAAATAGTATGAGAACTGGTTTATAATCTAGAAAGATTGCATATCAAAATGAAATTTTATCATTCCAGTTTCCACAGAACATGCCGTTAAGCCTGGAAGAAATAAAATACAATACAGCAGGAAAAGGCAGTTTTTATTTAAAAAAACAAATATTACTGTGGAAATGTTTTTATTTAGAGTGCATTTACATGCAACCCTGACCTGGACACACATTGAAAATCTTTCTGAGCAAATAAAAATAATGGGAATACTGAATTCAGAGAGTGTTTTGCATCAAGGCGGACTCAGTTTCTGATATTATTGTTTTTCTATGCAAACACGGACCAAATGGAAGAGTTCCAAGGTAAAATTATGGTTAATGATAATATCCTCAGATGTTGGAGAACCTAAACTAATACTGAAATACAGTCTGAGCAAATAATAATAATAACAATAATAATAATAAATTAGAGGGAAAAACCACATGTTGTGATAAATAAAGATTTTAAAACTTCCTGGCAAATTGTAACTGTCTGCTGAACTGGGACTCAAACCCGACATTTTTCCAAGAGCATATGCTCTGTCAATAGAGCTACCAAAGCATGACTCACAACGTGCATCACAGCTTTACTTCTGCCTGTACGTCTCCTACCTTCTAAAGGAAGGAAGATTCGGTTTAACGTCCTGTTGACACCGAAGTTATTAGAGATGGAGCACTAGCTTAGCCTGTGTCAACAATGGGGAAGGAAACCAGCTGTGTGCCCTTTCAAAGGAACCATCCTGACATTTGCCTGGAGCGATTTAGGGAAATCACGGAAAACCTACATCTCAATGGCCGGATGCGGGTTTGAGCCATCGTCCTCCCAAGTGCGAGTCCAGGGTGCTAACCACTGTGCCATCTCACTCAGTCTCCTACCTTCAAAATTTCACAGAAGTTCTCCAGCATACTTTTTGGGATTAGCACTCCTGGAAGAAAGGATATTGCTGAGAAATGGCTTCACCAGAACCTGGGGGATGAATTTTCACTCAGCAGCGGAATGTGCACTGATTTGAAACTTCCTGGCAGACAAACTGTGTGCCGAACCGGGACTCATACCTTTGCCTTTCACAGGCAAGTATTCTAGTGACTGAGCTAACAAAGTGCAACTCACAAACAGCACTCACAGCTTTACTTCCGCCAGTACCTCAGCTCGCTGTGAGGAAGGTCACGAGTAATGCTTTGATAACTCAGTAAGTACAACACTTGTCTGTGAAAGGCAAAGGGCCCAGGTTAGAGTCCCAGCTAGGCACACAGTTTTAATCTGCCAGGAAGTTTCAAATCAGTGCACACGCCACTGCAGAGTAAATATACATTCTGGAATAAATATGTTATTTAATGTGTGATTGTCTGAGCATTATATAGCCACAAAAAATGAATAGACGAATTATGTAAATGACAAATTATGTAAATACTTACATTATGTGTATTCTGATTTTCATCATCGAAACCCCCCTCAACATGCGCAATGGAATCAGGAGCTGGAAGCACTCTGTCTGTTGACTTTCCAGAATCTACAAGAAGAAATAATTGTAACTTGATTTTGTACAGTTTTTAAAAAAAAAAATCTCACGGGAGAGATAAGGATGGTTCTCTGGTAGGGCAATCTTTATTGTCTGTAATACAACATACAATCACCATTGATCTTTATTTTACAATTTCCATTACCAATCTTGCACCATAAAAAAATATACTCATCGGCATTCAATTTCTTCTTCCTTCAGCTACTCAAAGTAAATGGCATACTAGGAACAACTGTACCATGCATTGTGTTTATGCTAAAAAAGTGTAAAGAACTAATTCTTGGTGAACAGTTCACTGTGAATCCTAAATGGAGGAAAAAGTAAATCAATCAGCGTGTACAATATACAGAGTAGCAGGGGAAATGCAAAGAACTCTACATGGAGCCAGAAAGAGAGAGAGTATGACAGACTGGTGAAGGAAAGGTTGGTTGGTTGGTTTTGGGGAAGGAGACCAGACAGCGTGGTCATCGGTCTCATCGGATTAGGGAAGGATGGGGAAGGAAGTTGGCCATGCCCTTTCAGAGGAACCATCCTGGCAGTGAAGGAAGGGGATGGAGAGCATGAGGCAGAGGGCATGACAAGCGACAATGTGGGTCAAGGACAAAGGGTAAAGGAGAAATGGAGAGAAGATATACACAAATAGGAGACATGGAGTAATAGGATAGCAGATTAGAAGTGGGAGGGGATGTGGAGGTGCGGCGATGGTTGTAAATGGAGAAAGAGTTAAGAAGTGTGCAAATAATAGAACGAAGCCAGAAGAGAAGAGTAGATTATGTATTTATGGTGATAGAAATGTATTACGAGGGAGCAGATACAGAAGGAAAAGAAGGGTGTAAAGAAAAAACAGGTTATGGTGAAGCTAGGGAGAAGTGTAATGAGGGAACAAGTAGGATGAGGGAAAAAATAGCAAGGGGGAAATAAAATGGACAGAAAACAGCAAGGACATAGAGTAATAGGATAAAGTATAAATCAGTTTTGTCACGTAACAAATTCACTATTGTTGCAGTTGCATAGCTAATCAAGTTCCACTCTGAAGCAAAACAGAGTAGCTTTTAGCACTCATTTATTCTTCATTCAT
Source organism: Schistocerca americana (assembly GCF_021461395.2). Taxonomy (NCBI): domain Eukaryota; kingdom Metazoa; phylum Arthropoda; class Insecta; order Orthoptera; family Acrididae; genus Schistocerca; species Schistocerca americana. The sequence continues at coordinate 713,708,303 of NC_060120.1, read as the reverse complement.
TGAATTCTGTAGATCCTATCGAGAAAAGTGAATCTTCAGGGACGTGGAATGAGTCAAATTGCACTTTAACAATAGATAAGAAACTCTTAAAAGATTCAATATGTGCATAATACACTATCAGTATACTTCTTATGCCACCTCATGTTAAATAGCAAATTTGGAAGGAAAGCCACTATCCCCAGGGGAAAAAAAACAAAAACTATTTCTCAGTTATGTAAATAGTTTCCTTTCTCTTCTATTGAGAGACTAAAATTTATTTGCATTTACATTTAAAAGAAAACACAGCAATTATTGACATATGTAACAATAGAGGCCTCTCTACAATACACTACTGCTTGTCATGCAGCCCAGTAGTAACTGCTAGCATTTAACCACTTCAGCATACTTAACACTATTACAAACTGTGTTACATCAGATAAAACTCTTGTCAGGTTGTCAAAAATCAGCACATGTAGTTAAACCTCTAATGATTCTGAATTGCAGTGTTCATAAAATACAATAAAAACATAATGGGCTATGTGTCCTCATCTTGTGTTAAAATCTTCTTCTTCCATCCTTAACTGCACCATCACACACAGCAACCATGCACCAAGGAATGTCATCTTAATTAGTTGTGTACACTAAATGTGTTCAGCTGAATCTTTTTCTAGTGTCTGGGTGTAGGTGAGCTGTTATATCCTAGGTGTCATTGGATGTGCAGTTACTGAATGAACCATAATGCAATACCGTTGGTCACCTGCTTTCCCTTGTTTCCAAATACTGCCAACCTCCAGACCAACAAATTACTTAATACAAGTATGTATCTGAATTAAAATAGACAAAGCTCATTCTGTTATCTCTCATTTGCAGGTTAAAAACATCATCATATTTATTTTTATGAATAAGTATTTCTAACTCACTCAGCAAGTTGAGTTTTCTTCCTTTCCTTTCCATGTGTAGAATCCTAAGTTGTCCTCTATTCCCTTTAAGAGTGGCCTGTTTCGTACACATGGCCACCTAAAGCTGACTTTTCATATTTCCTCTGCCAGTAGCCACACATCCACAGGCATCTGGGGCATAGCTGCCACAACACCCAGACAACAGGAGAAACATAGGCCGGACACTTGGAGCTGACAGTTGATGAAAGCAACACCTGGTACGTCGTCATGGTGTGTGTTGTCATGGTTAAGGGCAGAAGTAGAAGATTTTAATGTACAATAAGCACCCACTCTCTACTGGGTATTTAATGTATTTTGCAATTCCACATATATGTTGTTAAAGTTGTAATCATATGTTCTGTGTGTTGACAACCTGACAACAAGAGCAGTGTCTCTCAAAATGCATTGTTGCTGTGTTAAGTACAACTAAAGTTATTGAAAGCTACCAATTATTACAGATAAAGTATAACAACAACTATCTCACATCCAAAAAATTGATAGTCTTTTATCAGGCAGCTTTCTAACAACCACAGCTACTTAAAAAGTAAGTGACAATAATCTTCAATCCTTCAATCTAGATATTAAGATAATATGCAGAAAGAATAGTTGAAGACTTATGTTTTTAATTTACTCTAGTATTAGCAGGTATCTTCAAAAATTTTCGTTTATGTGAGATGGGAATCTAACAAATACCTCTGAAGCTTTGAACTCTAGACAAAAAAGCAAAGTCAATGTGAAAATTATTTTGTTCGTTGTGTTATGACAGTGAATATCACTGTTCATCTGAAACTGATTTATATTACCTGCCCCAGAAACAATCAGGGAATAAAGGTACTGAGAAGTGGGTAGGAGTGTTCCAATACCCTGAAAGAGGCCGGTTTGAGAAGTGTGGTGTAAGGATACCCTAATCGAAATCCTTTCAAATGAGTCTCCTAGCAGCAGGCACTAGCTGGCAAGCCTTAGCTTCTAGAATTCTCTATAATTTCCTACCTTTTATGATGGAGAGGACATCATTGTGTGGTGTCAATAATGCGAGTTACTAGAGAGCACACGAAGCAGTAGCGGAGCAGTCTCAGTTGAGTGAACATGTACTGAAAGAGTCCTGGGTCAGAAATATGCAGAATTGAGATAAATGTGATTAACAGCATACTGAGAAGAGTATTTCATTGAGATAAGAATGTTAAATTGTCCAGGGCTTCTTCAGAGTGAATGCCTTTTGAAATTTGTCAGTTTAATCAAAGTGAATGAGTGCAGTCAGGTGTGGCTTCCACTGCTTGAAGATGAATAAATTAAGTTAAAGACATCAACTTTTAGTTCAGAGGAACATTATTATCTCCTATGATTAATTTTGTAGTAAATAATTAAGACTTATGACAAGTACAGTCGCCGGCCGGAGTGGCTGAGCGGTTCTAGGTGCAACAGTCTGGAACTGCGCGACCATGTTGGTTGCAGGTTCGAATCCTGCCTCGGGCATGGATGTGTGTGATGTCCTTAGGTTAGTTAGGTTTAAGTAGTTCTAAGTTCTAGGGGACTGATGACCCCAGAAGTTACGTCCCATAGCGCTCAGAGCCAAGTACAGTCAGGGAGTAGTTTAATGCTTTGCGTGAACATAGCTGAAGTAAGTCTCTTACCCTATAATGCAATAGCTACCCATTAGAATTGCAGTCAGATCTATGCAGTGAGAGCTTACAGTGGTTACTTACTGAAAACAATATCCTTACTGTTAACGTTTCCAGAACAAAATACTTTGTTACCGTTAAGTGTGTTGTCAGAGAAGATAATTCCAAAAGATAACAGGGAGTGAGAATATGCATAATAAACCAATACCCATCTTTTGCAGGAGAACTTGTGTGAAATTTGGAAGGTAGGATGAGGTACAGGTGGAAGTAAAGCTGTAAGGATGGGCTGTGAGTCATGCTCAGAGTGAAGAAATCATTCTGGAAACATCCTCTAGGCTGTGGCTAAGCCAAGTCTCTGCAATATCATTTCTTCAAGATGTGCTAGTCCTGCAACTTTGCAGAACTTCTGTGAAGTTTTGATGGTAGGAGACGAGATATCAGTGGAAGTAAAGCTGTGAAGGCATATTAAGCATTGTGCTCGCGTAGCTCAGATGACTGAGCCAAATATATTCCTCTTTGTTTCCTGTATAATATGTTTCCAAATAATTTTTGCTTTATATTTGGAGTCTTTTATTTATTGTTTGTAGCCATGTGTTTCATTCTTCTAACAACAGACGGGAGGAATTTGCAAAACTAATGATATTGGAATTTCATCTACTGACTACACATTGTCATCTGAATTAGAGAGACAAGATCATTAGAATTGTCCATCCTTGTCCTCATTTATGTTCAACATGACACTTGTTTCTTTTATGGGAAAATGTGAGTCAAAAGTCATGTAGAAATATGTTTAAGAAAGAGTTAAATTTTTAACCTACACTGTCCTCTGTGTAAATCTTCTAATATCCCTTTTTTCTAAATTAGTTGGACACCCTATCATTCCACAGATAGAATGATGCAATGCAGTAAAAAATTATGTAAAAGTTATCTATGGTTCATCAAATGGGAACTACTATCTGTTGAAACAAATAATTCTAGCTTCTCTAGCGAGAGATCGTGTCTCCCTCAATCTCTTCTGTCTTTGCTTCCGATGTAGATGCATGCTTTGATAGGTGGTGCAGTATCCTAAAGTACAGATTCTATGTCAATATATCAGTTAGACTCTGAAATGTACTTATTGAAAGTGAATTACTGCATCTACCTTCCCCTAACCTTATTTATTTGTTTCAGCATTAATCTGAGATGAGGTGACCTGGAAGTCTTGAAAAGGTGATGCAACTGATTGGCCTCCATTGTGGCAGTATACAGGGTGTTACAAAAAGGTACGGCCAAACTTTCAGGAAACATTCCTCACACAAAAAGAAAGAAAATATGTAATGTGAACATGTGTCCGGAAACGCTTACTTTCCATGTTAGAGCTCATTTTATTACTTCTCTTCAAATCACATTAATCATGGAATGGAAACACACAGCAACAGAACGTACCAGCGTGACTTCAAACACTTTGTTACAGGAAATGTTCAAAATGTCCTCCATTAGCGAGGATACATGCATCCACCCTCCGTCGCATGGAATCCCTGATGCGCTGATGCAGCCCTGGAGAATGGCGTATTGTATCACAGCCGTCCACAATACGAGCACGAAGATTCTCTACATTTGGTACCGGGGTTGCGTAGACAAGAGCTTTCAAATGCCCCCATAAATGAAAGTCAAGAGGGTTGAGGTCAGGAGAGCGTGGAGGCCATGGAATTGGTCCGCCTCTACCAATCCATCGTTCACCTAATCTGTTGTTGAGAAGAGTACGAACACTTCGACTGAAATGTGTAGGAGCTCCATCGTGCATGAACCACATGTTGTGTCGTACTTGTAAAGGCACATGTTCTAGCAGCACAGGTAGAGTATACCGTATGAAATCATGATAACGTGCTCCATTGAGCGCAGGTGGAAGAACGTGGGGCCAAATCAAGACATCACCAACAATGCCTGCACAAACGTTCACAGAAAATCTGTGTTGATGACGTGATTGCACAATTGCGTGCGGATTCTCCTCAGCCCACACATGTTGATTGTGAAAATTTACAATTTGATCACGCTGGAATGAAGCCTCATCCGTAAAGAGAACATTTGCACTGAAATGAGGATTGACACATTGTTGGATGAACCATTCGCAGAAGTGTACCCGTGGAGGCCAATCAGCTGCTGATAGTGCCTGTACACGCTGTACACGGTACGGAAACAACTGGTTCTCCCGTAGCACTCTCCATACAGTGACGTGGTCAGCTTTATCTTGTACAGCAGCTACTTCTCTTACACTGACATTAGGTTTATCGTCAACTGCACAAAGAATTGCCTCGTCCATTGCAAGTGTCCTCGTCGTTCTAGGTCTTCCCCAGTCGCGAGTCATAGGCTGGAATGATCCGTGCTCCATAAGACGCCGATCAATTGCTTTGAACGTCTTCCTGTCGGGACACCTTCGTTCTGGAAATCTGTCTCGATACAAACGTACTGCGCCACGGCTATTGCCCCGTGCTAATCCATACATCAAATGGGCATCTGCAAACTCCGCATTTGTAAACATTGCACTGACTGCAAAACCACAATCGTGATGAACACTAACCTGTTGATGCTACGTACTGATGTGCTTGATGCTAGTACTGTAGAGCAATGAGTCGCATGTCAACACAAGCACCGAAGTCAACATTACCTTCCTTCAATTGGGCCAACTGGCGGTGAATCGAGGAAGTACAGTACATACTGACGAAACTAAAATGAGCTCTAACATGGAAATTAAGTGTTTCCGGACACATGCCCACATAACATCTTTTCTTTATTTGTGTGTGAGGAATGTTTCCTGAAAGTTTGGCCGTACCTTTTTGTAACACCCTGTATATGGAAATTCGCATGATCAGTCTTAGAACCTGCCTTAATTATCTTTTCATCATTTATACAGTCTGATTACAATTTCTTATACGCATTTTTATGCATGCCAGCAGTGGTGATTCAAATCTTTATTACTGATACGCGGTTTAGCATCATGATATACAGTTTAGCATCGCCCTATTAATAACTGACTGCAAAAACCAGATATGCTGATTTTGAAGTTTGATTTTTATTCAAATCATTTTCTTTATCAGAACTCTCGTCTTTCCTTAGAAAACTGCTGCTCTCATGAATTCCTTTAGTAAACATTTTTAATGATTAACTCAGAACCGAAGCAGAAGTGAAGTGAAGTATAGTGTAATGTAACAGAATCATGAACAATGAAATTTTCTGTCCCAGCTCTTACAGTATTACTGTTATTTACACCAGCTGAAATCAACTGATTATTGCGTAAGAAACAGTGATCCTAAAACAGCCAATCTCTTCCTATAATTTCTCTCTAAAAACTGTGCTTGAGGCACTGTTGATGTAAGCTTTTCATTTTGGGCGCCACAGCCATAAATGCATTGAAGGTTGGTTGGTTGGTTGATATGGGGAAGGGAACCAAACAGCGAGGTCATTGGTCCCTTCGGATTAGGGAACAATGATAAAGGAAGTCAGCTGTGTCCTTTCAAAGGAACCATCTTGGCATTTGCTGGAGTGATGTAGAGAAATCATGGAAACCTAAATCAGGATGGCTGGATGCGTATTTGACCTGCCGTCCACCAGAATGCAAGACTAGTGTGCTAACAACTGTGCCACTTCGGTAGGTTTTATTGAAGGACACCTTGGCTGTTTTATAATCACTGTTTCTTACACAATAATCAGTTGATTGCGGCTGGTGTAAATAATGGCAATTCTGAAACAGCTGGGACAGAAAGTTTCATTATTCATGATTCTGTTATATTACACTATACTTCACTTCTACAATATGGATGCTAATTGGTCACCATATGTTGTTGTTAATGTTTCACCATGATTGTCAAATAAAGCATGGACTACCACTTTTACATCTAAATCACTTAAGGTAGTTGGATCTAGAAACACACTGTCAATGGCTGTTGCACTTCATTTTTTAGTCTTTGATGGGAACTTTTCTGTGGCAAACAGTCCAAAACTGGATGACAACTACTCTAGCTGCTCTCAATTAGTACAGTCTCCACAAACAATGATTCTCTGTTTATTAAAACTGTCTTACACTTTATGAAACTTCTGAGATTTCCTGTTGGCAGTCTGTAAGCTGTAAATAGTACTAATTTGTGTTTTTTCTACCACTACTGTGGCACAACATTCACAGAGTTGTTGGACACAGTATTAGTTAACCCACAAGATCTGCCAGTTAATTTCAATTTTTGCGTATACAGCCACTGTCACTTTCATCCTGTTGGTTCTGAAGTACAGGGTGGGGCAGCATAACTTCCCGATTTGAAAACGAAATAAAACCCATTTTATGAATCAGATTTTTTAAAAAATAATGTAATTACATTTACATGTCTAAAGTTTTGATTCACACAGTTTTGAAGTCATTTGAGGTAGATGGCACCCCCCCCCCCACCCCCCCCCCCCCCCCCACAAATGCCTGGATGCAGCGACATAACTTCCTTGTTTGTCATGCATGCCATTCAGACTGTAGCTGTCGTAGTGGTCTCATTTGACAGGGGTATTTCTAAAGTGTTATTCTCTTCCAGATTAGTCACCATCATGCATTGGAACAGTGAGGAGCAAGCAGGTGCTCTGTGATCGCAGCCCACCACGCCTTCCAAAATTTCTTCAATGTAGCGCGATGGGCCATGTCCTGGACCAGAAATAAGTTATTACATGGGCCACTATGTTCAGGCAAATCATGAGTACAATACGATGAAGAACTTGAGTCCATTAGCCACCATATCATGTGAGAACACTGCGGCAGTGAGAGCTTCAATCTTGCAGTACCAATGGCATTCTGCATGCAAACATACATGTGACCTTGGACTTTCCAATCATTCAGTGAGACAAATTCTACACAATGATCTTCATTACCATCTGTACAAGTTGGTGATTGGGCAGGAACTCTCCGAACATGACTTTAGTTCTTGGAGGAACACATGAGGCACTTCTTGAAAACATTGACGCAATTGTGTTTTTCAGTGATAAAGCCCATTTTCACCTGACTGGATAAGTTAACAAACATAAAATGTGCTACTGGGTCAACAGCAGTCCCCAAGAATTGCATCAAAGGCTGAAGTCACAGTGTGGTGTGTAGTTTCCACAGCTGTGATTGTTGGTCCCTGGTTTTTTTGAAGAAAATGGGGTAATAGTGACAGTGAATTAAGATTGGTATGTGAATATGTTGGAGAATCTTTTTTTTTCCAGGACTTGAAAAACTGTACTTAGGAGACATTTGGTTCCAACAGGATGGAGCAACAGGCACACATCAAGGGCTGTTTTAAGGGAAGACTTCCTGGAGCACCTGATCGCAATAAGGAGCAATTTGGACTGGCCAGCCCACTTCCAAAATTTAACCCCATGCAAATTTTTTGTGTGGTTATATGTCAACCATCTAGGGCCAACATCTGGGCAGAAAATGCAAACATACCCACTGCTTTGCTGGTAAGGGTCGTAGAAACACCAGAAATCGGCTTACTCAGTGTATGAGCAATGGGGGCGTCACCTACCTGACTGAGTTTCAAAACCGTGTAAAACAAAACATTAGATATGTACCTACATTAATAAAATAAATAAATGTGATTCATAAAATGGGTTTTATTGTGTTTTGAAATAAGGAAGTTATGTTGCCGCACCCTGTATTATGATATTAGCTAGTATCCAACAAGATGTGTCTGTTCTGTTTCAGTGACTTCCATGTGATTTTCAGGTAAGCACAATGAAGCTGATGGCATTTCACCTGTCCTTTCACTATCCTGTTTGGCATTAGAAATTCATCCTTTTATTTATGGAACTCCTGAGATTTTGATGGAAGACACTAAATGAGTGTCCATAAGATCTATGGTTTCTTACCCTCAGCTGCAATATTTTGTTTTGTTAGTAGTAGTTTCAATTGGAACTATATTTATTCTGTAGCTCTGTCTTTTCACGAAAATTTAACCTGAAAAGGTCTAGGGAACTAATTAGAAATCACTGTGTTATAATGTATATTGTTTTATTGCTTTTTGCAATTAATGCTGCAAGTAGATTTTTGCTATAAACATTCAAATGACGGTACTACCATCAAAGGCACCAGATAGTGACCACCAGCTACTGATGATGAACAGGAGAATCATTAAGGAATGAAAAAGACAGAGAACCAAGAATGGAGAATTATAGTAAGGAAACTGAAGGAAAAAGGAAGTCAAGGAAGAATACGATGAGATTATGACGTAAAGGTTACCAAAGGGTGAACCGAAAACTGGAGAAGAAGATTGGGAACAGTTTGAAAGTGCTATGGTAAAAGCTGCTGTAGTTATATGCGGAAGGACAACTGGCAGAAAATACAGTTAACTCAGAGGTGTGAGGAGTTGCCCGGGGAGGACAGGGGGGGGGGGGGGGGGGGGGGGGGGAGGGAGAGGACTTGACATTGAAAGAAATGAAAATGGTACTGGACAAGATGAAAGGAGGACAGGCAGCAGGAGAGGCTGGGAAAGAGCGGCCTTATCACATGATGACGGTGGTAAGTGTCAAAATGGTGAAGGCAGGAGGAGAGGCCGGGAAACCGGTTGTACCTTGTGATGTGGGTGGTTTGAAATTTGAAGACTCCACAAGACTGAAGAAGGTGCTAAATGTCCCTATATTCAAGAAAGGAAGTAGGAAAGATTGTAGAAACTACAGGGGAGTAACAGTGTTATCACATAGTGCCAAGTTATATAAAAATATCCTGGAGTCAGAATCCAAACAAGGTCAAGAACAAAGTGAGAGAGGAACAGCACATGGCTTCAAACTAGGGCGGTCAATTGTTGACCTCATATTTGCAGTGAGGTAGCTCCAGGTGCACCACTATGAATTTCGGGAAGACCACGTGATGGCCTTTTACGATATAGAAATCTTCTACAGAAGAAAGGTACGGCAGTCACCACAAAAGAAGGGTGTGGGAAAAGAGACATCAAGAATATTGGAAGAGATGGACTGTGGAAGTCTCAGTTGTGTGAAAGTGCAAAATGAAAGGACAGTTTAATACCATCAAACAAGTGATGTGAAATGGGGCAGTGCATTGTCACCTTTCCTATTCACTGTGGTCTTGGATGAAATAACATTTAAGGTGGGGGGGGGGTGGGGGTGGGGTGGGGGAAGAACTGGAGATGACAAGATGAAAGCAATGGTGCTCATGGATGACTTGATGATCTGGAGAAACAGGGAGGAGGAGATTCAGGAACAGTTGGGTGCTTGGGAGGATGATGTTTAGTGTAAACAAATGTGAGATCCTGGTTACAACTAGAAAGAGAGCTAGACCAAATAGTGGAGTAAGGACTGGAGGTGAACAATTGAAGAAGGTGGGAAGTGTTAAGTACTCGGGAAGTGTGACAGAGGAAATAGGAAGAAATGAGAGGAAGATCAGTGAACATGGCAGACAGGCACAAGCATTCCTGTGAAGTGTTAGGGGCCTGGTTTGGAACAAATACAACCCACAAAAAAGCAAAGAATCTACTACACCCAAATACTGACCTATGCATCTCAAACATTGATAGTGAAGATAAGAGATGTAAGCATATTACAGTCATGTAAAATGAAGTTCCTCAGAAGTAGGATACAAGTAACAAGGAGAGACAGGATGACAAACGGGTAAGGGAAATAGTGCAAGAGGAACCCTTGCAGAGTAGAAACATCAAGACTAAGATGGTAGGTGAACTTTTTTTAAGTGCACCTACCATCTTAGTCTTGATGTTTCAATCCTACTCTACATGAGAGGATTCCAAAGCAGAAGTGTGAAATGGAGACACAAAGAAAATGACCATGAGGAAGACCAAGAAATAGATAGCTGAAAGGTTTCGAGGAGTGTGTTGAAAAAAAGAGGTGAGGATTGGATAAGAGTGAACACAGAGAGATGGTGGGGAAACAGGGCTAGATGGTGACATTTATGTTCCAAACAGACCCAGCCTGTGTTGTTGTTGTTGTTGTTGTTGTTGAGGATGATGATGATGATGATGACGATGATTCAAATGTAAACCTGTGACTGACTGAGGGCTACAGTGTTTTGATTTAAAATTATGGTTCTTATTTCCACAATATTAGGTGCTTTATTGAATGATACAATTTACTGTGTCATACTCTTGCACTGCCTTGTTTAATATTTTGGATTTGTTCATTCAAAACAATTTCTTTCACATACAAGCTACAAATATTCCAACATTTCAAATAAATGTCATGAGAAGAATTCAACCCACAAATCACATTTAAAAAATGTCTTACATAATATTCTTTTATTATGAAGGATTAATTTTGAGCTTTATCACAATCTATTTATCTCCTTGTTTGTGTGTGTGAATGAAAGAAGACCTAATAGAAGACAAAACTAAAGCTAGAAACATCACTCAGTTCCTGGATGCCGAGAATGATGCAGTACCGGTTTACTGTTTGAAGTTCCATGTACTCATATCACCAATCATTTAGTGAGTCTCCCCATATACTCCACTGAGCAGACACTGGCAATGATATTATGTACACATTTACATCTATTCTGCAGTCATAACTGTGGTACCATGGAGTGATACCACCCACTGGCATCTCACAGCTGGCAATGGAAAGGCATGTTTCTGACAGACACTGACATCAGTTGCACAGGTACCCGGTGCATCCAAAGACGCCCGCCCACTGGGCCATGCCTTCAGCTGCTACAACTATGAGGGCCCTCTCCTGCTGCAATATAGGACAGCTGGCAGCAGCTACACACTCCAGTCTCTGTCACAGTCTTTGACAGTCTTCAGCCTTTGACAGTTCACCCATGCATTAGGGGGAGCCTCATACCACATGCTACTTCCATTTGCTTCTTGTGATAACTGGACTTTACTGCTGTTAATTTCTTTTCAACACTTGGAGAGATCTGCAAGTTAAGTGAAACTTCTATTTGCTATATTACGTTTTAGATAATCATTTCTGCTTCTGTCCAGCGTCCCTACAATGACAGGTGCAGCAGCACCAGTCCATAGCCCACCTCTCCTTACCATTGTGTACAAAGTAGTACACAACAAACATGGTGACAAGATATTTTCATTTCCATGTGTCGCAGTCTTCAAGTATCATGACTTATTACTTTACTGTCATCTTTTTTGTTGCTTTTATCTGCTGTGGGCTTGTATTCCCCTGTGTTTGTTTTGCTTGTGCTATTTATGGTCTACGTTCTGAGGTTGCTGCATTGGCCTCTGGTTTTTTTCAGTGCTATTTTGTATTGCTTTTTCCATCTTTGTGCATTGCTTAGTTCAAAATGTCTACCATACCACAATTGCCTGCTGCACCACATACCATTGATCTTAACTCGGGTTATTCAGTTTCGGAGCAAACAAATGGCACAACTACTTGAAGTGATGATTTGCTTCATGATGGCACACATTGTTTCGAAAATGACACTGGAACCAATGGCAGTGCCCTCGCCCATACGCTGCATTTGTGCTGCCATTTCATGAACTTAAAGGTACAGTAGAAGACTGAAATGAATACCATGCACAGTTCAACATGAACATTGCAGTACATTATATACAATGTCCTGACAAACGTTCTTACTTCTTGACTCGGCAAGAGTGACTGTTAATAGGTTGTGCACCAAACACTCTCTCACCTCGCACCCAGAACATGCAAAGATGAGGAACTATTACAGGCGCTTACATAGTATTATGAGGACAGAGTGCAAGTGGCAGCTGCCTGTTACAAATTCATTAGGTTGCGTAAGCAACAAGGACATACACACCTTCAGTGGGTAAATGAATTGCAGGGCCTTACTAGGCAGTGCAGATTCAAATGTGACTGTGGCAAATACTACAGTGATTCAATGATTCGTGATGTGATCATGCACAACGTAGTTAAATCTCGACATACCCAGAACATTACCTTCAACAGGTTCTGCAGATTCTTGGTTGACAAGATACCTGAGAAAATGCAGCAGAAAGTTATGAGGTAGCAACTGTTTGTTCTGTAGATAGACAAGACAAATAGGCCTTGTGACACGGATGGTCACAACCACAGTTTTCATGTAAACTAGTGTCACATTTGGCACAATGATTGAAGTCATGCCCTCAGTGTGATACTGCATGTGATCACCGATTTTGCCCTTTGCATGAAGCAACTTGCCTTTTTTTTTTTTTTTTTTTTTTTTTTTTTTGCAAATGGGGTCATGTACAGTCTGTGTGCCTACAGAAATGTAAGGCACAGCCTTCTGCAACTCCTTCAAATAAATCTAACTCACAAACAGTGTGTAGTGTGTTTTCAAAGCTCAAAAGTGTCACTAGTGCAAAAAACAGTGTAATGGCCATTAGGAAAGGTTTTCCTGCAGTGCTATGTAAGGACAATAAACTTTTTGTATCTCTTACCATTGCTGGACAATCAGTCCATTTGCAACTTGACACTAGAGCTTCAGTGACTTTGTTCAAGCAGTCATCAATTCAGAACGAGATTTTCACTCTGCAGCAGAGTGTGCGCTGATAAGAAACTTCCTGGCAGATTAAAACTGTGTGCCGGACCAAGACTCGAACTCGGGCAAGTGCACTACCAACAGAGCTACCAAAGCACGACTCATGCCCTGTCCTTACAGCTTTAATTCTGCCAGTACCTCATCTCCTACCTTCCAAACTTTGCAGAAGCTCTCCTGTGAACCTTGCAGAACTAGCACTCCTAAAAGAAAGGATATTGGGGAGACATGGCTTAGCCACAGCCAAGGGGATGTTTCCAGAATGAGATTTTCACTCTGCAGCAGAGTGTGCGTTGATATGAAACTTCCTGGCAGATTAAAACAGTGTGCTGGACTGAGACTTGAACTCGGGACCTTTGCCTTTCGCAGGCAAGTGCTCTACCATCTGAGCTACCCAAGCATGACTCACGACCTGTCCCCACAGCTTTAAGGAGATGAGGTACTGGCAGAAGTAAAGCTGTGAGGACAGGGCATGAGTCGTGCTTGGGTAGCTCAGTTGGTAGAGGACTTGCCCGCGAAAGGCAAAGGTCCTAAGTTCGAGTCTCGGTCCGGCACACAGTTTTAGTCTGCCAAGAAGTTTCAGTCATCAATTGCTTGACAAACTTAAGTTGTGCACCTCATGCCATACATTCATGGGGTATAACAGCCAAGACATTCCTGTCTTGGGCACTTTTAGACTTCTTGCAACTTTCCAAAATCTGACAAATACAGTGCCATTAACACTCCTTTGCTCCTTGGACAGTGCTAATATTTTTGATCTAGACTCTTTTGATTTGTTAGTATTAGGCGTTTGGATTAGTCATTCAGGACAATGTATTTTCTGTTACTTCCTTTGATCCTCCAGACAGTGTTGTTAAGTTATGCGCAGAATTTCAGGATTTGTCTTCTGAGGGTTTAGGCAAAGCCAATAATTGTGTTGCTCATGTTGCAATGAAGGACAATGCACAGCCATATTTTGTTTGAGCTCATTCTGTTCTTCATGCTCTTCGAGAACAGATTGCTCATGGACTTACTGCTTTGCAAGACGATGAGGTTGTAACACCCATTACTGTCAGTCAGTGACGGGTGCTTCTGTTATTCTAAAGAAGCCTCCTGGCAGACTCCAACTGAGCCCAAGTTTAAGGAAACTGTGAATCCTCAGTCAGTCATTGACATCTGCTGTGCCCGAAATTACCGATTGACAAATTGGGTGCTGGGCGTTACTTTTCCAAAACTGACTCACACAGCACTTACTTGCAGATACATCTGGATGAGCACTCACAACAGGTCTTTGTCGTTAATACTCATCTGGGTCTCTTCAAATTTTTGAGACTGCCATTTGGTAGCACTTCCGCACCCGCCGTATTTCAGCACTTTCTGGAGCAACTGACTGCAATAGGTCCTTTTTGCTTGAAATATTTAGATGACATTATCATCTCAGATCACATTCCTGAAGAAAACATCAGCAATCTTCGTACTCCGTTTCAAATGTTGTCTGCATCCGGTCTCAAGTGTGACAAAGACAAATGTGTGTTTTTTCAGACAGAACTTGAGTCCTTAGGACATGTCATTAACAGCCAGGTTGTTCACCCTTCGCAGTCACATTTCCTTGTTATCTGTGACCTTTCACCCCCACAAAATTTATGGAAACTGCAGTCTGTGTTAGTGAAGTTATCATACTACATTCCGTTTATTCCTAATGCCACGCAGGTTGTGGCTCCTTCACATTGCTTGCACAGGAGGAATGTTCTTTTTGTTTGGTCACAAGAGTGTCAGTCTGCGTTCTGCAAGTTGAAAGATGTTGTGCTTGGTGGTCAATGCCTTGTTCATTTTGACCCAGCCAAATTTGTGGTTGTAGTTGTGGACACTTCCTTTTATGGCGCTCGTGCAATTTTTTTCAATAAATTTTGTTCTATTGACAGGCCAACAGACTTTGCTTCAAAGTTGTTGACCAAAGCTCAGTTCAATTACTTGCAAATAGAAAATGCCATTGTATATGGCATAACAAAGTCTCACCAGAATCTCTTTGGCAAAAAATTTTACTTAGTGACAGAAAATAAACCTCTTTAATCTTTTTTTAGTCTTTCTCAGTCAGTCTCAACTCGCACAGTGCACAAGCTGCAATGGTGGACTCTTCTTTTGTCAAATTACCAATATGAGATTTTATATCAGCCTACTTCTAAGCATGCCAACACAGATGCTCTTTCTCGCCTCTCCATTGCCCCTGATTCAGGATTTGACAAGTCCTTTGCTTCTTGTTGCTACACTGATGCACAACACACAAATGCTTTCCATAGCTTTCCGCTTAATCACTGGAAAATTGCCCAGGCCACAGCTGCAGATCTCGATCTACAGTCTCAGTTGCGCTACACCTGCACTGGTTGGTCGTGTTCAGCGAGACGAATTTGTAACTCTGTGGTTCGCCGATATTTTGCTCATTGGCACACCCTTGCAGTTCACCAATGTGCCATTTTGCTCGGCACCCATAATGGCAGGGTCACATGTTGTGGTTTCCTTGGTTCTCCAGCCTGATGTGCTTCATTTGCTACACCACAGTCACTGGGGCATCATTCGCACCAAGCAGGTGGCGCGATGTCATTACACTTGGCACTGTCTATGCTCAAACTGAACAGCTGACTTCTCAGTGCCAAGCCCATGCTGAAAATCGGTCAGCTGCACCTCAGCAATTTTTTGAATGGCCCAAACCTCAAGCACCTTGACGAGGTCTACACTTGGGTTTTGTGGGTCCTTACTGGAATGTAAGTTGGGTCATCACCGTTGATGCTTTCAGCGAATTTCCCTTCATGGTTCCTATGCACACGATTACAGCTCGTTCAACAGCCCAGGCCTTGTAGTCAATCTTTTGCCTTGAGAGATTGCCTGAAGTGATTGTGACTGACAATCGACCTCAATTTGTCTCTGCCAAGTTTGAACAGTTTTGCACCACCTAAGGCATTAACCACATCATGAGTGTGCTGTTCCACAATCCACTGGTGAAGTTGAATGATCTTCACATACATTTAAGCAACCGATAAATAAAGCTCATGCTTCCTATACAGAGGATAAAGCTCTGTTGCTCTTCTTGTATTCCTACTGTTCCCTGCCATGTGACGGACCATCGTCGGCACAGTTGTTACATGGGCAGAGCCACTACACTTTGCTTCACTTGCTGTGCCTGCCATAGGAGGTGGTGCCCACTCTGTCCATTCCGGCAAATTATCACACTAACAAATCAGTCTTTTACAGACTGCATGGCAGACAGAGGCACTGGGAGTGAGGCATCATTGTAGAACTTATTGAACATACTATGGTTTTACTGCTGCAAGGACTGAGAGGATTGCTAAGATGCCACCAGAATCAAATTCGTCCATGTTAATTGCATGATCCTGTCGCAGGCCTCGCTGCATCCAGCTCCAAGGGGGCCCATGCCATTGATGCTGGACCTGAAGCCATTGCAAGTTGACACCCTTTCACAGTCATCGCCATCTCAACAGCCATCATCGCCTGGAGATGGGCCCCTCTTCTCAGTGGTTTTCCCACATGTTGCCTTGAATCTCTCTGCGGTCATCAAGATACCTCCGACTTCATTTGCTCCTCCATCTCTGATTGTGGGTGCATGCCCTCCGCCCAATTTTCAGCTGGTGTTCTCGGGAGAGCTCAGGGCATACGCTGGGGCATGGGTAGCAGCTCGGCACCAGCCTTTGGCTGCAGTCTCCTCAATGCCAGTTGCATCCAGCCATCACCTCCTCCTCCTCCCCCCCCCTCCCCCAGCCTCCTCCCTCTCCCTTGTTGTTCTTTCATCCACATTACATGGTGAGGGTCAGAAGGTTGGAGGGTGGGCGGGAGGGATATGGTACCATAGATTGATACTGTCCACTGGCGTCTCACAGTTGGTAAAGGAAATGCATGTTTATGACAATCACTGATAAGAGGTTGTGCAGGAACCCAGTGGATCCAATGGTGTGTGCTCACTGTGTCATGTCTTCAATGCTCCGACTACAAGTGCCTGCTGCCACTGCAATATAGGATGGCCAGCAGCCCCCAGCCTCTGTCGCAGTCTTTGACAGTCTTCAGTATTTGCGAGTCTTTGACAGTTTGCTTGTGCATTTGTAACAGGAGCCTCACACAGCACGACACCTGTGTTTGGTTCTTTTGATAGCTGGACTGTATTGCTGTTTGTTCTTATTATATGTTTGTTAATCATGCATGCTCCTTTCCGGCTTCAATATGACGACAGACGCTGCACCACTCTGAAGCCCACCTCTCCTTACCATTGTGTATGAAGTAGTACACAACAGTACTTCTTATAGTCTAACTACATTCCCTGCCACACAACATTTTTCTGGAGGTAAAAATTTTAACATAAAATACATACAAATGTTTGAGAAGAGATTTTGACATTTATGGACTCTAATAACTGAACATTTCACATTTATCAAGCTTAGAAATGTACCGTGAGACAGTGTCATAATAACAACTATGATGAATAAACAAAATGTCATATGGGATGACCAGCAAACTCCCAAAAATAACAAGTTGCTGCCAACAAATATATTGTATTACTATTTTCATCATCATCATCATTGCAATTCTGCGACAACAGCAAGCAAGAGAAAAAAATTTAAGAGCAAATGCTTGCTTGCTACAAAAAACCTAAAAAACTGGATGGAATAATTTTGGTGTACTTCTACAAAAAAACAGCAGAGAACTTCACAAACCATTATTTCCCTTAACTGGATGGATAACAAGATCTATTTTCTGCTGCCGACACTTCTGATACTTTAAATCTTCCTCTATCTCCATGCGAACATCATCAGGAAGAGCGGACAGAAAACTTGGATCGACCTGAAGAAGAGAGAAAAAACAACACTACAGCTCATAAAAACATAAAAATTACAAATACATATACTTACAATAATAAAGTGCATTTTCAAACCAAGCATGTTGCACTAGAAATGATTTTATCGAAATATCTTAAATCCTTTGTCGATTGTGAAATTATGTTTTTGGACTGAACCTTAATATCACAAGCTGAAACTAATTAGACAGTGCTTAATTCAGCAGAGGAGTACTTTTATATATTCTGTTTGTTTCAAAATACTGACTTTAAAAAATTAAACTTTTTATTCTAAAAGCAGAGAAATGATACTTATGAGGTAATTATTTCATTCCAAAATGAGAGAGAACACTATAGGTGAGTGAGAGATATGAGAGGGGTTATCTGAATTCAGTCAGCAATTTTTCTGGTGATATGGTCTGCAGAAAATGATTGTTCACTTTAGCTCCTCATCTATATCTACATCCATACTCCGCAAGCCACCTGATGGTGTGTGGTGGAAGGTACCTTGAGTACCTCTACCGGTTCTCTCTTCTATTCCAGTCTCATATTGTTCGTGGAAAGGAAGATTGTCGGTATGCCTCTGTGTGGGCTCTAATCTCTCTGATTTTATCCTCATGGTCTCTTCGTGAGATATATGTAGGAGGGAGCAATATACTGCTTGACTCTTCCGTGAAGGTATGTTCTCCAAACTTCAACAAAAGCCCATACTGAGCTACTGAGCATCTCTCTTGCAGAGTCTTCCACTGGAGTTAATCTATCATCTCCGTGACGCTTTTGTGATTACTAAATGATCCTGTAACGAAGCACACTGCTCTCCACTGGATCTTCTCTATCTCTTCTATCAACCCTATCTGGTACAGATCCCACACTGCTGAGCAGCATTCAAGCAGTGGGTGAACAAGTGTACTGTAACCTACTCCCTTTGTTTTCGGACTGCATTTCCTTAGGATTCTTCCAATGAATCTCCGACTGGCATCTGCTTTACCGACAATTTTATATGGTCATTCCATTTTAAATCACTCCTAATCCCTACTCCCAGATAATTTATGGAATTAACTGCTCCCAGTTGCTGACCTGCTATATTGTAGCTAAATGATAAAGGATCTTTCTTTCTATGTATTCGCAGCACATTACACTTGTCTACATTGAAACTCAATTGCCATTCTCTGCACCATGCAACAATTTGCTGCAGATCCTCCTGCATTTCAGTACAATTTTCCATTGTTACAACCTCTCAATATACTACAGCATCATCCGCAAATAGCCTCAGTGTACTTCCGATGTTATACACAAGGTCATTTATATATATTGTGAATAGCAATGGTCCTATGACACTCCCCTGCGGTACACCTGAAATCACTCTTACTTCGGAAGACTTCTCTCCATTGAGAATGACATGCTGCATTCTGTTATCTAGGAACTCTTCAATCCAATCACAAAATTGGTCTGATAGTCCATATGCTCTTACTTTGTTCATTAAACGACTGTGGGGAACTGTATCAAATGCCTTGTGGAAGTCAAGAAACACAGCATCTACCTGGGAACCTGTGTCTATGGCCCTCTGAGTCTCGTGAACGAATAGCGTGAGCTGGGTTTCACACAATCGCCTTTTTCGAAACCCATGCTGATTCCTACAGAGTAGATTTCTAGTCTTCAGAAAAGCCATTGTGCTCGAACATAATACGTGTTCCAAAATTCTACAACTGATCAATGTTAGAGATACAGGTCTATAGTTTTGCACATCTGTTCGACATCCCTTCTTGAAGATGGGAATGACCTGTGCCCTTTTCCAATCTTTTGGAATGCTCCACTCTTCTAGAGACCTACGGTACACCGCTGCAAGAAGGGGGGCAAGTTCCTTCGCGTATTCTGTGTAAAACTGAGCTGGTATCTCATCAGGTCCAGCGGCCTTTCCTCTTTTGAGCGATTTTAATTGTTTTTCTACCCCTCTGTCATCTATTTTGATATCTACCATTTTGTCATCTGTGCAACAATCTAGAGAAGGAACTACAGTGCACTCTTCCTCTGTGAAATGGCTTTGGAAAAAGACATTTAGTATTTCGGCCTTTAGCCTGTCATCCTCTGTTTCAATACCATTTTGGTCACAGAGTGTATGGACATTTTGTTTTGATCCACCTACCATTTTGACATAAGACCAAAATTTCTTAGGATTTTCTGCCAAGTCCGCACATTGACCTTTACTATCGAACTCATTGAATGGCTCTCACATAGCCCTCCTCACATTACATTTCGCTTCGTATAATTTTTGTTTGTCTGCAAGGCTTTGGCTATCTTTATGTTTGCTGTGAAGTGCCCTTTGCTTTCGTAGTAGTTTTCTAACTCGTTTGTTGTACCACGGTGACTGTTTTCCATCTCTTACGATATTGCTTGGCACATACTAATCTAATGCGTACTGTACAACGGTTTTGAACTTTGTCCACTGATCCTCGACACTATCTGTACTTGAGGTAAAACTTTTGTGTTGAGCCGTCAAGTACTCCGAAATCTGCTTTTTGTCACTTTTGTTAAACAGAAAAATCTTCCTACCTTTTTTTAATATCTCTATTTATAGCTGAGATCACAGATGCTGTAACCACTTTATGATTGCTGATTCCCTGTTCTGTGTTAACTGTTTCAAATAGTTTGTGTCTGTCACCAAAAAGGTCTAATATGTTATTGCCACGAGTCGGTTCTCTGTTTAACTGCTCAAGGTACTTTCAGAAAAAGCACTTCAACAAATTTCACTGGATTCTTTGTCCCTGCCACCCGTTATAAACGTTTGAGTCTCCCAGTCTATATCTGGTAAATTAGAATCTCCACCCAAAACTATAACATGGTCGGGAAATCTACTCGAAATATTTTCCAAATTTTCCTTCAGGTGTTCTGCCACAACAGCTGCTGAGCCAGGGGCCCTACAGAGACATCCAATTACCATGTTTGAACCTGCTTTAACCCTGACCTTCACCCAAATAATTTCACACTTCCGATCTCCGTCAATTTCCTTCGACACTACTGCACTTTTTATCGCTATAAACGTGCCTCCCCCTTCACTGTCCAGCCTGTCTCTGCGGTATACATTCCAGTCTGAGTTTAGCATTTCATTACTTTCTACATCTAGTTTCAGCCAACTTTCCATCCCAAGTACTATGTGAGCATTGTGACAGCAGTTCTGGACCTTTCTATAGACGCTCCTGCAGTTTACTATTAACACATTAATATTGTCATTCCCTGTTACATTTTGCCTACTGCTACCTTGTCACGTCTCAGGTGGTGTCTTGTCAGGCCTAGGGAGGGAATTCTCTAACCTAAAAAACCCACATGTGCATTCCACATGTACTCCACAACTCTTGTAGCTGCTTCCTGCAAGTAGTGCACGCCTGACCTATTCAGGGAGACCCTACATTTCTCTATCCGATAGCGGAGGTTGAGAAATTTGCACCCCAGATCTCAGCAGAATCGTCTGAGCTTCTGGTTTAAGCCTTCCACTCGGCTCCAAACCAGAGGACCGCAATTGGTTCTGTGAACGACACTACAAATAGTTAGCTCAGATTCTAGCCGGCGAGCGAGGCTTTCCGCCTTCACCAACTCCGCCTCTCACCTGTATGAACTGAGGATGACCTCTGAACTCAGACGGCAGGAGTCATTGGAACGATTTGCAGTCGGGTGCAACCACTGCTCTCTATCGCCACCGGCAGGGCCTCCTCCACGTCTCGGATGAGACCTCCCGGCAAGCAGACAGATTGAACACTGGCCTTCTTTCCCGACCATTCCGCTATTTCCCTAAGGGGCTCCATCACTCGCCTAACATTCGAGTTCCAAATCACTAATAAACCCCTCCCCCTGTGTGCCTGCTCGGATCTTGCTGAAGGAGCAGCCACATGTCCACTCACAGGCAGAGTGGGCGATGCCACATGGCCAGCCTCCACATTGCCCTCCACCTCGTGCGATGCGAATGCCGTTGAACCTGCAACTCCCCTCGGGGAGAGGTTGGCCCAACCACGCCCGGTACTCGCGAAGATGTCTCGACAGCAAGGACTGTGGGTGAAGCATGTAACACCTGGGGTGTACCATGCGATGCACCAGACTCCCCTCTGCCGCTACACTCCGAGGCAGCAGCCTGAAGATGGCTGAACGTGGCCATCAGCACGTTCAGCTGTTCGCAAACAGTAGCCAGCTCCTCCTGCGTCCATACACAGCAATCACACATCCTATCCATTCTAAGAAATCAACAATTTACTGTAGAGAGATAAGTAATCAACTTAACTAGACTGCTTATTTACTAAAGGCGGCTGACAGCTGACTAAACTGTGGTTATTAGACACTTCTTGTTGGAAACAATGAAAATAAGCACTAACTGTCTCTGGACTGTATTCAAAACAAACACGAAATCTACGGAACACTACTACTAGTACTCAAAAATTAAAGCTTCCTAAAATCAAAAACACAAGGTAAAAGAAGTAACAAGAAATAAAAACACAGCTAATATTTAAATTTTCTTTCTCTCAGCAGAAAAAACAATATTAGATTTGCAAGAAAAATTTATGCTGACACTGAATTTTGTTGCGAACAGTGTTAGTTGGACGTTAAACGCATTTTCCACAGAGTTACATTTATTGGAAAAATGGTCAATGGCTAAATCAAATAATTTTGTAGCTGGAGATTGATGCTGACAAGGCGTATGAATGGCCAATAAGACATTGTAATAAATAATAAACATTACTGGAAATAGGAGTTACATTATGATGTTTCCCTATTTGTCCTAAGAGAACAGTCTTTATCTACAATTGTATAAAAAGATGCAAATCTGATGTTATATCAGTACTATGATTATGTTGTCAAGATGACAACTACACACCATTATATGTTTGCTAATGAACATAATTCACTTCCATTTTTTTCTATGCTAGGCATATATAAGTTTTCCAGAGAATGGCAGATGGTTGAGAGGTGCATTAATGAATAAAGAACGTATCAGTGTAGGCTTGTTTTCATGGGTATATCCTGATAAATCAGTGTCAGTTCATTAAACCAAAATTCTAAAGCAAATTGTACAATACCACACAATTCTCTTAATGCTGTGCCATCAATATGGGGTTCTTCAACATGGTAGTAATTTCATACATCCATAACAAGATTATTATGTTGTACCAAAAGCAGTGTACTAGACTAGAAGAGGTGAAGGTACAGTAAAGCTGTTCTCAGCTCAAAAGCTAATCTGAACACCACAGCGCTTTACTAAGCACATTCTATTGGAGTTGGTAAGCCCTTGCCTTTCTTTGACATCTGAAATGACACACTGCCAGTCATACAAGTACCTACAGTTTACTATGGATCCTGAACAATGGTGAAACTTGAAATTTTGCACTTATACAAATTATTGTCAGAGATGAAAGAGGTGATAAATGACAGGAAAAAATCCTAGTAACATAGGAGGACTGAACTCCAAATCTTGAGACTTGCAGCCTGAAACATACATATCCAGAAAACCACATGACGTGTCAAGCACATAATCATATATTGAGGAAATGTAAGTGATATTAAATGATTTCAGTATTACATAGGAAACACTTTCTAATGTTCTGTTAAATTTTGAAGCACATTTGAAAATATTTCCTATTTAAAACTATTATCATTCTCTGGCAAGCACTGACTGAAAATCCAGTTAATTTTTTAAAATGATTTGATACTACCTGCAACTGTCATTCTTTATTTATTTGTTGTACTGTTAAACAATTCCTGCAGCCTGATAAATAGAAGCAAGAAAAAGTCAGTGCATTAACAGTTAGTTAAAGGACAACACAATATCAAATCTGATCATACAAAATTACTGCACAAAAATTCAACAATGACATACTACACCATACTAGTCTGAGCACAGTGTATTTGAATGCTATCCACTGTCACTATGTTTGCGAGTACAGGATCAAACTGTTAAGAGTTAGTTATCATCCAGTAGCAAAAATTTTGAAAACATATATACTCTCTTAAATACATATAGTTGATGTTAACAGTAGAACTGACAATAATTTGATATGGCACAAATATTAATGTTTGCTTCTTATTTTCTTTTTGCACTTTTAATGGACTGGATTCTATAAAGTAATTAAATAACAGTATATTTATTTCTTACTTTACAGTCAGTCAGTCCCTCCTCCGATACACACACACACACACACACACACACACACACACACACACACACACACACGTACCAAATATTTTAAGGCAGTAATTAAAGCAGGTTACCAAAATTTGTTTTTCATATGTACCTGATACACCTCTTCATTCACAGATAAATCCTTTAGCTTTCCTTCTGCAGAACGTTTCGGAGAAACAAGATGCTTATCTTTTGTTTTTGCATCAGTTACATGCCTTGAATACATCAAAATTTCTTGTTGAATATCTTCTGGTAGCTCTGCAAGAACGTTCTTGTCGACACCGGACAATATTGATGAGGGACTGCTGCAAATTTCAGGACTGCTTCTGATAATGCTTCCTTTACTTTTTTCTTTAAAGTATGTGTCAATTTTACCACCAGGCACATCGGTCACTGCTCTTTTACCCACACAGTCTTTGAGATTTTCCTGCATCTTGTTTTCTTCATTAAGATTAGGACTTCCTACAACTGACACATTCTTGTTTGGTTTACTGTCATTGATAGAAATTTGTTTCCTGCAATCATTAATAGAATTTTTACTTGTTGATTTTGGTGCTAAAAATTTAGAAATCTCAACAGATTTAGATCCCAAGCTTTTCTGCAGTCGAGATATTTGTATGCCGACACCTCTGAGATCATTTGGTTTCGCTTGAATTTGTCTGAAGATGTTTAATACCTCCCTGAAAGAAATAATGATTTTTCAAATTGTGTAAGTAAATTTCCCCTGAAAACTGCACACTGTAACCACATAAAAGACACATCTTGAGTGAACTGCACTGAACACACAACGTACACAGCATGAAAACAAAAAAGAAGCACAACAAAGACACTCACTTGGCAATTGCATCACCGCCATCTACAGGAATTGGTACTGTAGATGATCTTGTTACATGGTCACAAACACCGTGTCCCATGAACTTCGCTGTTTCAACAGGAGCTTCATTAGCTCGAATCTGAAATGATACAAGACTAATAAATGTCAATCTCATTTTGAGAATGCTGCAGTAGATAACGTAGGCAAGAGAAATTTCTACTTACCCAGCAACAGAGGAAATATGCAAAAACAAGATGTGGCAAAAATGATAGCTATTGAAAATAGAGGTATCTTCATGTGGCAGGAGAGGGAAATGAGTTGGAAGAAATGGGATTACATATACTAGAGCTACAACTTCGCTTCCGCCAGTTTTTCCCGAAGTTTGGGACTTTTATTGAGAAAAGCTTACAAAAAATTATGATTCATAGTATTGCCCATCGGAGGCCACTACATTCTCTCATCTTTCGAATAGCATATGAATCCTGTGGCAGAAGAACTGGGCGTCTTTTGTTGGAATCCATGAATCGATTCAATTTTGCACTTGTTCATATGATCGGAAGTGCTGGTCAGACAGACTGTATGCCACTGACTGAAAAAGGTGGTAGCCAGAGAGAGCAACATATGGAGAATACGGCGGGAGGGACAGGACTTCTCATTTCAACTTTTCCATGTATATTTTGATGGGTGTTGCGACATGGGGTCGAGCACTGACCTACGGCAAAATTACCTTTACGTGTCTATCACTGTATTGCGGCCATTTGTGTTTCAGTGCTGGGATCGAACGCATCAGTTGCTTTCGATAATGATGTCCTGTGACTGTCTTCATCTGTTACAGTAGCTGTGAAAACATTCTGTCTTCCACTGCCAAGCCAGTCCTCGACATCAAAATCACTGTTCTTAAGGCGTTCAAAACATTGGTCTTACCCAGCATTTTAAGAGACACAGCCACACATTTCTTCATGTTAAAGCAGAAAATTAAAACTTCCTGCAAATGGCGAGAAATGGGTACATGAGTTGACGTACTTAATCGAGAATAACCTTATGATGCAATCACAAATCGACTAATATTTTTATGGCATTATGTTTACAGATGCCTAACCTTATTGTATTACACATATGACCAACCACCTAACCCCATTTGCCGTTACTGCCGTCTATTGCAAAATGGAAGCAAAGTTGTAGACCTAATAGAAAAATTTTCTTCTTCAATAAATCATCTGTGTGACATGACTACGTTTGAAATTTTCAGCACACATGGTATGCGTAAGAGAAGACATTACAGGTACACTTCAAAAACATCAATTCTTTTCTCTAGATATTGGTCAAGGGTTCAGTTTTTGCACCCAACGAGGAAAATGGAGTACACCAGGTGACAAATCATTTGCGTTCTCAGTTGGAGACTAAGATCCGATCTTAGGAAACAGAAAGCTCTGCAGTGATGTTATTAATCTATTTAGAGCTTTCAATGATAAGTTTGGATCCAAAAATAATTTTGAACCTTGGAACCAAAAACACAGGCAGAGCAATTTATTATGTGTCTTTAAAGTTAATGTTACCTTGCTTCTGAATAGCAGCTTTCAGAGTTGGCAGTAAAGTTTAATTTTGGAGAGTATGCAGATACTGACTGGTGGAAACAGTTTAATAGCACGTTCACTACATCCATTATGATACAGGATTATCCTGATAATTCTATCAAACACTCTAACAAAGAACGGCTCTTTTCTTTAATAGTTCCAGCTCCATCCTCTAATTTTTTGATGCTGTCTCAACTGATATCTGGTATTTACAGACATTAAGACTTTAACAATGTCTCTAATATTCTTTATTAAATTTCATATTTTAATCTGATACTACAAGTACTTAATGAACATATGTTTTGTGACATTTATTTGAAAGGGTATGTGAAATAGTCATTACTTACCTCCAACACATAGTAAAGATTGTAGGAAGTAGAATTACAAAAACTGGTACCGGTATATCACGTGAATATATCAATATTGTTGATACACTGACATATATGTGTAAACATCAGCAATGCTGTTAAAATGAAATATTGAAATTGTTGATGCAATGTCGCCATCTTTAAATGAGACTATTCACTGCTTATGTAGGGCCAACACAAGGACCCTGCAGCAAAGGAAATGTACAAGGCAAAATGAGAAGAAAATCAAATATTAACTGGTAACAACAGCAGAGACTTGAAAATTTAAACGAGAAGGAGCCAAGGAAGAAAACAGAAAATACAGATGTGTGGGAGAAATCAACTAGAACTGGAAGTACAGCATTAGATATCAATAAGATATCGAACATGAGGACTTATTACAGATTTAAAATTCAGAAGACAGTTGTCTCACAAAAAAAATATTTAACAAAGGATGGAGAATGACACCGTCTCCAGAAACAGATATCTCATGCCTTGACTCCCCAGTTGCCAATTGCCTCTCACATACACCCTGACAGGCCACAAAGGAGTGTGTCTTGTGACTTACTACTACCCAGGACTGGAGCAACTGAATCACATTCTCTGCTACAATTACAACTACATCTTGTCATATCCAGGAATGCAGAATCCTTCCCAGAATGGTAACCCATCATCCACCCCATCTCTGCAATATCATCTATCAATATCTTTGTCAGTCCTTATCCACACCTGCTCCCAACTCCCTGTGAAAGAACTAGATGCAAGACCTGTACCATAACATCTGCCTACTATTATCTACTCCATTCTGTCACATGTATTTCCTATCCCCATCAAGGCGGGAAAAGCATCCAAGTAATCTACTAACTTGGCTGCAACTACTGTGTTAGCAAGACTAACAGCCCATCTATCAGTAGCCATGTCTTTTGCAGTTCATGTCTAGGGAGGAGGAGGAGGATGTTAGTGTTTAACGTCCTGTCGACAACGAGGTCATTAGAGACGGAGCGCAAACTCGGGTGAGGGAAGGATGGGGAAGGAAATCGGCCGTGCCCTTTCAAAGGAACTATCCCGGCATTTGCCTGAAACGATTTAGGGAAATCACGGAAAACCTAAATCAGGATGGCTGGAGACGGGATTGAACCGTCGTCCTCCCGAATGCGAGTCCAGTGTGCTAACCACTGCGCCACCTCGCTCGGTCATGTCTAGGGATTGGAATATTTTGCAGAAACTATAGATTAGGGGTTTTTAGCAAAATAATATGGAATCAGTGGTTTTTACGAGATAGCACAAAAATTGTAATTTTGTTGCATAAAAATGTTATACACTGGGGGTGGTATGTTACTAATATTCTTGAGTGATGGTTATTGAATGTTAAAACTGCATTTGACTTCTAATTTCCTCAAGGCTGAGGTCCTTGTATAATCTTAAAATGACAGTGCACTTCTCATGTAACAAATTTTGTTGGGTGGATGAAAACTGCACTGAAATAGGCAAACTACAATACCAAATTTGGCAAAAATACCATGGAATTTTCCAAAAAACACCAGATCTGACAAAAAATAACATCAGATTTAGCAAACAACACCAAATTTGGTAAAATAAACAGTAGCAAATTTTGAAAAAAAAAAAATGCTGAATTTTGCAAAAATATTAAACTGAATCTGACAAATTACAACACCAACTTTGACCATAAAATAAAGTGATTTTTTCCTGTCCATATTCTTTGTTGGTTGCCCTTGTTCATTCATACAGAAATGTAATGTTCCGCTGTATATATGGTGGTGCTATGCCAGCTAGATAATGAAGAACTGTGAATTGAATTGTGTTTTATTCATCTCAATTTGCAATCCATTTGGTTTGCGTATAGGAGACATGTCAAAAATTTATAATACAGCTACAATGATTTTTACACTAATAAATAATAGCACTACAATAAATAGTAACAGTATAACAACATTTCTTGGAATATGTAACACATTGTATCAAACTCAAATTTCCAGTGTGTCCTCCATGAATTCATCTACCGAGTAATAACATTTCAGTGTCAATATCTCATACAGCTTTCTTTTAAGTGGATCTAAATTCATCTGCATCAACTTGTTCCCTTTTAATTTATTACAAATTTTCATTCCCATGTATTTTGGTCCCAGGGCATACAGTCTGAGGCAGTGGGAAGGGAGCATACAATTTTCTTTGTTTCTAGTATCATGTGAATGGACAAAATGGTTTCCCTCAAATAATTCATGTCTGGTGTACAAAAATATAATAATCTCATACATGTATAGGAATGGCAGAGTTAATATTTTTGAAATTTCTTGGTTACAGGATTTAACACCTAACTCTGATTTGATGACTGACCACACAGCCGTTGTCTTACTTTTATGATTTAATATTAGCCTGTTATTTGCCAGTTGTTTTGCTGCCTTGATAAATTTTTTGAATATGGTTTTATAGAGTCTAACATATTCAATGAAATCAAAATCTTTATTACATTTTAGTTCTCTGTGCAGTTGCTTTTTCCTTATACTGGTAATTTATATGGCCTAGGTAATCCACTTTAATTTATTTGTCGTTTTATTGCTGCAGAGTCTAGATGGAAGTGTTTCATTAAAGACGCCGAGAACACTATTTAGGAAGTTCTCAAAGTTTTCATCACCTGAGTCACAATGATCAAAAGGCCTTGTTTTCTCTTTTTGCTTCTTACTAAATATTAGTAAGTTTTCTTTGCTAAAGTTAGTGCTCATATGGGTTCTTATACGTGAAATGTTCCAATCTGTTTGTGGCAGCTCAACGAACAATGCACAATGATCTGAAATACATAGATCTAGACAAAATTTATACACATCTTCATACACATAATTAGTAGAACACTTCCAATACAGGTTGCTGATTGGCCATTGTCTCTGGTAGATTCAAAGAAATTCAATTTGAAACCATATTTCTTTACTAAGTCAGTGAATCTTGAAGCGTGGCTACTATCACATGTGATATCCATATTAAAATCAGCAGCTATTACCTTTTTTTTTTCTCTACAAAGGTCTCCTAGCTTAATTTGAGGCTTACATAAGAATAGTTCTATTGTTGACGTCCCTGGAATTCTGTATAATGAGATTATTATAACATTTGCTAGTGAGTCCACTACTTCCATGCAACAGCTCTCAAACACACATTCTTCATTTAAATAATAAAAACAATTTCTGATCTCATAATTTATATCACTATGTAGAAGTATACATCGGCCTCCATGTGACTTTTTTCTTCTGCAAAAATTTTAATTGTGTCCTCAGTTAAACAGTGTTCATTTAAACAAACAACTTTAATATTTGCACATTCTGACAGAATGATTTCCAATTCGTCTATTTTGGAGCTTTTATTGTTTGAAGCATCAGTTTAAACCATTTATATTCCAGTGGATAACGCATCTACTTTGACTATTACTTATAGACTTTGGCACATTTCTTACCAGATAATGGATTGGTTTTGTCTTTCTTTGGCAAGACACTTTGCACTTAGAACTTAGTTGAGATAAATAAAAATGACTCCTAGTTTATTGCACTGTTCTCTAATACTGCCGTTTATTCTCTGCACATAGCTATCACTCACTGATCTCCTGTACACGATGCCACTGATTATTATCCTGGAATTCATGTAGAATCTTCTGGTCATTTGGATAAGATTCCTTGTGTGGTTTACAATTTCTTCTTCGCTGTTGTTTCAAAGCGAATTTGTTCCCATATGGACAAAAACATCTTTTGGATTTCTGCTACACTTATCTGCCGCGTTCTCTCTTGAGTTTAAGACGCTGTTTAGGTGTGTATGTAATTGATGCATTCTGATTCATAGTCGAATGTCACTTTTGGAGTTTGGAACGACTATGTTTTTCAACAATGAGTCACCTATAATAAAGAAAGCTTATTAATGAGTATAAATTTCAAATATCCATCTGCAGGGATCAATCAATAGATCAGCCTTTGGGCACGTGCTGACCAATACTACAAAGGACTGAAATATTCATCTCCTGTGTAGCATATGGGCGAGACTGTAGTTCTCAATGTTTAGGACAATCATCTTCATAGGTAGCTCCTGACAACCTGTGAAAAAGGTTGTTTCTTGCAGAAATCTGTTTCTTGGTATTAAGGCAGTGTCTCCTGCAGGCCAATGTATAGTGTAGGGTTACACCCACATAGTTTTGTGGTAAAACAATACTCCAGCTCTCAGCCATTTATTTTGATTCTATTTGCTGCACCCTTGTTTTCAGTATTCAGTTAGGTTGTTCAAACATTACAAAGTATATTTCCACTTCTTCAAATTTTGGACAGTTTTGTTGGATGTAACTCATCAGCACACATTAATTTCTTTCTACTATCAGAAAAAGACTGGTCCTTAGTATAAATGTTGAAAAGTCATTGGAGGAAATCATCTTATGGTTTTTTCAATTTTCTTTGAAGAAGATATTCCACCAGTTCTGACAGGTCATATCTCTAGTGATTTGATACATTTTGCTGAGCAACGTCTCATGGTATATTTATCGCTAGTGGCCACTGACTTCACAATGATGGCTCCTCAACTATTTTCGTTTTTGAACTCCACCTATGGTTCAAATCATCAATCACTGAGTAGGCAGCTATTTTGATAACTTGCATATCAAACAGATACAGAATTTTTAAAAATGAAACACACACTGTTGGCTAATGGGTCAACAAAAGTGACAGCAGCAAAAATGATATCTGCAGGGTTACAAGAATAATAAATTTTGTAAGTATAACCAGATACACTGTAAGATACTCTTTAAACAATCAGCTGTCTTCAGTGCGTTGTAAGAGTACAAAAAATTGTATGGTACATAAGAAAGAATTTGTGGTTGCTCAGAAACACATCTTAGTCCTGATTATTTAGTAAAAGGAAGAATGAATATTAATATGGGGAAAAATAAGGTGTAAACATCCTGGACCTCCAATAAATAAAAAAGCTAAAAGTTCATAGATGCATAAGGTGCAAACATTCTGGAAATTACATTAAATAAAAAATCTGAAAATGCATAGTGGCATAATTTGTTAGGGAATAAATATACTCACACAACTTCAGAGAGAGAGAGAGAGAGAGAGAGAGAGAGAGAGAGAGAGAGAGAGACTTAACAAAAATGTTACTTCAGAAAAGCTGTTAAAATGTTATACCAGAAGCAGAAAAGCCGATACACGGATATAGTAATAATTATTCTTCCTTTGAAAAACAGGGAAAGGAACAAGGAATAAAGACGGCAGGGGAGGGGCAGTTATTCTGGTATACTGCCCTCCTATCACAGCAAACAGTAATATGGGGAGTACAGATGCAGATATACTAGATGCCTCCTACACATTTGAAGACTACCTCAACACTCTGAGTATTGTAAAAACTGCATGAAACAGTAAATAATAAAAGTTTAGTTATGCCTGGAGTTCTCACTACCAAAAGAGCAGTTATGGCATGAATCCACTATCTGTATGATTGTTTTATTGCAAAGTGATCTCTATTAATTTTGAGCATATAGAGGATTTCGAATACATAGGGGCTAATCCCCCCATGAACCATGGACATTGCCGTTGGTGGGGAGGCTTGCGTGCCTCAGCGATACAGATAGCCATACCGTAGGTGCAACCACAATGGAGGGGTATCTGTAGAGAGGCCAGACAAACGTTTGGTTCCTGAAGAGGGGCAGCAGCCTTTTCAGTAGTTGCAGGGGCAACAGTCTGGATGATTGACTGATCTGGCCTTGTAACACAAACCAAAACGGCCTTGCTGTGCTGCTACTGCGAACGGCTGAAAGCAAGGGGAAACTACAGCCGTATTTTTCCCGAGGGCATGCAGCTTTACTGTATGGTTAAATGATGATGGTGTCCTCTTGGGTAAAATATTCTGGAGGTAAAATAGTCCCCCATTCAGATCTTCGGGCGGGGACTACTCAATAGGACGTCGTTATCAGGAGAAAGAAAACTGGCGTTCTATGGATCGGAACGTGGAATGTCAGATCCCTTCATCGCGCACGTAGGTTAGAAAATTTAAAAACTGAAATGGATAGGATAAAGTTAGATATAGTGGGAATTAGTGAAGTTCGGTGGCAGGAGGAACAAGACTTTTGGTCAGGTGAATACAGGGTTATAAATACAAAATCAAATAGGGGTAATGCAGGAGTAGGTTTAATAATGAATAACAAAATAGGAGTGCGGGTAAGCTACTACAAACAGCATAGTGAACGCATTATTGTGGCCACGATAGACACGAAGCCCATGCCTGCTACAGTAGTACAAGTTTATATGCCAACTAGATCTGCAGATGACGAAGAAATGAAGAAATGTATGATGAAATAAAAGAAATTATTCAGATAGTGAAGGGAGATGAAAATTTAATAGTCATGGGTGACTGGAATTCGGTAGTAGGAAAAGGGAGAGAACGAAACATAGTAGGTGAATATGGATTAGGGCTAAGAAATGAAAGAGGAAGCCGCCTGGTACAATTTTGCACAGAGCATAACTTGATTATAGCTAACACTTGGTTCAAGAATCATGGAAGAACCCTGGAGATACTAGAAGGTTTCAGATAGATTATATAATGGTAAGACAGAGATTTAGGAACCAGGTTTCAAATTGTAAGACATTTCCAGGGGCAGATGTGGACTCTGACCACAATCTATTGGTTATGAACTGTAGATTAAAACTGAAGAAACTGCAAAAAGGTGGGAATTTAAGGAGATGGGACCTGGATAAACTGACTAAACCAGAGGTTGTACAGAGTTTCAGGGACAGCATAAGGGAACAATTGACAGGAATGGGGGAAAGAAATACAGTAGAAGAAGAATGGTTAGTTTTGAGGGATGAAGTAGTGAAGGCAGCAGAGGATAAAGTAGGTAAAAAGACGAGGGCTAGGAGAAATCCTTGGGTAACAGAAGAAATATTGAATTCAATTGATGAAAGGATAAAATATAAAAATGCAGTAAATGAAGCAGGCAAAAAGGAATACAAATGTCTCAAAAATGAGATCGGCAGGAAGTGCAAAATAGCGAAGCAGGGATGGCTAGAGGACAAATATAAGGATGTAGAGGCTTATCTCACCAGGGGTAAGATAGATACTGCCTACAGTAAAATTAAAGAAATCTTTGGAGAGAGGAGAACCACTTGCATGAATATCAAGAGCTCAGATGGAAACCCAGTTCTAAGCAAAAAAGGGAAAGCAGAAAGGTGGAAGGAGTATATAGAGGGTCTATATAAGGGCGATGTACTTGAGGACAATATTATGGAAATGGAAGAGGATATAGATGAAGATGAAATGGGAGATATGATACTGCGTGAAGAGTTTGACAGAGCACTGGAAGACCTGAGTCGAAACAAGGTCCCGGGAGTAGACAACATTCCTTTAGAACTACTGACAGCCTTGGGAGAGTCAGTCCTGACAAAACTCTACCATCTGGTGAGCAAGATATATGAGACAGGCGAAATACCCTCAGACTTCAAGAAGAATATAATAATTCCAATCCCAAAGAAAGCAGGTGTTGACAGATGCGAAAATTACTGAACTATCAGTTTAATAAGCCACGGCTGCAAAATACTAATGTGAATTCTTTACATACAAATGGAAAAACTAGTAGAAACCGACCTCGGTGAAGATCAGTTTGGATTCCGTAGAAATATTGGAACACGTGAGGCAATACTGACCCTATGACTTATCTTAGAAGCTAGATTAAGGAAAGGCAAACCTACGTTTCTAGCATTTGTAGACTTAGAGAAAGCTTTTGACAATGTTGACTGGAATACTCTCTTTCAAATTCTGAAGGTGGCAGGGGTAAAATACAGGGAGCTAAAGGCTATTTACAATCTTTACAGAAACCAGATGGCAGTTATAAGAGTCGAGGGGTATGAAAGGGAAGCAGTGGTTGGGAAGGGAGTGAGATAGGGTTGTAGTCTCTCCCCGATGTTATTCAATCTGTATACTGAGCAAGCAGTAAAGGAAACAAAAGAAAAATTTGGAGTAGGAATTAAAATCCATGGAGAAGAAATAAAAACTTTGAGGTTCGCCGATGACATTGTAATTCTGTCAGAGACAGCAAAGGACCTGGAAGAGGAGTTGAACGGAATGGGCAGTGTCTTGAAAGGAGGATATAAGATGAACATCAACAAAAGGAAAACGAGGATAATGGAATGTAGTTGAATTAAGTCGGGTGATGCTGAGGGAATTAGATTTGGAAATGAGACACTTAAAGTAGTAAAGGAGTTTTGCTATTTGGGGAGCAAAATAACTGATGATGGTCGAAGTAGAGAGGATATAAAATGTAGACTGGCAATGGCAAGGTAAGCGTTTCTGAAGAAGAAAAATTTGTTAACATCGAGTATTGATTTAAGTGTCAGGAAGTCGTTTCTGAAAGTATTTGTATGGAGTGTAGCCATGTATGGATGTGAAACGTGGACGATAAATAGTTTAGACAAGAAGAGAATAGAAGCTTTTGGATTGTGGTGCTACAGAAGAATGCTGAAGATGAGATGGGTAGATCACATAACTAATGAGGAGGTACTGATTAGGATTGGGGAGAAGAGAAGTTTGTGGCACAACTTAACTAGGAGAAGGGATCGGTTGGTAGGACATGTTCCGAGGCATCAAGGGATCACCAATTTGGTATTGGAGGGCAGTGTGGAGGGTAAAAACCATAGAGGGAGACCAAGAGATGAATACACTAAGCAGATTCAGAAGGATGTAGGTTGCAGTAGTTACTGGGAGATGAAGAAGCTTGCACAGGATAGAGTAGCATGGAGAGCTGCATCAAACCAGTCTCAGGACTGAAGACCACAACAACAACAGGGGCTAATGTTAATTAAGTAAAATCTATATCAAACAAAATAAAAGTCCATATTTTAAGTGGAAATAGGTACTATTATACATTTAAAAAGCTAATAATATCTAGGATAGTAAATTGACAGCTCAAAATGACTGAATATAAAGTTAACAATGTGCAAAAAGATAGACTGCTACTTACCATAAAGAGAACATGTTAAGTTGCAGACAGGCACAATTAAAAGCACTTACACAAAGCTTTTGGCCACAGCCTTCACCAGCAAAAGAGAAACAGAGAAATACTCACCATTCATACACACAAGCAACCACACCCCAGGCACACATAATTGCCAACTTCCACAGCTTAGGCCAGAATGTATCTATCACATGGAATGGCAGCATCAGTCTGGAGGGGGGAGGAAAGGGGAAGGCACAGTAATGTACGAGTGGGGGAACACATGAACGCTGTCTGATGGAGCATGCATTGACTAGAATGCCAAAAGGCAGAGCATCAGGAAATTGTTAGGCAGTGGGCTGAGGAAATGATGGAAAGGGAGAGACATGTTAACAGAGGGTGGCAAACTAAGAAGCTGGGAGATAAGAATGGGGAGAAGATTATAGGACAGAGGGGGTGGAGATTTGGGTGGAGGGTGTGGGGGCAGTACGTTACCGTAGGTTGAGACTGGGGTAATTTCACGAGTGAAGATTGTGTTTTAAGGATAGCTCCCATCTGTGCAGTTCAGAAAAGCTGATGGTGGAGGGCAGGGTCCAGATGGCTCAGGCAGCCATTGAAATCAAGCACGTTATGCTCAGCTGCATATTGTGCCACAGGGTGGTCAACTCTGCTCTCGGCCACAGTTTGACGGCAGAGTTCATCCTGGTGGGCAGCTGGTTGGTAGTCATACCAATATGAAAAACTGTGCAATGGTTGCAGCAGAGCTGGTAAATGACATGGCTGCTTTCACAGGTGGCTTGGCCCCTGATGGGGTAGGATAAACCTGTGACAGGAGTGGAATAGGAAGTGCTGGGTAGGTGGATTGGGCAGATCTGATCTTCCACGGGGATATTATCCTTGTGGCACGGGGTTGTGATTAGGAGTGGCATAGAGATATTGAGGAGGTTGGTTGGGCGATGGAACGCCACTTCATTCGTATACCTTCCCTTCAAAGGGGAAGTAGTTGTGGAATAGGATAAAGTTAGTCAGGTGTATGAGGGATGAGGTAGTGAGTTTGAAGTCTGAAGGACTTGGGAAAGGTAGTGCTCAATAATGGTAAGGTCATGGGCTGACATACTACTGCCATCTCAGGGCACTACCATCCAACCCCTATCGTACCCACAGTGTTCCTTCTTGTCCACCCCTTACAGCAGCTACACCCTGGCTATCTGACCTTTTGAACTTGCCGCATCCCCCTTAACTTCCTACCAACTCTCCAAAAAATCCAGAGCCAAAACATTCCCTTAACATTGTTGTTAACCTTTTCACCAATACCCTCAGCTCCACAGAAGTTTCAGTCCTATCCAAAGGCCTCACCCTTAGCCCTACACCCAAACTTAACCATGCTGGACTTATCAAAGACCTACTCTCCTCCTCTCAATCCCTGCAGTGGAAGCACTTCTTTATCACCAATCCCTCCAACCACACTAATTCCAACATTAAATTCTGCCCCCTTCAGTTCATACAACTACTCAACATGGCATGTGACAAGGACATGTTTGTACGGGCACACGACAGCAAGGTCCTTAGGGCCCATGCAAAAACAGATTGAGATGAGTGTCAGTAAATACACAAAACACAAAGATAAAACAGCTCATAAAACACAGGTAACCAAAGCTTGAAAACTACTTGCACACCCGTACAGATCCGAGGAACGAAGTATTGTGTCAGTAGTAAAACATTAACAACAAAGGACGAAAGTGGTATAAGGAGTTAAAACAATACAGCAGATGGATGTGGCTGCCTGACCACAAGAATAAAGAAAGGAGAGGCCAGCCACTCTGCAACACACTAAAACCTCCAGCCTAAAAGTTTAGACCAGAGTCCAGGCCCATCACACAACTTTAAAACCTTAGTCGCATTCGCCTCATCATCAGTTAAAATAGAGGGCAGATCCCCTACAATATTTGCATCTGCCCTTGCATCACAATATAAAATGCACTCCGCTAAAATATGGAGGATAGAGATGTGCATGTCACAAGCAACACAAAACGGGGGATCCTCTCACCATAGTAAAAAGCTATGTGTGAGAGG
Organism: Schistocerca americana; assembly: GCF_021461395.2. Taxonomy (NCBI): domain Eukaryota; kingdom Metazoa; phylum Arthropoda; class Insecta; order Orthoptera; family Acrididae; genus Schistocerca; species Schistocerca americana. The sequence continues at coordinate 713,670,568 of NC_060120.1, read as the reverse complement.
GCAGTGTCCAATTCTAAGACACGTTAGGGTCACTTCATCCTGCCTGAACAACTGCCAGGAGGAACGCCATGGCTGGGCTGTTGACTTCACCAAATGCAATTTATTGGCCGTCACCGCCAGCCATTCCCCATCCCACAACTGCATACACTTCCTGTGTAGTGCAGAAACGACAGCCTGCAAGGGAACAGAGCACTGTGCCACATCCTGTCCTCTGCAGGCCTCCTTGGCAGCCCAATCGGCCTGTTCATTTCCCCATATCCCTACAAGACGTGGCACCCAACACAATGACACCTGCTTACCCTGCTGTTGGAGCAAGTACAGTTGATCATATACCAACCGGACCAACCCCTCAGCTGGGTACAAGTTCTGTAACGATTGTAAGGCACTAAGGGAATCTGAGCAAATGCATCTGCTCCAGTGCCTTAAGGATAGTGTGGAGCTCTGCTGAGAAAACGGTATACTCATCAGGAATGCGAATACTGGAGACATGGTCAGGAAATGTGACAGAGCAGCCAAGGGAATCCCCTTGCTTGGAGCCAGCAGTCTACACTACTGTGAAACTGTGATGCATATCTAAAATGTTAAGAAAACACAGACTGAAATGTAAAATCTGACATACGATCTTTCTTAAGATTCATCGAGTCTAAAATAAGTCCGGATCTCCAGAGAAGCCACGGTGAAAATCTCCTCCCACCGCGATGCAAAACATAACAACCAGCCACACCCATCTCTGGAAGGGGATCCTATACACGAATGCCATAGGACCTCACTGCCTGTTGTCGATTATGAAAAAGCCTTTTTTTTTGGGAGGCTGAGCAATGGTATGGTAGGTGGGTGTGTATGGTATGGACAGTGTTTTATATGCCTGACACACCGTAAGTAGCTGTCGCCTTATGTGAAGTGGCAGTTCACCAACAAGAGGGTCTCGCAGACCCATACACCATGCACCCACAATTGAGCCAAGATCGCACAAATGCCCTGTAAAACCAGAGCAGACAAGTCCTGTCTGCTCCCTATGTACTGTGGCTAAGACATTTTAAAATACTTAAAGCCTTAAGTGACTGTTTTTCATGTCCTTAAGATGTGGTAACCACATAAGCTTAGCGTCAAATATGATGCCCAGAAAATTTACTGTGCCTTTAAAAAGTAAGGACAGTGTCCCTCATCCTCAACTCAGGCAAGTTTAAAATAGAACAAGAACGGTTAAAAAGAACACACAGACTTCGCAGTAGAAAACAAAAAACGACACTTCTGCGCCTATTTATCCAAACGTCGAAAAGTTACTTGCAACTGAAGTGTTGTCGCTGTGAGGCTTGAAGAAGAGCAAAACACAGAGAAATCATCTACAAACAAAGAACACTGGACAGGACTTTTCACTATGGATGTAATGCTATTAATAGCTATGCCAAAGACAGTTACACTTAAAACGCTACCTTGAGGGACACTGTTCTCCTGCTCAAAGCAATCAGACAGGACGTCACTGACTCGGTATCTAAAACACTGTGGTGAGAGGAAGAAATGAATAAAAATGGGAAGACAACCACAAAACCCCATTCATGAAGCTGCTCCAGGATAAGGAGCCTCCAAGTAGTATCAGGCCTTTTGATGTCAAAAAATAGAGCTAAGTGATGCTGGTGTAGGAAAGCCTGTTGTATAGCCGACTCCAGGAGGGCAAGGTTATCAAAGGTGGAGCAATACCTCCTGAACCCACACTGAAAGTGACTAAGGAGTTAGCCAGATTCTAAGATCCAGACAAGGCGGCGGTTGACCATCCGCTCTTCCCCATGCAGCTAGTGAGGGCAACACTATGGTAACTACTTGGGAATCTACATCTACATCTACATCTACATCCATACTCCGCAAGCCACCTGACGGTGTGTGGCGGAGGGTACCTTGTGTACCTCTATCGGTTCTCCCTTCTATTCCAGTCTCGTATTGTTCGTGGAAAGAAAGATTGTCGGTATGCTTCTGTGTGAGCTCTAATCTCTCTGATTTTATCCTTATGGTCTCTTCGCGAGATATACGTAGGAGGGAGCAATACACTGCTTGACTCCTCGGTGAAGGTATGTTCTCGAAACTTCAACAAAAGCCCGTACTGAGCTACTGAGCGTCTCTCCTGCAGAGTCTTCCACTGGAGTTTATCTATCATCTCCGTAACGGTTTTGCAATTACTAAATGATCCTGTAACGAAGCGCGCTGCTCTCCGTTGGATCTTCTCTATCTCTTCTATCAACACTATCTGGTACGGATCCCACACTGATGAGCAGTATTCAAGCAGTGGGCGAACAAGCGTACTGTAACCTACTTCCTTTGTTTTTCCAATTGCATATCCTTAGGATTCTTCCAATGGATCTCTGTCTGGCATCTGCTTTACCGACGATCAACTTTATATGATCATTCCATTTTAAATCACTCCTAATGCGTACTCCCAGATATTTATGGAAGTAACTGCTTCCAGTTGCTGACCTGCTGTATTGTATCTAAATGATAAGGGATCTATCTTTCTATGTATTCGCAGCACATTACACTTGTCTACATTGAGATTCAATTGCCATTCCCTGCACCATGCGTCAATTCGCTACAGATCATCCTACATTTCAGTACAATTTTCGAACGTTACAACCTCTCGATATACCACAGCATCATCCGCAAAAAGCCTCAGTGAACTTCCGATGTCATCCACAAGGTCATTTATGTATGACCTTTCCCAGGTTTTAAAAGAGGAATTAAAAATGCCTCATGCCACAAGTCGGGAAAGTGACCTGACACCCAAATGATATTAAAAAATGCAAGAAAGTTAGTTTTTTTCACCTTGTGAGGTGCCGCAGCATACTGTAATGGGTCTTGTCATGACCAGGGAATGTGTCACGAACTGCACACAATGCAGACTCTAGCTTCCACATGGAAAATGGGCAGTTGTAATCTTCATCAGAGGTGGACTGGAAGTCCAAACTACAGCTCTCAGCAACCGTGTTATGGTGCTGGAAACCTGGATCTTGATTGGCTGTTGCAATAACTGTAGCACAATATGCCGCCATAGTCCGGGCAATGTCTCACAGACTGGTTTGGAGAATGCCGTTCCCCATTACAGCAGCCATGGGGCACCTGCCTCCTCTCCCAGAAATTCTGCTGATGGTCTCCCACACAACGGAACTTTTGGTGGAATGATTAATGGTGTTCAGAAACTGTTGCCACAATACCTTCTTGCTCACTCGAATAATTTGGTGACACTTTACCCTCACCACCCAGAAGGCTGCAACATTCTCTGCAGTTGGCTGACACTTGAACCTATGCAGAGCCATGTGCCTGGTTCTGCTTGCAGAGTGGCATTCGGCACTCCACCAAAGGACAGGTTACCTCTTCTATTGTCCAATGGACTGTGGAATGGATGCTGCAGCGGCATGGTGAATCATTTTGGCAATATGATCCACCCACACCATGACATTCACACAGTGTTCGAACTTTGTCAACTGACTATAAAGTATCCAGTCGGCTCTACCGAGCACCCATCGTGATGGTTTCCTTTCAGGTTCCACCCCATCTGGCAGGTGAATCCAGACTGCGAAGTAATCATGTCCATGCAAGTTATCAACCACTTCCCATTGACCAGTGTGAGCAAGAGCTGGAGAGCAAAGAGAGAGATCAATGACAGAGAACGACCCAGTTGCTGTGCAAAAATGAGTGCTCTGTCCCACCTTTAGCAAGTACGCGCATGATGACACAAGAAGCCTCTCAATTGCTCTACCTCTTGGGCAGGTAGTTGCAGAGCCCCAAAGCACATTGTGTGCATTAAAATCTCCACAGAGGATGAAGGGGCAATGGAGCTGTGTAATAAGGTCGGTTAGGGCCACTTCATCAAGGGCATCATGTGGGGGCAAGTAAAGGGAACATATTGTCAACAGATGACGCATGTGCACTACTATAGCAACTGCTTGTGAAGTCATTGTAAGTGGGAGAGAAAGAAGTGGTTGTTGGTACTGACAAAAGTACCCATGCCTCCTCTTCACTCAGGTCGTCCTTTTTGTGGAGTACATAGCTTCGTAGATCAGGGGTGTACGATTGATGGAAATGAGTCTCCTGGAGACAGAGACACAGTGATCTACACTGAGGTGGATGGGAGCCTTTTCATCGATGTGGTTTTAATTTACCCCTATCTTTGCACCATGGAGGAGAAGCCTATGCAGAATGAGGGGAAGTGGAGAGACTGCCTGGATCCAAGGTATCTAAATCCATGATGTCCTTCTCATCAGTCAGATGATGTCTGATGGCGCTCGGAACAGCTTTTGACCCGAACGTTGTGAACCTTTCCCTGCATCCAGTCCCTTTGAGGATGAGGGGAAAGGGTGCATTGAGAGGCCCTCTGCTTGTCGTGTGCCTTCTTGTCACTCACTATGGAACTTTTACTGGTCTTTTCTGTGTTGGCTCCTTGGATTGCTTTATCCTTACTTGTTTTGCCTTGGCATGAACATGCGCAAGTACAAGTGCTGGTGGTGGATGGTTGTACACTGAAAGACCTCTGCATCGAGGCATCGACTTTAGGAACAGGTTTCTGTGCCATGGAAGCATAAAAAGTGGTAGAGACAGGAGGTTTCATCGCCTTATATTCATTTTTGGCTTCAGAATAGGGGACCCGCTTGGTGACTTTTAGTTCTTGAATTTTTCATTCCTCTGAAAAAACAGGGCAGTCTCTTTGTTCCAGACTGGGTGGCTCGAAGACCAGTTAACACAGACTGCTGGAGATGGACAGTCAATCCCAGATTCATGGGCTGCCTTTCCACATTTCCCACAGGTCGCTTCACCCCCGCAACTTAGCATTGTGTGACCAAAATGCAGGCATTTGTAGTACCGCATGGGGTTAGGTACAGATGGCCTAACCATAATGGTCAGGAAATGTTGGAGAATTTAAGGTCACAATGAAGGTGGTAGTCTTCTCAATTGCTCCATTATTCGTACACATCCTTTGCTCTACATCCACTATCGCCTGTAATGCCCCCATTCCTGTTTAAGTTAAGCTATGTTGATATCTGTAATACCCCGGCATGTGACCACAACCTTACTAGAGTTAAGGGAGTTATGCAATTCAACAATTACATCATTTTCACCAAATTTTTCGGTCTTTGTTCCACCTGTTTTGCCCTGTTAGTCTTGACCAGATCAGAACCATTCCAAAGCCGCTTAATAGACTTCAGGCTTCCAGCAAGTCCTTCCAATCTTTTATCGATGTAGAAGGGGTACTCTTTTTCAAACACCCCTCCTTCCTCCTAATGATGAAAAACACATTTTGATTTATGACTCCTTGAACCCTGTTACTATAATTCAACTCATGCAGATTACCAGGAGAGCTAGCCTCCCTCATTCGTTTGGAGGATTGGGTGTGAACACTCCCAAGTGGAACATCCTTCGCACTGGGGGGAGAAAAAGATGATTTCGAGTGTTCCATCTTGGTCCCACAAGCAGCTAGGGAAAGAAGGGTCCACTCAGAAAGAGCCCTGTGTGCCCGAGTAAGCCTTATACAACTGAGGTGCAGCCGGTTCCCCAGAGGTTGCCCACTATGACTCTTCCACCTCAACAGCCATGCATCTCATCAGCACACAGAAATCTTGAGATTGGGGGGTTTTCATAGAGGTTTTTAGCATTCTTGTGATCCAGGCAGTGAGGCCAAGATTCCCATTCCCTGCGACACACAACATTGCCCTGCCTCACCACAGAGTGGTCGTTGAAGCATGCATAGAGCTTACAGTAACAGGAGATTGGCGGCATTTATCAGTCTCCATCTCAGGAGCCCCGGGGTTGCCAAGCCCGTACACAGCAAACGAATGTTGAGACCTTCAAGGCACCATCCATCACTGAGCCTCCCATCTAACCACCCACTAGTCACCATCCAAGAATTCCTTACCTCCAACTTAGCTACACCATTCTTGCCCAGGTCCTTTCCTCAGAACACAAACCTTTCAGTACAAGACAAAATAGCCATAAACAACCTCAAAACAAATCCTGACCTAATCATCCTATCTGCACACAAAGGTTCCACCACTGTTGTTATGAATCACAGTCACTACGCGGCAGAAGGACTCCGCCATTTACCTGACTCTCCACATATAAACTCTGCCAGAGTGATCTCATTGCTCAAGCCTAATACAACCTTCAATTACTGCTTAAAGCCTTAGGCCCTTCCCAGAAACTCTATTCTGAATCAATTTCCCTCCTCACCCCTGTGATACCCAGTGCACACACACCTTCCACATGCTCCCCAAAATCCACAAACCCGACAATCCTTGACACCCCACTGTGGGTAGTTATTCTGTCCTGCCAAAAGAATTTTGGCCCTCAATGACCAACACTTCCAACCAATTTCCCATAATCTAGCCTGCCACATCAAAGATACCGACCACTTCCTTCACCAACTCTCCACCATCCCACCCCTTTATCTTCTGGACCCCTACCCATCACTGCTAACACCACCTCCCTATACATCATATTCCCTCAATGCCCAAGATCTTACCTCTAATGAACACTACCTTTCCCAATTACCTTCAGAGTCCAAACCCAATACTTCACTCCTCATACACCTTACTAACTTTATCTTAACCCACAACTACTTCTCCTCTGAAGGGAAGGTATATAAACAAATCTGCAGCACAGCCATGGGCAACCACAAGTTACCCTCTTACTAGGTACCTTCCCAGCCTCCCAAAATGCCAAACACTTAGTCTGGTTAAGGTTCATTGATGATACCTTCAAGAACTGGACTCAGGACCAAGACACCCTGCTTTCGTTCCTTCAAAACCTCAGCACCTTCTATCCCATCTGCTTCACCTGGTCCTCTCCAAACCAGTGTGCCATCTTCCTCTATGTTGACTTTCTCCTCTCTGATGGATCCGTCCACACCTCTGTCCACATTAATCCCTTCAACCACAAACAATACCTGCATTTTGACAGCTGTCATCCCTTTCCCACCAAAAAATACTTCCCATACAGCCTGGCTACCCGGGGATAGTGTATCTGCAGTGACAAGAACTCCCTTGCTCAGTTTGTTGAGATTCTCGACAAGGCCTTCACAGACATGCACAATCCCCTGGACATAGTCCGTCAACAGATTTCTCATGCCATTCCCCCTCACACCCAAATCATCCCACCAACCCCAAAAACTACCCACAAAGGAGTGCCCCTTCGTCAGCCAGACCCACTGTGGACTGGAACAACTGAACCACATCATTCATCAGAGCTTTGATTATCATCACGCCCTGGAAAGATGCTCATTCTACCAGAGAGATTTTCCACCCTTCCTAAAATGGTGTTCCATCACCTAACCAACCTCATCAACATCCTAATGTATCCCTACGCCACTCCCAGTCCCAAACGCTTGCTACGAGAATCATATCCCTGTAGAAGACCCAGGTGCAAGACCTGCCCAATCAACCTATCCAATACTTCCTACGCCAGTCCTGTCACAGGCAACCTGGCCCCATCAGGGGCTGGGCTACCTGAGAAATCAGCCATGTCATTTACCAGATCTACTGCAACCATTGCACAGCTTTTTATATTGGTATGACTACCAACCAGCTGCCCAACCAGGATGAACTCCGCCATCAAACTGTGGCCAAGAGAAGAGACAACCACACAAGCAGACATGTGTCTGTATGTGTGGATGGATATGTGCGTGTGTGCGAGTGTATACCTGTCCTTTTTTCCCCCAAAGGTAAGTCTTTCCGCTCCCGGGATTGGAATGACTCCTTACCCTCTCCCTTAAAACCCACTTCCTTTCGTCTTCCCCTCTCCTTCCCTCTTTCCTGATGAGGTAACAGTTTGTTGCGAAAGCTTGAATTTTGTGTGTATGTTTGTGTGTCTATCGACCTGCCAGCGCTTTTGTTCGGTAAGTCACCTCATCTTTGTTTTTATATATAATTTTTCACACGTGGAATGTTCCCCCCCCCAGTTTTAATAAATGGAAACAAATATTTATAGCTCATTTATATAGGGTATACATAAAGTCCAGGAACACTTTCAATTATTTATTGCACAAGAACAAAAAATTGTACAGATATCATACATATGTCGTTTAGAAGAGAAACACTGAATTTTTTTTTTTTTTTTCCATGTATACTGCCACAACGTAGTTTGGTAATTTGCCGATAGTGCTAGTTGCAAACATGGCGAGTTCAGCTGCGACCTTTTGTGTGTTGGAGTTTGACAAAAATAAGTGTGCTACAGCTGATCAACAGATGTTTAGAACCAAGTACGTTATGAAGCCACCAATACGGAAGGCCATTTACCACTGACACAACAAATTCGTTATGACAGGTTGCTTGTGCCCAGCAAAGAAAAGCGGGCGTCCCAATGTGAGTGAAGTGAATGTTGAGTGCGTACAAGACACATTCACAAGGAATCTAAGGAAACCAGTGCGTCGTGCATCCTGTGAACCCGAAATGGCTCCTATGATAGTGTGGGTAGTCCTGCAACAGAAGCTGTCTATGAAACCATTCAAACTGGAGCTAGTGCAGAAGCTTAATGATGACAACAAAGACAAGCGCTTCGAGTTTTGTTCAAAGTTGCAACAACTGAATGAGGATGGGGATGGCATTGTTGATCGCTTAATTTTTAGCGACAAAGCCACTTTTCACACTAATGGGAAAGTGAACAGGCATAACTGTTGAATTTGGGGTTCAAAGCACCCACAGAAGTGTATTTAATTTGAGTGTCATTCCCTGAAGGTAAATGTTTTTTGTGCCTTGTCACGTCGAAAACTGTATGGGCCATTCTTCTTCGCCAAGAGCACTGTCACTGGATATGCCTACTTCGATGTGTTGCAGCAATGGTTGATGCCTCAAATGCAATCAGACTCTCCATTCATCTTTCAGCAGGATGGGGCTCCACCCCATTTTCATCGTGAAGTTCATGGGTACCTGAACATGGAGCTGCCGCATTGATGGATCAGCCGTGCTACATAAGGGGACAGCTGTTTCATGAAATGGCCTCTCCGATCACCAGATCTCAATCTGTGCGACTTTTTTCTGTGGGGACACATTAGAGATCTGGTGTATGTACCACCTCTACCATGTGATGTAGCAGAGCTCTGGGAGAGAATATGGGAAGCGACTGCCACAGTCGATGATGGGATGAGTATGGAAAGAATTCGATTACCATATTGACATCTGGCGGGTCACTCATGGTTTGCATATTGAATGTTTGTAAAAAAACTTTCAGAGTTTCTCTTCAAAATGCAATGTGTATGACATCTGTACAATGTTTAGTTCTTGTGCAATAAATAATTGAAAGTGTTCCTGGACTTTATGTACACCCTGTATAAATGACATAGTTTAATTGATTATTAACTAAGCAGTAAAAATAAGAGAAGATTATTTTAGTGAAGGATGAGTTTAACATGCAGCTTCAAATTTCTTCTTTCTTACTTTTTCTGCAGCAAATTTTGAAATTGCACCTTTAAAACTGATATCTTCAGCTACAACTTTTTTCAATTGACAAAATTGATTAAAAAGTACAAAGTTAATGAAAATCTTACACCATAATGAGGTCGGGAACAGATTCAGCACATTCACTTTCAATGACAAACTGCAAGAATCTTAAAGATGTCCAACCAAAAGATTCTTCTTTTGGAACTTTGGCAACTTGCAGGTATCTCCTGAGTCATGGAATTTCTGCAAGGATATATCTTCTAAAATCTCATCAAACTGTCAAATATTTTATAATCATGGGAAGTTCCTTTTTTGAGGTTTTAATCTGGTTGCTGGGCTCTGAAACAACAAAAGGACTGGTATACTTTCCATAGTTTTGTACCATGTATTAACTCCTTGTAGAAAAATGCCAGGACATTTTGACATTGATGTACTCAGTTGCTGGTGCCAAGTCAGCATCTTGTCAGCAGCCTTCTACTGATATTTCTACTTTTCCACAAGAGTGCCTATCTTTTCACATGTGTCCTTCGAAAATCAAAGTGCTTCATCAACAAGATAATTTCTTGTCTTTCAAAATGAGCTTTAAGCTTCTTATCTTATTAATTCACATTGTAAGCTGACCCCAAGCATCTTTAAACACTTTCTAGCATGGTTCTTCTTCTAAGGCAGTATTCCATAAACACAAAAATGAGAAACCATAAAATGCAAGCAACAGAGTAAGAGCAGCTCCTCTGGTTTCTGTGGCTTCCAAAGAATGAGACAGTATCTCAGCAAGATCAATAACTTTTTTAATGCACCGAAACACACATTTAACAACTTTGCAGCGAGCACTCCATAGTTTATCTGACAGTCTCTTAACTGTAACTTCAATATTTTTTGGAAAAATTGTCCATCTGTGGGTAGAACTTGAGTAAAAACCAGTACAAACATTTTAAGGTTCTGGAAAAAGTCACACATAATGAAACTTCTGCAACAGCATATAATCAACACAGATTGAATCAATGGTTTACAGGGTACGAACAGCACCTTAGGATTAAGTTCACAAATTTCTGCTTGAACTCCTGAATGCACTCCAGCCATTGTAGAAGTGTTGTTGAATCCTTGTGCTCGGCTCATTGCCATATCCAAACCATCCCGTTCAATAACTTGTAAAATATCTTCCATAAAGTAAGCAGCTTTCTTCTCAGTTTGCTGGAATTAACCTAAAAATTACTCCTTTACTTCTACTTTTTTGCCTCTCAACGCAGCATATGATTTCACTAATTTGATCTATGAGCGAGATGTTTGGAGTGCTGTCAAAACTTATACAAAAACACCTCAAATGTTTTATATCATTTAAAATCTTTTCCTTAACAATTCTGCCCAGCAGTGAGATAAATTCATTTTGTATAGTGAGGGATAAAAACTTGTAAATATTTGGCCTCACTGTGCCTGGGTGCACTGTTTTAGTTTGGTCAAGTGTTTTCTTAGTCCAGTGTCATATTTAGATAACAGTCTAATCAGCAGCAGAAAATTTCTCTTGTTTTCTGCCAGCATATGCTTTCAATGACCACAAATGGGAGATTTAGTTCAGCTAAAAATGTAATTACGTTTATCAGGCTTTTGAAAATATATCTCCATTTTCTTTTTTCTGTTTTAGATGGCGTCTGGGTAGCATGATCAGTTGGTCTATTGGCAATTAAACTCATTCTTAATGTTTTCCAATTTTCAAAACAAGCTTGATGATTCTGTGAGATTTCATGGTTGTAAACTTTCAGACTAAGTTTCCACCAAGCTTGAAAATCAGTAGCAAATTTAGATATTATTCAAACTTGCATCTGAGCTACAGAGCCTACAGCAAAAACATTATCAAATCTGATTTTTAGTTGAGTATCCCACCTAGGGCCTTAGAATTTTCTCAACATATGGTTGATTGATACAGAACCAAGCAGATATCAAATGTCAGTTAGCACCTTCAGTCTTATCCTTACTGCCTTCTCTGTTAACAGAAAAAAGTGCCCATATTTGTTTTGAAATGCTTCACTCCTTATTTAAATTAAGTCAAGTATTAGACATTCTGGAACAGGAAAATGCCACTGACAGATGTAACAGAACAAAATATCACTACTACTTTCACTTATCTCTTCTTAATTCACACCTCCATCTGGTGCACTGTCCTCCAATCTATTTTTGTTTATATGACAGGTAACTACAAGATTTTAGATATTTTGTTTGATATCCTCAGTTTCTTTGTGAATCTTTTCTCTAACTGGTTCTTCACTTTGTTACTTGTATCAGTTTTTTTCGATATCTACAAATTCACTCTCACATTGAGACAATTTTATGACATTTCCTTCCATGTCAATTTGGTGTGGTGATTTTGGAATACCTGTCTTGACAGTGCTCTGTGCTCCAATTGGACAGTGTCATTTTGTGTTCATGTACATATTTTAAAATATATTTCTGCAAACAGAAACAAATTTTATCTAAAACCTTATTTAATTTAGTCAACAAGAACAATTACTGCCCACTGATAAAAATGAAATAATTATAAAAACTATTAATTCCTTAAGTATAAACAGTATTTACTTATAATCACTTAATGCATTTCGGCATTATATCACAAAATGTTTTTTAACATTAAAATACTTCGGTTCACTAAATGTTTAGTTAAATCTCTAGAATGTGTTTTATATTTGCTTTGCAAGTAGTACACTTACGTTGAGTGCTGGTTAACATTTGCGCTAGGCTACAAGGTTGGTGCTGTACTTCTCCTGTTTTTGTTGCTCCTCCTGCTGCTTTGTTCTCTCTAATAATAGTGGATTATGGCTATTACCAAGTCTGTCACAATGCTTTTCATGTTGTTTCAAGCTCATTGAAAAATATTTTTCTTTGTGTCTTTTTATTAGTTTTCATTTTGTAATTAATGTAGGAGTTTATTGTTCAGACATTTAAAAATTAAAATACAGCAAGGTGATACGTGCTTTTTCTGCACCCAACACTATACTTGTTGTACAGTTTCACACACGTGTCCAGTCCCCCATTAATGCAGTTGTAGAAAGTCACATTTTTTTAGGCACATGTATCTTCATTTATACTGACATCACTTTGCATTGCTTACATTACAAGTAATCAGTGGGACTTCCTTGCAATGTGATTCACATTTGTCCACTAAAACCAAACAATATTGAAGTCAACATCTCTGTGTCTGTTGGGCAGGAGCTCAGCAGGAATTCACCTTTATTTTTGCATAATACTCCTACTGAAGTGACCTTCACCACTGATCAATATTCTGGCAAGTAGGACGCTGGTGTGAAAGTTATCTGTTGTGACTTGCCAATCTTTCAAAGTGCCGCCGCGCAATTACGCGCATCCTCTACATGCGACGCTGCCTGCCAGGCATGCAGCAGCCACACCACCTAAGCGGCCAAGCAGCCAGCGGCCGCCAGACTTGGACTCAGTGCTGATTTGAATGTTACCGTGTTTACATGTCTTGCTTTGTCAACTTGCTCTGTGACGTACATGTGTTGTGTCGTTTTGAAATGTGTGTGTTCAACTTGACGTTATAACAATTGGCGACGGAGATGGGATTTTTCCTTTTCAGCGTTGACCCACAGGTTTCCATGGCTACTTTAGAGCAATTATTGCAAGGTCTCATTGAACAGCAAACAGTTCTCACATCGGCGATTCGCGATTTCTTCGCGGCATCCAATGCGGGCAGTTTCTCGTCGTTGTCTATACCTCCTTTTCCTCCTTACGACGAGATGGCGGAAGACTGGTCTGATTATGAAAAACGTCTTCAACAGCACTTCTTGGCATTTCATGTCGCGGACGAACAAACATGTAAGTCTCTGTTCCTTTCATGGATTTCACCTCAAATGTATCGATTGTTGTTGCAATTGGCTCCTTTGAAAGATCCTGCGTCTTTGTCCTTTGCTGAAATGTGCTCACTTCTGTCCGTATATTTTCATAAGCAAACGCAAGTGGTAGTCTCTCATGTTGCCTTTTATCGTTGTCAAAAACAACCGAATCAATCCTATCACGCTTGGGCTGCTGAGCTTCAAGGCCTCAGTCCAAAGTGTCAATTTGTTACTGACGTTCACAAAGAATCCTGCACAGATTCCATGGCACAGGATGCTATTATCCGGTCAGCGCTCGACAAAGAAAAGAGGCAACGTGCCCTTCAGTTGGCAAATCTGACTCTAGATGAAGTCCTATCAATCGCACAGTCTTTTGAAATTTCTTGCACCACTGGAGCGCAAATAGAGGCGTGGGGTGACGTCGGGGACATACAACCTCTGTGCGCTATTGACGACGCGTGCAGCGTGTCCCTGCTTGCCGACGTGGCCGCAGTACGCCCCCATGTGCAGCCTCGACCTAACTGTAAACAACCCTCTCAGAAACTGCAGCAAATCCCCCGGCAACTTCCTTCATGTCCGCGGTGTTTTACGAAACATTCACGCGAGGATTGTCCCCAACATTGGGCCGTGTGCCACAATTGCAAAAAGAAGGGTCATGCATCTTCTGTTTGCAAATCCAACCGCATACATGGTGTTCATGACCGTGACGCTGATTCTGCTTCTGTGTTTTCTGTCAAATGCACTTCTTCCCTTTCAAGGAAGTCATTCCTCACAGTCCAAATACTTGGTCGAGATGTTTGCATGCAGGTGGATACTGGTTCTGCTGCCACTATCATCAATTCTCAGACGTATCTTCAGTTGGGTTCTCCAGTCCTATCACCTGTCACTCGGCAATTACGGACATACAATAAACAGAAGATTTCTCTCTTGGGACAATTTAATGCTGAGGTATCTGACAAATCTGTCGTTCGCTATGTTCCCATATTTGTGGTCGACCAGAGTAACGCAGAAAATCTTTTTGGTTTCGATGCCTTTCGCGTTTATGGGTTCTCCATAGATGAATCTGTCAATATCGTCTCTGCTGCTATTCCTTATGCTCAATTGGATTCCTTGTCAACGACATTTTCGCCCCTTTTTTTCTCCTGGGTTAGGCCATGCAAACGACTTTGAAGCTCATATCATGCTCAAACCCACTGCTCGGCCTAAGTTTTTTCGGGCTCGGCTCATTCCTGTGGCCCTTCGTGACCAGGTAAAACAGGAGCTGGATCGTCTCACTACTTCAGGGGTCTTGCTTCCTGTCACTTCAAGTGAGTGGTACTCTCCTGTTGTTGTCGTTGCTAAGCCCAATGGTGATATTCATCTCTGTGGCGATTTTAAAGCCACTGTAAATGCGCAATGCCTTATCAACACTTACCCTATGCCCCGACCTGTGAAATTGTTCACTAAACTTGCGGGAGGCCAGTATTTTTTTAAATTGACCTGTCAGAAGCTTATCATCAACTTCCTCTCGACACTGCTTCCCAGCAGTTTCTGGTCCTTAACACGCCTTTCGGCCCCTATCAATACCAACGATTGCCATTCAGGGTTTCCAGCGCCCCTGCTCTCTTTCAGCGATTCTTGGAACAATTATTGCTCCCTGTCCCTGGGTGTATCAATTACATGGACGACACTGTTGTCACTGGCTCCACCACTGAAGAACATCTTCAGAATCTCCGCACACTTTTTCATGTCTTACAGACTGCCGGTCTTAAGCGTAATCCTCAGAAATCACAATTTTTTCAGGCATCTATCACGTACTTGGGTTTCTAACTCTCTCGGGATGGTATTCGTCAGCTTCAGCAAACTGTCACTGCGATCGATGCCCTACCTCGCCCTACATCTGTTAAGGAACTGCAGGCCTTCTTGGGGAAAATAGCATACTATCAGAGGTTTCTACAGTCTGCTGCTTCGGTGGCTCAGCCGTTGCATCGCCTGTTTCATAAAAACGTGCCTTTTCACTGGTCCGCGTCATGCGATGCGGCTTTCCAGAAATTTAAGACTATGCTGAAACAGGCCCCGTGCCTGGCTACTTATCGACCTGGCTAGCATCTTGTTCTTGACACGGACGCCTCTAAATACGGGGTTGGTGCAGTCCTTGAGCGCCGTTTTTCTGACGGTTCTGAACAACCCATTGCTTATGCCTCCAAAATGCTCACGGATGCCCAACAAAAGTATTCTCAAATTGAAAAAGAAGCTTTGTTCATTATTTATGCTCTTCATAAGTTTGGTGTTTTTCTCTATGGATCCAAATTTCATCTTGTTACGGATCACAAACCACTTGTTTCCTTGTTTCATCCATCAACGTCACTTCCCGACAAGGCTGCACACCGCCTCCAGTATTGGGCTCTTTACTTGTCCGATTTCAATTACGAGATTCGTTTCTGGCCGACGGCACAACATGCGAATGCTGATGCACTGTCTCGCTTTCCCATGGGTCCTGATCTGGCATTCGATAGGGACAAACTGTTGTGTTTCCACCTGGATGTTGCCGAACAGCGGGTTGTGGACGGGTTCCCCATCACCGGGGACCGGCTGGCGGCTGCTACGGGTTCTGACCCTACCCTCTCCCGGGTTTTATGCTGTATTCACAAGGGTTGGCCAGATCGTCCGTCCGCTAAGACTTCTGATACATTGCGGAACTACTATGCTTTGCGTTACCGCCTCACAGCTAGCGATGGTGTTATCCTTCTTTCCACCGAAAATGCTTCGCCGCATGTTGTGGTGCCTGCGTCTTTGCGTGCTTCGGTCTTGCGCCTCCTTCACCAAGGGCACTGGGGTGTGTCTCGCACAAAATCTCCGGTGGGCCGTCATGTGTACTGGCCCGCCATCGACTCTGAAATAGCGCACATTGTCGCTGCCTGTGGCCCTTGTGCGTCACAGGCTGCCGCCCCGAAGTCATCTTTGTCACCGTGGCCTTCGCCTGAGAAGCCCTGGGAGCACATTCATGCCGACTTCGTGGGACCTTTTTTAGGCAATTGATGCCTACTCTAAATTTCCTTTCATTGTCCGTTGCACATCACCTACCACCGTGGCAACCACAAGTGCTCTCGCCCGCATTTTCTCTTTGGAAGGCCTTCCCTCTACTCTTGTTATTGATAATGGTCCGCAATTTGCCTCTTCCGAATTTGCGGATTTTTGTGCTTGTAATGGTGTCATGCGTGTCACAGCCCCTCCGTTCCATCCCCAATCAAACAGTGAGGCTGAACGACTGGTCCGCACATTTAAGGCTCAGATGAGGAAACTCCTGACTTATTCTGCTGCTGATGATGCGCTTCTCCAATTTCTGGCTTCTTACCGTTTCACCCCCATGGGCGACCACAGCCCGGCTGACCTCTTACATGGCTGACAGCCCCGGACGCTACTTCACCTTCTGCGGCCTTCCACCTCACAGCCGCAGGTGCCTTCGCTTGGCCAGTTCACCGCCGGCGACCTTGTATGGGTACGGGGATTTGGCAGGCGGCCAAAATGGAGTCCAGGCCGCATCTTACGACACCGTGGCTGATGCCTGTATGAAATCCAGACGGACACAGGTGTTGCAGTGCGTCATTCGGACCAGCTTCGGCCTCATGTGTCGGCAACACCTGTTCCGAATGCCGTCCACCACCTTCGGCTCTACCTGACGCTCGGGATCTTGCCATCTCTCATTACTCACTACACAGCCCTCTCACCGTCATCTCGGTGCCAGCACAAGAACGGACGCCACCAGGAGACGTGCCCATGCAGGAACCGGATGACCATAATCTGTCGGAGCAACTCTACTAGCCTCCTTTTCCTACGGATGTCGTCACATCGCCCATGTCTCCTGTTATATCAACCGGACTTGCCGCAACGGGCAGATTGGAGCACAGGGCCCCAGCAGATTCGACCCCTACGTCTGCTGTGAACCCGACCCCTTATCATCGGGGACACTTCTGTCCGTACGGGAAGCCTCCTCCTCGAGACTTTACAGCCAGTCAAACAACACCTATGGACATTAGCAATCTACAGGCCACCTCCATCAAGACCTGTGCAAAAAATTCAAAGGGGGGAAAAGTGTTGTGACTCGCTGATCTTTCAAAGTGCCACCGCGCAGTTACGCGCATCCTCTATATGCAGCGCTGCCTGCCAGCCATGCAGCAGCCGTGCCACCAAAGCGGCCAAGCAGCCACCGGCTGCCAGATTTGGACTCAGTGCTGATTTGGATGTTACCGTGTTCACATGTCTTGCTTTGTCAACTTACTCTGTGACTTAAATGTGTTGTGTCATTTTGAAATATATGTGATCAACTTGACGTTATAACATTATCAAATGTTATGTTTCTCCTAAACCTTCTAGGTGAGTAACAAGTTGTTTAAGAACGCATGAAAGGTGATAAGGCTGCCTAAATCAGCAATCTCACTGCATTCCTGCACACACCTCAACTGTGCGAAAATAAAAATTTCTATATTCCACTGTACTGCTATTCCAAATTTCTTTGGATTTTTGGACAAATACTATTTGATGTCACATTTGCATTAAATAATCAACCCATATTGTATTTTCTTGTAATTTTCAATGTCTTATGCTAAACTAAACAATATATTGTACAATACTGGTACGTACAGCAGGAAACATTTGAAGTTTTATTCTAAACTAGTTGTTAGGTCCTGCTTCTGTGCATCTAAGCATTTTGTGGTAGTATTATTGAGTTTTTTTAGCAGTGCTCCTTTGGCTAAATGGGTGCTTATTTCATTTGGTTTTACTGTTCAGACAAAAAAACACCATTTTTCATGTAAAGTAAAGCTAATATTGGAATGAGTATCATATTTAAATTTTTTAGAAATCTTATCATGTTGTAGCTCAGGGAAATCCCATAGATTCATAATCGTCATCACAATGTAATTTTGCATCAAGAAACAACTAAGGCAAGAAGACGTATAACTAAGGCAAGAAGACATATAAAATAATATAAAAGATATGTAAAATAATGCACTGAAAATTCTGGTTAAGAACAACGCATTATTTAGGAATAAAGAGATGGCTCACCAGATGACAGAAGCACTGCGCGCACTCGCACTTGCACACTTGTCTCCCAACATTGTGCTCATAGACAGGCCTTAGTGTGTGTGTGTGTGTGTGTGTGTGTGTGTGTGTGTGTGTTTCTCCTACAGCTTGAGAAAGGAATTTCATCCCAAAAGCTAGTAAAGCATAGGTCTGTACCTTCCCTTTGTGTATCTACAGACAATGCACTGCTTCTGCTTTCCAGTGAGCCGTCTCTCTATTCCTAAAGATATATAAAATATTTTCATAAATAATTTCATTTACTTACATACAAATGAATAAGTATTTCATTTGATTTTCTGTACGGTGTATACTGCCGAAGAAAACACTTGCGTCTGGTCATGCACAGTAATAGAAGAAAGCCAACACTTGTGCCACATAAGATGCCCAATAATGGCAGTTTAATGATAAATAATAACACAAAAATGACTGACAGTATTCCACACATGTAGACTCTAAAAGAAAATACACTGTTTTTGTTTACACACTGTATAATGCAAGCATGGATGCCCAGTCAATATGCTCTCCAGTCTCTCTCGCACTCTCATAAGTTCAAAAATGTTCAAATGTGTGTGAAATCTTATGGGACTTAACTGCTAAGGTCATCAGTCCCTAAGCTTACACACTACTTAACCTAAATTATCCTAAGAACAAACACACACACACACACACACACACACACACACACACACACACACACCCACCCCTGCCCGAGGGAGGACTCGAACCTCTGCCGGGTCCACTCTCATAAGTGTTAGGAGTGAAATGATGAAAAAATTTTTTTCAATTCGTGCCATAGAAGCTAGTAAGTTTCAACACCCACATGGATATTGTAGCCAGTGCACACAGCACCCCTTGCACCCCCTTACTACAATTCTGGATACCAAGGCAGGAAAAAAAATAATATTTTTACTAACACGACTCATCAACAAACATAAAGAAAACTACACATAAAATACAAATATTAAATAAAAAAATTAAGGTTTGTGTTACAAAAAGTATGAACAATATGAGAGATCAACATGCAACATACAAATGCCATATCTTCATACATACCAATAGTTTAAGTGTGACACATCTTCCCTTCATCCCAGTGCTCTGAAGCCGTATAGCTACTTCACTGGACAACTGCTTCAGAAATTTTTCTGCCTCTTCTAGTTTTGTAAATCGAATGCCATAGTTGACTTCTGCCGAAACTGATTTGCGTTTATGTTCAGTATCCAACCCCCTGTTGTCAATACCTCTGCAATGGTTATAAAGTGTTTCTCCTGTTTTAACACCAAATTCTGACTTCAAATTTGCTAAAGACTGTGTCTGGAGATCACCACACGTTCTGATTCCCATTGCACGGAGTCTGTGTGAAAGGGTGTATCCCACACCTGGAAAAAATGAACATAGGAATAATGAAAATAATAAAAGGCTGTTCGTACTACTTCAGAGAAAAAAGCAATAGAAAAAAGTATTTTTTTTTAATAAATAAAAGCAGTGGGCTTCTGTGACACCCCCCACCCCCTCCCCCCTTGGGTAAATTTCTGTCATTGGACAAACAATATAAAATTTAAAAATGAAATTGATGGAAGTAATATGTTGAGGCAACTACTTTAATTAAATTAATATAATTATTGTCTGTTGTTGTGGAAATTCCAAGTTTACCTACATCCTACCATAAAGTTGCAGTTATGCTTTAAAATACTAGTTACCATGGTCACAAGAATGCAAATTTTTCTAAATCCCTTTCACCTCAATCTAATCTGCTCATGACTATTGTTGGTGTAAAAGAACGAACTGGAGTAATGTAATGTGAAAGATGTGTTGCAGTCAAGCGCATTTGGATGTGGAGAACAGAATATGTATTGAAGAACCATTTATCATCTCCATAATTAAGGGCATCTGCATGGGGTTGAAGAGATTTAAACAAGCCAATTGGTGTCAGGGTACATAGAACAGTTTAGCAATTCATACCAGAATGATTCATGACACACTACTAGCTGCTTTCACTCATATTACACTTCCAGAAACCAACACAATACCTGACTGATACAAAAATTGATTGGAATGGCTTCCTAGTTTAGATGAAGGATTGTATTAAAGTTGACCATTTTCCGGCTGTTCACAGTTCAGTATCTCCATTATTTTGTACTTATTGACCTTATACGTACAACATAATACAGAGACCACATACAATTTTTATACGAGTACCACCACCGAATCTACTTTCTCAACAAGATTTGAATGACTGTTGCATCTCAAGTTGATACAGACCACATTTATCTGGCTGTAGTGACAGCCTCTGACTTAATGTTAAAACTGCAGTCACACAATATTGGATGTTTCAGGTTTTAGCTCACACATACACAGTTGTGGATATGGCTTACTTTCTTTAAATCACATTCAGGAGTCTGAGATGTAATAGAAGCAGTACACTTTTTTAACATGTTGTGAAGGCCTAGTCTGAAGGGGTAGGGCATTTTCACTTTCTCTGATAGGAATACATAGTATAAAAGGGCAAAGTTGGACTTAGTGTAGTACATGCAGGGCTGGGCCCCTACATATTCAGCCACCACATTCACAGATGTGCTTTTCAGGCCAGGTATGGTCCCTGCTTTATGTTAGGAAGTTGTTGGTCAAAGAAGATTCACTGTGCTGTTCACTGACAAGCCTATTGCAGCCGAAACAGCATCAGGGGGTGCAAACTGCATCGATATGTGCCACGTAGGTTGCAGTAATCAGCACTGCAGTCAAAGGCACCTATCTACATCTACACAGCCATGTGTCCACGTGACAGTGCACAGTGCACCTGTATTCCTCCACTGATGGGTACCTAGAGCACTGCTCAGCCCTCGGGTATATGCTTCAGACCACAATGCCTGCTCCTGCTACCCATCAGAGCGCATTGCCTCATGCCGTCACCAGCATCATCAGTCACTCCCGCATCTGGGCCTGCATCTCAATGGCCCACAAGCTCACAGCCTCAAGGTACAGTGCCACTGATAGTACAGTACCTCCTGGCCCATCACCACTTCTGACAATCATGGACTTTGTCATAGTAGACACTGGCTACAAATCATCAAGATGAACTTTACAGTTATATTCGAGTGTGGACTTTCATCTGCTGAAGCTGTACTGAGTTTGGTTTATGGTTAATAAACAGAGTTGTTACTGTAATGTGTGAATTCCATCAGTACCAGTCGGAATGCCTGACTAAGGTTATGACACTCAGCTAATAACCTTAGCCTTCTGCCTCTTTCAATGAAAATGTCACTGCAAATAAGTTTCTCTGAGAACAACAATGCTGTAAGGATGTTCTGTTTCTCTATTCCACTTGAGAACCTGTTCAAAATTAACTGGATTAAATAAACCGGGGCCAAAACTGTTTCCAGCATACATTTAACATTGCTCTGTCATAATTTATTTCTTTATGATGAGCAACAAAAATTTCATTACAGTAAGTATCTCTAAACAAGTGATTATATTTTAATTTCTCTTGTGAATTTCTGAACAAAATACCTGGTAGGTCATCAACTTTAATATCTTGAACAAATTCCAAAACACGAGATGGCTCAATAAAATACTGTCCATCAGGCTTTGCTTTCTTTGTTGCAAGGCGAGCCATCAATGGATTAGGACCAAATCCTGCTGATGCTGGGCACCCAGTCTTTTCCTGCAAACATTCATACTACAAGCTGTCCTTACTTTATTGAACAAAAAATTTTTATTAAGAAATCCTTTAGCTGACTTTATTTTTATCTTCAGTGACAAATATAATCATAACACTTAATAACAAAATCTATATTATTAAATGACTAAAACGTGGCATGGTTCCAGCGTAGGCTGCCTAACAATTTTTTGGTCAATAAGGCCTTTGTCAAAATAGACAACACACACCCCACACACACACATACACACATGACCACAGAGTCTGACAGCAGGTGCCAGACTGTGAGTAGTAGCGCATTATGGGAGAGGCTGGTGTGGGAAGGGGATAGGATAGCAGAGTAGGCGAGGGGAATGGTGAAGTCCTGCTGGGACCATGCAGGGATAAGGTGGAGAGTAGGGCAGCTAGGTGCAGACAGGAGGTTAAAGGGAGGGCAGGGGAGAGAGGGGATTAGTGGGAAAGGAGAGGTGTAAAAAGACTGGGTGCATTGGTGGAACAGAGGGCTGTTTAGTGCTGGAATGGGAATAGGGAAGAGGCTAGATGGGTAAGAACAATGACTAACAAAGGTTGAGGCTAGGAGGGTTACAGGAACATAGGATATATTGTAGGGAGAGGCTTCACAGCCTGTGCCATCTGGGTCCTTCCCACCAACACCAGCTTTTCTGAATTGCCCAGATGGGAAATCTTCCTGTAATACATCCTAGGTTCCTGTAACCCTCCTGGCCTCCACCTCTGTGTCTTTGTCCTTACCCATCTAGCCTCTTCCCTGTTCCCATTCCAGCACTACACAGCCCTCTGTTCCACCAATGCACTCAGTCCTTTTACTTCTCTCCATTTCTGCTATCCACCTCCCCTCCCACGCCCTCCACCTAACCTCTCATCTACACCTAGCTAGCCCACTCTCCACCTCACCCCTGCACGCTCCCAGCAGCACTTCACTGTCCCCCACCCCTACACTGCTATCCCTCCCCCTCCCCCATCCACCAAAATCTTCTCCTTACCCCCACATGGTTGCCTCTACCATAATGCACTGCTACTCACAGTCTGGCTCCCACTGCCAGATATTGGTCGTGTGTGTGCGTGCGTGTGTGTGTGTGTGTGTGTGTGTGTGTGTGTGTGTGTGTGTGTGTGTGTGTAGTCTATTTTTAGTAAAGGCTTTGTTGGCTGAAAGCTAACGTTTCAACAGTTTTTTTGTTGTGCCTTCCTGCGACTCAGCACCTCCACTATATGATGAGTAGCAACTATCCTTTTCATTATATTGTTACATTCTATCCTAGATTTTCCATTGTATGATATATAATATGTAATATTACAAATGTGCCTGATAATAACACATCATCGAAATTAGGTAATCGCCTGCTACAGAGCATGTTTGCTTTTATTAAGCATTTGAAGGCTGTTATGGACCCCCACAATAACAAAATTCTAACTAGAAGTTAGAAACTATGTTTACCGTATTTACTAGAATCTGTAATCCAAAAAACCGCCTGCGGCTTAGAATCGAGTTCAAACAAGCGGAAGTTCTGAAAAATGTTGGTAGGTGCCGCCACAACTAACTTCTGCCGTCAAATATATGTTGCGCTACACAGGCATGCTTTGCAGGCACAAAGATAAATACTGGCACCAAAACCTCTGCGTCAGTAAATAAATTTAAAAAAAAAAGGTGGAAGACAAGCTTTTTTCTCCGCCCCAAGTTTCGACCACTGCATTTTCGTACATTATCCAATGAAGTAAATACAAATTCTGTATTGTTCATTTTCGAATATAGCAGCATTTCAATATACTACGAAAATCCGACTGGCAAGACTGTTCGGGATGTTTGTCACAAGACCACCTACGATACATCTTGTAGATGGTCTTGGTTTGTCAATATGGCCAACTCTAGGTTCTGAATTTTTTCCTACCTGTGAGAAGAGGTGGTCGCTAATAGGAACTTTTATGAATTGTGAATCACATACAGTATTCTCTACACCATAAGAATAATATGAATATAAACATTTTGTCATGTATTGTTTCGTGTTTACTGCTATTTCATTTAAATTCTGTCTGCCTAATAAACTACGAAACTAGAGTGAGACAACAGCAAACACGGAAGAAAATACATATCATGTCATGTTTATATTCGTATTATTCTCATGCCTAATAGTGTACAATCAGAAATGAAGCACGGCAGTTGACTAGACTTCTAAATCTAAGATGACTAATTTCTGTGCAGAATGTAATGTACTAAAGAGGCGCGCCTGCACAGATTTTCAAACGGAGAAAAATTTTTGTTAAACTCTCGTTCAGAACATCTATCGTACGCAGTCTATTATTTGGTTCTTGTTGATCATTATCAAACAAATAGCAGTTTCTTGCCATCGTTTCACTAATGAAACGATTCCTCTCTTTCTTTCTTTCTCTCTCTCTCTCTCTCTTTTTTTTAAATTGTAAGCGGCGGTAGGGCGCACTAAAGCAAGTCATGCCGCGATCGGCAACAGGCCATAAACACTCATTATCAGAATGCGACAAACAATGCATGACACAGTACAGTAATGCATTTTCAGCTTAGAGTGACGTAAACACCTATAACAAAGAGAACGGCACTTACCAGATCAAAGAAAAATAAGCAATCAATTCAAACCAGATGAAGCATGAGAAAAAGGAAGGGTACCCGTATAAATACGGATGGAGCGCCTGACGCATAGCAATGACTATCTGGTAAAGCTTAACTGCTAAGCTTACAACTCGAACCAAACTACTGTAGCTGTATCATCATTCATTCAACCTAAATTGTGTCTCATATTACAATGGACCAACTTTGTTTCGATTTGGAGGTGCAGCCTAAAACTTTTCTCTCCTCTTGAATTTCGAGTCTCAAATTTCAGGTGCGGCTTAGATTCGGGAAATTTTTTTTCCCTTGATTTCGAGTCTCATTTTTCAGGTGCGGCTTAGATTCGAGTAAATACGGTATGTCTTGAGGCACCTTAACACACAGTGTACAAATTGAGCACTTACCAGCTTCCATAAACTTTAAACATATTTTCTTTGCTGTCAATTCCCCCCCCCCCCCCCCCCCCCACACACACACACACAAAATAATGAAAGGGAAAAAAAATCAGCATCACATATGATGTTTTAATTTCTTACTTATTTATTAATAACTCTATCTGCAAAACATTTTTCAGACAATATCCACACGTAACCCTGAATGTATCGGCAAAATTATATCACTGTACAACATATAGTTAAGGAAAAATGACATTTTATACATTGGACTTCAATGTTTTAAAGAATCAGGTGTGGAGGTTACAGGTATATTTACAACACAATACATAAAAACTAAATTGGATGTGTATGTAATATGTTCCATCTTTGACTTATTTCAGATTCCTGAAACTTCTCCTTTTTCAGATTCCTGAAACTTCTTCTTTTTGACAGGACTATGGGGCATGACAAATGAATAATGATGAAATGGAGGGAAGGCAAAATGGGCTAAATGAGATAAAGTGAAAAATGTGGAGCTTGGAATCAGACAATGGCAATACTGCTGCATGTATTTCACAGGAGAGGAAAAGCAATGTTGAAATACATTAGAACAATATGCTTCATCTGACAGGAGCAAATATTGGTTTCTAGTGCAATTAGTATCCTCATGGATGAATATGTTGGTGGGTAAGGGAGGTTGGAAGGGGAACAGCACACCTACCCATGTTTCTTGAACTTTTTACATTCTGACTACATCAACTAGTAGAAAATATGTCATCTGGATCCCTGAATAAATGTAGAAATAGTGAAAATTAGTAGATATTAAACCACCATAGAGACGTAGGGATGGAAAGTATTTCTACACATTTCTCTTCATAATTATATAAAACATGTGAGCATATAATGAGATTAGTCTTCCTAATATTTTTTTGTAATAAGCAAAACATGAGTAACATCTCAATACTGGCCTATAATACAACGCACATCATCAACTAATTACAAATGTTGAAAAGTACTTCTAATGTAGAAGCAAAAGACAAAAATCTGAAGCTGTGTGGGTGGGCACACTTATAATGCCAATATGATAATATATCACTTGTAACTGTACTGAAAGTTTACACAGAATATGTAAATGGGCTATAATTGAAATATATGAGCTATAAAATAAATTTTCTATAAGTATATCTGATTAGAAACTTATATAACATCCTACAACAATGAAACACTTTGTTTTATTTTGGAAGAAGAGACAGTTGGATTATATTGGCATTAGTATCAAGAAGAGCACTGTTTCTCCCTCTAATTGATAGTTTGATCTGTAATGTAACTAATTAATTACATGAAATTGGAAGGTGCCTCAGCTGCAAAATTTGACTGGACCTTAATTCATTCACTTGTTCCATATACGCAATCCTTACAGAACCTTTCAGGATGATATGTCAAAATACACAATAGTACATATAAGTAACTACTGAAGCTACTACAGTATGCAATGTAGCTACGGTCATGTGATAACACACATGAAGGTATTGCAGTAGTAATTACATCAAAGAACAACCGATGATTGTTTTTTAATATGTTACATATTTAATGAAAATTCTTCCACAAGTGACCTTATAGACTTCATGCCACGTCTCAGAATTTTCTTTCCCCTCTCATGTCAGAAATGTAAAACATACTTACACAAGGAAATTTAATTAAAACTCATTTCTTATGCCACTGTAACTATAAAAATTGGGAACATAATGATCTTTATTAATCCGAAGCATTTTGCACTTATTAAATACAGTGATCTACCTTTATCTCTCTTCGCAAAACATCTGCAAATTCCAATGGTGTTATATTCATCTCATTTATTATATCTGTACAGTCTACATACATCTCATCACAGCTCACGGCTTCAATATTTAGTGTGTAACTGGAAAAAAAGAGATGCATAATATCAATGAATTAATGATGCTGTTCTCACAGCAACATGACACAAATTTCAGTATCAATAGATTACACACACACACACACACACACACACACACACACACACACACACACACAGAGAGAGAGAGAGAGAGAGAGAGAGAGAGAGAGAGAGAGAGAGAGAGACTATTGGATGACCATTAAAAAAATAATGATAAGGAAATGAAATATAATAGCAATACATATATTTTATAGACATGTGGCTGTAGTCGTTAGTCCGATGACTGGGCTGATGCAGCTCTCCATGTTAGACTTTCCCATGCAAGTATTTTCACATATGCATAACTACTGCACCCTGTGTCCACTTGACACATCTAACTACAGTCAAGCCTTCATCTTCTACTATTTCTCAAGATTCTTTCCATTCTGTTCAGCTGATCTTTAAATTACTTTGCCATCTTTGATTGAATTACAGTATCATCAGCAAATAAAGTTTTTATTTTCTTCTGAGCTTTAATTCTCTTTCCAGATTTCTTCTTAGTTTCCCTTACTGCTTACTGTACAGACTGAACAACATGAGGAATAGGCTACAGCTCTGTCTCACTCCTTTCTCAGTTACTGCCAGCTTTTGTGTCATATGACTCTTAAAACTGCACTTTTGCTTCTGTAGCACTTATAAATAATCTTTCATTTCAGAATTTCAAATAATATATTAAATTCAACTTTGTCAGAAGCATTACCTAAATCTACAAACACTATCAATGTCCATTTGCCTTCTTCAACCTATGTTCCCAGAAAATGTATAGGTTATGTATTGCTATATTTCATCAGAAGTCAGACTGATCATCCCCCAAATTAGTTTCTAGCAGTCATTCCATTCTTCTTTTGATAAATCATGTTAGTATTTTACAAGTGCTATGGCGGAAGCTGCAGTAGCTGTATGTGGAAGGATAAGTGGCAGAAAACGGTGGAAGGAGAGACAAAGGTGGATGCAAGACTCGAAGTAGTGGGAATGAATAACAAGACCTTCAGATTGTTGTTCCAAGAAAGTATGGAAATAGCAACAGATGAGTATAAGAAAAAGAAGAAATAAGAAAATAAGACAGTGGCTGAGGAGAGACAGAAGTGGATGGAAGAATGGACAAGAATGATGGATACAATAAGACATTGCAGTGCCTGTGTTGTCCAGAACTACAATGCAATGTTACTTCGGACATGCGTGTGTGTCCAAAGGAACAAGCAAGCATTGCGGTGACTACAGCCATTATATAGTACGTAAAACATATTCACAGTTGCGAATACAGATGACTATGTAATGGAATGACGACAATGAAAATTTGTGCCAGACCAGGACTCAAACCCAGATTTCCCACTTAATGAGAGCGGTCACCTCACCACTAGGCTACCCGAGCATGATTCACAGTTAGACCCAAACTTGTATATGTTGTCAACCAAGTGTCTATAACCTGCACTCATATATCCACTATGTACATTCCTGTACAGGGGAGGCATTTTAATGGAAAGTTGCTTGCCAAGTGTCAATGGATAAATATGACACTGCACTGTATTTCAGAACAACACAGGCACTGCAATATTGTATTTATGCACCAACACCGGGCAAGAAATTTCAATTAAAATGTTTTTCCTGTACAGGAATTTATGTCATGTATGCACAAGTGCAGGTTGTAGACACATAGTTGATGACATATGGAACCTTAGGTATGGCTATGAATCATACTTGAGAACTGTAATGGTAAGGTGACACTCACAATAAGCAGGAAATCTGGATTTGAGTCCTGGTCCAGCTCAAATTTTCATTGACATCATTCCATTATACAGCTGATGGTTGTCCATATGCGCAACTGCAAATACATTTAATGTATTTCATAATGGCTGTAGTTGCTACAGTGCCTGTTCCTTCAGATATGCATGCATGCCTGAAGGAACATTGCATTGTACATTTCTGATCAACATAAGCTCTGCAATATATTTATCTGCCGACACTACGCAAGCGACTTTCAATTAAAAGCCTCCCATGTATGGAAATATACAAGAGTGCATGTTGCAGATACATGGTTCACGACATATGGAAGCTTGGGTCTAGCCACGAGTAATAACCAGATAGCCTAATGGTAAGCAATTGCTCATGATATACAGGTAATACGGGCTCGAATCCCAGTCTGGCAAAACTTTCATTGTCGCCATTCCATTATACAGTTGATGGTTGTCTATATTCGAAATTGTGAAACTTAAGGTGCTAGAAGTAAACTCTTAGGAGGTGTGTGTGTGTGTGTGTGTGTGTGTGTGTGTGTGTGTGTGTGTGTGTGTGTGTGGGTGGGTGGGTGGGTGGGTGGGTGGGGGTGGGGGGGGGGGGGGGAGGAGGATGACCTGACAAAGGAAGAGGAAGAAATGGAAATGGTTCTGGACAAGATGACAGGCACCAGGTATGGACGAAGTATGTCTCACGAAATGGTGAAGGCAGCGTGGGAAATTGGGAAACAGTGGCTGTACTGTGTGATGAGAGTGGTATGGAATGATAAGAGAACTCCAGAAGATTGGAAAAGAGCACTAACTGTCCCTACATTCAAGAAAGAGAATAGGGAAAATTACAGAAACTACAAGGGAGTCGCAATGATACCAAACTGTGCCAAGGTATATGAAGATCCTGGAGCGCAGAATCCGAACAAGGGTTGAGAACAAATTGAGAGCAGAGCAGCATGGCTTCAGGCCTGGCAGGTCACCTGGTAACCTCACATTTGCAAAGAGGCAGCTCCAGGAGCACCACCATGAATCTGAGGAAGATCTTGTGATGATCTTTCTTGATACAGAAAACGTACTTGACAGTGTCTGTAGAGAAAAGGTCTGGAAAGAACAAGAAAAGAAGGGAATGAAGGAGATTTATTGAGGAAGTCCAAGTTATGTGAAAGTGGGAAATGAAAGGGCAGATTGGTTCCAGCTAACAAGTGGTGTGAAACAGGACAGTGCACTGTCATCTCCACTCTTCACTGTGGTCTTGGATGAGATCATGAGGCAGAAAAAACTGGAGAAGACATAATATGAACCAAAGTTCATCAGAAGTACAGTAGGATGAGGCATGAAAGGACAAGGGAAATAGTAAGAGAGGAACCCTTGCAGAGCAGCACAGAAACTTCAAGGCTAAGATGGTATGGACACTCAAAGAGAATGGGAAACATGAGCATTCCCAAAAAGATACATGAAGTGAAGAAGCAAAGGAAATGCCTAAGAGGAAGACTGAGGGATAAATGGCTGAAGGTTGTGGAGGAGTGTGCTGAAAAACGAGGTGAGGACTGGACCAGAGTGAACCCAGAGAGCTGGTGCGAAAATGAGATTAGATGGTGAAGCTTATGTTCCAAACAGAACAAACGAGGTGAGGACTGGACCAAAGTGAACCCAGAGAGCTGGTGGGAAAATGAGATTAGATGGTGAAGCTTATGTTCCAAAGAGAACAAGCCCAGGGCTGAAAACTGTTCAAGATGATGATGATGATGATGATGATGACGACGACGATAGTTACAACCAAGGCTTATTAAACTAATGACTCAGTACTATTCACACTTGTTACCACCTGCTTCCTTTGGTATTGGGATTGTTACATTCTTCTTGAAGTCAGTCTCATATACGTAGCATACCATGTGGAATATTTCGGTCATGGTTAGTTGTCCCAAGGAGATTAATAATTCTGAAGGAATGTAACCTACTCCAGGTGACCTTGTTTCACCTTAGATCATTCAGTGCTTTGTCAAATTCTCATAGTGTCCACACCAGATGGGTTTCAAACAGGAATTAGAGAAGATTTGAAGAAGAGCAGTACATTTCATTACAGGTTAACTTAGTAAGTGCAAAAACCATCACAGAGGGGTTAAGACAACTCTAGTGGCAGACACTGCAAGATAGGTATTCTGCATCGCAATGTAGTTTACTGGTAAATTTTTGAGGGTGTACATTCATAGAAGTGTCAGCTAGTATATTGCTTCTTCTTACATATTCCTGTGAAAACACCAAGAAGATCAAATAAGAGAGAGATTTGAGCCTAGACAGAGGCTTGCTAGCAATCATTCTTCCCACGAACCAATCACAACTGGAACAGCTATACCTTGCTGGTACACAAAGTACCCTCCATTACACTGTAATGTGTCTTGCACAGTATAGATGTAGATCACATCACTCATCTAATCTTCATCCATTTCATATTCCTGTAATATTGTCGACGAGTTTCTTTAATTTATATAATCGTTCTACATAGGATTCTTTAATTTCCCTAAAAGCAGCATCTACCTTTCTTATGGTTGTTCATGCTTCTACAGCTTTGCATTTATCCTCTAGCTATTCCTTCTCTGGTACATTGCTCTTTTCATCATTCTTCAAGTTTTGTGTGTGTGTACTTCAATTTTCAAGTTTCATTTGCTGCATTTTTATATTTTCTCCTTCCATTAATTAAATTTAATATCTTCTGGTAAATCCAAGGATTTCTGTTTGGCCGTGTATTTTTGCCTAGTTTTCCCACTGTTGCCTGCACTACTTCATCTATTGCGTTAATTTCCCTTGTTTTAGTTACTCATTGCCAAATGCTGTATTCGAAACTCTCAACAATCTCTGCGTGTTTTAATTTATTCAATTTCTTAATTTCCTAAGTGTTTTGCAATTTGTTTGGCTTTAGTCTGCATTTCATAACCAATAAATTGAATGTTATACAGTGACAAACAAAACATACAATTATAACAAGATCTTTTTTCTGTGTATAGAATCAGCTACATCCCATCCAATGAATGTTAGTACACGAATAACTAATTAACAGCCCAGTACACACAAAAAACTGTATTCCACAAAACTACCACAACCCCAAGCGTATTTTGCCGACATACAAAATTCACCTTTTAGTATTTGTTTACTAACAGCCACTCACACAGTTGCAGATGACATGATGTTTATGTTTGCCGAGAAAAGAGAGCAACAGAAAAAAGCACAGAAAATATGTTGCAAACAGTGACAATAATTCACAAAAAATGTCATAACATACAATAAATAAGCTAATATGAAAGTATTCATAGAAAACTACATTGAAGAAGAAGAAGAACAGTAAAAATGTAATAATGTGTTATTGTGTTTGTATAACTACGCTATTTTCAATGTGTTACTGTGTTTGTATAACTACACTATTTTCTGCATGTTTTACATTTGAAAAAAACCACTGACGATGGTGATATTTGTCACCAAAACTAGTTTGGGAAATGAATAAGTAAACAAATAACAACATGTTTTGCATCAAGGTGAACTCAATTTCTGATTATGTTGATTTACAATGACAATTAGATACAGAACCAGAGGATGGATTTTTCTGTATTGACATGGACTGGAATAGTTCAATGCAGTGTTATGAGGATAATAGAACAGTTGCTGCATTGTGGAAGCAGTGATAAATACCCAGCACCACGCTGGACTGGAACAACTGAACCACATCCTAGGCCAGGGCTTTGATTACCTATCATTATGAACTAAAATGAGGGATATCCTACCCGAGATGCTTCCCAACCCTCCTAAAGTGGTGTTCCATCGCCTAACCAACCTCCACAACATCCTACACCATCTCTATGCCACTCCCAGTCCCAACCCCTTGCCACAAGGATCATATCCCTGTGAAGGACCCACGTGCAAGACCTGCCCAGTCTGTCCACCCAGCACTTCCTATTCCAGTGCTGTCACAGGTTTTCCTACCCCTTCAGGAGCCGGGCCGCCTGTGAAAGTAGCCACGTCACGTCATTGCAGCTCTGCTGCAACCATTGCCCAGCTTTTTACACTGATATGACTACCAATCACCTGTCCACCAGGATGAACAGCCACCGCCAAACTGTGGCACAACATGCACCTCAACATAACATACTTGATTTCAATGGCTGCTTCACTAGCCGAGCCATCTGGATCCTTCCCTACACCACCTAAGGTAATGTACTGCACCCGCGCCCTCCACCCAACTGTTTCCACTGCCTCTGTCATATCGTCCCCTCCACTTTCTCTTCTCCCAACCTGTTTATTTGCCATTCTCTGCCAATGCACCCATCCATGCTCCTCTCCTTTTTTCTCACCTCCCTGTCCAACAACCTCCTGCCACTGCACCTGTTGGCATTCCAGTCCTTGCACACTACCAGACAGTGTTCCTCTGTTCCCTCACCCATGCACTACTATCCCTCCCCCCCCCCCCCCCTCCCCTCCGGATTGCTGCTTACATACCACGTGATAGTTGCATTCTGGCACAACATGCTGGAGTTGGCGGTCATGTGCATGAGGTGTGCTTGCTTGTGTGTGTGAAAGGTGCATCTATTTCTCTTTTGCTGATGAAGGGTATGGTTGAAAGCTTTATTTGTGCCTGTCTGCAACTTAATGCGTTCTTTATGGTAAGTAGCAAACTTTCTTTTCCTACATTTTTTATATTCCTACCGGGAGTTACCACTGTTTGGGTCTGCCAAACAGCTTTTTTTCTATCCTACAACCCTGTGATGTTTTCCTCTGTCACTTGTGTCTGAGCATTACTCTTCTCAGTGTCAATTTTTTCTCTTCTTTCCTGCATTTACCACAGCCTTCCAAACTGCATCTACTTCTAAGCCACACTGTATCAATGATTGCCAGCATACAACACAGATTTCGTGACACTGTGGACATTGATGCAGCATCTGGTCTCCCAGACTCTTTCCTCTGGTGATTATAATTATATTTACTCCTACTGATCCCACTTCATTCCTCATCCTGACATACTGCAGCATTTTATTTTCCACATCTGCCCACGCCTCATGAACTTCTGATCCTCTAAGTAGCCCACTCTTCTCCCTCTCTCTTTGCTTATAGCAAAAGACACACACACACACACACACACACACACACACACACACACACACACACACACACACACACACACACCTCATCGTTTTTCTCCCATGTCTGTGTAAAAGTTTTTTACATATTTGTGTATATTTTTACTTGGTTTCATGCTGTGTCGTGTAGTTTTGCAGCCTTTTATACATTTGTGTGTATTCTTAGATATCTGTGTGTACTTTTGCATATCTGTGCATTTTTCTATGTGTCTTTATATGCTTTTTACGGATTTTACACTTTTTTTATGACTTACCCAACTCTTTTCACAATCATCAACACTTATTTTGCCCATTTCTGAATAATTCCCATTTCCTTTACACCATTACTGCCACAATGGGCTTCTGGTCCACCTTTCTGCACCAGTTCAGGGAAGTATCCTTATCCGTGGCTAAAACTCACTCCCATACACAGTTTCTCAAATGCTGCCTGAACCATGGAGTCTCCTAAAATGGCCTAACTGAAAAGAGTCCTTTCTCTGAATCCCACCCCTCCTTAAAACAATTTTTCAGATTCTGCCAATCCCTGGTCCTCTTAAACCTGGTACTGCAAAAATATATCTCCATGACACAGGCATCCCAGAACCACCTCTGCTCCCTCTGCAAGATATTATTACTGTGCAGTCCCTGCTCCATACATCACATCTCTGAAACTGAATCCCTTGCTCTTGAGCACCTGGAGGAGCTTTCCTGACACCACCTCCCCAAGTTATCCTAGCAGCTGACATACTACTGCCACCTCCGGGCACTACTATCATACCCACAGTGATCCTCCCCTTCCACCCCTCATAGCAGGCACACCCTGCCCAGCTGACCTTTCCAACTTGCCACATCCCCCAAAAACTTCCTATCAACTCTCCATCAAATTCAGAGTCAAAACATGCCCTTCACGCAGTTGTTAACCTTTCCACCAAAACTCTCAGCTCCACAGAAATTTGAGTCATCTCCACCTCACCTTTAGCCTTACATCCAAACTTAACCGCACTGGACTTGTCAAAGACCAAGGACCTACTCTCCTCCTCCCACTCCCTGCAGTGGAAGCACTTCTTTATCGCCAGTCCCTCCAACCATAATCACACAAATTCCAACATTAAACCCTGCCTCTTCCAGTTCATACCACCACCCAACCATGAGCCTCCCATCTAACCACCCACTGGTCACCATCCAGGAATTCCTTACCTCCAACTTAGCTTCCCCAAGTCCCTCTCTCTCACTATAAGAAAGAATAGCCATAAACAATCTCAAAACAAATCCGGCCCTAATCATCCTACGTGCAAACAAAAGTCCCACCCTCTGTTATGAATCACAGTGACTACCTGGCAGAAGGACTCCACCATTTATCTGACTCTCCACATGTAAATTCTGCCAGAGTGATCTCATCGCACAAGTCTAACACAACCTTCAATCATTGCCCTTCCCAGAAACTCTGCCCTGTATCCATTTCCCTCCTCGCCCCTATGACACCCCGCGCGCGCGCGCGTGCGTGCCCACACACACACACACACACACACACACACACACACACACACACACACACACACACACACACACCTTCCATACGTTCTCCAAAATCCACTAACCAAACAATCCTGGACACCCCATTGCAGATGATTATTCTGTCTCACTGAAAGAATTTTGGCCCTCATTGACCAACACTTCCAACCAACTGCCCATAATCTAGCCTGCCACATCAACCATTTCCTTCACCCACTCTCCACCATCCACACTCCTTTACCTCCTGGACCCCTACTCATCACTGCTGATGTCAGTGCCCTGTACACCAATGTCCCTCATGCCCATGGTCTTACCTCTAATGAACACAACCTTTCCCAACATCCTCCTGACTCCAAACCCAATACCTCATTCCTCATACACCTTACTAACATTATCTTAACCCACAACTACTCCTCCTCTGAAGAGAAGGTATATAAACAAATTTGTGGCACAGACATGGGCAACCAAAAAATTGCCCTCTTATGCCAACCTGTTTATGGGCATTCTAGGTACCTTCCTAGCCTCCCAAAATGCCAAACCCTTACTCTGGTTCAGATTCATTGATGATGGTATCTTCAAGAACTGGACTCAGGGCCAAGACATTCTACCTTTGTTCCTTCACAACCTCAGCACCTTGTCATCTTCCTCAATGTTGACTTTCTCCTTTCTGATGGCTCCATCTGCACATATCTCCAATTTAAACCCTCCAACCACCAACAGTACCTGGATTTTGACAGCTGTCATACCTACCACACCAAAAAAACACTCCTATACAGCCGGGCCATGTGGGGAAAGCATATCTGCAGTGACAAAAACTCCCTTGCTCAGTATGTTGAGGGCCTCACCAAGTCCTTCACAGACAAGCACTATCCCCCAGACCTGTCCGCCAACAAATCTCACATGCCATTTCCCCTCACACCTCCAATCCTCCCACCCCCCCCCCCCCAAGAAATGGTCACAGAGGTGTGCCCTCTTTGTCATCCAGTACCTCCCCGGACTGGAACAACTGAGCCACATCTTTTGCCAAGGCTGTGATTACCTATCCTCATGTCTTGAAATCAGGGACATTCTACCCAAGACACTTCCCACCCCTCGCAAAGTGTTGTTCCATCACCCACCCAACCTCCACAACATCCTAGTGCATCCCTACGCCACTCCGAATCCCAACCCCTTGCCGCAAGGATCATATCCATGTGGAAGACCTAGGTGCAAAACGTGCCCAGTCCATCCACCCGGGACTTGTTAATCCACTCTTGCCGTAGGTTTATCCTACCCCACCAGCGGTCAGGCTACCTTTGAATGCAGCCATCTCATTTACCAGCTCTGTTGCAATCATTGCACAGCTTTTTATATTGGTATGACTACCAACCCCCTGACCACCAGGATGAATGGCCACTGCCAAACTGTGGCCAAGAGCAAAGCTGACCACCCTGTGGCACAACATGCAGCTGAACACAACATGCTTGATTTCAATGGCTGCTTCTCTACCTGAGCCATTTGGATCCTTCCCTTCAACACCAGCTTTTCTGAAGGTGCAGAAGGGAGTTACTGTTACAACACATTATCCACTCTCATAACTATCCCAGCCTCATCCTTTGGTAACATACTGCCCCCACACCCTCCATCCAACATTATCACCCCCTCTGTCCTATCTTCCCCTCCCCAATCTTGTCTCCCACACTGTTTATTTGTTGACCACTGGCAATGCACCTACCTATCTTCCCCCACATTTATCCTTTTTTCCCACCTCATTGCCCCACAGCCTCCTGACGCTGCACCATTGGCAATCTAGTCCCTGCACACACCACCAGACAGCATACATCTCCCCCCCCCCCCCTCTCCTGTACGCTACTATCCCTTCCCCTTCCCCACCCCCTCCAGACTGCTGCTTGCATCCCGTGTGATAGTTGCATTCTGGCACAACATGCTGGAGTTGGCGGTCATGTGTGCATGGGATGTTCTTGTTTGTGTGTGTCCTCTTTCGCTGATGAATGCTTTGGTAGAAAGCTTTATTTAAGTGTCTTTTAATTGTGCCTGTCTGTGACTTAACACTTCTTCTTTATTGTAGGCAACAATCTATCTTTTCCAACATTGCTGATATTTGAACATGAAGATACCATTGTTTAATAAGATTAAGAGTGAAATGCAAAGATATCAACTTACTCTCATATAACATTAAATGAGAAAATGGGAACTCCTGTCAGTCAAATATAAGTTAAAAGCACACCCCATTAGCCACTTTTTGTATAACATACCTGAAAATGTAGATTTATGGATTGAAATGTTCTGTTCAGGTACAAGCAAGTAGCAGTGTTCATTGTAAAGACAAACAACTAGTAGTAATGAACTGCAAACAAGGCTCAGTACTTATAGCTGTAGATAAATGTCAATTTAATCAAGTAAATATTAGGGTACTGATATGAGATAAACAGCATCATTTTATTTATTATAATGGAGGAGGCAAGAGCTTATTCCAAAGTTGATGATTTCTGTGAATAGCATCAGGCAGTATACGGAGGATTTATTATTAAAAATAGAATACAAATTAAGTTTATATGATTTGCATCTCTTTTGTCAAAGTATGGCTTGATTTATTCCACATCCCTGAAGGTTCTCCTTTTTGAAAGTATCTAAGGAACTCAATGAAGGCAAGTGATTTTAAAATAAGTTTTCTGTATCTTACCTTGCTACAGTATTGTAAAGTGTGTATGAGACTTCCTTGTAACCTTCAAAATCATATGGAATAGTTTTTAAATTTGGACACACTTTAAGAGCACTCCCAAGGAACATTCCATTACATACACCTGCCTTTCGTGCTTCGTAATTGCATGAGGCTATTTCAGACATGGAGTCTCCGTCTCCAATATTATCATACCACATATTATCATCAGAATCAGCAGCATCAGTTTCTTTTTCTACAACTGGATTATTATTAACTTCATTACTATTTTTAGATTGTTTAAATTTCTGTTCCTTTCGTTCTTTATAATATGCAAATTCAACCTTTCTGCTAGAATTATTTTGTGGCCCATTTCTAGGATTTCCTTTAGCATGTGTTACAGCGACTGGGTGTGTCCTCAGCTCAGGTCTATTTCTGAGGCCAACAGAAACAAAAAAACAGTCCATATCAATGTGCATAATAATTTTCTTGTATTTCATATTTTCATCTGCCAAGGAACCTTCTTCAGCTAACAGTTCATCATCATTCATGTTGTCAAATAATGTTTCATTTACAGGTGAACTACACTCTGCTGGAAATTTTAATCCATTCTTTTTTAAATTCTTCAGTTTCATTCTTCCAGGATATGATTTGTTTGACTCTTCCCGCAATTTACAAATGTACTGTTTAAATAGTGCACCCATTGTAGAGATATGGTGTAAGCGAGAATTATTATAAAACTCTGATAAGAACTCAGAATCCACTGCTGTACGGGTTATTCTTCTATTATCTGGTAAACTCAATTCTCCTTT
Source organism: Schistocerca americana (assembly GCF_021461395.2). NCBI lineage: Eukaryota > Metazoa > Arthropoda > Insecta > Orthoptera > Acrididae > Schistocerca > Schistocerca americana. Next base: position 713,631,876 of record NC_060120.1, on the reverse strand, counting down.
CTCTTTTGTTTGCAGGCAAATGTCCTTTCCTCTTGCTGGTATTGGATTATTAAGTACAGGTAAGTCATTTGTAGTAGCATAATGAACAGAAGTGGCTGACTCACCAGTTAATTCACTTTCATTACAGTTATTTCCATTAGTGTGTGTTTCTGTTAGAAAATTGCTTCTATTTGGGTTTAAGTCATCTTTATTTATTTTATTTTTTTCGTAATTACCTCTAGTGGTGTCATCTGCCAAATTTTCATCCACAGAATTCTTACACAGAGAATTACTTTCACTTGAATGTTGCTTAGGCAGGAAATTCAGTGCAGGCTGTGTCTTTGATTGTTTAGAGTAGAGTAAGTACATCCGATAATCAAGTAGTTTTTTAGCTTTTATGCTGTCCGTTATCCACTCTGGCTTGACAACATTCAAAACCTTCAGTTTTTTTATCTTACAATCAGGTAGATTTGAGGCAATTATGTGTGTTGTTCGATGGGATTCATACTGGTGATACTCTCCGCCATACATGGCCATGATTCTCTTCAGTTCATCAGCTGATGGTTCTGAAATTGAAATATTACGTACTTCACAACATATAAAAGATTAAATGACAAGTACATAACAAACACGGTGAAGAAATACATAGTGGTAAGTGAGTGACGAGTAATTTTAAAAATAGCACAGTAATTCTATCACAAACAACTATTTACAATTTCTAACTTGAATACTACATCTTGTAAACATGTATATGATAGATCACCCTCCATCAAATAAAAGAGGTGCTACACAACAGACATGTATGAAGTGAAGGGCGATATTTATTGCCTTACTTGTGTGACTCATGGCCACATGCTTATGACGAAGATGAGAGAAAAGAGAGGACTGCCAAACCTATGTCCCCATCAAATGGATGAATCACAATCAAAAATAGTGTCATACAAATTTACTTCACGAGAGAGTACAGAAGTTTGGAATTTAACCAAGGGCATTGGCATCAAGTCTGGTGATCTATAATTTTATGACACCACTCTTCATCCTATTGCTAGCCAAATCTGGTAAATAATTTTCCATCGGGATTACAAAATGGGCTATACTTTGAGTGCAGTTCCACCATACAACCATTCATTAGTGATCTCAATTATGGAGGTGGAGGGGTAACTGCTCTTCATGACAAAGTCTTTCTAAAAGTGCCCCTCCTCTCTCTCTCTCTCTCTCTCTCTCTCTCTCTCTCTCTCTCTCACACACACACACACACACACACACACACACACACATGCTTACAGTTTGGGGTGGGGAGACAGGGGTTGGGGGGTGAGAGGGGAGGGGTGGGGAGAGGGAGATGGGGGGAGGGAGGGAGGGAGGGAGGGAGGGAGGGAGGGGGAGAGAGAGAGAGAGAGAGAGAGAGAGAGAGAGAGAGAGAGAGAGAGAGAGAGATGGGGGGAGAGGTACAGAGGGGTGGGGGGGGAGAGAGACAGGGGTGGGGGGAGAGGTACAGAGGGGTGGGGGGAGGTACAGAGTGGCGGGGGGAGAGAAAGAGGGGTGGGGGGAGAGAGAATCAGGGTTGTGGGAAGAGAAAGAGGGGTGGGGGGGAGAGAAAGAGGGGTGGGGGGAAGGGGCGGGTGGTGGAGAAAGAGGGGTGGGGGGAAGGGGCGGGTGGTGGAGAGGGGGTGGGGGAGAGAGGGTCGGGGGGAGGGGTGGGGGGAGAGGGGCGGGGGAGAGAGGGGCAGGGGAGGGAGGCGTGGGGGAGGGAGGCGTGGGGGAGAGAGGCGTGGGGGAGAGAGGGGTGGGGGAGAGAGGGGCGGGGGAGAGAGGGATGGGGGAGAGAGGGGTGGGGGGGAGAGCGGTGGGGGGAGAGCGGTGGGGGGGGGAGAGCGGTGGGCGGGAGAGCGGTGGGGGGGAGAGAGCGGTGGGGGGGGAGAGCGGTGGGGGGGAGAGCGGTGGGGTGGAGAGAGGGGTGGGGGAGAGAGTGGGGGGGAGAGAGGGGTGGGGGAGAGAGCGGTGGGGGGAGGGTGGGGGCAAGGGGTGGGGGTGGGGGGAGTGGGGTGGGGGTGAGGGAGAGACAGAAGGGTGGGGGGGGAGACAGAAGGATGGGGGGAGAGGGGTGGGGGAGGCAGAAGGATGGGGGGAGAGGGGTGGGGGAGGCAGAAGGATGGGGGGAGAGGGGTGGGGGAGACAGAAGGATGGGGGGAGAGGGGTGGGGGAGACAGAAGGGTGGGGTGAGAGGGGGGTGGGGGAGAGAGGGGTGGGGTGAGAGAGGGGTGGGGTGAGAGAGGGGTGGGGGGGAGAGAGAAAGAGGGGTGGGGCAGAGAGAAAGAGTGAGGGGTGGGGTGAGAGAGGGGCGGGGTGAGAGAGGGCGGGGTGAGAGAGGGGCGGGGTGAGAGAGGGCGGGGTGAGAGAGGGGTGGGGTGAGAGAGGGGTGGGGTGAGAGAGGGGTGAGGGAGAAAGGGGGTGGGGGAGAAAGGGGGTGGGGGAGAAAGGGGGTGGGGGAGAGAGGGGTGGGGTGAGAGGGGTGGGGTGAGAGAGGGGTGGGGTGAGAAAAGGCGGGGTGAGAGAGAGGTGTGGGGAGATAGGGGGGAGGGGGGGGTGGAGAGAGAGGGGGAGAGATAGGGGGGGAGGGGGGGTGGAGAGAGAGAGGGGCAGGGGGGAGAGGGGTGGGGGAGAGAGAGGGGAAGGGGGGAGAGAGGGGTGGGGAGAGAGAAGGACACAGCCAGGGTTTTGTGAAACAATGAGGGCCTCATTTGTTAAAGATGACCTTTCAAGGGCTCATGTTTTTCATTTCTTCTGAAAACATGTTTATTTTTTTTATTCATTTTATGCACTTAATTTGCTTTCGGTGGGTCTTTATGCAAATAATGTTTAGACCATAAAACAAAGCAAGAAAAACTCATCGAATAGTAAAACATTACTCTCAGTAGTATGTAAGAAATACAGAAATGGACAATTAAATATTTCTTTATTTTACAATTTGATAATTTCACTATGTTGCCAAATGAATTATAATTCTAATATAATGGCTCTTTGCTCTCAAAACACAGTTCAGTGTTCTATAATAAGGTTCACCAACAATTCCCCAAACCCTGGAAGCAGCATGCTAATGGGTGTGGCTATCCTTGTGGGTTGGATAAAATTTCAGTCAGATTAAACAAATTGATACCATTTGTAACATGTCACTGCGACAGGCAGCCTCAGGGTTTTCTTATGCATGGTTGCATATTTTCACCTTTTAGGAAGTGAACTCATGCATATTGCATATTTTAATCCTGCAAATTAATCGATTTTTCCTACTTGTAGTACACAATATTATGCTGTTGTGCATAATAGTGCATTTTCCCAATTTTGCTCCAGAAAATATGGAATTTCCATAAACAACTACAAACTATTCCATCTGACAATGATCCTGGAGTTTTCACCAAGCTGAGACATAATCTTGTTACATATGACCGTTGTATTTTGTCAAACAACTACGAATAAGACATACTCTAATCTCCCTTCTTCCAACATCTTTTGCATTCTACTTCTTTCAATATGGATTTGAGCTGACGAAGTGATCAGAAATGGGTGAGTGTGAATTTTTTGGGACACCATAATTATTTGTGACAGGATTGTTGGAATAAACAGCCTTACACTTTCCAAAATTTCCTAATTTAACTATTCACCTGTCACTTCTTGCAATGCAGAAAGATCATTTTCTGCATTAAAGAATAACCTAGCAGATAAACACATCATTGTAAATGAGTAGAATTTGGATTATTATTTATTTATTGTGTGACTTTTAGTGCTGGGAGTCACCGAACAGAGATTCTCCTTGCCTTTGCTGCAGATCTTTTCATTTTGACAGTGAGGCTCATCTTTAAGACAGCTAGAATCCGTCAGGGAAAAAAGCAATTCAAAGAAATTGGCTGTGGATTATAGCTAGGGAACAACACTGGCCTTTTGCCTAAACTGAAAATGGGGAACCACAGCAACTCATTTTTAAGTTTGCCAGTGGATGGATTAGAACCACCTCTCCATTTGAATTCAGGTATTGTTAGCTCAGTGCCTCAACACATAGGGCTACCGCTGTCGCTGGAGAATTTGGAAAAACTAGTGTTGTACATTGTTATAAAGTAAAATGCATCACTACAGAAGATGGAACTCTAATATTGCAAGTTTTTTCTTTATGTCTGTGTCTGGTAATTTGATAGCGCAAGAAAGGATACAAATTTTAAGATTTACTTGTGCATAGAATTCCTGGCTTCAGTTATTATAGCATGACAAGATAGTAACTAGATTTTGGATGAAATGAAGATTGGGGGGGGGGGGGGGGGGGGAGGAGGAGGGGGAGGAGGAGGGGGAGGGGGAGGGGGAGGAGGGGGAGGAGGAGGGGGTTTTCAGGGTGCAGTCGGCTCTGACAAATTCATGCAGCCCTCTGAAAAAATGTTTCAGTAATGAATGAACTATACAATGTGCTGTCACCACATACTCCTTCCACTCTTTACGAACACCTCCCCATTGTTCCATATTGGAATGCTATTGAAATATCAGCAGCTTAAATCTAAAATATCTATCAATTACGCTAGATGGCAACTAGGTTGCATGTAATTTGATATAGATGATTGGGGGGGGGGGGTTGGATACCCCCCATGTCCTTGGGAGAGATGGGTCAGTGGGGATAGAGGGGTTGGTAGGCACCTCATTCATGCAGCCACGCTGACTGGTGTCCACAGGAGGCAAAGACTGAAATTTACATGCTAATACTGCTACTGGATATCTGCTGAGTGGCAACAAGTGGCCTTTTCTGATTAATCAGTTTTTTTTTATGCCCAATTGAACAGATGGCTGTTCGTATGTATGGCATGAAATGTCTGAAAGCAAACACTCTGCAACAGCAGTCAGAAGATTCAGGCCAAAGAAGGGCACATTATGGTCTGGGGAGTGTTTTCACCATTCTGGAAGGTAAAATGCATCAACACAAGTATACATCTACCCCTGGGGACCATGTCCATCCTACATGCAATTTGTTTTTCCTCAGCAAAATGGCACCTACCGAGAGGACAAGGCACCATGTCACATGACCAAGGAGCACCAAGATGAGTTTACCACACTCCCCTGGCCACTAAACTCCCTGGATTTACACCCAATTGAGACTCTGTGGGACCGCCTTGCTCGGGCTGTTCGCGCCCTGAATACTCAACTGAGAAACTATCGCAGCTGGCCATGGCACTGGAGTCGGTGTGACTCCACATGCCTGTCGGTAGCTTCCAGAACCTCACTGACACTCCTCCTGCATGCCTTGCAGTGGTCCACACTGCGAAAGATAGTTATTCAGGCTTTTGACAGGTGGTAATATCGATGTTACTGGACAGTGTATGTCACAGATTTAGAGGCTGAATGTTACAGACGGTCAATCAGGAACCTGGTGAATGGCACTACCAGAATGAGATTTTCGCACTGCAGCGGAGTGTGCGCTGATATGAAACTTCCTGGCAGATCAAAACTGTATGCTGGACCGAGACTCGAACTGGAAGGAAGTTTCAATGGCACTACTATTTGTAATGATGATTCTGCATGTTTGTTGGCTTCATGCACTGGAACAGTGGGTTCACAAACCACACAATATTTAGAGTAGAGATTTTATGCCTCTCTTTCTTTCATTGAATGCAACATGGTTGGACACATGTTATCTGATTTCTATACAAAGCATTCATTGCAGAAGGGAGGAACGGCCTTTTATACAAAATGTAATGTTTCTTTCAAGAGTGTTAACATAGCAATGAATGAACAAATCTACAAAAAATGGTATCAGTGTGGACACTAAGAAACAGCTCAAACATCATTGTGAATACTAGTATCAAAAACTTCAATTGACCTACAAAGCTAGAACCAAGTCAACAATACCAAGAAACCAAAACTTCCTGCACAAACTGGTATCGAAGACTTTACTTGACCTATATAACTAGAATGAAGAGTCCTTGATATCATAAACCACCAAACAACCACTTGATTCATACAGATAGAAAAAAATTTACACTATCAAGAAGCCATAGCTTGCTGCAAAAACTGATATCAAAAACATCATATGAATTCACGGCTAGAAAAAACTCAATGATACTCATCATTCATACACTCCTGGAAACTGAAATAAGAACACCGTGAATTCATTGTCCCAGGAAGGGGAAACTTTATTGACACATTCCTGGGGTCAGATACATCACATGATCACACTGACAGAACCACAGGCACATAGACACAGGCAACAGAGCATGCACAATGTCGGCACTAGTACAGTGTATATCCACCTTTCGCAGCAATGCAGGCTGCTATTCTCCCATGGAGACGATCGTAGAGATGCTGGATGTAGTCCTGTGGAACGGCTTGCCATGCCATTTCCACCTGGCGCCTCAGTTGGACCAGCGTTCGTGCTGGACGTGCAGACCGCGTGAGACGACGCTTCATCCAGTCCCAAACATGCTCAATGGGGGACAGATCTGGAGATCTTGCTGGCCAGGGTAGTTGACTTACACCATCTAGAGCACGTTGGGTGGCACGGGATACATGCGGACGTGCATTGTCCTGTTGGAACAGCAAGTTCCCCTGCCGGTCTAGGAATGGTAGAACGATGGGTTCGATGACGGTTTGGATGTACCGTGCACTATTCAGTGTCCCCTCGACGATCACCAGTGGTGTACGGCCAGTGTAGGAGATCGCTCCCCACACCATGATGCCGGGTGTTGGTCCTGTGTGCCTCGGTCGTATGCAGTCCTGATTGTGGCGCTCACCTGCACGGCGCCAAACACGCATACGACCATCATTGGCATCAAGGCAGAAGCGACTCTCATCGCTGAAGACGACACGTCTCCATTCGTCCCTCCATTCACGCCTGTCGCGACACCACTGGAGGCGGGCTGCACGATGTTGGGGCGTGAGCGGAAGACGGCCTAACGGTGTGCGGGACCGTAGCCCAGCTTCATGGAGACGGTTGCGAATGGTCCTCGCCGATTCCCCAGGAGCAACAGTGTCCCTAATTTGCTGGGAAGTGGCGGTGCGGTCCCCTACGGCACTGCGTAGGATCCTACGGTCTTGGCGTGCATCCATGTGTCGCTGCGGTCCGGTCCCAGGTCGACGGGCACGTGCACCTTCCGCCGACCACTGGCGACAACATCGATGTACTGTGGAGACCTCACGCCCCACGTGTTGAGCAATTCGGCGGTACGTCCACCCGGCCTCCCGCATGCCCACTATACGCCCTCGCTCAAAGTCCGTCAACTGCACATACGGTTCACGTCCACGCTGTCGCGGCATGCTACCAGTGTTAAAGACTGCGATGGAGCTCCGTATGCCACGGCAAACTGGCTGACACTGACGGCGGCGGTGCACAAATGCTGCGCAGCTAGCGCCATTCGACGGCCAACACCGCGGTTCCTGGTGTGTCCGCTGTGCCGTGCGTGTGATCATTGCTTGTACAGCCCTCTCGCAGTGTCCGGAGCAAGTATGGTGGGTCTGACACACCGGTGTCAATGTGTTCTTTTTTCCATTTCCAGGAGTGTACATAAACATTAGTAATATCAAAGCAAATCACTAATTCATAAGAAGTTTCATTAACATTAATTTATATATACAACTAAATCACATGCTGTTATGTCACACAAATATAAAAGACACTTCTTAACGGAAACAAGAAATAAAAAATTGTGCTTATCGACCAAAAACCACTGTCAGACAAAAACAATCTGGACTCGGGAGAAGGGAAAGCGCAGGTAAAATTCACAAATACACCCAAAGCTAATAAGAAGAGACTAGCATACATTACAATCATATGTGGGATACTGAAAAGTAAGGAAGATATATGCCTACTAATATAAATCAGAAAAAAATGCCATAGGGTGCAAAAAATTACATTTTAAGAAAAATCTATGAAATACAGGGTACTAGTTGGCAACAAGTGGTGTCAACTAATGAAACATGGTGGCACCAATGAGGAAATTGTGCCTAATAAATGTTGTCTTGATAACTAAGTGAAAGTGTGCAGTGCAATAATTAGAAACAGCTGTGCAGAATGCTGTAATATAAAATGCAATGCTCCATAAAGTGTAAACTGTTCTATTAGGTTCTTTCCTAAGTACCACCTTGGAAACTGGAATAGAAAACATCACGTCAAGTTTTTGAAACAATCATTTTACAACTGACTGCTGCCAATGGATCACAAACTCGGGCTATGCTTCAGATCAGTCTTGTCACCATAGCCAGTTTTCTTCTATTCAAGTTGGTCAGCTTCACCAATACACAAATAAACTACCACATTCCAACTTAATCTAGAGTGCAGGCTACACAATAGATCATGTCATTACTCCGCCCACTTTCTTCCATGTTAGTTTGTACATTTACCAGAAGAGGCACTACTTCCGCCAGTCTGTGACACTACTTTGTACCTATTCCACTAGGGGTATTACTGCAGACTTCAGTTAAGTGTTGGCTATTACCCTTTGACTTATATATGCAGACTGAAGTGATGAATGACAAGTTGTAACAAGGCTGGGATTTGAACCCAGGTCTCCTGCTCACTAGGTAGATGAGCTAAGCACTGCACCATCCCAGCACAATGGCTTTGCACAACTACATGGACTACCACAACATGCCCCCTCCTCAGTCCAAATTCCCATTCACACATCAGCCCACTTGGTATTCCCCCTAAAATCAAAAAGCATAGCAGAGGCTCTCCAACTGTATTGGAATAGCACCCCAGAATTGAATGAAATGACAGACCCTGCCTGAAACACAGGCAATGATACTTTAACCAAAAACTTGATTTGATTGAAGCACTTATCCCTGGGTTTCAAGCAGGATCCCCCATTTTGTTCAATGCTGAGGTGCTATTGCAATTCAGTTGGAGAGACTCTGATATGGCATTCAAGTGTAGGGGGAATACCAAGCAAGATGAGATGTGAATGGGAATTTGGATTCAGGAGCCACGCTGTGCTAAGTTAGTCCATGCAGCTGTGGAAAACAGTGGTTAGTGCATCTGCCTAGTGAACAGGAGACCTGGGTTCGAATCTCGGTTGGCTGGTTTGGGGTATAAAGGGACCAAACTGCAGGGTCATCAGTCCCTTTTTCCTGATGCAAGCAAGGCTCAAGGTACAGAAACACCTAACACCACACCTAAAAAGAAAATGAATGGAATGAACAAAAAACGGGAAAAACATACACCACAAGGAAAAGTAGAAGAAGGCATTAAAGCCATAGAGCATATGGTCTGAGCTGGCTGATCACAATAATAAAAGAGGATGAGCCAGCCACTCTGCAACACATTAAAATGTCCGTCCCAAGAACACAAGGCGAGATGAACACATGCACTGAAAAGACAACCACCAAGACAAACAAGTGCAAAGAAAGTGCGACAGAGTTAAAATGGAGGGAGGGTGGCGACCTCAGAGAGAAGGCTAAATGCTCACCCTTAGATGGAACGATAAAAACCCACTCACGAATAAAACACGAAACTAACTCTGCTGTTGAGGCATTGTCGCCCAACACTGAAGGCAGGCTGCTGGGAACATTAAAAGTCCACCACAGAGTGGCTAAAAGTGGGGAGTCCAGCAAGATGAGGATGACAGTCAAATGTGAGCCACAGTGACACCAAGGTGGGTCCTCGTGACGGAGGAGGTAGCCATGTGTTAGCCACGTATGATCAATGCAGAGCCAGGAGAGAACCACAGAGTCCCAAGACACCTGCATGGAGGTATTCCACACATTCGTAGTCTCGTTAAGGGCACGCAGTTTGTTGTGCGTACTGAGATTATGCCATCCCGTATCCCAAAGCTGAAAAACCTTGCAGTGTAATAATGATCGCAGGTCAGTTACAGGGATACCAATCTCCAGAAGCAGTTTCCACGTAGCCTGTTTGGCCAGCCTGTCGGCAAGTTCATTTCCCAGGATTCCAACATGCCCTGGTGTCCACACAAACACCACAGAACAACTGGACCATTCCTGGGCATAGATGCACTCCTGGATGGTTGCTACCAAAGGATGGCAGGGGTAGCACTGGTTGATAGCTTGTAGGCTGCTCAAGGAGTCAGTGCAGAGAAGAAAGGACTCACCAAGGCATGAGCGGATGCACTCAACAACATGAGAAATGGCCGCCAGCTCCGCAGTGAAAACGCTGCAGCCATCTGGCAAGGAATGCTGTTCAATATGTCCTCCATGAACGTACGCGAAGCCAACGTGACCATCAGCCATAGAGGTGTCGGTGTAAACCACTTCATGGTCCTGGTACATGTCACGAATTGAGAGGAAGTGACAGCAGAGTGTTGCGGGGTTAACTGAGTCCTTAGGACCACGTGAAAGGTCCAGGCGAAGCTTCGGCCTAGGTGTAGGAGGTGTTCGTGAATGGACCTTGAGTATAGGTGGTAAAGGCAAGGACTCCACACAGAAGAGATCGGACGTGAACCTCAATCTTAAGCCCTGACCTGGGAGATGAACTGCCGTGAATGGGAAAAGGAGACGGTCATTCGGATGCTCAGGAGAACTACGGATGTGTGCAACGTAACTGTTGAGCAGTTGTGCACACCTAACCTTCAATGGAGGGACTCCGGTCTCCACCAGGGCGCTTGTCACCTGACTTGTCCTAAAAGCTCCTGTTGCCAGTCGAATGTCACAGTGGTGCACTGGGTCGAGTAAACACAATATTGAGATTCCCATAGTCAAGGCAGGATTGAACAAGGGCTGTGTAGCTGCAGCAGCGTAGAGTGATCTGCACCTCAGTTGGTGTTGCTCAGGCAGCGGAGGGCACTGAGGTGCTACCAGCACTTCCGCTTCAGCTCATGAAGATGAGGAAGCCACGTCAACTGGGTGCCGAAAACCAGTCCTAAGAATCAATATGTCTCCATTACAGTGAGTGGATCATCATTAAGGTAAAGTTCTGGTTCCAGATGAATCGTATGACTCCGACAGAAGTGCATGACATACGACTTCACAGCTGAAAACTGGAAGCCGTGGGCTAGAGCCCATGACTGCGCTTTGTGGATGGCTCCCTCTAGGTGCCACTCAGCAACACCAGTACTGGAGGAGCAGTATGAAATTTGGAAGTCATCTGCTTATAGAGAAGATGAGACCGAAGGCCTGACAGTTGCTGCTGGACCTTTAATGGCCACTAAAAATACAGATAAACTCAATACAGAGCCCTATGGGACCCCATTCTCCTGGATATGTGGGGAACTATGGGAGGCACTGACTTGGCATGGAAAGTATAGAGTGATAGGAAATTTTGGATAAAAATTGGGAGCGGGCCCCGGAGACCCCACTCATATAATGTGGCAAGGATGTGATGTCGCCAGGTTCTGTCGTAAGCATTTCGTAAATAAAAAAAGACAGTAACCAGGTGTTGGTATCTAGAAAAGGCTGTTCAGATGGCAGACTCGAGAGAAACTAGATTATCAATGGTAGAGCGACCCTGGTGCAAACCACCCTGGCATGGAGCCAGTATGGCACGTTACTCCATGACCCAACACAATCGCCGACTTACCATACGTTCTAACAGCTTACAAAGAACATTGGTGAGACTAATGGGCTGATAGCTATCCATATCAAGCGGGTTTTTACCAGGTTTGAGCACTGGAATGATGATGCTCTCCTGCCATTGCAATGGAAAGATATGTTGCTTGTAGTCAGACAAGAGATGTTTGATCATCTGACTGTGGATCCGATCAGGGCCAGGAGCTGTGTCAGGGCAATGTGCAAGGACACTGAAGAGCTCCCACTCTGTAAATGGAGCATTATAGCATTCATTCTGACATTCAGTGGACGAGAGGGCTTTCCTTTCCATCTGCCGTTTGACAGTGCAAAATGCTGGGGGATAATTCTCTGACATGGAGGCTCGAGCATAGTGCTCAGCTAAGTGCTTGGCAATTGTGTTTGCATTGGTAGATAACACACCATTGATGTTAAGGCCAGCAACACCTGTCGGGGTCTGGTACCCACAAACACGACTGATCTTCGTCCAGACTTGGGAAGGTGACGTATGGCATCCATGGTCGAGACGTACCTCTCCCAACATGTCTTTTTATAAGCTTGTGAATGTGGGCACAGAGCCATTTAAAAGTTATTAGGTGCTCTAGGGAAGGATGCCGCTTATGTTGCTGTAGAGCTTGTCGATGCTCTTTAATGGCCTCAGCGATTTCCGGCAACCACCAAGGTGCTGACTTTCGCCAGGAGCATCCTATAGAACAAGGGATCGTGTTTTCCGCCGTTGAAACGATCATTCTAGTGACCTGTTCAACTACCACATCTATGGTACCCTGTGAGGGAGATTCAACAGCGACAGCAGAGATGAAAGCTTCCCCATCTGCCTTGTTTAAAGCCCATCTTGGTAGACGTCCACGTGAATGGTGCTGGGGGAATGACAGGAAGATGGGAAAGTGGTCACTACCACACAAGTCATTGTGGGCTCTCCAGTTGACAGTTGGGAGAAGTACTGGGTTGCAGAGGGATAAATCAATGGCCAAGTAAGTGTCATGAACCACACTGAAATGTGTGGAGGCCCTACTATTTAAGAGGCAGAGGTCGAGTTGGGACAGGAGGCAAGTTACGCCTCAGGGTCACCTGCTGCCACCGGTTGAGGATTTGTATCCATTCCTATTGTAAAAGGCATCACTGAGATGCAGGTCCTCAGGGGATGCTGAGATCTCCACCTCATTCGCAGGTGCAGAATTAGTAGGGAGTGGTGGTGTTGGGGCCACTGAAGTGTCCTTTTTCTTAGCAGACTTCTTTGTTTGCTTCCCATCTCGCTTCTCTTTACGGGCTTGCTGGGAGGACTTCTCTGAAGTAGCTTCAGGCATGGAGGAAGACCATGAAGCTCTTCATCCAGCAGCTTTTGGCTCCTTTAGCCAATGGCGAGTGTCCAGTATGGCGTTAGTGGATACCTTGGGAGAGAGGGTCCCAAGGGACCCCTTCCACATGAGAGGAGCCAGAGGAGGCTGTCACTTCTCTGACTGGGGGGAGGGGACCAATGTCCCCTGCGTTGGGGGAGGCCTTGCACCCGAAGTAGGTACTTTGGGAGCAATGGAAGGGGATTTTCTCCCGTACCACCAAGGAGGTAGATGTATTCAGGAAGCCCGGAGGACCCACTGTTCGTGGTACAGAGTGTGGTATGACTAGTAATTGTGATGACAATGGTAATGTAGCTGCAGTGTACAAGGACATCAAACGAGTGGGGTGTAATCGTTCAAATTTACATTTAGCCTCTTGGTAAGGCAACCGCTCCTTTAGAAGTCTGGCGAGCAGAGGGAGTGCTGCTCTCCACAGTTGATGCAAGTAGGAGGAGGTGCACAGGAAGTATCTGGATGCAGTGGACATCCATAGTCTTGACATGTAGCGTTGGAAGCACAGCGGGAAGACGTGCACGAATTTCCAGCACTTAAATCACCGCATAGGAGGAGGGATGTATGGTTTAACGTCACAGCGGTGAACCATCACCTTGTCCTTTTCAGGCAATGAATCCCCTCAAAGACCAAGATGAAGGCACCAGTAGTAACCCTGTTGTCTTTAGGTCCCCTGTAAACGCGCTGGATGAAATTAACACCCTGCCATTCTAGATTGGTGTGTAGCTTGTTGTCAGACTGCAAGAAGAGGTTGCGATGTAAAATAATCACCTAGACCGTGTTGAGGCTTTTATGGGGAGTGACTGAAACAGGAATATCACAAGTGAGTAACGCCCAGGACTGGGCTGGGGATACTGTCTGAATCAAGACTGCACTGCTTCTCATCTTTGACAGCACTGTCACTTCCCCAGACTTACCCTCAAGATGTTTGACATAAAACTGAGGCTCCATAGATAGAAAGGAGTCCCCGTCCATTCTGCTACAGACTAAATACCGAGGCGAATATGGCTCACTTCTTTCTGTAGCCCTATGTTCCTCCCATGGTGTAGCGAGGCAGGGAACGATTTAAGGTCGTATCTGTCAGCATTGTATTCAATCTTGCCCTTCTTAGACTGCTGGCACTGTACGGTCACCAGCAAGAGATGATTTAGTCTGCTTCATTGCAGGTCATTCGCCCTGATGCCACCCACTCTGACCAGGGACTCTCCCCACGGGCACCACCCAGCTACAGCAAAGGCCACCTGGCATGATGGCCATTGCTGGGAGTCCTGATGCCCCAGGGAGACAGGCATCTATTCCTCAGTATATGTCGGGAGTTTACAGCTCAGGCATCAGCAGTGCGACCTCTATGTTGTCAGGGGGCTACCATCAAACGGGTACGTGACGGCCCCACCACAACAGGCTGGCTACCGTGCTGGATATTGGGCACAGAGAAATCCAGTACACAGAGAAATCCAGTACTGTCATGGGGGGAAAATAGGACAGGAGACAACAGAAGAAGATGACATACCCCAGAAAGTGTCCTCACCCAAACATCAAAATTGCAGAAAGCCATGAAAAGAGGTTCAGGGGACTGCATCCAAGGGCACTATGGATAACTCGTGCACCACATAAGGTGTCCTTCCCTGTATGGCCTGCACTTCTGTAGAATTTGAAATGTGGCAGGTCAAACCATAAAATGGGATATGAACTTATAGGGCCAAAAAGTGTGAGACTCCTTTTAGTCACCTCTTACGACAGGCAGGGATACCTCAGGCCTATTCTAACCCCTGGACCTGCAGGGGGAGAATCTCAGCCTTTGTACACATTTTCATTTGTCGCTTCAGTCTGCATATACACATTATAGATGTTTGAGACTTGAAAATGTCTCTGGACTGTATAGTTTCATGCATTATACTTTGGTCTAGACTAAATATAAGTTCAGCCAAAAAGCTATCATTCCTCAAACAAAAACGGTGCTAGCCCTATCATCACCCCTATCAGCATTTATTGAATGACTGTTGAATCTCTTTGTCAAATCCGTGACAATTACTACAAATCCAAATCACAAAACAATGCACTTGCCACTACATACCTAATACAGTGGACAAGTTTATAAACATGGAAATTCAACAGTAGAGAGTGCCACCACATAATACCAAATGCCCCCTGTAAATACACAGCCCAGCCACGTTGTCACATAATGCATCATCATGTCACAGGTCAAACCTGAGACCCAGGGAGCAAGGTGAGCCATTACATATGATATCTATTACAAATTGTTGAAAAATATACAGACAAAGGAACCAAGCGCAGGCATATCACACACATCCAGGAGAATAGTGGAACAGGCTTACAAATGGTCCTCAGTTAACAGCTAAACACTTATTCATACAAACACTCAAATTGTGCAGTTGCTTACATGTACCAGTAGTAGACATCAATGAGCAAGTACTATATGGAATTCCTTGAGTGAAATTCCTAGGCATTCACATGAAGAACAAACTTAGGTGACACAAGCCCACAGATAAGTTAACAAAAAAGTTCAGTTTTACCACCTTCACATATGTAACTCTCTCTCACGTTGTTGATCCGCTTCTGTAATTGCTAGTATCTTTTTGCTCCACTTTCAGTTCACAATAAAAGCAGCGCAGGATATTGTTTTATCTATCTAGGAGGAATATGAATGAAAGCAAGTTACATGCACCACACTGGTTGATCTAACAAAGGCCTCTGACAATATTTTTGTAATTAAACTTAAGCACTAAAGAATAACAGACAAACAACTTGTGTTATTAATAGCTTATTTTTGCAATAGGACACAAATGATTCTAACTGACTCAAAAATAAAATGTCATAAAAGCTGTAACTCAGCAATCAGTGATCAGATGCATCTGTTAATTTTTTGTGTTAATGATCTACGTAGCTTGCTACCTTTCAAAGTAGTAATGTCTGCTGATGAAACATTTATCACATACTATAACAAGACAAACGTTATGGAACAAATGAACGAACTTGGGACGGAGAAGGCACCTTTATGGTCTCAAGTGAATGAATTAACATTAAATAAGAGTTAACCTGGGAAAATAGTACTTTCCTTAAAAGTTGCAGATAATGACTATAATGGAAAAACTGACAAATTACTGGTATTGACCTTGACACTAAAGTGAAATGGAATGCTCACACACAAAACTTATGCAATCAACTATCCTGTGTATTGTACCTCATTAGAAAACCAAAAAACTTGTGTTAGTGGAAAATAGTTGCTCCTTGCATACTGAGTCCTTTTCAACACACATCTAAACTATGATACAATCTTGTGGAGTAATTCTTCTGGAGCCACATGACGAGTTTTTCTTTGGCAGAAAGAAAGCCATCCATTGTACATGGTCTATGAGTCAACACTCTCTTCAAAAGGTGCTTAATTGTAAACAAAATATTAGGTGTCTTGAGTAAATATATTTTTCACACCCTTATGACACCAATATCATTAGGATGAACACAATACAAGATTTGATATCCATTTATTCATACAGAGGGAAGTTTGCAGTATTGAGCATTTGCTTTGACCTCTGACATAATTGTGTTGTGTTGTGCACATAGTGGCACAGCATATTTGAAATGGATTATGTTTGCAGAGGGTGTGTTGGAGTACGTGGTAGCATTCCAGGGTGGGATGTTTTTAAATTGTTTGCGAGTGATGTTAGTAATCATTAGACTCTGTGAGAATAATATTGAATGAGTTTGTAGAAGTTTTTTAGTGGGTTATTTTTATGTTGGTAATTATGGGTAGTTATTACATTTGAAATCATTAGCGCGGTGCATTTTTTATGGTTGGGTATTTCATTTTATGTTTCTTTTTTGTTAGCTATGGATATGACAACAAAGTTCATGAGTAGGTCCCTGCACACCACAGTGAGGATGATAAGTTGACCGCAGTTAAATTCCCACAGTTATTGGATTTAACTGCCGAGTATGTGAAGTGTTATGTTTGTGGATAGGGTATGAGGTTGACCAAAGCTGCTGCATCTCAGATTAGAGACCTGTATCTGTGGCATTGTCAGCAGGACAACATATGGCATCCTGTCCAGAGCGATTCGCCATTTGGAAAGTCTACGACGGTGGTTCAAGAAATTGTGTTTATGAGACATTATTTCTGATATCGCTAGATTTGTGTGTCTGCTGACTTGGTAGGAAAGTGTGATTTTATTTATTTATTTATTTGTGTGGTATGTATGCTATGTTTGTTTGTGAGAATGACTGTGTGTTTCTTGTATATCAAAACTATTGTTAATGCAATTTTTAAGATTTTTTTTTTTTGGGTTGTGCTCTTGATAATTACATTGGCTTGTGATCGTTAGGTAACAGAGTTTGTTTTGCCTCCATACATGAGGTTAGGTTTTCAACATTAGTTACGTGAAAGAGTTTTCGTTTTTGTGGTTCTGCAGACTTCATTTGATGTAGCAATAGAGATTACATGGAGTGTTAGATATCAAATTTTTCAAGTTGTGTGTGGTTTTATGGATTCTGTTTCACCTATGCAGGTCAAATGAAATTTCTGGTATTGGGTTGTGGAGTTATGCATGAATTCATACATCCTGCACTTTGTTTGAGAAATATAGGTCAAGGGAATTTTCTGATACTGTAGCAGCTTTTTTTCCTTTTTCTTTATTTGTTGTTTTTTTTATTCCCGAGGGTTTCATTTGCTTGATTTTTGGATTAGTTCTTGTTTTGGTGTGCCTTCATCATTAGGATTGTCATATACTTAATCTGTCACTGATCAAAACCTTACAATTCCTGCCTTTGTTCCATTAGTTTCATTGTGTTTCTGTTGTTAAATATTTACCACATTATTTGTGTCTTTTTGCATGTGCGACATCATGGGGCAGGGAGGGGGAAGGATAGTATGGTGGGAGTGGCAGACAGTTGGGTGGTTGTTGTTGGGGAGGAGACCAGACAGCGAGGTCATCGGTCTCATCGAATAGGGAAGGAAGTTGGCCGTGTCCTTTCAAAGGAACCATCCCGGCATTTGCCTGGAACGATTTAGGGAAATCACAGAAAACCTAAATCAGGATGGCCGGATGGGGGATTGGTGGCACACAGTGAAGTGTTGCAGTTTAGGCGGAGGGCAGGGGAGAAGGTTACGAGGAGGGAGGGGGAGGAGGTAAGTAGTGGAAAGGAGCAAAATAAAAAGAAATTAAAAGACTGAGTGTGGCAGTGAAATGACGGCTGTGTAGTGCTGGAATGGGAACAGGGAGGGGGCTGGATGGGTGAGGACAGTGACTAACGAAGTTTGAGGCCAGGAGGGTTACAGGAACATAGGAAGTATTGCAGGGAAAGTTCCCACCTGCGCATTTCAGAAAAGCTGGTGTTGGTGGGAAGGATCCATATGGCACAGGCTGTGAAGCAGTCACTGAGATGAGGGATATCATGTTTGGCAGCGTGTTCAGCAACAGGGTGGTCCACTTGTTTTTTGGCTACAGTTTGTCGGTGGCCATTCATGCAGACAGACAGCTTGTTGGTTGTCATGCCTACATAGAATGCAGCACAATGGTTGCAGCTTAGCTTGTAAATCACACGGCTGGTTTCACAGGTAGCTCTGCCTTTGATGGGATAGGTGATGTTAGTGAATGGACTGGAGTAGATGGTGGTAGGAGGATGTATGGGACAGGTCTTGCATCTACGTCTATTACAGGGGTATGAGCCATGAGGTAAGGGTTTGGGAGCAGGGGTTGTGTAAGGATGTTGAGTATATTGTGAAGGTTCAGTGGACAGCGGAATACTACTGTAGGAGGGGTGGGAAGGATAGTGGGCAGGACATTTCTCATTTCAGGGCACGACGAGAGGTAATCAAAACCCTGGCGGAAAATGTAATTCAGTTGCTCCAGTCCTGGATTGTACTGAGTTATGAGGGAAATGCTCCTCTGTAGCCGCTCTGTGGGACTTTGGGAGGTGGTGGGAGACTGGAAAGATAAGGCACGGGAAATTTGTTCTTGTACAAGGATGGGAAGATAATTACAGTCCGTGAAGGCATCAGTAAGACTCTCGGTATATTTTGAGAGGGACTGCTCGTCACTGCAGATGCGACAACCATGGGTGGCTAGGCTGTACGGAAGGGACTTCTTGGTATGGTATGGGTGGCAGCTGTCGAAGTGGAGGCGGTGTTGGTGGTTAGTAGGTTTGATATGGACAGAGGTACTGATGCAGCCATCTCTGAGGTGAAGGTCAACATCTACGAAGATGGCTTGTTGGGTTGAGTAGGACCAGGTGAAGCAAATGGAGGAGAAGTTGTTGAGGTTCTGGAGGAATGTGAATAAGGTGTCCTCACCTTCAATCCAGATAGCAAAGTTGCCATCACTGAATCTGAACAAGGTAAGGGGTTTAGTATTCTGGGTTTTTCGGAAGGATTCCTCTAGATAGCCCGTGAGTAGGTTGGCATAGGATGGTGCCATGCGGGTGCCCATAGCCGTACTGCAGATTTGTTTGTAGGTAATGCCTTCAAAGGAGAAGTGATTGTGGGTGAGGATATAGTTGGTCATGGGGACTAGGAAGGAGGTGGTTGGTTTGGAATCCACAGGGCATCTGGAAAGTTAGTCTTCGATTGCAGTAAGGCCATGGGCATTAGGAATGTTAGTGTACAGGGAGGTGGCATCAATAGTGACGAGCAGGGCACCATGTGGTAAAGGGACAGGAACTGTGGAGAGTCGATGGAGGAAATGGTTGGTATCTTTTATATAGGAGGATAGGTTCGGGGTAATAGGTTGAAGGTGTTGGTCTACAAGATCAGAGATTCTCTCAGTGGGGGCACAGTAACTGGTCACAATGGGGCGTCCTGGGTGGTTGGGTTTATGGACTTTAGGAAGCATGTAGAAGGTGGGAGTGAGGGGGGTGGTAGAGGTAAGTAGAGAGATGGACTCTGGGGAGAGAGTCTGTGATGGGCCTAAGGATTTGAGTAGTGACTGGAGATCCTGCTGGATTACTGGAATGGGATCACTGTGGTATGGTTTGTAGGTGGAAGTATCTGACACCTGCCGGAGTTCTTCTGCCACATAATCCTTGCGGATCAAAACAACGGTGGTGGAGCCTTTGACAGCAGGTAGGATTATAAGGTCGGGATCAGTTTTTAGATGTTGAGGCAAAGTTCGAGATTAAGAAATTCTGGAAAGTTAACAGGTGGTGGTTTGGAGGCAGTGCAGGTGGATCACGGTTGAATGGAGGAGTGAACTGAGTTAGGCAAGGTTCAATATTGGTCTTTGGTTGAGTCTGATTGGTTGGGTAGGTGGCAAAAATTTTTTCCCACCGTAGGGACCAGGAGAAGGAGAGAAGGTCTTTAACTAGGCCTGCATCGTTGAATTTGGGAGTGGGGCAAAAGGTGAGGCCTTCGGAAAGGACTGATATTTCTGTGGGACTAAGGTTTCTGGAGGAAAGGTTCATAACTGTGGGTCTGTTTAGGTTCTGGGTTCTGTGTGGTGGTGGGAGGGAGTTTTGGATGGTGGGGTAAGTGTAGTAGGTCTACGAGACGGTTTGTTGATATGAGGGGGTGTGGGGAAGGTTTGGAGGTGGTTGTAGAAGTGGTGGACAGTAGTGAGTACGATGGAGGGCTTTTTGAGGTGGCGTTGTGCATGTTGCTCAAGTTGTTGCAGGGAAAATGTTTCAATGCATGTTATGGGTTCCAGGTTGGTTGGTTGGTTGGTTGTTTCGGGGAAGGAGACCAGACAGCGAGGTCATCGGTCTCATCGGATTAGGGAAGGATGGGGAAGGAAGTCGGCCGTGCCTTTTGAAAGGAACTATCCCGGTATTTGCCTGGAGCAATTTAGGGAAATCACGGAAAACCTAAATCAGGATGGCCGGACGCGGGATTAAACCGTCGTCCTCCCGAATGCAAGTCCAGTGTCTAACCACTGTGCCACCTTGCTCGGTATGGGTTCCAGGAATTTGGGATTACATAGCAGGAGAATTTTGCAGATGGAGAGAAGGTACTGCAAGGAGGATTGGGCATGGTTGATATGGTTTTGCAGACTGTTGTTGAGAGCTAAGGATTGGTGGAATCTGAACAGGTGGAGGTCATTGTGGAAGGAGGGGTGGCAACCAGGGATGGGTAATTTTCTTATTTATATAAATGATATGCCCTCTCATATTACGGATAACTCTAAAATATTTCTGTTTGCTGATGACACTAGATTGGTAGTAAAGGCTGTTGTGTGCAATATTGGCTCGGTTACAAATAGTGCAGTTCATGAGCTAAGTTCAAAGCTTGTAGAAAATAAACTAACACTAAATCACAGTAAGACTCAGTTTTTGCAGTTTCTAACACACAATTCAACAAAACCTGACATTTTAATTTCACAGAATGGGCATATGATTAGTGAAACTGAACAGTTCAAATTTCCAGGTATTCATATAGATAGTAAACTGTTGTGGAAAGACCATGTTCAGGATCTTGTTCAAAGACTTAATGCTGCTGAGTGATTGTTCTACACAAAAATTAGTCTACTTGGCTTATTTTCATTGGCTTATGTCATATGGTGTTATATTCTGGGATAACTCTTCCCATTCTAAAAGGATATTTTTGAATCAGAAACGGGCAGTTCGGCCATTAAGTGACAAGTCCACTAACCTCTTGTCGACCCCTGTTCACAAGTCTGGGTATCTTGACATTGGCCTCTCAATATATATATTCCTTACTGTCATTTCTTGTTAACAATATTAGCTTATTCCCAAGAATAAGCAGCTTTTACTCAGTTAATACTCGACAGAAATCAAACCTGCATTTGAATCAGATTTCCTTAACTCTTGTGCAGCAAGGTGTGCAGTATACTGCTGCATCCATTTTGAATAAGCTATCACTTGAATTCAAAAATCTTAGCAATAATCCACGCACTTTCAAATCGAAACTGAAGAGTTTCCTAGTGGGTCACTCCTCCTATTCTGTCGAGGAGTTCCTTGAAAAAGTAAGCTGATTCTTGTTGTATTGTTGATTGTGTCTACTTAAACTTATGGATTGACTTTTTGGGTTCATGAACATTTTATTTTTATCTGTTATACTTTTATGTTGTAATTTCATGTACGGACACATTCAATGACCTTGGAGATTTGCTCCTCGATGACTAAATAAAATAAAAATACAAATAAACTTTCTGCATACGGGAAAATCATTTATTAAAGTGAGGTGAGAGAATTGAAAATTAGTATGCTTAGATAAAGTCAACAGAATCCTGACTGAATGGAGGAGGAGATAAGTGTCAAGCATCTAGTTGACAATGAGGTCATAAGAGACAGCTGGCTGAAAGAAACAGCTCTCTACAGTGATTATGAATTTATCTGTAGACAAGCAACTTCCATCCCTGCTATTCTTAAAGCTGTTTATATACAAATTACGGATAGTGCAACTAAATTTAGCCTATGTGTAATTGAAAAGTGTCTTTGCTTGTATAAGTAGGTAATTATGTGCTTATGTACTGGCCAACACAACTTGTATTTAAAAAGGTAAAACATTTCACATGTATGTAACTGTGGATGATGCCCTATGCAACTTAAAAGCTGTCCATGAGCTAATCAATAAATAAGCAAATAAAAGTTGTTAACCAAAAATTTTGCAGTATGCTTGGCAGATACCTTGGATTTTTATATTCATTTGCCAATATCTTCAGTTTCTTACACTATCTATGGTTAATAATACCTGTTTAATCAACTTGACCTCTGAAATTCGTAATTAATATTACACAACAAATAATGTCCATGTAGCCTGTGTGTTACATTTCAGAATGTAGTCTTGTTTTCTTATTTGAAACTTATTAACTGGCTGCTAGAATCTTCATACAGGAAGTTGGACAGGCCCAGAAATTAAACTAAAAGACTACCTTACTGGGAACTTTTATAATTTATCAGAATATCTGCACACTGCACTGTAAATTCAAGATAGCATTAAGGTTCTTATAAAGCAAGTTTTAATTTCTACAGACTTACAAAAATTTTTGTAGTATTGGACAGAAATATCACATGAACAATCTAATAGTAAGAGCTATTGCCTTTCATCTGAATAAGCTGCTTATAAAATTGTCACTGCAAGCAGATTAGTAATATCAAGGCTTCTTGTTAGTATAAGGGGCTGTATCTGCAGGTTAATGTAAAACATTACTTATGTTATAGCCCATAAGGTATGGTGACATTTATGGAACACGATGTGGAAATGAATAACATGACCGAAAGGGCACTTTCTGCGGCAGCAAAGGCAATTCTTCATGAAACAGAAACGAAGAAGTGTCATACATACCAGCAAATAAGATCACATGGAAGGAAGGACGTAATAGGTTTGATAAGACTGTACGTACTTGTATAGCCATTAACGTATATGGAAACACCTCTGAATATATCGCTTGTTGTCCCTTTTAACTTCTTCGATTCATCCTTGAACTGCTCAAGAAGCTTCGACTTTTTTGCTTCCATATATCCGCCCTGAAATATTATTTTGTGCTGTGCGAACTTTTCATTACAATTACACAAGGTAATTACAACACAATGACGAAATATGGAAAGAAATATAATAATTCAGAACAGACCCAACTGGCAAATCCATTATCTTCAACAGGCCTCTTTTTCTTGATCATTGCTGGTATTCTCTCTAAGAAGCACGTTTACCACAATTTCACTGTGTTTACATCACATCTCTCATCTCAATACTTCACACTTAACAGAATTACCGCGCTTGTCAAAGATATTCATATTTCCACAGATAAAATAGTTTTGCTGAGTTGTTCTTGGATCAGTGCAAGCAATTTGTAAATAATCACTGTGCGTAGTTTGGTTACGGACAGCGAAGTACGTGGGATATGATGCTTGCAGGAGATGAAGGCTTGGCATTCGTGTTTGTATATTCGAGTGAAAGTTTGTTTAGAAAAGTGTAGCGTTTGATTGCTGGAGTAGTGAGTAATGTCATAGTGAATGAGGGCGGCTGTTAATTGTATATCTAGAATGACAGGACCCCCGAAGTGTAGATCTTCGATAGAAAGTAAATTTAGCTAGTAGAATGGATGATGAAGAAAGGCAAAGAAAAGTGGACATCGGAAGAGAGAAGGTCAGTTAAGAAGTAAAGTGCCGAAAATAACTGAAATCAGTGTCATTAAATTTACATTAAGTTATTGTGCTGTGACTAACACTTTAGAATTTATGGTACCGCAATACGTACAAATCATTCTCATTTAATTGTCGTACAGAAAATTCGTTTATAAATATTTGTCTATGTTTTCTGATATTCACTACTACACGTGAGCGTAAGAGATCCCATTACTATTCGTTTAATCAGTTGCAGGCAGCTTTAGTCTATATTCATCTGACGCCTGGGGAGGGTTGGGTTGTTTTGGGGAAGGAGACCAGACAGCGAGGTCATCGGTCTCATCGGATTAGGGAAGGATGGGGAAGGACGTCGGACGTGCCATTTGGAAGGAACCATCCCGGCATTTGCCTGGAGCGATTTAGGGAAATCTTGGAAAACCTAAATCAGGATGGCCGGACGCGGGATTGAACCGTTGTCCTCCCGAATGCGAGTCCAGTGTCTAACCACTGCGCCACCTCGCTCGGTGTACGCCTGGGGAGTTGTAATAATAGTAGATGCAGTAGTAGTAGTAGTAGTAGTAGTAGTTTTATTATTTATCTGTTAATTACTTTTGCAGTGATATTGCACGTTGATATTATGTTGTTATAGTTTAAGGAAAAAAATAAAAATCATTGATATATCATTAAATTCTTATGGGTGTTGCTTGTCAAGAGTGGGCAAGGTAGCCTGTTGTGGCCTTATAGTAGAAACTTTGTTGACATTTCCCCGAAATCTAAAGCATGGTAGGGATTAGAGTCTCTATCCTCCTCAATACAAGGCTAGTTAGCTTGAGACAGTGCAACCTCAGTTGGTTTTTCTGTAGTGTACAACACTGTTGTGTTAATATGTTCTCGTGAGGAAACTATTTAATAATGTAAAAAGCTAGTGCTACAATGTTAATTCATTGCTCAACACTAATAATGCACATTTAATAAACACAGATCTCATAATGTAAATCTCTAGTGGTACACTGTTCATTCAGTTCTCAACACCAATCACTGCATACTATAGGCTCCTACACACGCTATTAGCAGTCTTCAAGACTGTGGCAGTAACATTTGGCTTTATTTTCTGTACCAAAGGTTTCTAATTGCTTGCACAGTAAATAGTCGGCATCTTTCCACAATGTGTGAAGAGTTGAGCTCAGAAAGAGGATGAAATATTATTCATTGCAGAGTTCTGATTTAAGACTTATCAATGTATAGCAGAATTGTATTGTTAAATGAAAAATTGCATTGTTATTTACTTGTGTTTCATTTTTAACCAAACCCCTGCTCACTGTTACCCGAGTAGCCTAATTCTACCCTTTGTAGAATGTGTAACGTAACATGTGCTATTTAATTATTATTTATTTATTTTTTTTTTTTTTTAATCCGTCATACTTAACCTTCTTAGGCAGTTTATAACACAATATAGTATATCTTGTTTCATGGTCCTGGACAGTACTATCTGTGCGACAATTATCAATATTATTCTTGATGTGCTTAACAGAATGCACTCAGATGATGTAGTTAAAATCCTCAATGTTTTTTGGTACTGTTTCGTATTCTGGGGAAGATTCCAGTTCCACCTGTCTGCTTGTGTACCTGTCAAATAACTATGTTATATTGTGTGGCTCAATGGCACAGTGCAAGTCTTTCTGCTTTCTGTTTGTGCACTTATTACAAGCCACATCATTGTTCCTGGTATCGATAAGTTCGACTGACTCTCTCTTACATCAACAAGGTAGCGGCAGATGTATCTGATGTGATCACCACAATCACAAGAACTGCTATTCCTCTTTCCGCAGGTTCCCCCTGTTGCCAGCCCATTGCATGGTGGACTAAATACATTGTAACAGCTATTCATGATTACATTGCTCCACGACCTCCACCACACATTTGTCAGCATAGCATATATAAGGGTCAGATTTCACAGCCAGCTCTCGCTGTCATTCACAGACACCATCATCACTTTTAAATGGCTGCATGCTAAGGCTCACTATCTAATTAAAAACAGTTAGGAGGAATGCTAGAATCACTAGGTTTTCATGAGAATGAATAGTTCTTCATTCTTTCACCCTGCCCTCCCTCCCTCTGTTCACTCCTTCCCCATTGCCCCTTCCTTTCCCCTCTCTCAGCGTTCTGATTTGTGTGGACCTGGCTATCCATCTGGTTTCCTGTATTGGTTGCAATTTTGTTCCTTTTGCCTATTCTTTCATCCTTTTTTGGCGTTTAGGTCCCCACTTGAGATTTGACGTCCACTTCAAAATTTCCTGTTTTTAGTGTTAGCTATTGGGGGAAGACCTCCCTCCCTAGCATCTACATCTACAGTGTGGATTCCTCTCCCCCCCCCCCCCCCCCCCCCCCCCTCCTTACCCACTCCTTTTTCCACTGTAACACCCTTCCACCTTCCACCCTGCTAGGTCACCAGCATGTGTAGCCAGTCCGTGTGGTGGGGGCTGTTATGTACCTAAATGGCTGAGCCCCCTCACAACACAGGGATCACGCTACTGACACCTGAGCTGTTCCCTCCCCTTTTATGCCAAGGAGTGCTTGCTTATCTTTTTGGAGCATCGGAAATCTTGGCAACGGCCACCATGCCAGATGGCCCACGCTGTGGCTGGGTGGCGCCCATGTGGAGAGCCCCTGGTCAGAGCGGGTGGTATCAGGGCAGAATCTTGGCGCATGAAGCATGTCAAGCTGCAAAAATCTGGCCGTTCTGAAATGGCCATATCTTCGAATGATGACGGATCATTGAATGCTGCTTCGTATGACCCGGCAACCTTCCCTTCCCTGGCTACACCAAGGGAGAATGCCCAGGCTCGCTGACTTGGGATGAAACACTTTCCCCGCTGCCTCATCTGTACCAAGATGGATGGGGATACATTCACTGCCCAAAAGCCATTGTTTTTTGTGTAGAATATCAAGGACAAGTGTAGTGAAGTGGAGTCTCTTAGATGTGGTCGGGCTCCCTGTTGATCAAAGCTTCTTCTGCCACCCAATCTGCAGTTCTTCGTGCCTGTGATCGCCTTGGCAATGTCCCAGTGTGTATTACGCCTCACCAATCTCTGAAGATAGTCCAGGGAGTGATTTTTTTGTAGGGACCTCATCCTGCAAACAGATGAGGAACTCTGGGCTAATCTGGAACAGCGTGGCGTTCATTTTGTTCGACATGTACAGAAGGGTCACAAAGACAACTGCACCGATACTGGTACCTTCATTCTGGTTTTCGAGGGGGATACCATCCCAGAGAAGTTCAAGATTATGTGCTACAGATGTGATGTTGAGCCATACATCCCTCCACCTATGCAGTGATTTTGGTATTTGTGTTTTGGGCATATTTCTTTCTGTTGTACAGAGGACCCTCTGTGTGGTAACTGGGCCACCCACTCCATGAAGGAAGCCCCTGTGTGTGTGTCAATTGTGCTGACTGCCAATCCCATCACTCTTCATATTGCCTGGCTTACAAGAGAGAAAAGAAATTCCAAGAATACAAGTCCCTGGATCACCTGCCGTATGCTGAGGTTGGCCTTAAGTATGAGAGACTCCGGCCAGTGTTACTATCTTCAACTTTTGGCTCTGTTACTTCATTTCCTCCTACTACCTCTTCCTTACCCTAGCACTGTCTACCTCTCCCCGCTCCCTCGCCTGAGGTTCCCATGCCCTCCCGTTCGGGAGCAAACCCCTCCCTGGCTGAAGAAGTGTCCCCCTTCTTCAGCACCCACCTCCCCGACGTCTCTCAGGCCAGAAGACTCATACCATCACTGGTCCAGGAGATGCACCATCTGTGCACCACAAGGTCACCCGCTCTCTTTCGGATCCAGATCTTGCAGCAGCCTGTATTCCCACTGTGTCCTGCCCTCCTTCTCCTCTGAAAGAGAAGAAACATAAATCTCAAGACAAGCCCCCCCCCCCCCCCCCTCCTTGCTGGTCCACCTGGAGGTGCCATCTCCCCCCTCGCAACCTGAGTCTGACATCTTCATCTTATTTATGGAAGTCACCCCGTCCTTGTTGGTGATGAGTACTGAGTGAGTGACATGACATCCTCTCAGCTTCTTTTTGTCTAACCTGGGCTCTCGCCACACGATCATCCAGTGGAATTGCAATGGATACTATCATTAAATACTGGAAATGCAACGTATTGTCTCCTTCTTATCTTCGTTCGGTCTTGTTATTCAAGAAACTCATTTCCGTGATGACCACTGTCCAACATTTCATAGTTATTGAGCGTTCTGTTGGAACCGTGCTGGCCCGAAGGTAGCATCTGGTGTGGTCTGCACATTGGTTCCCTCCAATGTAATTAGTGACTGGATCCCCCTATGTACCAACTTGAAAGATATAGTTGTTTGAGTGCAAACGATTCGGGCAATAACCATTTGCAATGTCTACTTCCCTCCAGGTAGGCTGCTTCCTTATGTTGCACTGTCTACCTTAATTCAGTAACTCCCGCCCCTGTGTCTCCTACTTGAGGACTTCAGTAACCACCACCCACTGTAGGGGGAGTGTCACTTCAATGGGTAGAGGTATCCTAATTGACCAATTTATCACAGACCTCGATTTGTGTCTCCTCAGTGATGGTTCCCCTACCCACTTCAGTGCTGCTCATGGCACCTTCTCTGCTATCAATCTCGTGATCTCCTGACCTGCTCTCGTGGCTTCCCTACATTGGTAATCCCATGGTGCCCTTTGTGACTGTCACCACTTTCCGGTGAGTCTATCGTTCCCCTGCTGCTACCAGGCAGACAGGCCCTCACATTGGGCAGACCGCGTTTCTGATTGACCTCTATGTATGTCTGCTGTACACTTTGACACCCCCCCTCTCGAATTCCATTGATGTAGTCATGCAAGGCTTCTCTGCCACTGTTCTTTGTGCTGCTGCCACTGCTGTCCCCTTATCCATAGGTCCTCCTCCTTGTTGATCGGTACCGTGGCAGACCAAGGATGTCACAGTTGCTTTTCAGGACTGCTGTTGGGTACTGAAGCAATTTAAGTGACACCCTCCACAGACCAACCTCCTTGCTTTTAAGCATGTCCATGCTTAGGTTCGTTAGCTTATTAAGCAGAGTAAAAAGGAATGCTGGGAGTGCTATGTTTCCTCCCTGAGGACATATGTCTGTTCATCGCAGATTGATCTAAGTGCCATAGCCTTCTGGGCTGCCAACGACAGTCAACTGTCCAGAGTCTTAACCTCCAAGGTGCTCTGTGCACTGATCCGTTGGTCCTCGCTGAACACCTCGCAAGACACTTTGCAACGCCATCAGCATCCTCTTCGTACTCTACCTTTCTCCAGCAGAAATTCATAGTTGAACAGACATCCCTCTGTTTCATCCACACCACGCTGAGCTCTATAATGAACCCTCACTGAATGGAAATTGTTGCAGGCTTGTAGCTCTTCATGAGACAAGGCCCCAGGCCTGGATTCTGTCCACAGCCAGATGATCCAACACTGTATTCAACTGCTTTTGGCTCACAGGTGCTTTTCTGTCACAATGGTGAGAGAGTATAGTTATCCCCACCCTTAAGACCGGGAAGAACCTAACGTCTCTAGACATCTACTGCCCCATTAGCATGACGAATGTACTTTGTAAACTGCTGAAAAGGATGCTCAGCTTCAGATTATGTTGGGTACTCAAATCTTGGGGTCTTTTGTCCCTTCATCATTGTGGCTTCTGGGCAGGATGATCTCCAACTGACCATTTACTCCAATTGGAACTGGCCATCTGACAGGCTTTTCATAACCACCAGCACCTTGTCGCAGTCTTCTTTGACCTACATAAGGCGTACAACATGGCTTCACACCATCGCATTTTAGTTGCCCTCCATGACTGGGGCTTCCGTGGTCCCCTTCCTATTTTTATCCGTGAGTTTTTATCTTACTGGCTCTTCCAGGTTTGAGTTGGCACTTTACTCAGCACCCCTCAGGAGAATGGTATCTCACAGGGTTGTGTGCTAAGTATCACACTCTTCCTCATAGCCATCAATGGGCTTGCGATGTCAATGATTTTTGCATGTGGGGCAGCTCCCACTCGGTAGCATCTGCTGAGCACCGGCTCCTAGGTGCCATCTGACAGGCCTCTGTGTGGGCCACCTCCCATGGCTTCCAGTTTTGTCCCTCCAAAACACAGGTTATGCATTTTTGTCGTTGACCCACAGCACACCCCGATCCAGAACTTTATTTAGGTGAACAGCTCCTTTTAGTTGTAGCACAGTCCCATTTCTTGGGCCCTATTTTTTTATCACAATCTGACATGGCTGCCCCCACATTCGCCACTTAAAGACTTCAAGTATGTGAAAGTTTAATGCTCTCTGCCTCCTGGCCCACACATATTGTGGTGCAGACCATACCACCCTTCTTTCATCTATACCGTGCTCTGGTCTTATCCAGACTAGATTATGGTAGTGAGGTTTATTGCTCAGTGGCTCCTTCCACTTTGAAACTGTTTGTCCCTTTTCACCATGTGGGGTGCATCTGGCTGTTGGTGCCTTTTGCACTAGTCCCGTTGATAGTCTTCTCACAGATGGGGGGAATTCCCCCCCCCCCCCCTCCCCCTCTTTCTTACGCAATTGCCATTCGCCAATTCCCTGACCGTCCCGTGTACCCTGTGCTCTTTGCCCACGAGGGATGTCTCCCTCCTGACACCTGGCCAGGGGTGGGATTGCCATTTGGCCTATGTCTCACTTCCCTCTGTCAGGATCTCCATTTCCACTTACTGGAATGCACCCCGTGTTTTTACTACCATACCTCCACCCCTTGGATGGTCTATTGCAGGGTCTTAAGATCTCTGTTGCTCCTATGGTTTTCCAGTGTCTTGTATGTGCCATCCTTGCAGAGTTGCAGGGTGCCACCATCATTTACTCTGATGACTCTAAGACAGTTGATAAGGTGGGGTACTCTTTCATGTCTCCTACTGGCTTAGAACACCATTTATTGCCGGGATCATGTAATGTGTTCACAGCGGAGCTTCTAGCCATTCACAAAGCCCTCGTTTTTGTTTCTCAGACACCTCCCTCCACAGTGTTTTAATTTGTTCAGACTCAATGAGCAGCCTGCAGGCTATTGACCGATGCTACTTTCGTCACCCTTTGGTCGTGCTGCCTGCTGCTTTGTATTTCTCTGGGTCCCAAGTCATGTGGGCATCCCAGGGAGTGAACTGACTGACTATTTGGCTAGAGAAGCTGGTTTGGCTAGAGAAACATATACTTACCTCCTTTTCTTTTCAAGATTCCAGCTGTGGATATGCAGATCTGCGTCAAATCTCTTTTTGCCTGAAAAATGGAATGACATCTGATGCGCTACTCCTCACCATAATAAACTGTGTCGCTCCAGGCAAAAGCCGGGATGGTTCCTTTGAAAGGGAACGACTGACTTCCGTCCCCATCCTTCCCTAATCCGATAAGACCGATGACCTCATAGTTGGTCTCTTCCCCCAAAACAACCCAAAACTAAACCAACCCAATAAACTGTGCACAATCAAGAGTCTATTGCAGTTCAGCGCCCTTCTTTCCACTCCTCTCAAAAGGAGTCCACTGTTTTATCCTGTCTACACATTGGTCATACCAGGCTCACCCATTGTTTCCTCTTATGTAATGACCCACCCACGCACTGTGTTTGTGGAGCCAGGTATCCCACATATTGGTGTAATGTCCCCTTCTTTCAGCCCATTGTGCTAATAATTGTCTACCCGATTCCTTAATTTTAATATTAGTAGATGATTCAAGGACAGTTGAACTGGTCCTCAGTTTCCTCTGTGAAAGTAGCTTTTATTTCCAAGTAGAAGGTTCGACTTTAGACTTGGAGCAGGGTCAGGTTGGTTGTGTTTGGGTCCTCTTTTCCAGTCTTCTCATTCTGTGAAGCCATAACCACCCCTTTCTTCCTGTTATTGGATTTGCTGTTGCCTTTTACTGTGCGTCTTTAATGTTTATTATTTTATAATTAGACTCCCCTGACTGGATCTGTCCACTTTTAGTGGACCCTATTTCTTCTGTGACTAACTTCGGAATCGTGGGACTGACGACCTCGCCATTTCGTCCCATAATCCCTCTCAATTAATCACTCAATCAGTCAAGACTGGCCACTTGCACCTTCCAGAGTAGTCTCTTAAAACATCTGCTTGAGGAAATGGGAATCTTACTTCTTTATTTCCGATGGTACCAGACCAGCCCTTGCTCACTTAGGCAATCACCATCCAGTGATTTACTAATCACTTAACTTATCAACCACCTGAAATCTGTCCTCTGGTGGAATTACTAGCAGGAATGCATCCCAAGGCTCTTAGCCAGGACCTCTGCATAGCTGCGTTAGAGTGCACTTCCCATGTTTTCCTACGCACGCCCTCTTTGTTAGTTCTCAGACAATGAATTACAACCTGTCTTTTTCAATACTATCATCATTTACACTGATTGCTATGAAAGCATGGATAGTCTCAAATACCTTTTTGCATCTCCAGCAGGTCAGAGTCTTCTGGCTCTCTTTGCTAAGCATGGCTTCCAGATTCTTTGCCTTTAATATTGGCGGACAGTGTACATATGGTTGAATTGGTTCTTTGTTTTTCCAAGAAAGTGCTTTTTATTATCAGATATAAAGTTTTAAATTACTATTGGGGCAGGAGCTGAGTGGTTGGGGTTGAGATGTCTCCAACCACATACCGGGTCTGGAGTTCCTCTACTCTACCTTCTCTGTCAGCTACTGTGGTGATCCCTCTTTTACTCTGTTTTAATTGCAGTTAGATGCAATTTCTCTCATACACTGTCCTGTATTTTTGGTTTAACACTCCAACGAAGGCAAGACCTTGAGGGTACCTTATCCTTTATACTAGCTGATGACGCACGAACAGTTGAACAAGTTTTGCGCTTCCGCAATGGGGAATGTTCCCATTTTCAGCACTGTGACTATGATGGGTGGTAGATGAGATGACTGGTGTGTGTGTGTGTGTGTGTGTGTGTGTGTGTGTGTGTGCTGATTATTCCTCTCACCTTATTTTATTATTGTTAGTCCAGCTGACATCCATTACATTTTTAGCCGCCACATATTTATTATCATGGAGCTCTTGGCTGGCTAGAATGCAATCATTCCTTCACAACTGTCCTAGTCTTTAATCATGTTGTCAGGTGTGAGTGAGGTCTCTCTTGCCACGAATGAGCCCAGTAGGAGTCCTCATCAGCTCTCTGACCTGCATACAGGCCTGGTGCATAAACTTTTACCTCTCTTTAAGTTATTTTGTAGCTCTGGCAATAATATTGCTTTCACTACCTGAATTTTAGCACTTGTAATATACTTTCACAATTAGATCAAATTTTTGTTGATGTCACTAACACCAGATGACCCATCTCCTGATTATTTACATCTACATCTACACCTATACTCCACCGTGTGGTGCATGACAGAGGGTCCCCTGTAACACTACTGGATGTTTCGTTTCCTGTTCAATGACAGAGAAAAAAGACTGTCTATATGCCTCCATATGAGTCTTAATTTCTTGTATTGTGGTCCTTACACAAAACCTATGGTGGCAGCAATAGTATTGTTCTGCAATCAGCTTCAAATGCCAGTTCTCTAAATTTTCTCAGTAGTGTTCTTTGAAAAGAACATCGCCTTCTCTCCAGTGATTCCCATTTGAGTTGCTGAAGCATTTCTATAATACTTGCATGTTGTTCGAACCTAGCAGTAACAAATCTAGCAGCCCGACTCTGAATTGCCTCTGACTTGGTGTGGGTCCCAAACACTGAAACCGTACTCAAGTACAGGTCACACTAGCATCCTATACGTGATCTCCTTTACAGGTGAATTGCACTTTTCTAAAACTCCCAAGAAACTGAAATCGACCATTCATCTTCTCTACCACAAAGCTAACATGGTCATTTTGTTGCAATGTTAAACCCAGATATTTAAATGATGTGACTATGTCCAGCAGGACATTATTTAAGCTGTATCTGAACATTATGGGCTTGTTTTTCCTGCTCATCTGCATTAACTTAGATTTTTCTACATTTGAAGCTAGCTGCCATTCATCACACCAACTAGAAATTTTTTCTAAGTCATCTTGTATCACCCTAAAGTGACTCAATGACAACAGCTTCCCATACACCAAAGCACTATCAGCAAACAACTGCAGATTGCAGTGCTCCCTGTCCACCAGATAATTTATGCATATAGAAAATAATAGCAGTCCTGTCGCACTTCTGTTGGTCACCCCTGATGATACCCTTGTCTCTGTTGAATATTCGCCATCACGGACAACATACTGGGTTCTATTACTTAAGAAGTCTTTGAGAGACTTGCATATCTGGGAACGTCTTTCGTATTCTCATACATTCAATAACTTTGTGATCAGGTACCGTGTCAAATGCTTTTCAGAAATCGAGAAGTATGAAATCTGCTTGTTGCCTTTCATTCACACTTCACAGCATATCATGTCAGAAAAGGGCAAGCTGAGTTTTAAATGAGCAGTGCTGTCTAAAACCACACTGATTCATGGACATACAATTTTTGGTCTCTAGGAAATTTATTGTATTCAAACTCAGAATATGCCCTAGAATTGTGCAGCAAACCTATGTTAAGGCTATTGGTCTGGAATTTTACAGCCCATTCTTTTACCCTTCTTATATGCTGGAGGCACTTGTGCTTTTTCCTATTACTTGGGACTTTATGCTAGGTGAACCGAGCGAGG
This sequence comes from Schistocerca americana, assembly GCF_021461395.2. Classification (NCBI taxonomy): domain Eukaryota; kingdom Metazoa; phylum Arthropoda; class Insecta; order Orthoptera; family Acrididae; genus Schistocerca; species Schistocerca americana. The sequence goes on along the minus strand of NC_060120.1, from coordinate 713,597,327 downwards.
TGGCGCAGTGGTTAGCACACTGGACTCGCATTCGGGAGGACGACGGTTTAATCCCGCCTCCGGCCATCCTGATTTAGGTTTACCGTGATTTCCCTAAATCGCTTCAGGCAAATGCCGGGATGGTTCCTTTGAAAGGGCACGGCCGATTTCCTTCCCCATCCTTCCCTCACCCGAGCTTGCGCTCCGTCTCTAATGACCTCGTTGTCGGCGGGACGTTAAACACCAATCTCCTCCTCCTCCTTTATGCTAGGTGAGAGATTCACAATAAGTGCAAGCTAAGTAAGAGTTCAGTGCTATAGAGCACTCTTTGTAAAACTGAATTGGGATTTCATCTGTACCTCGTGCTTTATTTTTTTCCAACAATTTCAGTGTTTTGTCTAAGTCAGGGATGTTTATTACTATGTCATCCACTCAGGAGCCTGTGTGATGGTCAAATTATGGTATGTTTGTAAAATTCTCCTGCGTGAATGATTTCCTAAATGTAAATTCAAAATTTTGGCATTCATTGTGCTATCTTCAAGTGCCACGTCAGTCTGGTCAGTGAATGACTGGATGGAAACTTGAGACCCACTTGGCAGTTTTACATAGGACCATAATTTTCTCAGGTTCTTGCCCAGATCTTTTGCTAAGGTATGACAGTGCTTGTCATTGTATGCTTTGCACAAAGATCTTTTCACAGAAGCTTGAATCTCTACTAACCATTGCCTGTTGTCATTTGTGCTTTCACTTTTGAGCCATTAGTGCAACAGCCTTTACTTCCTCAGCATTTTCTGAACTTCGTTGCTAAGCCACGGTAGGTCTTTTTGATCCTTAATTCACTTACTAGACACACATTTGCCCAGAGCATGATTCACAATCTGTTAAAACTTTGCCCATAATTGCTCTACGCCGATCTTACTGGTACTAAATGATTGCAGTTCATTGTCTAAGTGAGATGCTAACAACATTGATCACTAACCCTTACAGTCAACCTTTGTAATTGCAACTCTTTTTTCACAACTCATTTTTCTTGGATGTTAAATCCTAATCTCCCCATCCGCGGATCCATTAGGCCTACTTGTACCACATATGGATTTCTGTATATCAGATCCTACTGTTAAAGGGATCACACGTTTTATTAGAAAGGTATGAAATTCTAGTTTTTCTCTGTGCAGAGGTGTATTTGACAAAGTAATTATGATATTATGCTGATTTTATTTCTTGCCCCTCTTCCTTGGCTTATCTTTGCTCTTAGACCGATTTTCTCCTTCTGTGTTGACTTTGTAATCAGTGACTCTCAGTGGGTTTTCTAAAAGCCTGGAACATGTTGAGTCTTGTCTGTCTATAAAAATGGAGGTTCTTAATGCCACATCAGTTTAACTTCCTTCACCATTTCAAAAGTATTGAGAATATACCCATTCACAGTTTAGATACTGACCTGACTCACACCATAGTTCCCACTATGGCAGAGAACCTTGAGGGGCATGCAATTAGCAGAAAGAGGCAGCCATTGTATACTATGTGCACATTATCCACTAACAGTTAACTATCATATACATTAATCTGCCAATTTTTTTTTTTTTTTTTTAGTGAAAGACCTTAACTGTATCCTAAATATGCATAAACAGGCTTTATATGCCCCTGTAATGCAACACACTGGTAAACTTTTACTCTGAAAAGAGCTTACCATTCCAAGTTATACTATTCACCTATTGTGTTCTTCACCATATACTTCATATTTGCCCAAGAAGGCTCACGTTTATACAATCTCACTGTTCCGGCGGCTCACGAGAGTCATACATATGTTCCTTATTTGTTTAACATCCTCTTCTTGGTTGGTCTATAAGTTGAGCTAACATCTACTTATTAAATTAGTGAACTGTAGTCTTTAGGTTTGTAAATTAAATTTTTATCCCTCCCATTCAATATTTACAGATGGATATTTCAAAATGCAATATTGAAGATAGAAATGTATTTGGAAGCTGCCTACAGTGTATGAAAAAGGAAAGAGAACTTCAGAGAAAATGTAACCTACGGATTGAGGTGTTTCCTATATCCATAGAGCCATTTGAATCCTGTCCTAACAAAACTGCTTTCAGTCTTCAGGAATAGCACCTGGTACTTGCTTGTGATGTTCACTCTATATGCTTTTGTCCCAGTTTACAATTTCCCTTTTCTCTTGTCAGTTCCTTTCCACATTTCAAGTCCTCCATGCAACAGCACTTCTCTTTTTTGATAACCTAGTGTTGCCCTTTTTGCATTTTGGATTTTAATTTCTCACCCTTTCTTTATTTTATTCTTTTTTTTAAATTTTTTATTCCTGTCTTTCCTTCTCTGTGCAGTTACATAAAACATATCTTAAGTTCAAATTTGACTCTTGCCACAATATCAATGTTATTCATGATACTGAACTAAGATATTACTTCTATCTTCATCCTACAATATCTTTGTGTTCAGTGGATGAGCATGAAAAATGCTTATGAAGTGAAGTGCTATATTTGTCTTTTTATGAAGCATTTTGGAAATGGCTGGAAGAGCAAGGGTTGGGGGGGAGGGGGGGGGCGACGAGAGAGAAAGTGAGAGAGAGAGAGAGAGAGAGAGAGAGAGAGATATCCCCTGATTTGGCACATAGCATGTCACCATCAGTTTTCCCAGTGCCCTCAAGGTGATATATTTGGGAGAGGTTTTTGAATGCATTCCAGGAAATCACAGTTTGATGGTTAGAAATTATGTACAAAACCCTTTGCACACCAGACCTCAAGAATTTCTTTCAGTATCAGAATCTGGATGGGTTAGGAGTGGGTAGATATGGCAGTGACATCATCTGTTAGGGGGATAACTCACTTGTAGCTCTCTGTAATTTGAAATTTTCTATGTACATGCAGTATTGTTTCCACCTGTTCAAAAGCTGATTATCTTCCCCCTTGCTGATAGTTCTGAGAGACTCTCTGTGTTGTCCTTCAGTTACACTTTTGTTTTTATCTTTTCACTCCTGTGGCCTGCCTTTCTGCTTACAGAATTACTATTTTTACATTCTGAATTCAGTGTTTTCTCTGTAACTATTATTGACAAAGCAACTGTCCAACAGACATTCCTTTACTGTCTCATGTAGTTTTAACAATACATATAAGATAGACTAAATATTTTATTCTTTTTATTGTAACATATTCTGTCACTACTACTGCAGCAATTATTTTTCTTTATTTTATTATAGAATAAATTTATCAGCAGTTGAACCTCCTACAGAAGGAAGCCTTCTTTGGAATGGAGCGGGTATGGGTGTTAAACGATTTGAAATTTCGGAACTGTGTGGCTTAAAACAAATCCTTGTTTTGTAATTTTCATGTCGTAACATGCACATCCAAGCTCTGTAATGTGCTCTTTACCCTTAATGGATGGAATGTTGTGAATTACAAACTAATTTTTAACTACCTCACTTCTTTTTGTTTGTGCTGAATGGGTTGTGAGATGATTGATGTCAGAGTTGTGTTGGAGTCGTTAATTTAGTATTTAGTTCCCAGATTTTTCTTTTTTGTGCATTGTTGGACTTATTCCCGAGGAGTTTGAAATAATTATTTGTCCATTGTATTGATTATTGATGTTATTGATACATGTTCTTCACAGTATGGTAGCAGTAATGATTCACATATAATTTTATTACATGTACGTTGCCCTTCTTTGAGTAAAATAAAGTAATAGATCCTCTTTATATTTTAAAGAAAACACTGGTAAACACACAGACTTTCTTTGATCGTTATGCGCATAATAAATATTTTTGGTATTGTAAAAAAACATGGTATGTGCATTAGATCCTGTGGTGTCAGCACTATATACAGTGACATTTGCAGCAGCTAGGGCTATAGTTTTTGCATTGCACTAATTGTTTAGTTTTCCTTATGTGCTTTTTAAGCAGCAAACTGTTTGTCTTGATAGTAGTGCTTTTTAATATAGCTACTTGTTTTATATTCACCAAACTGACACACTCACAAATTTAATTTACTAGTGTATTTGAATGCTGCTGTTGGTGCCACTGTTATCTGATTCAGTTTGGACCAGCGACTGTTAAATAAAAGTAGTGATGGAGATCCCATGGCTTCAGCACTGTAGCCTGCATGGTGAAAGAAAATCTTTGGCAGCTGGCAGCTCTCTTGCAAGCTTTCAGCCACAAAATGCAATCAGCTACCACAACACTGACGGAAAGCCATAGTAGTATGCCAACACTGAGACATTGCCATCATCTAGGAATTTTGGACATTGCAAGATTGTGATGAAGGAATTAGCTTTTGTTCATGAACAGCTCTAAACTGCTTTGGTGATTGTGAATTGCACCAGTATTGGAGTGCCAGGGCAGTTCCTAGTGTGAAGGTGCAACAGAGCTTGCCAGCTAATTTTGTTGCTTGTATAGTCTGCAGAGAATTCTGATCTTCTACTGGGTAGTGGTCGCTGGCAGTGATCTCTCCTCTGCCTAGATTTGGGCACACAACCAGTGGAAAGCAGGTATTGTTAGCTTAGGAGTTCCAGTTTTAGGTGCATGATGGCCTCTGTCAGTGAATCAGAGTCACAAGAGGAGAAAAAACCAAATAGGTGTGTATTCTGAGATGAATTGTCTGCCAGACAAAAAAGGCCATCCTAGGAGCTACAGGGACACAGTTAGGTTGTCACACACATTGACATGAATTATATCCATCACCCTGATTCTTAGATCATTCTCTGTTATTTTTTCCAGAGATAGGTGGAACTGGTGAAAATTGCTAGTTACATTCATGAAGTCTCTGCACAACTTCTCGATTTGCAGTGTCAGTCAGAAGACAGACTGGGGCCCTCTGATATGTAGCTGAGTGTTTGGTCTAAAGCAGAGGCTTTGATGGTTTTGTAATTACCTCAGATGAAGATTCCTTCATCTATGCTAAACATAGGCATGCAAATTCCCCACAAATGTACTATACTCTAATATGCCTTGAGGGACAACTCAGGTGGCAGAGTACGTGTGGATTGTGCATTGTTTTAATTTGACCAGAACTTGTTAGACCCTCAGTTGAAGACCAACATCAGATAAAAACAATTATTAACAATAGACCAAATAACAAATGCAGAGTGATAGAGAATCTTAATGTGTTAGTTGTTAAGTGCCAGAGAATTCACATCACAGACCAAGAAATCGTGTCTCTCCTTGAACGTTGCCCCCTTCCCAACTGACTGTACAGGGAACCGAAAGATGTCTTAACCCTGAAGTATAAAGTTTGAAAATTTTTGACATGTTGAATGTATATCAGAAAGATGAGTTAGATTGCCCAGGAAGAGGAGTGTTTATAATGACAAGCAGAAACTTTGGTTCTAACGAAGCTCAAAATGAATCTAGTTGCACATTAATAAAATGTTTCTACCGACCACCATATTCAGATGCATTGATTATTGATTAATATGAGCACCATCTAAAACTGGTAACATGAGAATATCCCTAGTGTTCTGTAGTAGTACACGAGGGCTTTAAATTTCGCTAATGTTATTGGCAGTAAGGACAAAAACCCTAGCGGGAAAATACTAAATACATTATCTGACAACTGCCTCAAACAACTGGCCCAGCAGCTCACATTAGAAAGAAATACTTTAGACCGCCTGGTTACAAATACATCAGTCTTTTTAAGAGTGTCGCCAATGAAATGAAATGTCATGTGGCAAGGGCCTCCCAACTGGTAGACCTGATTGCCTGGTGCAAGTCTTTTGATTCCACTTTGGTAACTTGCGTGTCGATGAGGATAAAATGATGATGATGATGGAGATGTCACAAACACCCAGTCCCTGAACGGAGAAAATCTTCAACCCAGCCGGGAATTGAAGCCCCTATGTTCCGCCACCTGTGTGTATCAATTGTCATGACCGCCAGTCCCCTCACTCACCAGATTGCCTTGCTTACAAGAGAGAAAAGAAGATCGAAGATTACATGTCCCTGGATTGCCTGTCTTACACTGAAGCTTGCCAAAAGTATGAGAGACTCCATCCAGTGTCACTATCTTCCACTTTTGCTTCTGATACATCCTTACCCCTCCTATCTCTTCCTTACTCCAGCACCGTCCCCTTCTCCCCTCCCTCCAGCCCCCCTCTCCAGTCGAAGAAGTGGCCCCCTTCTTCGGCACCTGCCAGTGATCGGGCTCCCTCACGGGACCCCTCTCCCCACAGTCTCTCAGGCCAGGACACTCCTACCACCACTCTTCCATGAGACGCACCATCTGTGTGCCTCGAGGTTGCCTACTCTCTTTCGGTTCCAGATTTGCAGATGTGTGTACTCTCTCTGTGCCCAGCCCTCCTCCACATCTGAAAATGAAGAAGGAGAAACATAAGTGCCAAGACAGCCCCCCAGTGCCCGCGGAGGTGCCATCTCACCTCACGCAACATGAGTCTGACATCTTATTTATGGATGTCACTCCATCCTTGTCGATGATGATCACTGACAGAGTGACATGATCTCTCTGGTTCTTTATATCTAACCTGGACTCTCACCACACGGTCATCCAGTTGAACTGCAACGGATACTATCATCACCTACTGGAAATGCAATGTCTTGTCTCCTCCTATTTTGTGTTCTGTGTTGTTCTTCAAGAAACGCACTTCTGTGATGACCACTCCTCAATCTTTTCATGGTTATCGGGTGTTCTGTTGGAACTGTGCCAGCCCTTGTGTAGGATCTGGCAGGGTCTGCACTTTGGTTCGCTCCAATGTCATTAGCGATTGGATCCCCCTAAGTACCAGCCTGGAAACAGTAGTGGTTAAAGTGCAAACGACTCAGAGAATCACCATTTGCAATGTCTATCTCCCTCCAGGTAGGCTACTTCCTTACGTTGTGCTGTCTACTTTAATCCAGCAAATTAACCAACTTATTACAGACCTCAGTTGTGTCTCATCAATGATGGTTTCCCTACCCACTTCAATGAACCACAAGTTATTTCTGCATAAATTAGAGATTTTAGGTTTTCAAAATAGTGGCTTGGGTATTCTTAGGTCTTTTTTGGAGTGCCGTAAAAGATAGTTTGTATTAATGAAGATAGATCCAATGTAGCTGATGTCCTGTGTGGTGTGGCTCGGTGCTTGGCCCACTGCTTTTTCTGATTATGAGTAATGATTTACCATCTAATGTAAGTTCCCATTCAATCTTATATGCTCATGTTTTTCAGCTTAAGAGATACCTTATTTCTGAATGTTTCAAATAATGTTAAATTTCTTGGTATATATTTAGGTAGTAAACTTAATTGGAATTACCATATTAACTATATATCTGCCAGGCTTTCTAGAGTAATCTATTTGTTGAGACGGTTAAAAGGTTGTTTATCAGATCAGTATATTAGATCAGCATATTTTGCCTTCTTTCAGAGCATTGTTTCTTATGGTTTACTATTGTGGGGAAACTGTAGCCATGTACTTGATATTCAGTTGTAAGAATTATCACTGATTCTGGTAGACTAGATTCCTGCAAGCCATTGTTTGTGAAATTTAAAGTTATGTCTGTTGTTTTTATATATATATATATATATATATATATATATATATATTAGAGGGAAACATTCCACGTGGGAAAAATATGTCTAAAAAGAAAGATGATGAAACTTACCAAACAAAAGCGCTGGCAGGTCGATAGACACACAAACATACACACAAAATTCTAGCTTTCGCAACCAATGGTTGCCTCGTCAGGAAAGAGGTGTGTTTTTTTTTTTTTTTTTTATTCCAGCAGAGAGTACGGGTGTAGGACAACGAGGCAACCATTGGTTGCGAAAGCTAGAATTTTGTGTGTATGTTTGTGTTTGTTTGTGTGTCTATCGACCTGCCAGCGCTTTTGTTTGGTAAGTTTCATCATCTTTCTTTTTAGACATATATATATATATATATATATATATATATATATATATATATATATATATATATATATATATAAAAATTCAAGCTTTCGCAACAAACTGTTGCCTCATCAGGAAAGAGGGAAGGAGGGGGGAAGACGAAAGGAAGTGGGTTTTAAGGGAGAGGGTAAGGAGTCATTCCAATCCCGGGAGCGGAAAGACTTACCTTAGGGGGAAAAAAGGACGGGTATACACTCGCACACACGCACATATCCATCCACATATACAGATACAAGCAGACATATTTAAAGACAAAGAGTTTGGGCAGAGATGTTAGTCGAGGCAGAAGTGTAGAGGCAAAGAAGTTGTTGAAAGACAGGTGAGGTATGAGTGGCGGCAACTTGAAATTAGCGGAGATTGAGGCCTGGCGGATGACGAGAAGAGAGGATATACTGAAGGGCAAGTTCCCATCTCCGGAGTTCGGATAGGTTGGTGTTGGTGGGAAGTATCCAGATAACCCGGACGGTGTAACACTGTGCCAAGATGTGCTGGCTGTGCACCAAGGCATGTTTAGCCACAGGGTGATCCTCATTACCAACAAACACTGTCTGCCTGTGTCCATTCATGCGAATGGACAGTTTGTTGCTGGTCATTCCCACATAGAATGCATCACAGTGTAGGCAGGTCAGTTGGTAAATCACGTGGGTGCTTTCACACGTGGCTCTACCTTTGATCGTGTACACCTTCCGGGTTACAGGACTGGAGTATTTGGTGGTGGGAGGGTGCATGGGACAGGTTTTGCATCGGGGGCGGTTACAAGGATAGGAGCCAGAGGGTAGGGAAGGTGGTTTGGGGATTTCATAGGGATGAACTAACAGGTTACGAAGGTTAGGTGGACGGCGGAAAGACACTCTTGGCGGAGTGGGGAGGATTTCATGAAGGATGGATCTCATTTCAGGGCAGGATTTGAGGAAGTCGTATCCCTGCTGGAGAGCCACATTCAGAGTCTGGTCCAGTCCCGGAAAGTATCCTGTCACAAGTGGGGCACTTTTGTGGTTCTTCTGTGGGGGATTGTGGGTTTGAGGGGACGAGGAAGTGGCTCTGGTTATTTGCTTCTGTACCAGGTCGGGAGGGTAGTTGCGGGATGCGAAAGCTGTTTTCAGGTTGTTGGTGTAATGATTCAGGGATTCCGGACTGGAGCAGATTCGTTTGCCACGAAGACCTAGGCTGTAGGGAAGGGACCGTTTGATGTGGAATGGGTGGCAGCTGTCATAATGGAGGTACTGTTGCTTGTTGGTGGGTTTGATGTGGACGGACGTGTGAAGTTGGCCATTGGACAGGTGGAGGTCAACGTCAAGGAAAGTGGCATGGGATTTGGAGTAGGACCAGGTGAGTCTGATAGAACCAAAGGAGTTGAGGTTGGAGAGGAAATTCTGCAGTTCTTCTTCACTGTGAGTCCAGATCATGAAGATGTCATCAATAAATCTGTACCAAACTTTGGGTTGGCAGACTTGGGTAACCAAGAAGGCTTCCTCTAAGCGACCCATGAATAGGTTGGCGTACGAGGGGCCGATCACCTGCCACCCTACCTAAAACTTCTTTCCTCATTACCTTAAGCAGCTTCATCCTGACCCACAACTTCTTCACTTTTGAAGGCCAGACATACCAACAATTAAAGGGAACAGCCATGGGTACCAGGATGGTTATATATAAAAACAAAGATGATGTGACTTACCGAACGAAAGCGCTGGCAGGTCGATAGACACACAAACAAACACAAACATACACACAAAATTCTAGCTTCCGCAACAATCGGTTGCTTCGTCAGGAAAGAGGGAAGGAGAGGGAAAGACGAAAGGAAGTGGGTTTTAAGGGAGAGGGTAAGGAGTCATTCCAATCCCGGGAGCGGAAAGACTTACCCTAGGGGGAAAAAAGGACGGGTATACACTCGCGCGCACACACACACGTATCCATCCACACATATACAGACACAAGCAGACATATTTGAAGACAACACACTGTTGTTCTACATATCATGAACAATTTACCAAACCAGCAATTAAGAGAAAATATACATTCGTATAATACGAGAAACAGGAAACACATTGATGTACCTTTTCAACGTTTAACTAAGTCTTTACAAAGCTATCCTGTAGTAGGTTCCAAATGTTGCAATAAATTTTCTCTCTGTAAATTCGATTGTCCTATTGAAAATATCAAGCCAAAACTATATGAGTGGCTGGTCGAGCATTTTTTTATTCCCTTGATGAATTTCTTGATTGCAGTCGAAAACAAATAATATTATGAACTTTGGCTGCTCCCGATATACTATATTAATTATTTCATTAGTAGTTCTAGCTACCTATTTGTTAGTAGCTAGTAATAATATTCAATATTTCATTAGCAGTTCCAGTTACCTATTTGTTAGTAGCTAGTAATAAGCATTAATCTGTTTTCCTCTGCACAGTTGCAAAGGGCAGTTATTATAATCTGATGTAATATTTCTTTGTATATAATATGTTTTCCTGTCTTGGTATTCTGTATTCTGACTTTTTCCTGTATTTTGTACTGGTACATTCTGATTGATTTGGTTGTACTGCCTCACTTTGTGTGTTGTATCTCCTGTCTATTGACTATTTAGAAAACTATTGTAAAATTGTACTGATAACTCCTGCATATAATTTTGTTGATATTTTGTAATTTGACATTGTCTATTGCTTCTGTAAGCTTAATGACAATAAAATATTATTATTATTATTATTAATGCCACTAATGCCACATTTACTGCTATTAATCTCACAACTCTTCCCCTGCTCTCGTGGCTTCCCTACATTGATAATCCCATGATTACCTTTCTGACAGTGACCACTTTCTGGTGCTCATTTCGTTCCCCTCCTGCCGCCAGGCAGACAGGTCCCCAGATTGGGCAATCTGCAGGGCTAATTGGCCTTTATATATAGTCTGATGTGCACTTCAACACCTCCCTCTTGAATTTCTTTGATGCAGCTGTGCAAGGCGTCTCTACCGCTATTCTTCACACTGCTGGCACTGCTGTCTCCCAATCCACAGGTCTCCCTTGTCGTCAACCGGTACCATGGTGGACCAAGAATGTCGTAGTCGCTATCCAGGACCACTGATGGGCATTACAGCGATTTAAACAACACCCTTCACAGACCAGTCTCCTCACTTTTGAGTGTCTCTGTGCTAAGGCTTGTAAAAACGAATGCTGGGAGCACTATGATCCTCCCTGGGGACATATGCCTCTTCATCACAGGTTTGGTCCAAACTCTGTAGCCTTCTGGGCCATCAGCCACCAGCCAAAGTCAACTGTCCAGGGTCTTAACCTCCAAGGTGCTCTGTGCAGTGATCCATTGGTCCTTGCAGACCACCTCGCGACACACTTTGCGACAGCATCGACATCTTCTTCCTATCCTGCTACCTTTCTCTGGCTGAAACGCAGAGTTGAACAGGCCTTCCTCTGTTTCATCTTGCACCATGCTGAGCCCTTTAATGCACCCTTCAGTGAATGGGAATTCTTGATGGCTCGTACCTCTTCATGAGACACGGCCCCAGGCCCGGATTCCACCAACAACCAGATGATCCAACATTTGGACGTTCCCTAGAGGCTACATCTCATCAGAGTCTTCAACTGCATTTGGCTCATGGGTGCTTTTTCATCACAGTGGTGGGACAGTATAGTTATCCCTGCCATTAAGCCCGGGAAGAACCTAACGTCTCTCGATAGCTACTGCCCAATTAACCTGACGAATGTACTTTGTAAACTGCTCGAAGGGATGGTCTGCTTCAGATTATGTTGGGTACTCAAATCTCGGAGTCTTGTGCCCCTGTATCAGTTTGGCTTCCAGGCAGGATGATCTCCAACTGACCATTTACTCAGTTTGGAAACAGCCATCTGACAGGCTTTTAGTAACCACCGGCACATTGTTGCGGTCTTCTTTGACCTACATAGGGCATATTACTTAACTTGGTGCCATCACATTTTACGAGGGTAATCCCAAAAGTAAGGTCTCCAATTTTTTTGTAAGTACTGAACTCTGTTTGTGTGGCAGTTGGTCACACTGTTATGAAGAGTGCTTCACGCACTTTGTGTGAACATGCGCACACCGTGCTGGGTCGCTCAGTCTTGGCTTGGCAGCTGTTGAGAATGCTGCTCCCGTTGGATGTTACTGCCAAGTGCGAATTGCACACAGTTATTTGGTTTTTGAATGTAAAGGGCACTGCGCCAATCGAAATCCATCACCAATTGACGGAAGTGTATGGATAGTTGTGCATGGATGTCAAAAATGTTCTTAAGTGGTGTAGAGAATTTGCAGCTGGTTGGACCGGTATTCATGACGAACAAAGATGCATCAACAGAAATGTTGAAAAATGTCGAAAAATAGCTAAATGTTCAAGCTGTAAACTGATGTAAACCATTGTAGAAATAAACTATGTACTTATAAAAAAATAGGAGACCTTACTTTTGGGATTATTCTTGTAGTTAGACTGGGGCTTCTGTGGACCCCTTCATATTTTTATCCATGACTTCTTATCTCACCAGCTCTTCCAGGTTCGAGTTGGCACTTCACTCAGCTCCCCACAGATTCAGGAGGACGGTATCCCACAGGGTTCTGTGCTAAGTGTCACACTCTTCCTCATAGCCATTAATGGGCTTGTAGCCTGTGTCAGGCCTCATGGTTACCCCTAATTGTACGTTGACGATTTTTGCATCTGGTATAGCTCCCACTTGGTGCCAACTACTGAGTGCTGTCTCCATTCCACCATCCAATGGACCTCTGCGTGAGCCACTTTACATGGCTTGCAGATTTGTCCCTCCAAAACATGGGTTATGCATTTTTGTCGTTTACTCACAGTAAACCCTGATGCCGAACTGTATTTAGGCGATCAGCTCCTCAATGTTGTATCATAGTCCTGTTTCTTGGGCCTTATTTTTGATAAAAAGCTGACATGGCTGCCCCATATTCACCACATAAAGACTACAAGCATGCAGAAGCTTAATGCTGTCCACCTCCTGGCCCACACATCTTGTGGTGCAGACCGTACCATTCTTCTCCATCTTTACTGTGCTCTGGTCTTGTCCAGACTATGTTATGGTAGTCAGTTGATGGCTCAGCGGCTCCTTCCACTTTGAAACTGCTTGACCCTGTTCGCTATTGTGGGGTGTGTCTGGCTATTGGTGCCTTTTGTACTAGTCCTGTTGACAGTCTCCTCACAGAATCGGGTATTCCCTCTCTAGAAATATGACAGAACCAACTCCTGATTTCTTATGCAATTGCCCTTCGCCAACTCCCTGACCATCCCGTGTACCTTGTGTTCTTTGCCAATGAGGGATGTCTCCCTCCTGACACCTTCCCACGGGTGGGATTACAGGTTGGCATGCGTCTCACTTCCCTCTGTCAGGATCTCCATCTCTACTGACTGGAATTCACCATGTGTCTTTCCTCCCATCCCCCCCCTCCTGGATGGTACCTAGACCATGGATTAGGACCGATCTGTTCCAGAGTCCTAAGATCTCTGTCACCCTAACACCATTCATTGTCGTGATCATGTAGTGTGTTCACAGCAGAGCTTCTAGCCAGTCATAGAGCCCTTCATTTTGTTTCTCAAGCCCCCATCCACAGTGTTTTAATTTTTTGAGATTCATGAGCAGCCTGCAGGCTATTGACAGATGCCACTCTCGTCACCCTTTGGTCTCTGCTATCCATGACATTCTCTTTGCCCTTGGCTACGCCCCCTGCTCAGTTGTCTTTCTCTGGGTCCCAAGTCATGTGGGCATCCTAGGGAATGAACTGGCTGACCATTTGGCTAGAGGAGCAGATACTTACCCCCCATTTTCTTTCATGATTCCAGCTGTAGATATGCGGATCTATGTCAAATCCATCTTTGCCCAAAAATGGAACTACATCTGGTGCACTACTGTTCACAGTAAGAAACTCTTCACAATCAAGGATTCTGCTGCAGTTTGGTGCTCTTCCTTCCACTCCTGTCGGAAGGAGTCCACCATTTTATGCTGTCTATGCATTGGTCATACCAGGCTCACCCATTGTTTTCTTCTACGTAATGAACTGCCCCCACAATGTGGTCGTGGAGCCTGACTGACGGTATCCCACATATTGGTGGAATGGCCCCTGCTTTTGGCCTTTCGTGCTAAGTATAGTCTTCCTGAGTCCTTAAATTTAATATTAGCAGACTATTCACGGGTGGTTGATCTGGTCCTAAGTTTCCTCGATGAAAGTGGTTTTTATTTCCAGATATAAGGTCTTACTTTACTCATGGAGCTGTGGCAGAGTGGTTGTGGTTGCCATTGCTGGCTCTCTTTGTGTCTTCTCGGTCCGGGACACCATGACCACTCCCCCATCGAAAGATTGCTGCTTTACGCCCTCTGGTTTTCCAGTTTGTAGATTTGGTCTCACCTTTTATGCCTTTTACTGTGTGTGTGTGTGTGTGTGTGTTTTTGTGTGTGTGTGTGTGTGTGTGTGTGTGTGTGTGTGTGTGTGTGTGTGTGTGTGTGTGTGTTACCCTCATTATTTTATAATTTGACTCTTCTGGCTATATCTGTCCACTTTTAACAGACCCCCTTTCTTCTGTGTCTACCTTCGAAATCATGCGACTGATGACCTCACCGTTTGATCCCATAAACCCTCTCAATTAATCAATCAATCAGTGTAATTCAGGTGCTCATGTAACTTAAATAGTAACTCTTTCTGCCATTCTGCTTCCAGTATATCATATGTCTTCTTCATGTATACTACGATATGTTGCGTGAAAGACATTTTTTATATATACCACTGAAAGTCAGTAGTAATTAAAATTTCATTTTTATCATCTTAATTGTTAACTTGTGTTGTGTACTGGATGATGCCATGACATTGCCTCCACAGTATTAGCTATATACACTGAAGGAAAAAAATCATGACACCAAAGAGGAACTGTGCATGTTTCTCAGAAAATATGTCTATTCCAGTTTCACACCAGTCACTTATGAATGGTGCTAGTAGTGCCACTATGAGTGCACAGGTCAGGTTTGTTTCAAATCTATGTTGTAACAGACATAAGTGTTAGTTACCTTTGAGATTGTATGTAGTGTGTTGATGTTAGCCAGGAAAGCCTTTAATGTGACAAGGATGCCATTACCTACATGTCACTGAGTTTGAATGAGGTTGTGTAATAGGGCTATGAGAAACTGGAAGTTCCTTCTGCGGAATTGTGGAAAGGCTTGGCAGGAATGTAGCCACTGCACATGGCAGCTGGCAGCAGTGGTCACGAGAATGTACGGTCGTGAGAGGAGCAGGCTTTGGATGGCCACATGGCACTACCAAGAGGGAAGACCATCCTGTTCAGCTTAAGGCTCTAGTACATTGTAATGCATCTGTAGCAGCAGTATGAACAAGAGTTGGCACCACAGTGACACAACGATTGGTTACAAATTTCAAGGACAGCTCCAAGCCAGACATCCTGTAGCGTGCATTCTACTGACCATAAACCATCACCATTTGTGACTTCAGTGGTATCAAGTGAGAGCTCATTGGAGGGCAGAGTGTATGTCTGTTGTGTTCTCTTATGAAAGCTGGTTCTGAATTGGTGCCAGCATGGCAATGTGTTTGTTAGGAGGAGGTCAGGTGAGGGCCTGCAACCAGTATGAGGTGCTAGTCACAGTAGATCTACACTTTGAGTTATGGTCTGTGATGTGACTTTGTGTGCCAGCAGGAGCACTCTCCTGGTTATCCTACATACCCTGAGTGCAAATTTATAGGTCAGTCTGGTGATTCAGCCTATTGTGCTGCCCACTCATGAACAGCATTCCAGGGTGTGTTTTCCAACAGGACAGTGTTCGTCCACATACCAGTGTTGTAACCCAGGGTGTAGGTTGCAGTAGGTCCTGGGAGATGAAGAAGCTTGCACAGGATAGGGTAGCATGGAGAGCTGCATCAAACCAGTCTCAGGACTGAATACCACAACAACAACAAGCAACCCAACATGCTCTACAGATTGTCGACATGTTTCCTTGGCCTGCTCGATCACCAGATCTGTCTCGAGCGAAGCAAATTTGGGATAGCATCAGGTGACAACTCCGGTGTCAACTACAAACAGCATTAACTGTCAGTCCACCACAAGCAGCATTAACTGTCATAGTATTTACAAATCAAGTGAAACAGGAATGGAACTCCATCCCACAACCTGACATCTGGCACCTATACAACACAATGCATGCATATTTTCATGCTTTTATTCAACGTTCTGGTGATTAAACTGGTTATAATGTACCATCATTTCACATTTGTGATTGTTTATCTCACACTTACTTTAACCTGTGATCTTGCATTGTTAATCACTTAAATATGTTCCCGTAAATGTATTCCAGGAATTTCATTACTCTACTCTATTTTTTAATGTTGCAGTTTTTGCAGTCGGTGTATTTGACATACATTGTAATCATAGGCATGTAGTTTGTACTACTTCATGCTGGAGAGTCTGCCAGATGACAATGAGTAAACAAAATTGCAGCAAATAAAGTTTTATTTAATAGTAGCTTTTAGTGGTATGTATAAAAAAAATATGAAGTAAAAATATTATTTATACAAAATTGTAGTGTGTTTAGTAGAGTTAAAAGTAAAAACGTTTTTATGAGATAAAAATGTAACAGGTGCCCAGTATCTCTGACAGAGGTCTATGTAGGTTTTGACAGTGGTAATGTACAGAGATTGTGTTCAAATTGCAATGTGAAGAAAATAGTTTTAAAGATGTTGCTGAACGTGTCATCCATTTACAGTAATACACAGCTGGCTTATTCTTGTTAATGATTGTGTAACACACTCAAAATAACCAGGGGTTTCATGATTAATTGCTGCAGCTTCAGCCAAACAGGCAACCAGCTCTTCTGGAGTATCTGTCTGTGTCTTGTATACCAAATGTTTCACCTCCCCCACCCAGCCTTCCCCTCCCTGCCCCCCTCCCCCACAGAAGGAAAGCCATAGGAATGCGGCCAGGAGAAAGTTGTGGCAACAGTACTTGCTCACCCCTCCCACTCCAACATTTGCGAAAAGTTTTTCTAAATGTTCTGTGACATTGATGGAGAAGCACAGTTGGGCCCTATATTGCTGGAATCATAATCATTGCGCGACTTTTTGTGGGACATTCTCCAACATTTCTAGTAGTACTTAACAGAGAAGGATTTTGTATACAGTAAATATTATATTTTAGAATGGACACTTGCACATGTATCTGTTGTCACCTTCAGAACTTTCATATCCATTGCTTAGAGTCAGACATGTTATGACATGTTGTTGGCACCTATAACACTAGAAAATGATCTATAACACCAGATTTGGTAAATTGTGTAAAACATAGTAAACTAAATACTTGTTAATTAAGCAGTAGCCTTTAACAGATTCATGGCTGTGGTACACTACACAAAGAAAATGATTGGACTACGGGATCTTGTTTCATGAAGACGGTGTAATAAAACATGCCGAAAATGTTTTTGTGATGAATTTTTGGATGTGTATCGTTGTTTAACACAAGAAAAACAGTGTTCAATATTCCACATCTTATTACGGATATTCTCCGCCAAAAAAATTATACGTGTCTTGTGTAATCCGGGGAGCTGCTTCTTGATGCTGCCGTAGGTTCATTTTGATGTTACTGCATTGCCACAAGGGATTTATGTAATGGTTTAAATAAGTTTCAGTACTTCTTGTTCACAGAGAATTTTATTTCGCACGCTAGATGTTCGGCAGCGAATGTACAAAGTCTGACCACATGCTGTTGATACTAAATTCGGTCCAAGACTGACCTATGATGGTGTACAAATCACCTCTGTTTATATGATTTTGAACAGTTACTGTCATTGTTATGTATTGAATTTTGCATATTAAGAATTAAAGTTTTTACATACATCTTCCCAAATTACATAGAAAATTTCATGTAAAAACAGTGAATTACTTCATACAAAGACAGGAAAGAATCTGTTTTTATTAAGACAATATATTTCATTTATTTGCATATATTATTTTACTGACTTAAAGGAAAATTATCCTGTCATTTTCAGGTGAACTGGGCGATTAGTTTCATTGAATGAAAGGCTTAGATTCAGTTAATTAAATTTTGTATGATAAAATTTTACATTTCTATATGGTCATAATTACAGTTCAATTAACTAGAACCAATTAGAACATTAGCATGTTTGATTCTGACTGAAAAATCATTCCTACCATGTGCCTGTAGTTTGTATTGTGTATGTAAATTATAATGGTACATTAGGTTTTAATCCAATATGTTTCCTTCATTCTATGTACTGGTGAGGCCCGATGTAAACATTGCCAAAACAAAAGTTTAAATTTGCTACATGAAGAATCTTCAGTGTATCACAATATTCAAAACCAGATGATCAGAAACATGCCTCCTTTATTCTGTACACTGGTGGGAGATGATCAGAAACATGCCTCCTTTATTCTGTACACTGGTGGGACACAATGTAGACAATGTCAAAGCAACAGTTTAAATTGGTGTAAATTATTAATATTAAATATATGCCCTCTTCAGGAGAGAGGAGACGAGACTGGAATAGGATATAGGATCCCAAAAAGGAGTTGTGGTATTACAATGGCCATCATTTCTTGAAATGTGACACAATTTATAACCTCTTCTCTGAAAATCATCATCGAAAGTGGCGCAGTGGTAAACAAACTGCACTCGTATTTGGGAGGATGACAGTTTAAATCCTCATCCAGTTACCCAGATTTAAATTTTCTGTGATTTCCCGAAATCACTTAAGGCAAATGCTTGAATGGCTCCTCTGGAAGGGTGTGACTGATTTCCTTTCACATCCTGCTCTAATCTGAGCTTGTGCTTTATCTTCTAATGGCCCCGTTATAGATGGAACATTAAACATTAGTCTTTCTTCCTTCCCTGAAACTTGTTCTACATACAGGTGCCATGTTCCTTGACTGTCACATCCTCCCTCTTCATAACTGAGGCTCATATCAGCTAATTCAGCCATTAAGTACCTGTTAACAGAAACTTTCATTTAAACACAACATAACATCAACAAATCATAATGTAATTGTTGATCCATGGATGGTCACAAATAGTAGTAATGAAATTTGCCCTTCCTGTCAGTAAGATGTAATTGTGTTGCAGATCATATTCCAGTGTCAACATTTCTCTTACAAAGCAGTCTAAACACATTTGAATGTTGGTTGAAAGGAACTCCAGCATCAGAGCCTTCACGGACCTGTAGCAGGGAAATGATGCACATGTGATATTTGT
The DNA here is from genome assembly GCF_021461395.2 of Schistocerca americana. Taxonomy (NCBI): domain Eukaryota; kingdom Metazoa; phylum Arthropoda; class Insecta; order Orthoptera; family Acrididae; genus Schistocerca; species Schistocerca americana. Next base: position 713,578,230 of record NC_060120.1, on the reverse strand, counting down.
GTCATGAAATAGAAGTGTTTCTTTTTATCTCACTTAATTACTGTACAACTATGTGTACATAGTATTTTTACATGTTTTATATCACATGAAATTAATGAGACAGATTAGAATGACTAGGTTACATGCACAGTCCTGTAAAATCATTTTTACTTTGCACAGTACATGAATAGGACAGAAAAGTGCTAATACCAACATGAAGTCCATTTCATCAGGCACTATATAGTGGCTTATGGAGCATATATGCAGTTGTTGATGTACATATGTTTGAATCACTTATTGTTACTTGGCTTGCACAACTGATATGAGGTTTGTATGGTTACACTTCATTTAAGATGAAAAAATCTGCGTTTACTGGCAGAACACACATTTTAAGAGATGAAAGAAGGGTCACAAACTTCTAAAAATTCTTCGACAATTGGGACATGGATGAACCATGATAAAGATTGGCATATGTTCATGTAAAAGCAGCAGGCCTAATGTGTCTTCATTGTTAAAAAAGAAACACACTTGTTAACTGTGTGGTGATCCAGATGACTGTAAGAAGAAGATAGGAAATATGTAGATGTTTAGAACAGCTTTATTTGTGTACATCAATCTTGGAACAGCTAGCATACAGTATGGCCTTGGCCATTGACCATAATTGATATGGAGTGAAATGTTTCCTGCGTTCTACTTCAGATCCTGTTCTTACTTCGGTGCTTTGTCTTAGGAACAATAAAGAACTGAAAGATAGAAACATTAAATTAAAACCAGTAAACCCAATACACATTGTGTGGCAAGTGGTAAGGGATCCTAAGTACAACATTAGGAAGAGTAAAAAATGAATGTATCTCCTTCACTACTCTCTTAACAACTTTTCTTCCTAATAAGTAATTTAGTTACTTTGAAATAATACTGTCCACTCTTTTCTTATTTTCATCTATTTCAACTTTTTGTGTTGATCTGTGGCTAAGTTGCAGTGGTGACTGAGGTTTGTGTTATTGCACGTTTGCCACACACACTTCTTTCTGTGCATTTTGTGTGTCGTACTTGATGCAGCATTGAAATTTACCTTTGAGAAACCACTTAATTATTATTTTACCACTTTGCTTCTTCTTATTAATTGTACGAAATCCAAATAAGTGCTATGAAACTTTCTGAACTACTTCTTATGTGTGAATTGCACGCGTTATTGCAGTATGAGATTTATTAAATGGCACAATTAAAATACTCAACAGATGTTATTAATTTCATCCTGAAACCAGCAACTGCTTTAGTTGCTTAGTGGTAAGCACATCATAAAGGAAACAGTGTTGCCTTTGTTACTTGCCTCAGCACAAGGTACATTAGCATAGAGAGCTGCACCAAACCAGTGTCTGGACTGGATTTATGAACCCAACAATATTAGCAACAACTGTGAATCCATAATTAGTTAGTCATAATATTGTAGTGATTACTTTTTCAGAGTTAATCAAGGTGTCATTTGGTAGCTGTTTGTATGAGCTATATTCTTAGAGGTGATTTTTGGGCTAATGCAGGATGTTATCCTTTCGGAACAATTACAGTATGTTTCGTTACTGGTCTGATGCTATAAAGCAATTTTTGATTTGATAAGTCTTATTGTTAGTAATGACTGTCACCAGATTTAACAATCATTCGGAGAGAAGTAGTCTAGTAAGCATGGGCCCTAAAATACATACCTTAAGAGGTATGAGCACATAAGTCTCTTCTACTGCAGGCTCTTTGCTTTCCATATTGTGAGAGGTGGTAGTATAGACCAAAACAACCACAAAATGTCCAGTAAACATGGGCTCTAAAAAGCATACCATAAGAGCTGTGAGTATTTGTTTATCTTCGCTATTGTAAAACACATCTCTTTTCCTGAACAAATGTTCACAGCTCTTAAGATATGAATTTTAGAGCCTATGTTTACTAGACAATTTGTTCTTATTTTAGTCCACTCTATCTCATCCAAAAATAAGGAGAGCAAAGAGCTTGCTGTGGAAGATACGTGTTTTGTAGTAAATCTTATCATACGTATTACACAATTTTAATATGAATTGGTCAGTTACTGTTACTCATTTTTGTGTCAGACAGTCCTACGAGTGCATTTATGCAAAATCATGCTAGTCTAGTGTGCATTGTGGCCTGTTTTGTGTTGTTCTTGTGTGTGAATTGGTTTTTCTTTGATTCCCATAATTGATGGTGTTACATTTGTTTACTTTTGTGAGAAGCTAAAATTCAGAAAATGTAGAGAGGAACTAGTGACAAGTGAATCTGTGAAATGTGCACAGGTGGCATAATTACTAAGAGACCCTCCAAAAAAAGCAGATATATGGGTTTAAGTACCAGGGTGGTAACAAAGTTAAAATTTAGGACAGAAAGAAGGCCAGCATCAGTCATAAGTCATATGTCTTTTATATTGCATTGCAGATCTAGATTTCAACTGACAATGCAGCTACCATTAGTATGTTCTAAGTAGTCATGTAGACTGAAAATAATTATAATGACACATTCCAGTCTAACTCAGGCATGTACAAGTTGGGTTAATTCTAGTACATGGCCAGCTTAGATTTGAATGTGTCATAATAATTACATTCAGTTTACATGACTACTTATAATGCACTGATAGCTGCAATTAAAACTTAGATCTGCAGTGCAATAAAAAAAAGGACAGATGACATTAAGACCAATACTGATACTCTTTCTGCTCTGGATTACATCGTGGTCTTGGGGCACAAGCATTGTCATGGAGCCAAACATGATGAATTTTTAATTTGTTACAGATGCTCATCATAATGTATATTCTGCTAGAAAATTAAAACTTGAACCTCATATTGATTGATGACATTCTGATCTCGTGTGCTATGATCAAAGATCACACCTTGTACTGCCTTGTTGGCAGCAGATGGCCAGTCGGAACAGGCCTAAGACCTAATTCTTGAGTGGTATTTACATTTACCACATATATACATTTTTAGGACTGCTATGCCATGATACCTTGTTGCACTTTGAGTAGCTTTTCAAGTATTATATCATTTTAAAAGTTTGATACAGTTAACCATCCATACAGTACTCTGCTCAGATTTGGCTCTTTTTTTCCCCATGTTCTGTGGATCATATTCAGAACAACTTGTCACTGTGTGGAATGTGTAAATAGGTTTACAAATAAGATAAATTATCTGTGTGAAAATGTGATTGCATACTAGCCATTTAATCTTACTCACATCAATTCTCTCAAGATTGCACTGAGAATGAGCTGCAGTTTTTGATCATTGGTACCTCCTGATTTTTAAGACTGGCTCTCTTGATTTTGGATTTTTGAAGGTGGAGGTATGCATCTGTGAATAAAAGTACACACTGAGTGATAATTTTGTAATGCTTTCTTCACTGAACTAAGTAATTACATGTAGAGCAAATGTTGCTAAGCACAAGTGTTTGAGAAGATGATGTGATTTTCATTTCAAGCTCCAATCAGTATACACATCAAAGAACAAGGGTTTAGATTAATAACTAGGCCATTCCAGTCAGGCATTGCCAAAAACAAAAATTTGGCAAGGCTTGCTTACACAGATCCCATTACTGCACAGCAACTCTGCTAATTCTGGTATAACACAGCATTCATATTTGGGGGTAGAGTTAATTATAGGTACATTAAATGATACTACTAAGACATGCATTGTTGGCTACCAATGAATATTTTGTTCTTCTTTAAAAACTGTCCCTCATTAGTAGCTAAACTTCTAGTGCTTGCAGAAAAGCTATTGCAAATGTATGTTCTTAAGTATAATGGTTATCTTTCTGGATTAAGAAGGGTGACTCTTTATGAAGATTTACCTTGTTTATAGCATTGATTCAGTGAAGTTAGCTATTGGTTTGAAGAGGGATATATTACTTAGAGCAAATTTAATTGAGGGATAAATTTACTGAGTAGCATTAGTTACAGTACTATGTTCTATGAAAAGGACCCTGTAATACACGACAATTAATTTAAACAGTGGAAAATCCAAGATGGAATAATGACAGTATTATGAAAAGGATAGTTGCTACTCACCATAGAGTGGATACACTGAATTGCAGGTAGGCACAACAAAAAAACTGTCAGGCAAAGCTTTCAGACAAGCAAGCCGTCATCAGAATTAGACAACATACTCACACACACTCAAGCAAACACAACTCAAACACACAACCACAGTCTCTGGCTCTCAAAGCCAGACTGCAAGCAGCAGTGCATGATGAAGAAGCAAACTGGGGGTGAGGAGGAGGCTGAGGCAGGGAGGGAGAGGGATAGCAGGGTAGGGGTGGGGAACATCAAAGTGCTGCTTCTGGGAGCATACAGAGACGAGGTGGAGAAAGGGTAGGGGAACTGGGTGCAACAGGAGGTTAGAGGGAGGGTGGGGGAGGGGGAGGCAGCAGAAAAGGAGAGAAGCAAAAAGACTGTGGGTGTGTTTGTGGAATAGAGGGCTGTGTAGTGATGGAATGGGAACAGGTAAGGGGATAGGTGGATGAAGGACAGTGACTAATGAAAGTTGAGGCCCGAAGGGTTTCGGGAATGTAGGATATATTGTAGGGAATGCTCCCATATGCACGATTCAGAAAAGCTGGTGATAGTCAGAAGGATCCAGATGGAACAGACTGTGAAGCAGTCATTTAACGAAGAACGTAGTGTTTGGCAGCGTACTGAGCAACTGGGTGGTCCAACTGTTTCTAGTACATAGTTTGTCAGTGGTCATTCATGCAGAGAGATAGCTTACTGGTTGTCATGCTGATGTATAATGCAGCATAGTGGTTGCAGCTTAGGTTGTAGATCACTTGACTGGTTTCAGATAGCCCTGCCTTTGATGGGATAGGTGATGCTTGTGACCAGACTGGAGTTGGTGGTGATGGGGGGATGTATGGGGCAGCTGTTGCATCTAGGTCTATTATAGGGATACGAGGCAAGGGGTTGGGAGCAGGAGTTGCATAGGGATGAATGAGGATTTTGTGTAAGTTTGGTGGGTGGCAGAATACCACTGTGGAAGGGACAGGAAGGATAGTGAGTAGGATGTCCCTCACTTCAGGGCAGGAACAGTATGTGAGATTGGATTCTGGCTTGGGATATTTCGAGAGGGACTGCTCGTCACTACAGATGTGATGGCCACTGGTGGTTAGGCTGTTTGTAAGGGACTTCTTGGTATGGAATGTGTGGCAGCTATCGAAGTGGAGGTCGTGATGGTAGTTTGTAGGTTTCATATGGATGGAGGTACTGATGAACCCATTTTTCAGACTGTACCTAACTGCCTTACCCTCTCCCCACCTCATCCCTGTCTGCTCCCACAAGCAGCACTTTACTGTCTCCCCACCCCCTCCACTCTGCTATCCGTCCCCCTCCCTGCCCTAACTTCCTCCTTACTACCTCCACTACCCAGTTTGCTTCTGCCATGATGTGCTGCTGCTCACAGTCTGGCCTTGGCATTCAGAGGAGGAGGAGGAGGACGAGGAGGAGGAGGAGGAGGTGGTGGTGGTGGTGGTGTGTGGGAGGGGGGGGGGGGTTGGCCTACTGTTGATGAATGCCTGTTTGGTTGAAAGTTTTGTTTGACAGTCTTTTGTTGTGCCTATATACAAAATCTCTTCTTTATGGTGAGTAGCAACTATCCTTTTCCTAATATTATCATTGTTTCATTCTGAATTTTCCATTGTTTGATTTTTCCTGACAGCTTTTCCTCCATCCCATAACCCAGTGCTGTTTTCTTTTGTTGCTATTTTCTAACACATACTATATTCAGTGTCCTTCCTGTATCCTCTTCTGTACTGTGTTTCATTCGTCACTTTCCAGACTGCACTGCATGCTCTACTTATGAGCCACATTGTATCAGCCATCTTGGCCATGCACAATTGACAGCTACAGGACTGTGCTGATTGTTGGTGCAGCATCTCATGTCCCACATTATTCCCACCATTACCATTAATCCGAGACCTGCAAATTAATCACTCTTCCTGCATCACTCTTGCATATTTTCAGGTTTTTATTTTCAGTACCTTCCTGTGCCGCATGAACTGGTATCTCACACTATCAATGCCTCCCCACCACCTACTCCTTCTCCTCTCTGTTCCAGTTGGCACATGCTAACTTCACCTAATCTACTCACATCTGCTGTCCCCCTTCACACTTCTCCACCTGCAGACCTGCAACCCACATCACAATCTTTTTATTTACTTCTTCTTTTTCTCATAGTGTTTTAATGTCAATTTCATATAGTTTTCATCTTTTACTATCTGCTTACTTCCTCACATGTCATATTGTTTCTCTGTACTTCATCCATTGCATCCAACTCGTGATTTTTCCCACATGTTTAGATGTATTTTTGTGAATATTTTCAGACTTATTTCTGCATCATTTACATATTTTTACGCATTTTTATTCTACATCATGAATCCTTGTTCCTGCCATCTGTGTCAATACAGAAATGTTTCCTTATCTGTATCCAGAACCCAGTTCCACATACTTTTCCTCCATTGTTGCTTGGCTCATGGAATCCCTCCAAATAGCCTTACTGTCAAATTACATGTCTCCAGCTACAACCCCTCCTTCCATAATGACCAGCATCTGTTCAGATTCCGCCAGCCCTTAACCCACACCAACATAGTCCCGCAAAACCATGTCAGTCAGTCCCAAACCTCCTCGAAATACCTCCTCTTTATCCATAAAATTTCCTGCTATGCAGTCCCAAATTCTTATATCCCATATCAAACATTGAAACTCCTGCCCTCCAAGAACTAGAGCAGCATGCACAACCCAATCTCAAAAAAAACTCTCCACCCTGTTCACTTCCTACTTTCACCACTGACTACTGTTATCCTCTTCTTCTACAATGACCTTCAAACCTCTCCCACAGTCTCTCATAACTGACAAACCCTGCCTTGCAGATCTACTACATTTACCCCACTCTCAAAACCTTCCTTCCACCACCATACTGGATCCAGAACCTAAATAGACCCAAAACTCAATCATGAACCTTTTCTCCAAAAGCCTTAGCCCTACAGAAGTATCAGTCCCTTCCAAAGGACTCACCTTTTACCCCACTCCCAAATCCAATAATGCAGTACTTGATAAAGATCTTCTCTCCTTTTCCTGTCCTTAAAGTAGAAATATTTTTCTGCTACCAACTCTACCAATCAGACTCAACCAAAGACCAATGTTGAATGCTGCATGACTTAGCGGACTCCTCCATCCAGCTGTGATCCACCCCCACAGCCCCTAAATCACCCTCTGTTAACTTTCCAGAATTTCTTAACCTCGAACCTGGCATCACCATCATTCCCCAAATCCCTCTGCATGCAAAATAACCTTACATCTGACCCCAGGAACCACAATCCACTACCTGAGAACTGATCCTGACCTTATAATCCCACCTGCTGACAAAGGATCCACCACTGTTGTTTTGAATTGCCAGGATTATCTGGTAGAAGGGTTCCACCAGCTTTCAGATTCATCCACCTACAAACTGTGCCACAGTGGCCCCATTCCAGATATCCAGGAGACTCTCCAGAGTCTCTTCAAATCCTTAGGCCAGTTTCAGAACCTTTCCCTGGAGTCCATCTCTCTCTCCTTACTCCTACCACTTCCCTCATTCCTACCGTCTGCATGCTACCTATGTTTCATAATCCCAACCACCCAGGATGCCCCAACGTGACCAGATACTGTGCCCCCACTGAGAGAGTCTCTGCTCTCAGAGACCAATGTCTCCACCATATTACCCATGACCTACCCTCCTATATAAAGGATACCAACCATTTCCTCCACTGACTTTCCACAGTTCCTGTGCCATTATCACAGGATGCCCTGCTCATCACTATTGATGCCACATCCCTGTACACTAACATCCATAATGGCCATGACTTTGCCACTGATGAACACTACCTTTCCAATGCCTGATGGATTCCAAACCAACAACCTAGTTGTCATGATCAACTATATCATATCCACAACTACTTCTCTTTTGAAGGCATCACCTACAAACAAATCCAGGGTACGGCTATGAGAACCCGCGTCGTACCATCCTATGCCAGCCTAATAATGGGCCATCTGGAGGAATCCTTTCTGACCACCCAGAATCCCAAATGCCTCATCTGATTCAAATTCATTAATGACATCTTCATGATCTGGATTGAGTCCCTCTTGAAATATACCAAGTGTCTCACTGAGGCCATCACCCTAATTAGCTCCCCAACTTTGTACAAAAACGGACCTCCTGTCCCTTTTCTCTCCAGCCACCCACAACTTCCCAAAGTCTCTCCATATGGCCACAGAGGAGCATTCCCCTCATAACTCAGTACCAACCAGGACTGGAGCAACTGAATTATATTCTCTGTCAGGGTTTCGACTACCTCTTGCTGTGCCCTGAAATGAGGAATGTCTTACCCACTGTCCTTCCCATCCCTCCCATAGTGATATTGTTATTTACACAATATCCTCATCCTACTCCACTCCTGCCCCAACCACTTGCTTCATGGCTCTGTAATAGATGTAGATCCAAGTCCTGTCACATACATCCTCCCATCACCACCTACTTCAGTCCGGTCACAAGCATTACCTATCCGCCATCTGTACAAGCTAAACTGCAACCACTGCACCTGTAGAGCAACACCTCCAGCCTATTACCCATGACCTACCCTCCCATATAAAAGATACCAACCATTTCCTCCACTGACTCTGATACTCTACATGGCCATGGCAACCAACAAGCTGTCTGTCCTCATGAATGGCCATCAACAAACTGTTGCCAAGAAACAGCTGTCATGAATGATTGCCAACAAATTGTGGCCAAGAGACAGCGGGACCACGCAGTTGCTCAGCACGCTGCACAACACTGTGTTCATCATATCTATGAAGCTTCACAGTCTGTGCCAGCTGAATTGTTCCAGCCAACATGAGCTTTTCTGAATTGTGTAGGTGGTTACTCTCCCTACAATATGTCCTACATTCCCATAACACTCCTGGCCTCAACTTTCGTTAGTCATTGTCCTTTACCCAACTATCCTCTTCCCTGTTCCCATTCCAGCACTACAGATCCCTCTGTTCCACAAATGCACCACTGTCTTTTTAATACTGTCCTTTTCTGCTGCCCCACCCCCACTTCCCTGCCCTCCATCTAACCTCCCGGCTGCATCTAGCCACCCTACCCTCTCCCCACCTTATCCCTGCATGCTCCCACAGGCAGCACTTTACCATCCCCCACCCTACTGTACTATTGCTCCCATTGCCTGCCCTTGCTTCCTCCTAACCCCAACCACCCAGTCTGCTTCTCCCTGTGTGCACTGCTCACAGTCTGTGTTAGGCCACCAGAGACTGTGGTCTTGCGCGTGCGTTTGTGTGTGTGTGTGTGTGTGTGTGTGTGTGTGTGTGTGTGTGTGTGTGTGTGTGTGTGTGTGTGTGCGTGTGCGCGCACGAGCTTGCTTTTGTGTGTATGTTATGTAATTGTGATGAAGGCCTGATTGGCTTAAGTTTTGTTTGACCTCAATTAATTTGTATTACATGCTTTTTCTCGTGGAAAATTTTAAGTCAGCTCAGTGGGTCATCCTGGAATATAACACTATATGACATTATGAATTAAAATTAGACAAATCATTCTACATTTATTTATTTTTGGTTTTTGTTTCACCTATCAGACAACATTTGCATATCAAACAAAGATTTGTTTGGGCCTGTCATCAGTTCTGTTGTGTACTCCTTCCAGCTAAATTTGCTATAAAGTTTTTACCCCAAGAAGTTACCCTTCATGTGTAGTAGTACCATGGAGAGAGGTGAAGCTGGCTCGTCCTATAATGTCAACTAAAGACAGCTGTAGAGCAAGAACAGCTTGCCAAATTTTGTAGACTCACCTGTGATTGCTGCAATTCTAGTCTGCTGGTTTTATGACATCAGCTGGTCTAATTGTTGCCTGCGGAAAACATGTACATATAGTACATAGTATAGTTGATTAGCGATTGCTAAGAGCTTGTACTATGTATGCCATTTTTTTATAAACATATGCCATGTGTTTGGATGTTGTTTGAAATTTTGCGTATATATCTGTGTGGTCTTTGCTCTGTTGAAATTTTTCATCTGGGGATAAATAATACATTTAAGTGGAAATTAAAAACTGCGTTTTTTGTTTTCTTGTTGGTGTGAAGAAATTTAGTATTTTTGTTGATATTTATATAATATTGAAAGTGTGTGTTCTTATGTATCCCATGGGCTCCAATAGTTTATCATAGTGAGGTTAAGAAGTTTTCAGGACAAAGTCTTAGCCAGCTGCTGTGGGCGAGCTGTTCTAGGCGCTTCAGTCCAGAACCCCGCTGCAGCTACGGTTGCACGTTCGAATCCTGTCTTGGGCATGGATGTGTGTGATGTCCTTAGGTTAGTTAGGTTTAAGTAGTTCTAAGTCGAGGGGACTGATGACCTCAAATGTTAAGTACCATAGTGCTCAGAGCCATTTTACAAACTCTTAATTTCACAGGTCTAAAAGCTGTTTGGATTTTATAAGATTAACCATATGTTATTGATAAACATCTATTTGTGAAGAATCCACGTGACAGACCATCCTTCATATTTCATTTTGGGCAGTAACTTTCTTGTAGACAATGCACAATGCTGTTGCAATGCTTTTGTGAAGAAAATCATGACTGTGTGTCAAGTTCCATCTTTTTACATGTTAAATGATACATATGTAGTTATCTTTTTTCTGTTTTGGTATTTTCCAGTTTGCCGCATTTTTGAAGAAGAAACAAGCTTCAAATGCTAAGAACAAGTCGAAAAATTTGGAAAATGTGGGTGAAAAGGCAGAGAAAGAAAAGAAAGAGACTTCTGGAGAGCTTTCAGAGCAGTCAATAGCTGAAAGTTTTCCTATGGTAAATAAATTGCAGCCAGTATATAGATATTAAGGTTATGGATTTTGCGTATAAGAAGGGTTTTTAGTGTGTGATCCTTATTTCAGTTTGCCTTTGTGGTGTTTTAGATTTCGATTTCTTAGGCTACACAAACTACTCTGTATGGCTACAAAATTAATGCTTTGTAACTTCCCTCCACTTTAAAGGATGTATCCTATAAGATCTGAGGGTTATTCTTTGATCTGGAGAGTGAGACGTTGCAACATAAGCTTTCTCTGCAGACGTGTTAGTAAGCAGACTCTCAATTTTGAGTATATGATGTGGTTTTTATGAAAAGTGGCATGAGCAAATATGCTTTTTCTACAAGAAAAGAGGTATCAAATAGTAGAGAGAGAAATAGCCACAGATTCAAACTTATTTATTTCTTGAAAACCTGCAGCACATACATGCCTTCCTTTCCACTCCTCTCCCCCCCCCCCCCCCCCCTCCTCCCCCCTCCTCACACATACACAGAGGAAAGAAAAGGTGTAGGGAGAGAGTCATTTAATATTTTTGCTAATGTATCACAAATATTTCTGTTGTTCACTAATGGAGAGAGCTGAATATTACCTGGTGGAAGGCTAATCTTGTGCAGTACAGACAGAAACCAACTGACAGATACCACTGTTTGAGAACAACCCCTTTATCATAGAAATGTATTCAGGGAAGTGGTAGAGTAATTTGTCCAAATGTAATCACAGTTAAAACAAAATTTTGTTGCATCATTTTACCTTGCATTTGACTAATGGCATTTGTAGACTGTGAAATGTAAATATCACAACAACAGAAGATCCAGGATGGAATGTAATAGTATAATGAAAAGGATTGTTGCTACTCTCCATATAGCAGAGATGCAGAGTCGCAGATAGGCACAACAAAAAGACTGCCATAAAATGAGCTATTGGCTAACAAGTCCATTGTTGGAGACTGAACATACATGCACACACTCACACAAATGCAACTCACATACACATGACCATGATCTCAGACTGCTGAGGCCACACTGCGAATAGCAGTGCATGATGGGAGACACAACTGGGTGGTGGGGGTAAGGAGGAGGTTGGGGCAGTGAGGGGAGAGGGAGAGACAACAGAGTAGGGGTGGGGGATAATAAAGTGCTGCTTGCAGGAGCATACAGGGACGAAGTGTCTCAGAGGGTTGGGCAGCTAGGTGCAATCGGGGGTGTTAGCACAAAAGCAGAGAGATAAAAAGACTTTGGGTGGGTTGGTGGAATAGAGGACTGTTTAGTGCTGGAATGGAAACAGGGAGGGGGTTAGAGGATAAGGAAACAGACTAATGAAGGTTGAGGCCTATAGGGTTATGGGAACGTAAGGTATATTGCAGGGGAGCTCCCACCTGTGCATTTCAGAAAAGTTGGTGTTGATGGGAAGTATCCAGATGGCACAGGTTGTAAAGCAGTCATTGAATTGAAGAAAATTGTGTTGAGAGGTGTGCTCAGCGATGGGCTGGTCTGGCTGTTTCTTGGCCACAGTTTGTCGGTGGCCATACATGTGGACAGACAGCTTGTTGGGTATCATGTTCATGTATAATGCAACACAGTGGTCACAGCTTAGCTTGTAGATCACATGACTGGTTTCACAAGTAGCCCCATCTGTGTTGGGATAGGTGATGCTTGTGACTGGACTGGAATGAGGCAGAATACCATTGTGGGAGGGATGGGAAGGATAGTGGGTAGAACATTCCTCATTTTAGGACACGACGAGAGGAAGTCAAAACCTTGGCGGAAAATGTGGTTCAGTTGCTCCAGTCCTGGGTAGTACTCAGTCACAAGGGAAATACTCCTCTGTGGTAGGACAGTGGGACCTTGGGAGGTGGAGGGTGACTGGAGAGATAAGGGACCGGGGATCAGTTTCTGTACAAGGTTGGGAGGGTAATCCCTGTTTGTGACAGCCTCAGTGGGACCCTGAGTGTATTTTGAGAAGGACAACTTATCACTACAGATGTGAAGGCCACAGGTAGCTAGGTTGAATGGAAGGGACTTCATGGTATGAAATTGGTGGCAGCTGTCAAAGTGGAGGTACTGCTAGTGGTAAGCAGGTTTGATATAGACAGAGGTGCTGACATAGCCATCTTTGAGGTGGAGGTCAACATCGAGGAAGGTGGCTTGTTGGGTTGAATGGAACCAGGTGAGTGAAGTGAATGGGTACGAGGCGTTGAGTTTCTGGAAGAATGTTGATGGGTTATTCTCACACACAATTCAGATCACGAAGACGTCATCAGTGAATATGAATCAGGTGAGGGGTTTGGGATTCTGGGTGTTAAGGAAAGATTCCTCTAGATGGACCATGTATAGATTAGTAAAGGCTGGTGCCATGCGAGTGCCCATAGCTGAACCCTGGATGTTTTTTGTAGGTAATGCCTTCAAAAGAAAAGTAATTGTGGGCGAGGATATAGTTGGTCATGGCAACTAGGAAGTAGGGTGTGGGTTTGGATTCCATCAGGCATTGAAAAAGGTAGCATTCAATAGCGGTAAGTCCATGGTCATTAGGGATGTTAGTGCAAGGGAAGGTGGCATCAATAGTGATGAGCAGGGCACCATGTGGTAAAGGAACAGGAATTATGGAGAGTCGGCAGATAATATGGTTGGTGTCTTTTATATACCAGTGTAGGTTGCCTGTAATAGGCTGAAGGCATTAATCTATGAGAGCAGAGATTCTGTCAGTGGGGGCACAGTAACTAGCCACAATGAGGCAGCCTGGGTGATTGGGTTTATGGACTTAGGACGCATGCAGAAGGTAGGAGTGCCAGGTATAGTAGGAGAGAGGAGAGTGATGGACTTGGGGGAGAGATTCTGGAATAGGCTTAAGGATTCGAGGGAAGACTGAAGAGCTTTCTGGATTTCTAGAGCGGGTTCACTGCGGCAGGGTTTGTAGGTGGTTGAATCTGACAGCTGCCGGAGTGCTTCCAGCAGTTAATCCTTGTGGTTCAAAACAACAGTGGTGAAGCCTAACTACTGTCAAAGGCTCCATCACCACCTACTCCAGTCTGGTCACAAGTATCATCTATCCTATCAAAGATAGGGAAAACTTTGAAACCAGTCATGTGATCTGCAAGCTAAGCGGCAAGCACTGTGCTGCATTATAGATGGGCATGACATCCAACAAGCTGTCTGTCTGCGTGATTGGGCACTGGCACACTTGGGCCAAGAAACAGCCGGACCACCCCAGTGCTGAGCAAGCCGCTCAACACAACATTCTTTATTTCAGTGTCTGCTTCACAGCCCCATCAACACCAACTTTTCTGAATTACTCAGATGGGAACGCTCCCTGCAGTTGATCCTACTTTACCGTAACTCTCCTGGCCTCAACCTTTGTTAGTCTTTGCCCTTACCCTCTAGCCTCTTGCCTGTTCCCACTCCAGAACTACACAGTCCTCCATTCTACTAATGTACCCACAGTCTTTTTACCTCTATCCTTTTCGACTAACCCTCCATCACCCTCTGTCTAACCTTTCGACTGCACCTAACTGCTTGACCCTCTCTCCACTTCATCCCTGTATGCTCCCGCAGGCTACAGTTTATCATCCTACACCCCTACCCTGCTATCCCTCCCTCTCTTTGCCTCAGACTCCTCCTTATCCCCCCCCCCCCTTCCCCCACCTGATTGCATCTCCCATCATGCGCTGCTGCTGGCAGTGTGGCCTCGGCAGCCTGAGACTGCAGTTATGTGTGTTAAATGTAAATAACACAATTGCTACTACAATTTGTGTCCAATGGCTGCTAAGAAGACAATGGCTGCTAAGAAGGGGGAGAGTTTAATCCTATAAAGAAGTGAACTGCGAATACCATGCACAAACTGTTAAGGCAAGCTTGGATTTCTTCATTCTTCTTTATTCTAAAAGTCGTATCCTAAACTCCAATCCTCAGTAGATATGCCATTCACTTTTACTGTTTGCAGTTCTCCTTTTATATGCACAGATGCTATTATACTACACTGCCTGACAAAATAAGTGAAGCACCTAAAAGCGGAGTAGGAAATAAAATGACACTTCAATGCTGAGTGGGTTATTTCAGTGATTATAGTATCTAGTCAGTTTTACAAAGATGAGCCAGCTTGTCAGTATGACGCATCCTCTATAGCATTGATGCATGCACTGATTTGGTTGGGAAGGATGTTAAAAAGTCATTATGTCACCTTCTGAAGCAAGATGGCCCACTACTGTTGTAACTGTTCATTGATTTCCTGTATACTGGGACTGTGTTGGAATTGACATCTAACCTGGTCCCACACATGTTCAGTTAGGGACAGATTGGGGAAGCTTCGTGGCCATGGGAGTGACATCACACAGACGGTTCATAGACACACATGCCTTGTGTGGGCGAGCACTGTGCTGTTAAAAACGACACCTTGATACTGTTACATGAGGATGCAGGATGTCTGCGGTGCACCATTGTGCTGTCAGAAAACCCTCAATCGCTACCACCTATGCCCTAACTCATACCCGATGGCTCCCTACACCATGGTGCCAAGAGTAACACTGGCATCCCTCTCTAAAACATGGAAAAAATGGAACGTCTCCTCAGGTCGCTGCCATATTTGCCGATGAGGATCAGCCAAGGTGCCGAGCGGTTCTAGGCGCTACAGTCTGGAGCCGCGCGACCGCTACGGTCGCAGGTTCGAATCCTGCCTCGGGCATGGATGTGTGTGACGTCCTTAGGTTAGTTAGGTTTAAGTAGTTCTAAGTTCTAGGGGACTGATGACCACAGATGTTAAGTCTCATAGTGCTCAGAGCCATCAGCCAAGGTAATGCAGAATGATGATTCATCACTGAATGTAAAGCGATGCTATTCATCAACACCCCATGCTTCCCAGTCAGGCCACCACTCCAAACGCAGCCATTTCTTTTGTAATCTTCATGGTAGTCTGTACAAGGCACTGTAGTTCCCAGATCTGGATATGATCAGACATAATGTTGCAGGGAGTTCATTGCTTATTTTTGAATGAAAGATGCAGTCATAAAGTGGTTAGTGCCATACATCCTTGCCACACATCCTGTAGAAGTATGACGCAAGTCGTTATAAATCCTTTTAAATTCTGATAAACACTCGATCCATTTGAAAGGTTGGTGTGTTGTATAGGTACATAGAAATCGATTTAATTTGTGGAAAAATCTTTTGATTGGATCCCCGCGGGGATAGAAATGTGCATTCCTTCGTGGTCTCTCTCCAGATTCTGTTGGTGTAATAGGGAGCATTGTCTGTCAATATCATCTTCGGTTTTTCAGTCTCTTGTTATGAAATCATTGACAAATTTCTTTAACATAGGACGCACATATAGATTCCTCAAAGGATACAATTTCAGATACTTCGAAAAAATATCGTAGAATGCCAGAATATACTTAAATCTTCCATGAGTAGTAGGACTAGGTCCACACACATCACAAGATATCAATGTCAAAGGTTGGTGTGGTATGATTGAATGTAATTCAATTTTTCGGCATTAGTTGATGGGTTTAGTTTTTTGGAAAATCTTACATTTCTCTAGAATGTCACTAGCCATGCATTCTAAGTTCGGATGGTGGCAATATTGGGCTAACTTGGTTTTGTATTTTAAAGATCCAAAGTGTCCCCACTTCAGATGTGTATACCACAGTAAAGATTTCAGATGTTCCTGTGGGACGCATACTTTCCATGGTTCATCATGAGTTTTTCTTCAAAATAGTGTATTAGATTGTAAAGTATATAGACTACCAGAATAATTCATAGCTCCTTGGCTGATTACATCTCGAATAGATTTCCATTAAGGATCTTGTTCTTACAACTGTGACGTATCAACGAATTTGTTTCTCACAAAATGCAATGGACAGATTCATCACTTTGAAATCTAAAGTCTGTTCCTCAAATTCTTCAATATCCTGTCTTCTAGGCAAACAACATAGAGCATCTGCTACAACATTGTCCTTTCCTTTTATATATTGCACTGAAATGTTATATTCCTGAAGTAACAAGGCCCATCTGGTTAACCTTGTGTGAAACATTCTTCCCATTAAAAATATAAGACAAAGCTTTATGTTCACAAAATATGGTTATTCTTTTTCCATAGACAATATATCTAAACAATTTAACTGCCCATACCACAGCTAGTAGCTCTAACTCAGTGGTACAGTATGCACTTTCACATTGAGAGAGTGTTCTACTTGCAAATCCTATAATCTTAATGGTATTCATATCTTGTGGATCATCCACTTGGAAAAGCATAGCACCTAGGCCTGTTTCAGAAGCATCAGTGGCAGTGCAAAAATTTTGTTCAAGTTTTGGAGGATGTAACAACTGGGCGTCAACTAAAGCGTCTCGGATTTTGTGAAACTCTTGACTACACTCAGGGGTCCATTTCCACATGATGTTCTTTTGCAATAACTGTAATAAATCTAGATTTCATTAAATTTACTGGTACTCCATACTCCAAGAATTCCGCAGATACTTTATCAAGAAGATCAAGATGCTTCTCCCATGTTTGGTAATGATCAGTTAAGTTGTCCACATACAAGGTAACTCTATTGAGCAAATCTCATCCAAGTACATTGTCTACCACCGACATAAATACACCTCCACTAATATTTAGTTCAAATAGCATAACAGTGAATTGGTAACTTCTGTCCATAAAAATAAAAGCAGTATACTTTTGAGATTTGATAGATATTTTCGTTTGTCAGTATAAATTTCTCATATCAAGGGATGTCAGGGAGCGGGCACCACAGAATTTCTGAATTAACTCATCCAAATTCTCAAGTCTTGTCTGTATGGGTATGATTATCTCGTTTATCTCTCTGGCGTCTAGAACTAATCTTGATGTCATCATTTGCTTTGAGGACTACCAAAAGAAGGCTACAATATTCAGAATGAGATGGCTCTATAATTCCCCACTCTAACATTTTGTTTATTTCTTTCTTGACTGCCTCTCTCTTTGAC
This sequence comes from Schistocerca americana, assembly GCF_021461395.2. Classification (NCBI taxonomy): domain Eukaryota; kingdom Metazoa; phylum Arthropoda; class Insecta; order Orthoptera; family Acrididae; genus Schistocerca; species Schistocerca americana. Next base: position 713,560,436 of record NC_060120.1, on the reverse strand, counting down.
CAAGGAGCAGAATAGGAAGTGCGACAAAAAGATCTGTGTGGATACGTCTTACTGTCGTATTCAAAACCTTTGATTAGTCCCGGACATTTGCTAAATATGAGCAGATAATTACTTAACAAGCAACACAAGTCATCTCGTTGATTTGCAGATAGGTATTCAGATTCAGAGATTTTCTCCTGAAGTGTAACTTGACTTATTTCTTCCCAGTATATTCAATATAGAAAATATCACCAACTATATTACAGTAAATACCAATACAGCTAACCATTAACTTCATGCAATACTGATCCAGAACTATTTTGCCCTTTGTCATAGAGACTGTCAAAATGTCACCTTCGGAGCTCTAGGTACATGTTCCTTCTTTTAAATTGATGACTGCTCCAGCATTACACAAAAAATCTAGACCCCAAACACATGGTTCGGACATTCTTGGAACAATCAAGAAGGTATGTTCTGTTGAAGCCCCCCCGCATTATAATGTTGAGTCATGCCTGCTTTGAGACCTTTTGCGCTTTCGTGCTAAATGCTCCAGGTACAGTACATCCAGTAACAGGAAATGTAAGCTCTTTTGCTCCTCGACTAATGTCTTTAAAACAATCTTGCGTCATTACGCTAATAGTTGCTCCAGTATCAATCAAAATTACAACATGAATACCGTTTATTACTGCTTGAACTACTGCCTGCAAAATTCGTCCACACTTATTCGAAATGTAGGGTTTTTCTTCAATCAGTTCCGCCCTTAGATCCAAATCATCATTGTACCTCAGTACATTCACTTTAAAATGATGCCTGCCCTCCTCATCCTCTCCAGTCATCCTAGGAAGGCTTTCAGTGACCATTTCTAGCTTAATCTTTCAGTAGATGTCATATTCAGTGGTTCATGTACTTCAACAATATGTACAGTGTGGTCAGAATTTGGTAGTTGTTCCCTTTGCGACCTTATTGCTCTGTTACCAAGTGGTATTGGTCCTTGTGGATGTTGTGCTTGTTGAGTTACATTTGAACTTCAGGTGTCGAAGGGTCTTTCCAAGGTTGTATACTATCAGGATTGTCTTCTGGGTATCTATCACGTCTCTGTGAATTACCATACTGATTATTCAAATCATTCTGTCTGCGGTTGCAATTTGGTCTTCCTGTACTAATCTGATTCACCTGATTATTATTATTTCCATAGGTTTCTTTAGTATAATAGGTGTTACATTTATATTGATTGTTGTTATTGGCTTTATTATAGCCATAAGATGTCGCTTGTCCTCCTTCGTATAGTATAGATTTAGTATTTTTATTTCGGTTGTCGTTATTGTTAGTACTATTATTATTATTATTATTATTATTATTACATTGTGAGGTAGACATTTGATTATTATTGCATACTTGGGCGTCTCCTAGTATCATATTGATCTAATCGACCACAGACAGTAACTGTTCCATGTTATATTCAGGGACATTTGTAAGTTTCTCACGTATATGAATAGGTAATCTTTCTTTCAAAATACATATCACTTCTATTTGGAAAATAGGATCACTCCAGTACCTCGGAATTACTGTCCTAATGAACCTCGTTTACTATTATAAAATTCTGATTGATACACCTCCTTTTATAGCCTATCTTGTTTGCTACTCGATCAGTATTTCGCAAGAAAAGTTGTTCAAACTCCACACATTTATTACAATTCTCACTCGCTTCTGCAGCCCACAGTGCTGCTTCACCTGTGATCTTGGACACAATAAATTTGAAGTCTTTCATGTTCAGACCAAATGTGAGGAAAAATACGCTTAAAATTGTTGATGAAAATTTTTGGATGGATGTCATCTTTTTCAGTCGAAAAGGTAGGAAACTGTCTGCTTTTGAATATGCTTGTCTCAACCTTTAAAGATGACAAGTACCCCCTTTGGACAAAAGTGTCATTTTCATTTCCATAACAGTCACAAAATGTATTGGGTGTATCCCCACAACAGTTACATTTTACTTCACTACAGATATATTATTCCTAGGCCTGTCTTCTGAATAGTTGTTTTTAGTCAGTACATTTCGTGAAGATTTTTGTTCTAATTCTGACAATTTACAATTTGTTTCACTCTGCCACTTAGGTAATTCTTCAGTTACTTTATCCTTAACAGCCTGAAACTCAGTAGTAAATAACTTGATAAGTTCATCATTTGCCATCTGTTTTTCCTTAACTACCTCAGCTAGTTTCAACTCGAGAGTGGTATTGACTTTCTCTTTGATTTCCTGATTTTTAACTTATGTCCACTCAGAAAGATCATCATCTAATTTTTTAGTTTGGTCCTTTAAATATTTATCTATGCCCTTGCAAGTGTTTATTTGGAATTCTGACATCTTTTTAGACAGATCCTCAATTTGCACTTTAGCCTTCAAGTAACTACTTTCACAGTTACAGATTTTATCTGACAAATTACTATGCCCCTTCTCGCGTCCGTCGGCCATCGTAATTTAATATATTATTATTATTATTATTATTTTGATTGTTACCGACTTACGTGGTGGGCCTTAATAAAAATGATATTTCATTTAATTTTGATTTACGATTAAATGCTTTCCTGAAGTTCTCCTTTTTAACAGTATTAATCTCAAATTATTTGTTACGTTAATGAATGTTGGACTCGCTGAATCTTAAAACATGAGCATATAAGTTGAACAATGTAATAAACTTTTCATATTAATTTCCTCGGCTAGTCAGTTCACTTTAAAGCAAGAAATCTTTAGTTATTAATTACAATTGCGGCCCACACACGCGCGAGAGTATTTTTCTTACCTCCGTTAACCATTGTATTGTAGTCGGAGTCCTAGCTCTGGCTGTTGGCTATGGTACTGAAAATAAGAATCTTAAAGCTACGTATTTTCTGCAACGTCGGGCGGCTGTGAAGAAAAATTAATATTATGTTAATAGCGGGCGAGTTTTCCGCTTCCGCTAATTTTTCATAAGTTAATATCGCCACGTAATGGCGTCGTTTGCTGCATCGGCCGCTGCGATTGTTGAACTGCAAATTATTTGAATGCAGGTTAATTCAAGGAAGGCGGACATGAAATCGGGATCACCTCTTACAAATTAAACTTGCACAATAATATTAAATGAATATATTATATGCTTAACTCATACAAATATGCTTACGTTTGCCAGCACTCGCAAGATGTCTGTCTATACACAATCAAGACAAGAGAAGGAGTGAAGTCGACTAAAAAATTAACAAAAGAGCGTATCTTGTCGTCACTTTAGATCATTTTGTCATACATTATTTCTTTGCAATCGAAACTTACATAGAGAAATTATTATTTTACGGCTACATGATAAAAATATATTATTCAATTCTTAAATGTGTCTTTATAAATACTGTTTTTTAAGTCTTTTCGTAATATAGCACTGGGGACGCTATATTGCCCCCCGAAATGTTTATGTCATAAAAAATGTTTGTGTTTTTTGACATAAATATTTCCTATTTCATGTCCACAGTGTCCACACGCAGATTTTTCTTTCACAGTTTACATATGTCACATCGTATGTTTAAACCGTTGTAATTACTGAGGTGTGTTGCACACAAGGTGTAATACGGATGAAGTTATCTACATAACAATATAATATACAATTGGTTACGTATACAGTCATGTACAAAAGGACATAGAATACAGTTAGTTTCATTTTGGCTGCTTCTTTTTAGGGTTGCAACTTTTGCAGTGTTAAAAGGTATACAAGCACGAGTTAGTCCGGAATATATGAAGTCCCAGGGGTGTCAACTGTTCGCTTCCCATTTGGCGCGGCCTTAGGGAAACCCTGGGGAAAACCTCAGCAGAGCAACAGACTAACTGCTTTGGTCACTTTCACTTAATTGTTTCTGGGATGTCATTGGAGTACAGGATGTGCATACATTACAAATAATGTTTTGTTGCACTATGCAAAGAAATGAGGTCATTATAACAATTGCTTGCGGTGTCGTTGATGATCTACGCCGCGACGTTTAGCTCGCGATGGCGTCAGTTGGTGTGTTCGGTGCTCGGCGTTCGCGGCGGCTGCGGAGAGGTCAACGCCCGCTTGACGCCAGCGTGTCTCTCGCCGTCGCGGAACATCAGAATCAGCTGATCGGCTGCACGGTTGGCGATGCATTTCTGTCTCGGCCGGGCGTGGTGGAGTGGGATGATATCCGCCCCCCACACTTGTTGGCAGGAGTCAGCTTCATAGGTTTCATTACTACTACAGTTCAAAAATATTCATGACACACTAATGAAAAATTCTTTCATCATTAAATGCTGTTGATTTTTTTTTTTTGTAATATTTTAAAAGCATGTTTAAACATGAAATTTGTAAAATATTCTTAAACCTACATTCATTTTTTTTTCTTCAAAATGCAATTGCTTAAAAATACTATTATTCCTTAACATCTACAAAATTGAATCGCACTAATCTTGTGTGCCTCATTGTCTTTAAATGTTACACTAAAATCTGAATATTTACTCACAAAAAAAAAAATACACTATAAACTTAGCCTACTACACACAAATGTAAACGTTGCTCTACTGAGCGAACTTCTTTAAGTCTTTGTATGGATAGAGTCCTTTAATCTCTTCCGATTCTACGTCACCCAACAAATAGCTACATCCATGTGGTATGTCTATGATTTTATAGGGCCCGGCATACACCGGTTGCCATTTTTTGTTCTTTTTCGCTAACCGAGATGACTTGGGATGAGTCCTTATTAGCACCAAGTCACCTGGTTGATACACTGTTACCTTCTTTATTTTCTTGTCATGCTTCTCCTTTCAGCACTCCGCGCACCTCGTTAAGTTATTTAAAGTGTCAGCTATAATTTGTTTGTGAGGTACGACTTGTCGTGGTACAGTTGGTAATGGTGACAGCCAGCTGTCGGTTTCATTCTTTCCAAACATGACTTCTAGTGGAGTATAACCGGTGGCTGAATGTGGCAATCTATTGTGGAGTCCCTCAAAAGTCGAAACGTATTCTGCCCACTTGGTGTGGCGATTCGGAATGTAAGTTCTCATGAACCTGTTCGACTCTTTATGCTCTACAAGACTGCTCTCCGGGTGAAATCGAGCTACAAAAATGTGTTTAATACCTTGCTCTTGTAGAAATGTTTTCCATTTAAGACCAGTAAAATAGGTGGCATTATCAGATAATATGATCTGTGGTTTGCCAACATTAACAAAATAATCTGTTCGTAATTTCTGAATGAGGGGTGTGGCCGTTGAAGCTTTTACAGGATACAATTTTAGAAATTTGGAAAAGGCATGATATACAGCAAATACATATTTCACACCACCTCTGCCAGTGGGTAGTGGCCCTAGAATGTCAACAGAAACTAGTCGTAATGGTTTGTTAGGAACAAAAGGGTGCAATTCACTTGCAGTGGGCAGATTTGTAGGTTTTGTCCTTTGACAAACTACACATGTCCTTACAACATTCTGAATTATTCTTTTCGTATTCTTAAAATGACATTGTCTTACGAGAAGTGCTCTACATTTTTCAATACCCACGTGTCCCCACGAAAGGTGCACGTGCCAGATTAAATCACTGATACATACTTCCGGTACACCGATACACCACAAGTCCTTGTTAACATCCTTCCGGTAGTATATACCCCATTTTGCACAGAATAATGGCTACCTATCTGATTTCCACCCGAAGATAGGAGTTCTTGTTTGACTTTTCCCAAGGCGGGATCTTCGTCCTGTAAACTAGGCAGTTGGTTGCATGCCTGCAGGAACTTATTTCGACAAGTAGGGTCTTTCATAAGTAAAATTTTGTACTCTGTTGCCTGTTCTAGTATTGTTGTTAGCTCAGGCAGGCCTTGCGGCAACCGTGACAAAGCATCAGGTACTATGTTGTCACAACCTTTTATATGCATTATTTGAAATTTATATTCCTCCAGAGCAAGCACCCACCTAGTCAACCTGTCGTGCATTAACTTGCATGTCAGCAAAAAACTTAAGGCCTGATGTTCACAGAAAATTTTTACGTTTTTTCCGTACACATAATATCTGAACTTCTTCATGGCCCATACTACTGCTAGTGTTTCGAGTTCAGTGACTGTATATGGTCGTTCACAACTTGACAACACTCGACTTGCGAAACCGATTATTCTTACGTTCTTGTTTCCACCTTCCTCATCGATTTGGAATAAACAGGCGCCTAGCCTGACAGTGGAAGCGTCTGTAGCAAGGCAAAATTCCTTTGACATGTGGGGATGTGACAGTGGATTAGCATTTAGAAGGGCTTGTTGTATTTGCTCAAATGACTGCTGGCACAGTTCATTCCATATCCAGGGTGCATTCTTTCTCAACAAGTTTAACAGGGTATTATTATTTAAAAGTTGGTCAGGTATGAATCGTCTGAAAAATGACACTAGACCCAGAAATGCCTTTAACTGTTTCTTGGTTCTAGGAGGAGGGAAGTTCTCAATCGCTGCCATTTTCTTCGGATCAGGCACAATACCTGTAGGTGATATTACATGACCAAGAAATTTTATTCTCTCCCTGCCAAATTTGGATTTTGCGAGGTTTGCTGTTACGCCTACCTCAGAAAATCTTTTTAGTACGCATCTCAGCGTATCCATGTGGCTTTCCCAATCGGGAGTAGCTGTTAATAAGTCATTGACATACAACATTACTCGGTCCAACAAATCTGGTCCTAATACTGTATCGAGCACTGCAATGAAGACACCTGCACTAACATTTAATCCAAATGGTAAAACTTTAAATTGGTAACTTCTGCCGGCAAACACAAAGGCAGTGTACTTTCTTGATGATTCAGTTAGTGGGATTTGCCAATACGACGAACGCATGTCGACAGAGGTGAGATATTTAACTCCATAAATCTTCTGTATCTGTTCATCCAGGTTTTCTGGTCGCGTTCTGACAGGTACAATTATTTTGTTAATATCGCGCATCCAGCACGAGACGTATACTGCCGTCCGCTTTCGCTACGGCCACGAGCGGACTGCTGTACGGGGATAGAGATGGTTCAATTATCCCCCAATCAAGCATTTTTCTTATTTCCTTCGTAACTGCCTCCTTCTTTGACCACGGGATGGTGTAGCTTGCATGACAGAAAGTATCGTGAGGTACCACTTCGATGTTACAGGTGTAGCCCTCGATAACACCGGGTTTTTCCGAAAACACATTCTCATAATCTGTAAGTAGCTGAGTCAGTTCGTTTTGTTGTGCTTCAGTAAAATGTTCTGACTCCCTGACTTTCATGGCTATCAGTTTCCTTTTTTCCTCTCTGTCTTCAGTAATAAACTCGTTATAACATGCTTGTCTTGTACTTAAGTCAGAATATAAATTCATTACCTGTATCCCTTCGAATCTCGACTGAAAGCTCCGGCAATATTTACCGTGCACTTCCCGTGTCCTCAACAATGGCAAAATTACCCGTCTACCCTCATTTATAAGGCTTACTTCCCCGCACAAGAGCTCGATTTTTGCGTCCCTCTGGCGTAAAAATTCCATCCCCAAGATGCAAGCAACACCTAATCCCTTAACTACTAGGAACGAGCTTTTCATTGCTTCATTTCCTACCGTAAACTTGACTTGCACCTGGTGCTTTATGATATGAGATTGTGCACCTACTGCACCTGTTACACGACAATTCTTCACTGGCAATACAAGTATTCTATTATTTTGACTCAAGTACTTGTAAAAATTAGCACTCATGACATTGGTTGACGCACCGGTATCGACTATTATCTGTATTGGTGCTCCGTACATATCTGCTTGCAATATAGCCTGCACAACACTTCGGTTTGGTTACATTTCTGCAGTATGTCTACAAATTCCTTTTCTATTTTTGTTCCCTCATTGTATCTCAGCATACAAAGTTTATGGCTCTCATTCCTGAATGTGCCCTCACTACACCATCCTGCAGCCAACAACGGAGAGTGTATTGTGGCTGTCTTTAGTTTAGCGAATGAGCATTAGTGGGTTGACAGTTGTCTGTCACTTCCACTAACCTCACATTGTGGTTCTGGTTGTTGTTGTTGCTACTGTTGGGTTGGCCGCCCTGCCTCGCCGATGGCGTATTTTGATACTGTGTATGGCCCTGGTTTTGCGGTGGTTGGCTGTAACTTCCTGACTTGTTCTGTGACGGACCTGGGTTGGCGTTCCATTATGGCGCTGTGTTTTGTTGCCACTGTCGTGTCAGTTCATTACAACCACACCACTGGTTTCGGTTGTTCCACCATTGCGGATTGCCGTTACCGTTATATCCATTACTCATGCGTCCATCATGATGTCTTTCGATTTTGACGATTATAACCATTGCCGTTATAACCATTGCCATTGTTTGTGCCTCGATTCTGTTGCCGGTGCTCTTGCCTGTTCCCGTTACCATTTGGTACTAAGTTACTACCGTTACTGTGGCTGCTATTGTAATCGGCTTTTTGTTGATTACAGCCTGCATGGTTCCACTTGTTTTCGGTTTTCATATCTTCGATCAATAAGTCAACAGAATCCACTATTTCCATGAATTGTTCTATATCGTATTCTGGCACATTGATGAAATATCTTTTAATTTCACTGGGCGACTTCATTTTTATTAATCTGATTATGTCACGATCGGACATTGGCTCGTCCCAGTACCTGGTTTTGTTTATATACTTTTCAAAATATTTGCGTAATGTTCCCATCTTAGGATTGTACATTTCTGGACTGTACAACTCCTTTTGTAGTCTTTCTTGGACGCTATCAGACCAGAATTTTTGCAAGAAAGCACCTTCAAACTGTTGCATCGTTAAACATTTTTCGGACACGTCGGTCGCCCACAGTGCCGCATCACCTTGAATAAAGGAGACCACGAACTGTATTCTTTGTCTTTCCGTCCATGTCCTGGGAAACACATTCCTGAAGCTCTTAATAAATACAACAGGGTGGACATTTCGTTTTTCGCTATTGAAGGGTTGGAATGTCCTGTGTTTTATTACATTGTCCTCTTTTTTGCACATCTGATTGCTACATTCTGGGACATTCCTTACTTTGTGATGTGCGCTGCACGGTATCGCATGTTGTTTGTGCTCATAATTCCCATTAGGTTGCGGTTGCGCACTCGCACCCTGCATACAGTCTGCGTTATTATAGTAATCGGTACACGGAGTTGGATTCATTATCTGTCCGCCACTGCTTGCAATGCTTTCCAACGCAGACAGTCTCCGCGTGACCTCCTGTTGCCAATTTGGCAACTCCGCTGTCACACGGGATTTGATCTGTGTTAATTTGGCACGTAGAGCGGCAGAGCTAGCGTCAATATTTACACTCGCGGCCGCAGTCGCTTGTTCTACAGCTGTTTTTACGTCGCTTTCAATCTTTGCTAATATCTCGCGACCCGTTACTTCTACCCATTCATTTAATTCTTTTTCTACTTTTCGAGCTTGCACTTCCAAACATGTATCAATACTTTTCCGTGCATCTATCTCCACATGATCCACGTGGTTGGTTAAAGCCTGGACATTTTCTTCAAGCCTAGCCTGCGATATCTGTAAGTTTTGCATCTCGCCGGCTAAGCTTTGCACAAGATCGGGGATTTCTTTGCAAGTGTCCCGCATTTCGGCAAGTTCGCTTTATCTAGCTTCGCTTCACTGCGCTGCTCTTGCTCAATGAGCTTTTGCGTTAATTTTTTCTCCTGCTCATGTAGCATCTGAGCCAGTTTTTCGTCTCTTTGTTTTTCCCTCCGTTCTGACATTCTTTCTTTTTCCCTTTCTTTCTGTTCTCTTTGTTGCTCTTGCTCATAGAGCATCTGAGCTAGTTTTTCGTCTCTTTGTTTTTCCCTCTGTTCTGACATTCTTTCTTTTTCCCTATCTCTTTCTTCTAACCTGCGCAGAAATTCTGCAAATGGGTCTGCAATTGGTGAGCATACTGGTGCCCCGCTTAATCTAGCACTCGATTGGCCCCCCTGCCCAGGCAGTGGAGTTGTTGTTATTCTATTCCCATTCTGCTGTGGAGCGTCATTCACCGACCACAGATCCTCACTCAAATTATGCGACTGCTGGTCCATAATTGGCTCCCTAGTTACATCCTCATAAGGATTATATCCACTTTCACTCCCCTCACCTGTCACTTCCAAACTCTGGGTCGCATTATCTCGCGCTCTCCTTGTTTGGGTGTTCATTTTTCCTAATATCTTTATACACAGTTAAAATATCAATATCAACTCAAAATATACTTTCACCAACCTTAGAACTGTTCTTTTACACTATGTCTATCCTACTCATACCTGCGAGTATGTCACATTAGCTATGTGTACTTATACTTTCCAATGGGTCTAAGTTGTTTGTGCCTTGGGCCTGAAGTTGTTAGTATATCCTTTTAAGCCCCAACTTGTGGCACCAAATATACTGATGCTTTTCATTAGTCTTTTTCTTCTTCTTCCTCTTCGTGTTTATCCCAGCTTCTTGAGATCTCTTGTGAAAAGACACAATACACCAAGTTCCATAGTGGTGTAGGACAATCAATGAAGTTACACAACAGTTAATAATTTAACTTTTGAAACTGCTGGTTTATTGGCATTTATGGAAAGAAAAACACTCTCATACGGTCAGCAAGCTTCGTGTAACTTTTCGTGTGTGTAATGGGCCTTACTATGCCACAAATCATTCTAATGAATTAATTAAGCTATTTTACAGTGTTGCTAGGCAACATAATCAACAAGGTGATACGTGTCTCAATTAAAACTAGACCTCAATATTTTGAATAAACTTTCTGTTCATTGTTTGTCAAAATCAGCACTTGTCTCAAAATTAATTTTCAACCTCGTGCATTAAGTCCAAACGCATTTGCAACTATTGTACCTAATTTACTGGACAGCTTGATCATGCACTGGTATGTAACGTATTTCAAATCGAGCGTGCAGGTTTCAGTTTCCCCTAATGGGCTAAATGACTCTCTTGTAATAATGTGATGTGTCTATCTCACAAAAAGTTTAAATGAAACTGCATTTACTCTCCAATCACATCAAGATCATAAAATAAAATTCACCACATAGGTCAGCAAACTGTACACGCGCACTTTTAGCATTCTGAGTGATAATTCATCTCAGAGTAAAAGCCACACATAAATTCACACTTTTTTTTATGCAAACAAAATTCAAAATACCTTTCTATATTAAACAAAGAAATTATGGCGTGTAATTACTATTCAAACATTTCTGATTCTGAATAAACTTCAAGAACTTGTATTTCATAATCAATAAGATTTTATCACCTGAGAGAAATTATTAATTTGCTAAAATGGATTCAGATTACCGTTAACTCGTGTCTGGATGATGACATCACAAATCGACACTTGCTTGGAATGAACGAAATACCTGTACTGAAAAATACTGTCCATTGAGTAATTTACTGACTTTTATAACAAATTTGGTTCTTGTTGCATCACTACAGTGGGATTTAGTATGCACATGTGCCTTGTTGTTATTGGCCATTTGCATGTGAAAATGTCACTGTACAGTTTGCGTGAGTGTGTAGCACTTGTGATGGCCTACTATGCGAGCAATAGCTACCCAACTGCGGCTCAAAGAAAGTTTGCAACGAGTTCAAGCTGAAGACAACCACAACAAGTGTGCAAACAATCAGAAATTTGATCCACATGTTTGAGAGTGTGGGTAGTGTTCGTGATGCCCGTGTTGGCAATACTGGTTGGCCAAAAAGGGTGAAAGCACCTGAAAACATTGAGAAGACAAGTGCTTCGAGTCAAACTAACCTCTGGAAATGGATCAGATGAGATGCACAACAGGTGGGAATCAACCAGGAGACATTGCAACAAATTGTTATAGAAGACCTACATCTCTTCCCATACAAAATTCAAACCCATCAGCCCTCAAGCTGCAGGGCCATGGAACAGCAGTTGTGTTTTGCCAACACTATTGTCCACAGAATTGACGTACAGAACCCTGATGTGAACATAGTTTGATTTAGCGGCGAAGTCATCTTTCATTTGGGTGGGTTCATCAGTAAGCAAAATTGGTGCATTCAGAGGACTGAGAATCTGCATTTTGCAATTAAAAAGTCTCTTCTGCCTCAGTGAGGACTGTGTGGTGTGCAATGTCCAGTCACGGAATAATTGGTGCAATATTCCTATCAAACGGTATGTGAAGGTTTTGGAAGATGATTTCATCCCCATTATCCAAAATGACCCAGATTTCGACAAGATGTGGTTCATACAAGATGGGGCTCAACCCCATCAAAGCAGGAATGTGTTTGATGTCCTAGAGGAGCACTTTGGGGACCACACTCTGGCTCTAGGGTACGCAGAGGCCACTGGCATGGGCGCCGTTTGGCCGCCATACTCTCCGGATCTCAACACATGTGCCTCCTTTTTGTGGGGCAGTAGTAAAGACAAGGTATACAACAATAAACCCAAAACCATTGCTGAGCTGAAAACAGCCATTTAGGAGGCCATCGACAGCATTGCCGTTCTGACACTCTTCTGCAGCTCATGCAGAATTTCGCTATTCATCTGCGCCATATCACCACCAATGATGCCAGACATATCAAACATGTCATAACCTAAATCTGAATATCTGTAGTGATGTTTACATGTTGAATAAAGTGTATACATGCCATAGTTTCTAAATAATTTATGTTTTTCACATATAGTTCAATAATTGTCACCCTGTATGTACTTGTAGAAAGTTACATTGACATCTGACCATGTCTTCTGGGTGCTTCACTTTTTTTATCTGTAATTGTGGACACACAAATGAATGAGTTTCTGAAAGCCCATATCTGTGTATAACCTTGCCAGTATGGCAAACATAATGTCATTGTTTGAATTAAAATTTTTGTTGAATTCTGGAAATGTTAATAAAAACATGGCAGTTGTAAAATACCATTTGTATGGTTGATATTTATTGTAATTGTATGAGGTATTTTGAATGTGTGGGATTTTTTCAGAGTGTTCAGAGCAATGGACTCGCTTTATATAGCCAGTTTTTCTTCTTCCAATCTTCTAACCATGTGTGTAAATGATATGTTAGCCAGGTTCTTCAGACATAATGTGTGATTGCATATACTACATTAACTAAATTAGCAGAAACATTGTCGTCTTACAAAACATGTATCTGCTATACATGGGTCATACAATCTTAGATACTGATGAGTCAGGAGGTACTGATTTACTGTACTTAATGTATTTTTTTTTTTTGCAGTGGTGCTTGATTAGATGGTAGCTGATTGATTCCTGGTGGTTGGAGAAATTTTCATCATTAGTAATTGGTCAGCAGCAACGCAACACGATGTCTTAAAGTTTGTGACCACCGACTTTTTGTTAATGACCTGTATTAAGTCCCAAACCTCTTAGCAGGAGTGGGGAGACATGACACTGCTGATGGTAATCTGTTTGTTGGATTGTTATGTGAAACTCAGTTGTTCCTGTGATGTGCTTCAAGAGCAATAGTCTGTGTGCCAGCACCAGGTTTACGTTACTCCTTTTATCATTTACGATACAAACAAAACACTGCATACTACTTGCATCTGTCATAGTCTTGAATACTATACAGTTAAAACCCTGACATACATGCAGTCAAAATTCCACTCAGTTGAAAGGCTTGTACCAGAGAATGATCCACATTAAAAGTAAGCAAACATCCAGTAATGAATGAGTCAGAACAATAGTTTAAGACACTGGTCTCATTTTCACTTAAGTCAGTTCATACAGTGGTCAGGACACTGCCCTTGCATCGAAGAACAATAACATTCAAGTCTCCATCTGGCCATCCTGATTTAGGTTTTTTGTAGTTACACCATTAGATGACACTAAAAAGCCCATGACTGATTTTCTACAGCATCCTTATCCAACTTTTCTGTCTCTTCTGACTGTGCCATTGCTAGGATGTTCAGTTCCTCTCTCTCTCTCTCTCTCTCTCTCTCTCTCTCTCTCTCTCTCTCCCTCTCTCCCTCCCCTCTCACCTCTCCCCTCCCCCTTCATCCCTCCCCCACCCCTCACACCCCACCCCCACCCCCACCTCTTTCTTCCATGCTTTTCCTAATTCACCTCAAGAAATTGCCAGAACAATTCCCTCAAAGCAGACAAAAACCAATACGTTTCTGCATTCTCTGTGCTGGATTTATGCTAAACTTTTAGTGTTGTCATTGTCAGTGTGGTTTATCTAATTTGTTATTTTCCTCCCCATCTTACAGTGTAAAGATATGATTTTTAATAAGCCTCTGTGGTTGTGATTTAATCTCATGCCTGCAATTTAAGTGGTGATTGAGATGTGTGAAACGACATGTACATGTCAGTACTGCATTCTCTAAAATGTATACTGCATCTCACTCAGATTTAAGTTGAAAGAACCAATGGGCCATTGCAGGCTTGACATGTGATTATGGAGCAGGTATTCACTTATGTTGTCAGGCATGTTCATCCATTGCATGGAAATCATATCCGCATGAACCATTAAAAAAGTGCACTTACCATTCCTGGTTCAGCTAAACAGTGGATATCAGTCTGCAAGCCAAACTGTAACTCTTTCTTTAACTGGACTCTACACTAGTGTTCCTGGGTCCACTAACAGTGGGCAAGAGACCACGTTTGCTGAGTCATGTGGTGCCCTTATGTAAGGGGAATGTATAACACAGATCTCTGATCATACAAAGCATTCTCTTGAAGCTTATAGTACGCAGTCTGATGGGAGATGTGTTACTGGTGAATTTGTACTGTGAAGTGTCTGTACAACACATGTACTGTGTCAGTTGGACATTTTTGTGCATTTGAGACAAGTTAATAATCAGTACTGCCTTTGGATGTCTCCTGGAATATTCACCATAGCCTTGAAATGAAGCCACCGGTGACTTGTGGCATTCATTCATTTATCCCTGGTTAACATTGTTTTCGGGGTGATGTTCATCTCCTCCTGTTATCTGACCATGTGTTATGCCATCAAAATGTGTTGTCTCTACCACCTTACTTCCATAGAATTCAAATGTTGTGTGCTAAACATACGCATCACACAATTAGAAACATTTATAAAGAACTGTTGAAGAACTGTTGAAGACAGAGTAAATATCACATTTTTCCATGTTATACTGACAAAGTTCTGTTCACGAAGTCTTACCACGACATCTGTCTCATGGGTCTCAAAATGTTTGTTAGCTTGTGGATCTCGGAGATGTGTTAACTTTGGGACTTAGGGGTGTACTGCGAAAGACCATAATCATACTGTAAATGCCAATTAAGGCGTTTATTTCTACAAATAACACAAATGTAGGGCTGATTCTCCCTCTAAAAACCTTGGAGCTTGCCAAAGTGAGATGACTTACATGCTTCAACAACACAGATAGCCATATTGTAGGTGGCATCACAACAGAAGGGTGACTGTGGGGGGGCTGGCCAGACTAACCGGTGGTTCCTGGAGAGAGGATCAGCCTTTTCAGCAGTTGCAGAGGTAACAGTCTAGATGAGTGACTGATTTGGCTTTGTAACATTAGGTATCATCGAATTTTCTCATTTGAGAGTACTGAAGGCACGATCTGTCTGACTTACTATAAATCATTCAACAGCCTACATCCCATACAATATTTCTTTATCTGAGACAACTGATTTCAACAGACTTTGCCGTCATCTTCCAATCTTAAAAACCTTTGTTGAACCTCACACCAAGTTGTCAAATGGATAAAAGGTTTGTCATAACCAGAATATTTAAAAATATAAAACACCTTGTGCAAAAGGCCATGTCCAGATATTTATCTCTCACAGACGCTTCTTAACATCACAAAAAACATAGTACACATTACCACATCTGTAAGCTGACAGATGTGCTACTGTGTACTGCATTTTTGTGATGTAACAAACATCTGTGAGCGATACGTACCGTATATGGACATGGCCTTTTGCACTAGGTGCTTTATATTTTTAAATATATTGGTTATGGCAAACCTTTTATAATGTCCTGATTTTTATCCATTTGACAACTCGGCATGAGGTTCAACATCAAATGAATGCATTTCATAACAAAAAGATTTTTAAAATCTGAAGATGACAGCAAACTCAGTCAAAACTGGTTGTCTTGAATAAAGAAATATTTTATGCAATCTAGGCTGTTGAATGACTTTTAATATTAGCTAACATGACCTCGCTGTGTTAGTATTGCAAACAGCTAACAGCAAGAGGAAACTACAGCTGTTATCCTTCCAGAAGACTTGCAACTCTAGTGTATGGCTTAATGATGACAGTATTCACTATGATAAAATATTCTGGAGGTAAAATAGTCCCCCCAGACTGATCTCGATAGTGTCTATTCAGGTGGATGTTGTCATCAGGAAAAACAAAACTGGCATTGTACAGATTGAAGTATGGAATGTTAGATTCTGTAATTAAGTAAGCAAGTTAGATAATATAAAAAGGAAGGCAGGCCACCTCTTACACCGTCTGTGCAGAGACAGGACTCTGTGATTTCCCTGTTCTTTACATGCTCGGGGGCTGCGTTCTGCACCAAACAAGTTTGTGAAACATGAACCAATTAAATAACACTGCAGAAAATAACAGGTCATCCTCACTGTAATAAAAGGAAAGGCGAAGTAAAAAGTAATTAACTGTGCTATCATTGGCAACAGTGAATATTGTCTGCAGTTTTCATGCAACAGTAAAGAATCAACTGTACACTATTGGGATGTCATATTACGAGGGTCACTCCAAAAGAAATGCACACTATTTTTGTAAAAATACAGCTTTCATTCTGCATGTGTGAAAGTTTTACAGTGTGTAGATACATCCTTCCCACTTATTTTCAAAAGTAGTTCAATCTGTTCTTGTGAGTGGCACTGTCACAACAGGTCTTCAAGATGGCTGCCACACTTTATGTTTGTCAGAAGCAACGTGCTGTCAAAGAATTCCTGTGCTGTGAAAATGAGACAGTGGAAAACATCGACAAGAGGTTGAAAAAGATGTATGGAGATGCTGCTGTCGATCGCAGTACAGTTAGTCGGTGGGCAAGCAGGTTACGTGATGAAAGTGGGCACGGCAATATTGAGGATTGTCCTCGCAGCAGCAGGCCTCATACTGCACACACTCCAGACAATGTGCAGAGAGTTAACGAATTGGTGACTGCTGACAGATGCATCACAGTGAACGAATTGTCATGCTACGTTGGGATAGGGGAAGGAAGTGTTTGCAGAATACTGAAAGTGTTGGCGTTAAAAAAGGTTTGTGCCAGGTGGGTTCCCAGGATGTTGACAGTGGATCACAAAGAAACAAGAAAAAGATATGCAGCAAACTTTTGGAACAGTACGAGAATGGTGGAAATGAATTTCTTGGAAGAATTGTGACAGGTGATGAAACATGGCTCCATCATTTTTCACCAGAGACGAAGAGGCAATCAGTTGAGTGGCATCATGCAAATTCACCCAAGAAAAAAAAAAAATTCAAAACCACACCTTCTGCTGGAAAAGTTATGGCTATGGTGTTTTTCGATTCCGAAGGACTCTTGCTTGTGGACATCATGCCAAGTGGAACCACCATACATTCTGATGCATATGTGATGACACTGAAGAAACCTCAAGCTGAGCTGAGTCATGTTCAACCACATCGGCATGCATAACAATGCATGGCCACATGTCAGTCAAAAAACCATGGAAGCGATGACAAAACTCGGATGGACACGTTGGTTCCAAGATGGCGTAAGGCAGTTGAGAGGGATGGAAATTATGTGGAGGAATGAAAATGTTGTTCCTAAAGGATGTATCTACACACTGTAAAACTTTCAAACATGTAGCTTAAAAGATGGATTAAAATATATATATATATATATATATATATATATATATATATATATATATATATATATATATATTGTGCATATTTTTTGGAGTGACTCTCGTACATTATAAAATAGGTTTCATGACAGTTTGGGCATAAACTGCCATGTAGTGCTATC
Organism: Schistocerca americana; assembly: GCF_021461395.2. Lineage (NCBI taxonomy): Eukaryota > Metazoa > Arthropoda > Insecta > Orthoptera > Acrididae > Schistocerca > Schistocerca americana. The sequence goes on along the minus strand of NC_060120.1, from coordinate 713,542,545 downwards.
CCTGATGTTACTAAATCTGTACATTAAGCAAGCAATAATGGAAATGAAGGACACATTTGGAAAATGAGACGAAGTTCGTGGAGAAGAGATAAAAACTTTTAGGTTTGCTGAGGACATCGTAATTCTTTCAGAAATGGCAAAGAATTTGGAAGAGCAGTTGAGTGGAATGGATGGTGTCTTGAAAAGAGTGTACGAGATGTACATTTAAAAAAGTAAAATAATGGTGATGGTGCATATTCAGATTAAATTAAGTGATGCTGTGGAAATTCAATTAGGAAATGAGACACAACAAGTAATAGATGAATTTTGCCATTTGAACAACAAAAAATTACTTATGCCCAAACTAGAGTAGATATAAAATGCACACTGGCAATAATGAGAAAAACATTTCTGAAAAAGAGGATATTGTTAACACTGAATTTAAGTTCTAGAGAGCCTTTTCTGAAGGTATTTATATCGAATGAAATCTTGTAAAGAAGTGAAATGTGGGCAGTAAAGAGTTCAGATGAGAAGAGCATTGAATCCTTTGAAATTTTGTGCTACAGAGGAATGTTGAAGATTAGATGGATGGATTGAGTAACTGATGAGACACTGAGTTGAAATGTGGGGGTGGTGGGGGGGGGGGGGAGGGGGAATTTATGGTGCAACTTGATTAAAGAAGGGATCAGTGGATAGGGCACACACAGAGGCAATAAGAAATTATCGGTTTTGTGATAAAGGGAAGTGTATGTGGAGGGGGGGGGGGGGGGAGTAAAAATTGTAGTTGGATATGAAGCCTTGATTGGACATAGGTTGCAGTAGTTATATAAAAATGAAGAGAGTATTATGATTATGTGACAGACTAAAATGGAGAGCTGAATTAAACCAATCTATGGATTGAAAACAGCAACAACAACTCTCAAGGGTGTAGAAATGCGCAAAACTTTTATAATAAAGTCATGAGGAAAGAAATTTTGATTTCTGTTGTGGATGAAAATTTACGGTATTAATTTTAGATGATGACTGAAAGTGGAAAAAGACACAATCAAAGTGTGATGTTCTTGGTGTGTGACTGTCAGAACAGCAGACCTACTACTACTAAAATGTGAATTTCACAATTTACAGCTGTAGTTAACTATGTTTGTGACAGCTGATTTATTTTTCAGGTGATACCCTTAGATAAAGATTAGTTGTCAGTACTTCCATAGTAACAGATTTTTTTTGTCTAAAAACTTAAAACAAAAATTACAAAGTATAGGCAAACCAGCTTCTGACCTGAATAACAGCTCCCTCAAAAGTCGTAGTGCATCACAAACCTGCAGAACTGAAGCTTTCTGTGACAGGATTCAAAGGGAAAGTTTAGACTGGAAAAGAAGGCATGGAATGAGAGAGATAGGGGTATAATGAAGTAAAAAGTAAAACTTGTACATTTATCGTGTCTTTTACCCATGTATTTGCAGTTGGTATATTTTAATTTTGTTTGAGTCATATTTGATTGTTTTGAAATATGTTTTGTTCATACTAAGATATATTTTTTGTTTTGTAGCTTATGTTTGTTGCAATATTATCAAAGTTACTCTGTTTTATTTTCCATTGCTTTTGTGCAGGATGAACTTGAGAGAGGTGAGGAAAGTGGTGCCTGCAAGCAAAACACGCCCACAGATATAAATTATGGAACTCCAGACAATGTGAATGATTCACATGTTTTAAATAGGTTACAGACACGCATAAGAGAATTGGAGGAAATAGTTGAAGGTATGATGTTGACCATCTTGTTACTTGCCTTTTGATATTTGGGTTAGAGCTGATAGTTATCAATATTAAGTGTACAGTTTGAGTATGGAACAGTTCACATTGATTTAGGGCAATATAACCTAACAAGCAATTCTGGATAGCTTGCAATTTGAAAATGAACATTAACAGTGAATAGTTTTGTAAAAAGGAAAATGAAATTTAGAAAATTGTGAAATCACAGAGGGACAGAACATCGGGCCATTACCGTATTTATTCGAATCTAAGCTGCACTTTTTTCCAGTTTTCATAATCCGAAAAACCTCCTGCAGCTTAGAATCGAGTGCAAAGTAAGCGAAAGTTCTGAAAAATGTTGGTAGATGCCGCCACAACTAACTTCTGCTGTCGAATATATGTAGCGCTACACAGGCATGCTTTGCAGGCACAAAGATACATACTAGCGCCAAAACCTCTGCGTCAGTAAATAAATTAAAAGAAAAGGTAGAAGAATGTAAACATTATGCCATGTATTCTTTCATGTTTGCTGCTATCTCATTTAAATCCTGTATGCCTAATAAACTACGAAACTAGAGTGAGGCAACAGCAAACACGGAAGAATAGACATATCATGTCATATTTATATTCATATTATTCTTATGCTGAATAGTGATACAGTCAGAAACAAAGCTCGGCAACTGACTAGATTTTTAAATCTAAGATGACTCTAATTTCTGCGCAGAATGTAATGTCCTAAAGAGGCGTCTACAAAGATTTTCAAATGGAGAAAATTTTTCGATAAACTCTCGTTCAGAACATCTTCTATCATACACAGTCTATTTCTTGGGTATTGTTGATTATTATCAAAGAAAGCAGCAGTGTAAGTAACAACTAACAGCAGTCTCTTGCCATTGTTTCGCTTATGAGACAATTCCTCTTTTTTTTTTTTTAAATTGTAAGCGGCGCTCAAAAGCAAGCCATGCCACGAGCGGCGACAGGTCCTAAACACTCATTATCAGAATGCGACAAACAATGCATGACACAGTACAATAATGCATTTTCAGCTTAGAGTGACATAAACACCTATAACAAAGAGAACGACACTTATCAGATCGAAGCAAAATAAGCAACCGATTCAAACCAGACAAAACACGTGAAAAAGAAAGGATACCCATATAAATATGGATGGAGTGCCTGACACATAGCAGTGGCTACTTGGTAAAGCTTAACTGTTAAGCTTACGACTCAAACCAAACTACTGTAGCTGAACGTCATCATTTCGACCTAAATTGTGTCTCGTGTTACAATGGACCAACTTGATTTTGATTTGGAGGTGCGGTCTAAAACTTTTCTCTCCCCTTGAATTTTGAGTCTCAAATTTCAGGTGCAGCTTATATCCAGGAAAATTTTTTTTCCTTGATTTCGAGGCTCATTTTTCAGATGCGGTTCAGATTCGAGTGTGGCTTAGATTCGAATAAATACGGTACTTACCTTCAGGCAGTGTATGCTCAGCAACTGGGTAGTGGCCATAATGAAGATGTGTCCATTCCAGCACTCTCATGCCATGTGTGGAAAACCATCCAGTGACCATTCTTTACTTAGTAAACTACAGGAGTCATTTCACATGTTGCTCTTCTTCTGATGTTATATGATTTGCTCATGGTGAGGCTAGAGTAGGTGGTAATGGGTGGATGAATGGGGCAAGGATATGCAGAAAGGAGGCCAAGGAGATTTTTTGTGATGCTAATGTTCTTTCAGGAAATGACTTAAGAATTTAAAGTCTTCCAGGTAAATAAATATTTTTATAATAAACTTTATTGCACACAAGTTATGCATACAGCTGTCTGTGATTGATTGTACACGTTAGTACATGGTATCGGTCACAATGTTTTTCACAGAGTTCACATGTGCATATCGACTCTGGGTCGTGTATGTCTTTGTCCTGCAGATTATGTGATGGTAGCCATGTACCACCATGGAATTTATGAAGTGTCTCAGCTCCTAGTTTGTGCCGGTCCGTGCTCTGTTCGTCATGGCCTCTGAAGAGTTGAACTCTGGCCCCATCTCCTCCTTTTTCTTCACCCTCGCTAGCTGTAGTTTATTCCAGTCATCTGTGTAGGGCAAGTTGAATTTCAATCTCAGGTCTTCTACTGGAAATGTTTCTCTCGCATGTTCGTATGCTAGTCTTGGCTTGGTGTACTTGGAAACTCCGAGGGCTGCCTCCAGGAATCTGGCTTCCAGTTTTTCTATTCGTAATAGGTGTCCATAGCTTAGCTTTTCCCATGTTATCTCTAATCCATATGTTAGAATAGGAATGATTTTGGCTTTGAATAAGGCCATGGCTGTATACAGGGATAATTTGCTTAGGGACTTAATGTCATAGATGGCCTAGGTTGTGGGTGCTGCTCATTGTGTTTGTGGATTCTGTATGAGTGGGCTGTTGTCTGACCTTCTACACCCAGATAATTGAAGTTGTTCGTAGTTTGTAGAGTTTATTGTTTGAGGTATATTTTGTCCTTCGTGGATAGACGTCCTCCTTTCCTGAAGACCATGTGTACAATCCTTTCTGCATTTATCTGCAATCCATTGTGTTCAGACCATGTTCCAAGAACATTTATTCCTTTCTGTAGTTCATTTGTATCATGTGATCCTGTCACCATGTCATCTGCATGTATATAGATGTTGAGGGATGGAGCCCAAGTTCTTATTGCTAGGACCATCTTGTGTGTGGCTATGTTGAAGAGAAGGGGGCTTAGGAGGTCTCCTTGTAACACTCCATTTGTCTGTGTAATTTCTTGTGGGTTTGTTACATTGTCTGATATTATGATAGTGTTTTTGCTCAGGATGTTATGTGTCAAGATGCTTAATTCCTTGTTTTGTTCTATTATCTGTTCCAATTTGGTACATGTTATAGTACTGTTGAGATTGTCAAACGCCTTTGTGAAATTGATGAATACTGTGTGCAATTTTCCTTTTGGGAGTCTTATTTTCTCCTCTGTGTCATGTATGAGGTTTTTGACTGTGTGTTGGGTGCATCGGCCTTTCCTGAATTCAAATTGTTCCTCTGGAATCTTGTTGTCAATTACTTATGTTACTCTTACCTTCATTGGGCTCGTCAGAATTTTGAGGAGGTTGTTCTCTAGTGCGATTCCCCAGTGCGAGTTTGGGCCATGTGGTTCTCCTTCCCCCCTGTGCAGCATTCTGATTGTCTGGGTTCTCCATCTCTTTGGGATTCGTCCTGTGTGCAGACATAAGTTCATCATGTCCATAATTGCTGGACGTGTTCGTTGAATATCCCATCCAGCCCTGCTGCCTTCTTGTTCTTCATTGTTGATTAGTGTTTCTAATTTCCTCTGCCGTGAATCTTCTGATGTCTTCATATTTTCTTGTTGTTTCATGAGCTTTGTTGACTCTTTGTTGATTTAGGATGTTGGTGAAGAGGTCCTCCCAGACTGGCATCTCTGTTTTCCCCATTGTCTGTAACTGTCGTGGCTTCAGAGCTATGTAGGGGTTTTCTTTTGATTCTTTCACCACTCTTCTAGCCTCGAGTTCCGTGAAATTGTCCCTTTTTTTTCTTTAGGTGGTTCTTATATTCTTTGAGTCTGCTAATGTGATCAGATCATCCTGTTTTTGTGTGTGTTTAATCACGTGGAGGGCTAATAAGACTCTCTTTCTCTCTGTGTAGCATTGTTGATCGAACCACCTCTTTGCCTTTCTCTTGTTGGTTGTGGTGGTTGTGGTTTTAATTATGTCTTCTAGACCTGTTGCTGCAGCATCTAAGTACATTTCCTGTATTTTGTTTTTAAAGACGGTAAGCTTGTCTCCATTTTCGGCTGTTTTATTCTCATCTATCTTTCTGGAGTTTCTTCTCGTGTGCTTTGTTTTCCGTTGTGTGCATTTAGGTTCTTTCATTTTGAAGGTAGATGTCACTAAACAGTGTTTCTTTATTGTTGTCTCTGCAGCAGAATATATCACCTTGTGGTCTGTTATTTCGAGATTGTTACCTTTGTAAAGGATTATGTCTATGGTGCTGCTACCATTGTATGTGTGAAATATGCGTTGTTTTCTCTCTTGTTGTTGTGAATTCCTCTTCAGCCACCATCTGTAGTAGTTCCTTACTTCTGCAGTAGTTTTTTTTTTTTTTTGCAGGAATGTGTTTTGAGTGGAAACCGGGGATTTCTATATTGTCCGTTGCAAATGTCTCTGTTAGGATGATTATGTCATGGCTTCTTAGAAGCTCGCCTTCCGTCAAATCTAAAGCGCTTCTTAGTTGTTCTACATTCTAAAGAAGTTGGTTAAACTTCAAGCTTGGCACCTCAGCTTCGGGGGTGAAAAAACCACTATCTTGTAATTAGCCCACCTTCAGGCCATTTTTCTGGATCTGTGATTTTGTGAAGCTCATTTAGTGTCATGCCTATGTTGTAGGCTTTTAGTGTTCCTCTGGATTTTATTTCCTCACATTCTATTATTTCCATCACCTTCCGAGGTGTCGGATAAGTTTTTACAGTGTAGAGTTTCAGTGTAGCCGTCCTATGTAGAGCCACGCTCTGCATACTGGTGCCTGGAGTGCGTCTTCTGTTGAGTCCGTTTCTTGTTGAGGTTGTTGCTGCATGCCCACTACTGTTGGGGTCACTGTCTGTTGATTCCTTCGGCGGTTCCTCCGCATGACTTCAATCCATGCTTGATTGTTTTCTTTGCTGGTCGTTTTTTCGGAGTCTGCTTCCTTTTTGTCATCCCTTGGTGTGATCTCCTTGTCTTTCTTGTTGTTGATTATGACTCCTTGTGTAGTTGGCGGGTTGAGGACTTTTCACATTGTTTCTTTTGGTTTGGTTTCGCTTGGTATGGTCTCGGCTGTCGTTGTTGCTGTGGCCCCGGGCCCAGCTAAGTGTGTAATTTTGGTTCTGATTTTTTTCATCTATTAAATTTCTTAGATTGTTGGTGATATGTTCCATCATGGCTTCCATTTTTTGTGTTAGTTTTTTTCTTCTAGTTTGTCTTCATCTTCTCTTTCCAACTCGTTTGTTTTCGCGGGTTGTAGAGTATCGTGTCATATCTTCTTGCTGTCTTTGCTGAATGGGTTGCCCTCGTGGCTGCTAGGTGTCGGCACTGGTAGGTTGCTGCCCGACTGTTTGTGTGTGTGTGGGGGGCTACTTGGTGTTGCCTCCTGACTGCCGGGAGTGCTCTGCTGTTCAACAGGTGTCGCTGGCATCTGGTTTCCGTACGTTGTTTCTTGTTTCAGGCCACTAGATGTCGCTAGTTGCCCTGCTGAGTAACTGTCGTCTTCCTCTGTTTCTGTTCTTTTGCCTGTTTTATCCTTATTTTGAAGATTCTTTGTTGCCTTTTCAATTGCCTCTAAGGCTGAGTGTAGATATGCAAATAAGTTTTGGATGTCACTTACGGTGCTGTGCAGAGTTTCCTTGGATTATTTTTTCAGGTAACTGCCTCCTTCCACTATATTTACTATTTGTGACAGGGTACTATCAAGATGCAGCTTGGTCTTCTGCCATCATGATTTATTTTTGGGAAATGGTTGTGCCTTGAGGAAGTGTAATTTTCTTTCTTTTTCACCCATACATATTTCATTGGAGTTTCACCCTCATGAGTGGGTTCCCTTTGTTTTGTGTCAAATAAAAGGAAACATTTGCAAATTAATACATATAATTTTACGGTGTGGATATTGTATTCATAACATTTTAACAAAATATATACCTTAGTAGCCCCTTCTGTTGTTAATGTAGATGTTTGTTGTCTGCAGTACAGCTGATATTTTGGTGCAATTTGTCATTGGGTTCCATAAATTCCATCATGTAAAATAGCCTTCTGGGATGTGGAAGTGTCAAGCTGTATGTTAGAAGGCAGAAGCAACTTCTGCTTGGCTGCGTCTGTAAATGTACGCTGACAGTAAGTTATGACCATTGCTGATATGTGCACCCTGATCATTATTAGTTACAACACTACTTTACGTATGCAGTAGGAGAAAACAGTACATACGTAGCTATTTGTTTACTGGAAAAGTTAAAAACAAGGAATATGAATGTTAATATTAGTGGGAATTTGCCTTATAGAACATGTGGCTAGTAAGATACTCTCCTACTTTGTTGATGAATATCAGGGGAATTCCAATTTCCTGTCTGATGTCTATCAACAACCTGTTAAAGACTTTTGCACCAGAATATAAAACGCTATTCTGGGCATAGATATGGTCACATAATGTATTTGGGAAGTACTATTTTTCTGAGTTTAGTTGGGAATATCAGAGTTCATCCTAAATTCACTCTTATTTTTAACCACAAGCTTCTTTAGTAAGCGAATATATTGACACATGAGTGAGAGAATCCCAATGTTCCTAAAGAGCCTTCTGGGAGGTGTTTGGTCATGATCTCAACACAATATTCTCAGTGCACCCTTTTCTAGAACAGATAATTGTTTGACCTTTCATGCATTTTATCATAGGACAGCACTCAGTGAGATTATGCAAAGTGTGTTAGCAATCCCACCTGCAGATCAGTAGGGTGAGAGAGATTTCTAATTCAAAAACATCAGAGCAGGCAGAACTGAGCTTTTTGATTAACTTACCCACGTGTTAAACCTAAGTTAGTTCGTTGTATCTGGATACCGAGAAATTTCAAACACTGGAACTGTATCTTGGTTTTATTGTTCTTCTTTATTTTTTTATTTTTGGAATTGCATTAAGTGAAGTGTTCCAAGATTTTCTGATTACTAGTTGTAAACCTGTTTCATTATTCACCTCTCTTTTTGTATTGTGGATGTGTTTGTGCTCTTTATCAGTGTACTCATTTTGTCAGTAAATGCCAAACATTTTAGAAGTTCCATAGATGTATTTGGTAAATGATTACTGCAGGTCAAGAACTGGAGTGCGGCAAGTACTGAACCATGTGGGACACCTATTTAATGTTTCCCCACTCCGAATTGTTATCGCTGAAAAACTGCTTGTTGCTGACAAGATCCCATTGAAAATGCCTGCTGTTGACAATAATTGTCTTTAGTTTGCTTTACTCACTGAGCCTGTTTGCTAAATGGATTTATAATACATTGATTAGCTACAGCCATTGATGTAATATGTGGTTTGTAATGTGCACTAATGTAGAAAGAGGACACATTGTTTTCAAAAAATCTCTAAAAGTGCTTGACCAATTTACTTCAGATTTTTACACAATGCTCTAATAAACTTCGGATAGACTTCAGCTCTATATTTTGCAAACAGCACTGTACAGATTTTCTATTAAAACTGGCTGTGAGAAATAAAATGCTGTGAAATGTGCAGTTTCGTTTTGTTTCTCACAGTTGGTGTTAATTGTGATGGCAGAGTGTTAAACCATTAGACAGATTGTTTATTCCATATACATTGTTGCAGAAAAAATTACTACACCAAGAGGAAGTTGTTTGACATAAACAAAAGTTGGTAGGCATGCTTCTACATCTAAAAGATTCCTATTCAGATTTCACACTAGTCATGTAAGAGTAGTGCTAAGAGGGTCACTATGAGAATGCAAATCGGATTTGCTTTAAATACATGCTGTAACAGTCATTAGCTTAAGTTACCTTTGAGATTGGATGTGATGAGCTGATGTTAGTCAATAATGCCTTTAAGGTGACAAAGACACCATTTTCAACACCTTACAGAGTTTGAATGATGCCTCGATGCGAGTGATGGCTGTTCGATGGTTACAAGGAGTCCAGTTGGGGCCTGAAACCATCCTGTCTGTATGTTGTACACACTGGACCTGCACCTGGTGTTATTGTCTGGAGAGCAATTTCGTATGAGAGCAGAAGCACTCTCGTAGTTGTCCCATGCACCCAGATTGCAAAATTGTGTGTCAGTCTGGTGATTCAACCTGTTGTGCTTCCATTCTTGAATGGCATTTCAGGGGATGTTTGCCAACAGGATAATTCTTGCCCACATGTCACTGTTGTCACCCAATGTGCTCTACAGATTGTTCACTTGGCCCACTCGATCATGATATCTGTTTCCCATCAAGCACATATGGGACATCATTGTACGGCAATGCCAGCATCATTGACAAACACATTAACCGTCCTTGTATTCACTGACCAATGCAACAGGGAAGGAAGTCAATCCCACAAGCTGACACTTGACCCCCACACAACACAATGCATGCACTTTTGCATGCTGTCATTCAACAGTCTGTCAGTTACATGATTTATTAATGTGCCAGCATTTCACGTTTGCAATAGCTTTTTGTGCTTGCATTAACATGTGATCTTGCAATGTTAGTCACTTAAATATGTTACCCAGATTGACATATTTCCTAAATTTCATTGTTCTACACTAATTATTTTTTCCTTCCCTCTTTCCTGATGAGGCAACAGTTTGTTGCGAAAGCCTGAATTTTGTGTGTATGTTTGTGTTTGTTTGTGTGTCTATCGACCTGCCAGCGCTTTTGTTCGGTAAGTCACCTCATCTTTGTTTTTATATATAATTTTTCCCACGTGGAATGTTTCCTTCCATATATTAATTATTTTTTGGTGTTGATATTTAGTTTTCCATTAGCGTATATTGTTTCCCCCAAATACCTTATCTCCCTGTACCTTTACATACATATAATTTTAAGCAAACATTGTATACACAACACTGTGCTGTACCCATTTGCAGACTAAAACTACGACAAGTAAAGTCATTGAAGCTACTATCCTCACAGTTCAGCAGCTGGAAAGATCACTACCATAGCCTGTATACTAATGATCCCAAATGATTTACTCATCCATTTTAAGTGAATTCTATTACCAATTAAAATGTCATTTGCAGTAACAATAAACAAGGCTCAAGGTGAGACATTTAAATATGTTGAACTGATTTATGATCAGAGTGGATTTTGCATGGTCAGTTGTACGTTGCCCTCTCATGAACTGGTAATTCAAAAAACCACCTCGTACTCTCACCAGACAGTATTCAAAAAATTAAAATATTGTATATTCTGGAGTTTTGTAATTGTATTGTGTACAACAAATTACAAAAGAAACTTATGAACAATAAAAACCTAAAATGAAAATGAAGGAGTCCTTTTCATTCACATTCTAAATGATCTTTTATAATTTTGAGTTCTGTACCTTGGAAAGTGGTGAAAGTCACAACAGGAGCAGAAATTTGTGTCCGGGCACAATTTCCAGGGATACTCCAGATTAGGACATATATCCAGGTCCTATACATATTTAGCAATTATGAAACATTGGCAGGTTCGCTAGTTTGGCGTATAAGATACAAAAGCTTCTGGTGCATGAGGCTTGTGATCCAGGCAATGACATGGCACTAAAAGCAACAGACAGATGCAGATCCTAAAGTGGTGTTTAATATGGTTCTCAGGAAGTAACTCTCAGTACAACCAGTGTCGTAGCAAGATATTTAAATCCTCACTTTGTTTCTTACTTTCTCATAAATCAAATGCAGATAAAATTAAATGAAAGCAGCGACAAGGAATGGATAACATCTGTGTTTAAAATATATTGTGTGTGGAAGAGGGGCCTTTACACTATTCAGAGGACAAGCTGTATCAGAACTTAAAAATCCATTGTAGAACTTCAGTCTGTTATAGACTGAGTGAACTGTTTGTACTGTGCATGAAAAAGATGAAACTATTCCAGAATAATGCTAAAACCATCCAGATCCTAGAGGGCAACCAGTGGCCTGCGGGTCAGATCTGACCTGCAATTGGTTTAGATCTACATCTACGTGATTACTCTGCTGTTCACAATAATGTTCCTGGCAGAGGGTTCAATGAACCACCTTCAAACTGTCTCTCTACCATTCCACTCTCGAACGGTGCACTGAAAAAATGCGCCATGTGTGAGCCCTGATTTCTCTTTATTGTATCATGATGATCATTTCTCCCTATGTAGGTGGGTGCCAACAGAATGTTTTTGCAATCGGAGGAGAAAACTGGTGATTGAAATTTCATGAGAAGATCCCATCACAACAAAAAACGCCTTTGTTTTAATGATTGTCACTCCAGTTCACGTATCATGTCTGTGGCACCATCTCCCATACTTCGCGATAATACAAAACGATCTTCCCTTCTTTGTACTTTTTCAGTGTCATCCATCAGTCCCACCTGATGAGGATCCCACACCACACAGCAGTACTCCAGAATAGGGCAGACAAGTGTGGTGTAAGCAGTCTCTTTAGTAGACCTGTTGCACCTTCTAAGTGTTCTGCCAATGAATCGCAGTCTTTGGTTTGCTCCACCCACAACATTATGTATGTGATCATTCCAATTTAGGATATTTGTAATTATAATCCCAAAGCATTTAGTTGAACTTACAGCCTTCAGATTTGTGTGACTTATCATGTAATAGAAATTTATTGGATTTCTTTCAGCACTCATGTGAATAACTTCACAATTTTCTTTAATTAGGGTCAATTGCCACTTTTTTCTCCATACAGGTATCTTATCTAAATCATTTTGCAATTTGTTTTGGTCATCTGATGACTTTACAACACAGTAAATGACAGCATCATGTGCAAACAATCAAAGACAGCTACTGAGATTGTCTCCTATGTTGTTAATGTAAATCAGGAACATCTGTTACTACGAACTGTGGCCTTTTTGACAGGAAATCACGAATGCATTCGCACAACTGCGGCAGTGTTCCGTAGGCATGCAGTTTAGTTAGAAGGTGCTTGTGAGGAACAGTGTCAAAAGCCTTCTCGAAATGTAAAAATATAGATTCAATTTGATATCCCCTGTCCCCCTGTCAGTAGCACTCATTACTTCATGAGTATAAAGAGCTAGTTGTGTTTCACAAGAACGATATTTTCTGATTTCAATCTGGCCCATGGGACAAATCCAAAAATTACTCCTAACTGTTTGTTGAGTGGGATTGCCTACCTCAACACCGTATTTTGTTTTTCGAACATCTTTCTCATATTAACAGTAGTAAATAATTATTTACCGTTATGAACATATTAGAACACTGCAACTGTTGAAATTGGAGGTAATGTGTAATGAATTAGTTGCAACCAGTTGCTTTCATAGGCGTTTACTCCCTGGATGACATTTCAAGACTTGAACCCATCTTCAGATGTTTACATTTATCTATGTGTTGTGAACATTGTTTCTGAAGGAGATGCCTTGAACCTATCTTCAGATGTTTACATTTATTTACATGTTGTGAACATGGTTTCTGTACGAACAGCATCGCAGAATTTTGGATTGGACATTTCGAAAACAGCTGTTGTAATGTGGCATCAGTAAAGATACAGTGTTGATGACGCGCAAATAAAACTAAACATCTGATGATGGGGTGATCATAAAATGAACATACTCTCAAAACCATGTGTTTGGAGACATAATTTGTTGTCATGCCACCTCAGGAAAAGGGTGCAATTCATAGTGGTGCATTAACCCATAAACATTGACATCAAAAATGCTATAGTTTGACTTTAGGCGCTAGAAGCACTGCTGTTGCGTCACATGACGAAGTGGCTCATGAGTTCAAGTAAGCTTGTGTATCAGATCCACATATGAGCAGTGTGTGTCCATGCCTGACGTGGAGCTTTGTTAAATCAGAGAAAAAGGAAAATCAATGAGATAGACCAAACTGATTACCCAGATAGTAACTGGTGGAGAAAAACGATGACACACTGATATTTTTAGTTGCCAAATTCAAAGATTTCAAACAGTCCATGTAAAATAAACTACTAAATACTGATGAATTGAATTTCTGTAGAAACACTGTTTATGCTAGAGAGAACCATTGGGATAAACACTAAAACTGCTAAGGAAATTTCCACATTTTAGCAACATAAGAAAATTTGTAATTCTTCTGGCTGAGATGGTGTTTTTAACAGAAATAAATTTTGTACTTACATGATTGGACGTCACTTAAGGAATCGTGACGATCAGTTGACTCAGAGCTTATTCCGGTCAGAGCCGCCAGTGGTTGTGGTCATGTGTGCATGAGGTGTACTTGCTTCTGTGAATATGTGTGTGTGTGTAGCCATTCAGGCTATAACAGCCTGGTGTAAGTCTTATTCCCTTAGAAACTTGTATTACATAGTTTCAAACAAGTCAGAATCACCTGTACTTGCACCATGAACAGACATTATAGCCATAAAATAAATGAAACACTATGTGCAACATTCCTTTGGGCTTTGTTGATAAAACAGTAATAAATTGATTAAGGAACACAGTTTGAAGTGTTTCACTGTTAAAGTATCTTCCATTGCACATACTTTCATTACATGTTATCTATTGAATTACTTTTTGGTTAGTGAGGTAAATTAAATAAATTATTCATTCCGCAAAAGCAAACAGTAAGAATATTTTGTGAAGTAGATAGCTGCAGATCTTGCAAATCGATCTTGTAAGAGCTTTCAATTTTTACTCATTTCCACACAGGGTTAGTCCTTCGCAGTATGTAATGCTAATAACAGCAACCAGTTCCAGTGACATTTACACAAACAAAATGCAAGGTATAAAAGTAATGTCTGTCTAGACTTGCGTCAGGGTGGGATTGTATGTTGTGGTGCACAGGTCTTTAATCAGTTCCTGTCTGAAAGGAAGGAAGACTGAAAGAAAGAAACTGACAAACCTATAAATTCAAAAGAAAATTCAAATCAAATCTTACATTAGTCATCCTTTTCAGTGGATTATGTACATTAAAAAATTGAACATAACTGTCATCTACATGAAATTAGGTATGTTTTTGTAAACAGACCTCTGTTGTTACAAATGTAGGTAGCTCTTTTTCCATGATAAATATCAATGTTGCCAAATGGATACTCATCTAGCAAAATGAAATATACGGCAGCTATTTAAAATAATCTTGAAAGAAGCAGTTTTTTAAGTAATAGGTTTCCTAATAATTGCACAATATTAAATTTAGTCAAAAAACTACAAGTAGTTTATAGCAGATTAACAATACTTAATAATTAATATCGTTTCTCAATACTACCTCCCTGTTAATTCCTCAGCTGCAAATGTTTTTCTTTTTGAAATCTGGGGAATGCTGTGAATGAATGAAACAGATGAAGGTTGCTTCCAATATGTATTTCTTTAGGCTTTGTTGCATTGTTTGCTTGTTTTGTTCCAGGGTGTACTGAAAAGTAATGCCTCCAAATTTCTCATGTGAAAACTCATAAAACTTGTAAAATAAAACAAATGTTAATTAACATTCTACATCTTGGTTCTTCATGTCTGTATATTATATCTTAACAGTCACCCTGGTAAGAGGAACAAGTTTCTCCCAATGAGGGACCAGTTTGTTAATACCGTGACAGTAGAATATTGGCCTTTCTTAATGGAGCCATAACTTCACCTTTGCTTACACCACTTCATCACTATCAAAGTGAAGTCCTTGAAGGTGTTCTTTAAGTTTTGGAAACAGATAAAACTTACCAGCCAGATATTCCAGAACCAAAGAAACAGAGATGAAAATGCTGTTTGTCAATTATCTTGAATCCTTTTAGACACAAGTATTTTAGAAATAGAAAATGAAATCCTTTGACCACTACAAAATAGGAGATCTTGGTTATTTGTTTTTGGAGGTCTTGTGAATTCAAAATTTTAGGTAGTTTTGGGTCCATTAATGGTTTCAAAATCAGAATTTGGTCTCAAAGATGCCACAACATTCAATAAACATATTAATATTTGGAGAGTTGGGGGGAGAGGGTGATCTGTACAAGTTACACTAATTTTTCTCAGTTTGGGATCACTTTATTGAGTTTTAAAGTTTTGTACACTGTAATGTGCTGTAGGTCTGAAAGTTAACCTCTTGATTGAGATGGTGGTCAGTTTTGGCTCTGAAAAGACAGATGCATGAGGGAGTTGAGTGCCTATTACTCTAACAGCCAACCTCATCCAAAGCCAACTAAAACATTACTGTATTTATTTTATATTAAGCACAAACAAGCACATTACAAACTTGATATCACATGCCAACAGATACATTTAGTAAATACGACACATCGAAAATGTATGGAAGTAACTCTTGGATCACACACTGACTCGCAAACAGCATTTCGAGAATACAGGAATGAAGGTGGGAGCCAGAAGTAATATCCTTCGTAAGATCACTGGTAGTATG
Source organism: Schistocerca americana (assembly GCF_021461395.2). Taxonomy (NCBI): domain Eukaryota; kingdom Metazoa; phylum Arthropoda; class Insecta; order Orthoptera; family Acrididae; genus Schistocerca; species Schistocerca americana. The sequence continues at coordinate 713,526,774 of NC_060120.1, read as the reverse complement.
TGGGGCTCGTGAACATAAATCCTAAGAACGACAGCACGAGCAACATGTTACAGTGCTGCAGATTATGCGTGCACAGTTTGCTATAAATCCACCCATGCAATCATAATGTACTAGATAATAAACAAAACATGTAGGCTTCTTTCAGGTTGTCTGAAATCTACACCACTTGTAAAATTATTAACTCACCATGAAGTATCTGCTAACATGGAGAGAACAGATCAGGCTCATCAAGAAAATCATCCACTCACTACATGGACAAGTTCCAGCAGCCATGATGTTGAGGTCCAGTAGTAGCTTCCTCAAGACCACTCTAGTCTTGTAAAGAATAGCAGCCAAAGCATGAAAACAATTCTGCCTGGCCTCACCCTTCGGAAACCCTCCCACATGGGCATAAACAAAACTGGATCGTGTAGAGGTCACTCAACAGTCTTCATTCTGGGGTGGGGGAACACAATTCATTATCATTATCTTCCAGTAACCTATGTAGGTACATTGAATTTTATGATACCAGTGAATGTATAAATCTACAAAAAATAGTATCAAAAAATCAGTAATCAAAAAACCAAACCTCACTGCATTCTGGTACATAAATTTGCCTAGAAACCAAAACTCACTGCAAAAACTGCTTCACTGGGTTTATATAGCTAGAACAAAGTTAACTATTCCAAGAAATCAAAGTTCATAGTCAAAACTGGCATTGAAAATTTCACTTGTCCTACATAGCTAGAACAAACTCCCTGATACCCACAAACCATAAGTAAACACCATTAATTGCCAAACCAAAGAAAACAAAACTCTAGTCCATATGTAATTTTCATTAACAGTAACTTACATATGCAACTAAATCACAAGACACTACACCAAATAAAAATACTTCTTAAAAATATTACTATCCAACCAAAACCCACCTTACAAAAAAGTCTGATTTAGCAGAAAAAGGTAAAACTAATGAATGCATCTGAAGCCAGTTAAAAGAGATTGCCGTTTGTCAGAATCATAAGTACCATACTGAAATGTAGATAATAAGTACATCTACTAATATAAATCATTTAAATTTCCATACAGTGCACTGAAAATTATGTTTTAAGAGAAACACACAAAAATTGTATAGTAGGTGTTAGTGGGTAGCATTGACTAATTAGAAAAGATGAGAATGTAGCTGTTGATATGCCATCACACAAGCAGCTGAAAATATGCAGCAGCACAGGGAACTATTGTGCAGAATGCTGCAACATAAAACGGATTGTTGTGTAAATGCAAACTGTAGTGTTAGCTGCTTGTCTAACAACTATCATAGAAATAGGAATATTCTAAAAACACTCCAGCAAGGGTTTGAAACAGTCTCTTTAAGAGTGATAGCTGTGAGAGCATGACCGAGCTGTCATGTTCGTACCTAACCCAGACCTCAGGCTACCCAGCAAATCAATCCGTACCACACCAGTCTTTTCCCATTCATGTTAGTCAGCTTTGACATCCTGCTGTCCAACTGTAATATTGCAATCTAACCTGGACTTCAGGCTATACTGTAAATTGAGGTGACAAAAGACATTGGATACTTCCTAATATCCTGCCAGACCTCCGTTTTCCCGGCATAGTGCAGCAACTTGTGGTGTGGTGGACTCAGCAAGTGATTGGAAGTCCCCTGCAGAAATATTGAACCATGCTATATCTATAGCCATCCATTAAGTGTTGCTGGTGGAGGATATTCTGCACAAACTGACCTCTCAATTATGTCCCATAAATGTTCATTGCAGTTCATGTCAGGCAATCTGGATGGCCAAATCATTCACTCAGATTGTTCAAAATATTCTTCAAACTAGTCGTGAACAGTTGTGGCCCATTGACATGGTGCATTGTCATCCACAAAAAATTCTCTCATTGTTTGGGAAAATGAAGTCCATGAATGGCTACAAATGATGTCCAAGTAGCTGTGCATAACCATTTCTAGTCAGTGATTGGTTCAGGTCCATGTGAACACAACCCACACCATTATGGAGCCACCACCAGCCTCCACAGTGCTTTGTTAACATGTCTTTATAGGTCTTGCCACACTCCAGCCTTGCCATCAGCTCTTACCAACTGAAATCAGGATTCGCGTGACCAGACAACAGTTTTTCAGTCGTCTAGGGTCCAACTGATATGGTCACAAGCCCAGGAGAGGCATTGCAGGTGATGTCGTGCTATTAGCAAAGGCACTTGCATTGGTTGTCTGCTGCCATAATCCATTAATACCAAATTTAACCATACCCATCTAATGGTTACATTTTTCATACGTCCCGAATTGATTTCTAAGGTAACGTCACGCAGTGTTGCTTGTTTGTTAGCACTGACGACTCTACGCAAATGGCACTGCACTCTCGGTCGTTAACTGAAGGCTGTCAGCCACTGGGCTGTCTGTGGTTAGAGGTAATGTCTAAAATTCAGTTTTTTTGGTATACCATTGATCTAAGAATATTGAATTTCCAAAATGGAATGTCTCGTGCATCTAGCTCCAAGTACAAGTCTGCATTCGAAGTCCGTCAATTCCCATTGTGTGGCCATAATTGTGTCAGAAACCTTTTCACGTGACTACAAATGACAACTCCACAGATGCACTGCCCTTTTATACCTTGCATATGCAATACTACTACCATCTGTATATGTGCATATCACTGTCTCAAGACTTTTGTCACCTCACTGTAGATCTGGCTGTTATAATAGTCAGCTTTCTTGCATTTATGTTCATTGGCTTCATAAAATCGCAACCAAACTATATCAGTCCAAATTGCAAATTAATCTAGACCTCAGTCTGTATTACAAATCCGTCTGTACCGTAGCCAGTTATTTTCGATTCACATTTTTTGCATTTGCTAACTCGCAACCAAACTATAACATTCCAGTTTAATCCAGACCTCTGACTATGCTATGAATTACCGTGTCACCACATCCACATTTCTTCTGTGCTAATTTGCACATTTACTGAAAGATATGCTACATTCTTCGGTTTGTGGCACTAGTTTCTAAATATTTTGCAAGAGATGTTATTGAAGTCTCCAGTTAGCATTGCTGTCTCACCTCTGGTCCAGACTAATACTTCAGTTTAGTCAAAAAGCCACCATTCATTAACAAACAAAACTCTAAGAAACTAAAAAAATCCACCCACTCTCCCTAAACCACCACCTGTCCTCCGAAAACGACTCACCCAGCAACTTAAAAAAAAAAGCAAATAACACTAAAATTGACACAAATAAGATCATCATATAGTCTTTCAAAATAAACAAGAATAAACAAAATCTGGCAGCAACTTTTGTCAGCTTTGTGCACTTGCCATATTTATAGCAATGCATATATTCAGCTAGCACACCATAGAGCTGCAAAAACTTAATGATGCTGGTCATATCATTTCCAGAGCAACTACTAACAATTCCAAACCATAAAACAAAGTACTCTTCACTTTCTAACTTCAGCTGCAACTAATGACTAAAAAAAGATAAAACATGACAAATTATTATAAAAACATTAAAAGTCCACACTAGAGTGCACCTCCATATATTACCAAAAACCTTCTTCAAAGTCGCCACCCAGCCATGATGTCACACAACACTATATCGTAATATCACAAGTTAAATCTAAGCCCTGATACCGTATGTTTCAGTTGACTCCAAACTGTTGTACCAATTGTCTTTTTATCTTGACACATTGTTCAGTTGTTCATTAAATATCCCTATTTACTTTTCACATAAAATTCAGTGTAATGTATTTCCAACATGCAATGTGCACCATTTGTGGTATGGTCAGCTCTAAGTTCTTTCTTTTGTAATAAATTTGAGGGAGTCTGCCTGAGTGCATCACTGAACCCAAGATACCTCTGAGTAGATTTTTCTGTGGTAATGAAGTGTAAAAAATTTTATTACTGACATGTACTGAGGGCAAATCTGACTTTCTGTGATGAGGACCAGCTATCATCACCAATTACTTAATTCTGTGGAAGGAGAAAATGTCAAATGTCATGGGGCTATGTGTTCCAACACACTATTCCCTGCAATCTTCCACAGTCCAATGGTTAATGCTGCTAGCTGCTGATGCAAATGTTCTAGGTTTGATTCCCAGTGCCCACCTGTGATTTTTCTGTAGCAGAAAATCCTGGAACGGAGCCTAACCAGCTTCATCAGATCAGATGGGAAGCTGCTTGGATAAACAAACAGTGAAAATAACAGGCAGGCCGCAAGGCTTGCACCAAGTTTGTAACCACATGCATTTACTACTGGCTGTCAGAGCCTGATTCTGATTGTAGTTTTGCACTCATAGTGCATTAATGTTGGTGAATGCCCAGTCATCAGATTTTATTTTGTTACTGACATAACTCTCCAAAGCTCTTCTTGCCACAAGGTCTTTGAAGTAACTTTAACTGACAAGTGATCTGTTTTCACATCACCGTGTACGTCCTCATAAAATTGTTTTAAGGTGCAACAACTACATAAATACTCTGGTATCCAAAATTAAAGCAACAAACTACTATTTCCCTGTCCTGTGTCTAATTCACAATATAATCATTCAGACTGTCAACAGATGTTGTTACGATAGTGTTCTGCACGGAAGATGGCATTCCTATCAACAGACAACTGCGCCAGCAATGATGTCAGGGCACCTATCAAGCAGGGTATTGTTTGCAGGGTAGTCCCACTCCCACAATCGCTGTGTACAGTCACAGACAGTGCAGTGTGACACAGAGAAGATGCCTACAGACTCTCTGGTGTGGAGGGCCACAGAAAGAATGGAAGCAGAAGATTCACAAACTGATGTGGCCCAGTGGCTTAATGTGAATTGTTCTGTTCTTTCCCAGAAGAGGTAACAGTTTAAAGAGACTGGAACTGTTTCCCAGAGACCAGGACAAGGCAGACCATGTGTGACATAAGAAAGAGTGGACCATTATTTGGCTGGAACTGCATGATGGAACCACCTTAATACTGCACTGCAACTGGCATCTGACCTCACAGCATCTCCTGGACGTGTTGCATTGAGGCAAACGGTGTACAGAAGGCTTCAGAAGAGTAGCTTTTATTGTTGGAGACCTGCAGTCTGTTTACCTCTGGCATGTCTTCACAGAAGAAAACGTCTAGAGAGGAGCAGTCAGCATGCTACCTGGATGGTCGATTGTTCTTTTCACAAATGAGTCCCGTTTGGTCTGGAGAGCGATTCTTGATGGATTCACATCTGGAGGGCATGTGGAACACGATTTCGGGACCCAAACATTGTGGAAAGAGACCAATACTGAGGAGGATCCATAATGGTGTGGGCAGGGGTTATGTTGACCATTCGAACACCTCTTCCTGCAATTGTATGGGTGAATCAGCAAGATTTAACTGCTGTCAGGTATCGTGAGGAGATCTTGGGGATCTCATGCACTATTGTTGCAAGGTGCTGTGGGGACAGACTTCATATTGAAGGACGATAATGCTCGACCTCATAGAGCATGCGTCGTTGATGTTTTTTTGGAAACAGAGGATACTGCATGCATAGCGTTGCCTGGTTACTCTCCAATTTGAATCCCATAGAGCATGTCTGAGATGAATTAGGGAGATGGGTTGCATCATGTCAGCATCAACCAACCACTCTCCAAGTCTCGCGAGCAGCTCTGCAGGAAGAATGGGCACTATTTCCTCAACATGAGCTGGATGACATCCTTTACAGCATGTCCCATTGTTGTCAGGCCTGTATTGGTGCCATAGGTGGTAACATCCCATACTGAGCATATTAACCAGTTGTCAGAATGTGTGTGCAAATCCGTTAAGATGAACAAAAATGAAGAAAATTTTTGTCTCCTATTATGCATGTTGCAGTTGATAACACTCTGTAGTCTTTACACTGTTTCTACTTTACAATCACCTGTTTGTACTGCTTTGTGGCAAAATAAACACAACCTTGCAAAATTTCCTTTTGTTGCTTTAATTTTGGACACCAGTGTAGTCAAAAATTTATGACAATTTGCTTTTAGTGGATGAAAATGTTCCGAATCTGGTTGACAGAATGGAAGTTTATTTTAATATCCTTGGCCCTCATCATCATCATCAGTTCTACTTACAATGAGAAACAGGAACTGCAAATGTTTATCTCTCTATGTTCTCTCTTTCTCTTTCTTTCTTTCTTTCTTTCTTGTTCTCTTTGTTTTCTAAAGTGTGACAATGTGAGTATGCTGCCGTAATGAAATTTCACTGTCGTAAGCACCATAGCAAAGAGATGAGCTCGTAGCCTGGTGAACAATTATTTCAGTCCCTGCTACAATAAACCTGGTTTATAACTTTACACTTTTCATAAGTGACTATGACAATGAGTGCAGAATTATGCTCTAACGAACAACCTGAATTGTTGTTTCTCACAATCTTTGTTGAATCTTTTCCCTACAAAAATAGCCTTTTAGCTGACTATTACTGCTTGTGATCTAACATTTAAATTACACATACGAGCTATACAGTTACATGCTTTGTAGTAAGTGTGGAAAGTGAAGTGGCAAACGCTGACCAACATTTGTAGTGTGCGTGGTTAGCTTTGTTGTTGTCTGAACACATACAGCTCATCTGTAAAATGTGTTATATATGTTGCGTAGAAATTCTGATGATTGAGTTAGGCAAAAAGCCTGGGGATCACACATATACATGCAGATTTGATTTTATTCAAACATGAATAATGTCTCCACATTTGTTGTTTTCATCTTTCAGGTAAAGATGCAGCACTAGAAGCAGTCCGACTTCAGCTTGATTCACAGAATGAATCCCAGCCAACAGAAGATATGTGCAAAACATGTTCTGAGTATGGAGAAACTGAAAATCATATCCAAGTGGAGGAATACCATAAGAAGGTACAGTTCACAGTTTTAAATCCAAGACGTAAGAAAATGCGTAGAAAAGAGTAGATCACTGTTTACGTAATTGAGGAGGCAGTGAATAGTGGACCTTGTGCCACTATTGTCACCTGAGACTGCCATCTGACTGGGCCAAGTAGCACTCTTGAGTAGGGCAGCTAAATGAGTTGGAGGGGGACCTTAAAGTGGAGAGGGGAAGGAATATGAAAGGTGAACCAGCAAGTAGCTTTGTGTAAGGGCAATTTGGGGGATAGAGACTGCAGACAGTAAGTTGAAGTTGTTGGTCATTACTGAAAGAATTTCTACTCTATCAAGCCACAGTTGGATGTTGTGTGTGGCTGGGATTAAAAAATTTCACAAATCATGTAGAATGCGGGTGTCAAGGATTTGATGGATATAACTAGGGAGACAGATTCCATAGAGAGGTTTTGGGAAGGGCTTTAGTGATACAAGAAGGAACTGCAGTTAAAGTCATGATCAGTTTTGCAATGTTGAAGGGCAGTTTTTTCTACACTAACAAGCTATGGGAAAAGACCAGTTAGTAACTATGTTCCTAAGCATTATGAGTAATACATTGTGACTGACTTTAGCAGCTGCTTCACGAGCAATAACATTTGAATTCTCTCCACCTTTGTGTATGCCTTTGGAACTTAATCTTCCACTGTCCCAGTCCCCACTTCCCTCCCCCATTTTCCTTCATTACATTCCTACTCTTTTGTCGACATATCAGGCTTTCATTCCCTTTCTCCTTTCTGTATCATTTTTTTATTATGTCATCCCAGCCCCACCTCTACATGATTGAGGAAACTTCTCCAGTCAGATGACAGCACTGAGAGCCGAGAGAGAGAGAGAGAGAGAGAGAGAGAGAGAGAGAGAGAGAGAGAGAGAGAGAAGCAAGCTTCATCTGTATTTATTTATATGTTGTGATTCTATTCCAAATTTTCTAAGGAATGATCCCCTCTACCACCTCCACTGCCACGATTGCCACAGCCACCGACGACACTACCACACGTTTCTAGTGTCAAAGCATAGCAATTATCCAATCTTTAAATTTGGCAATTGTTTAGTATTGTAAGTTAACAGAAAAAGAATGACGCAGTGCACAGTTACAAGGAGAAAGAATTTGGTTTCTAGTGACATATTTTAAGAAACATTAAGAGTTGTATCCTCCTTGGCTGTTTCAAATGGATGAACAGTGTGGTAGTTATGCAGAAACGAAGAGACTTGTACAAGACTAACACTGAGAACAATATCATACCAATCTTCAGACTAAAAACTGCAAGCAAAACATCCTTTCTCATCTGTCCCACAAATTAGATACTTGACTTTCTCAGGAATGTATCTGATGATGTTCGTAAAATTTCTCACTTTACATAAGAGTGAAGCTAGTCTCATTCAAAAAATAGAAAGACTAAAATTTCCCAGTAGTCAAGCTCATTGAGCTTATCATCTTTATAGGAAGTGGTGAATGAGAATTTGAGAGAGAACATAAAATGTAAGTGTGTCAAAATAGTTACAAAAACTGCACCATCAGAGGTACAATAATCCTCCATGGTCAGTCTTTCACTGATTCAGTGATATCAAATACTCAAATTCTCTGTGCCATGAAATCCAGTCTGGATAATCAGCAACATTTTTAATACACAAAAATATTTTTTATTTTTACAAGAAGAGTTGTGAGATTGCTAATTGCTCCTTCTGTCACATTCATTTTGTATTTTAGTATTATGTCAATAATGTCTTCATCTACAGTGATCTCAGTGGTAATGTGTTAAACTGGAGCAAGCTGAAATACCTGCCATAATTTGCCTAACCCAGGAAAAGGAGTATCAGTATTTGGTGTCAAGTCAATAAATTCTTCACAGGCTTAATTTGGGAGTATCAAATTGACACTCAGCATTGTTTTCTGAGGGCAAAACATTGCTGTAGACATTTATACATTCACCTTACAATAAGGTCTGGCCCGACAGCCATTCTACCATGCAGTTTGGAGTGTTACCAGTGCCTGTAAACTTTGGAGATGGGAGTTTATTTTATAGCATTTACTTCCCTCCTGTCAGCAACTATGATTTATCTCTTGCTAATCTGTAACTAAAGTGTGCCATGGGTTTGTTTATGAAGTAATTTCACAATTGAAATATACTGTAGTATATATTTTCTTACGTTAAAGACTTTATTATTTTTAAAAAGAAATGCTTATTCACAGTTTGTGTGTCATTGTGTCATACTAATGAGAGAGTTCCTGTTTCCTGGTTTAGATATGCATTTGTTGTATATTTTTCAGATGCTTGAGTTCAAGGCTGCATTGGAACAGAGGGATAATATTGTGCAGAAATTGTCAGATTCACTAAAAGATGCACTAAGAAGCCGTGATGAGTTACAGTTAAAAGGAGAACATCTAGCTCTTGAAGTAGCATCATTAAATCACCAGCTTCAGTCTACAAAGGAACTTATACAGTATCAGCAATGGAACACAGGAATCAAACCTGATGATTATATTCTACTAAAAAATGAGGTGATATTTGTAATGCAGTTGTCCAGATTTGTTTAACAAGTTTTCTATGTGTTAGATTTTCTGTATGTTACAAAGATAAACATAACATATGGCTATGATAAAACTTAGATTGGAAAACTGATAGTGTTTCATCTTTCAGCACATTAGTGTTGTGGAACAGGAATACCGTATTTACTCGAATCTAAGCTGCACTTTTTTTCCGGTTTTTGTAATCCAAAAAACCACCTGCAGCTTAGAATCGAGTGCAAAATAAGTGGAAGTTCTGAGAAATGTTGGTAGGTGCCGCCACAACTAACTTCTGCTGTCGAATATATGTAGCGCTACACAGGCATGCTTTGCAGGCACAAAGATAAATACTGGCGCCAAAACCTCTGCGGTAAATAAATTTAAAAAAAAAAGGTGGAAGACTAGCTTTTTTTTCCTCAGCCCCGAGTTTCGACCACTGCATTTTCATACATTATCCATCGAAGTAAATACAAATTCCGTATTGTTCATCTTCGAATGTTGCAGCGTGTTAATGTACTACGAAAATCTGACTGGCAAGACTGTTAGGGATGTTTGTGTCAATATGGCCAACTCTACGTTCTGAATTTTTTCCTACCTGTGAGAAGAGAATGGTTGCTAATAGGAACTTTTGTGAATTGTGAATCACATGCAGTATTCTCTTCACCATAAGAATAATACAAATATAAACATTTTGCCATGTATTCTTTCGTGTTTGCTGCTATCTCATTTAAATTCTGTCTGCCTAATAAACTACGAAACTAGAGTGAGACAACAGCAAACGCGGAAGAATATACATATCATGTCATGTTTATATTCATATTATTCTTATGCCTAATAGTGATACAGTCAGAAATGAAACACGGCAATTGACTAGATTTTTAAATCTAAGTTGACTCTAATATCTGTGCAGAATGTAATGTACTAAAGAGGCGTCTGAAAAAATTTTCAAACGGAGAAAAATTTTCGCTAAACTCTCGTTCAGAACATCTTCTATCATACGCAGTCTATTATTTGGTTCTTGTTGATCATTATCAAAGAAAGCAGCAGTGTAAGTAACAACAAATAGCAGTTTCCCCCCCCCCCCCCCCCCCCCCCCCTCTCTCTTCACGCAGCGGTAGCATTCACAAAAGCAAGCCATGCCGCGATCGGCGACAGGCCGTAAACACTCATTATCAGAATGCGACAAACAATGCATGACACAGTACAGTAATGCATCTTGAGCTTAGAGTGACGTAAACACCTATAACAAAGAGAATGGCACTTATCAGATCAAAGAAAAATAAGCAATCAATTCAAACCAGACAAAGTACGTGAAAAAGGAAGGGTACCTGTATAAATACGGACAGACACATAGCAATGGCTACCTGGTTAAGCTTAACTGCTAAGCTTACGTCTCTAACCAAACTACTGTAGTTGTATCGTCATTCATTCGACCTAAATTGTGTCTCATATTACAATGGACCAACTTTGTTTCTATTTAGAGGTGCGGCCTAAAACTTTTCTCTCCCCTTGAATTTCGAGTCTCAAATTTCAGGTGTGGCTTAGATTCGGGAAAATTTTTTTCCCCTAATTTTGAGCCTAATTTCTCAGGTGCGGCTTAGATTCGAGTGCGGCTTAGATTCGTGTAAATACGGTAACTTGTTGCAGTTTTCTGAGATCTTACACTTATTCACACAATATTTCCTGCAAGTCAGGTTCAAGGAAAGCCATTAGAAGTGAAACACTCCAGATTTTGAAGCACAAGTAATTTGGTTTTATGGACAAACGGTACACCCTCTGTGACTGCGTAGTGTCTGATCTGCACAGATAGGTGTATTCTCATCCCTTGTGACTGCATTGCTTCATAAAATGGAAAAATTTTGTATTGTGATTATGATGACACAGGGGTAAATTATGTAATAAGCACTTATATTTTAATATTTTGTATGTGTGGAAAGGCAGAGGGGGGTGGTGGGTGTGGGTGTGTGTGTGTGTGTGGGAAGGGGGGGGGGGGGAGAGAGGTGAGGTGGGCAGGGAGGAGGCAGAGGATTGTGAAAAGAAAAAAAAAAGTGCTAGGCTGGAGATGAGGAGATGAGTAGATTGTGTTGGGGGCAGAGCTGGGGTGAGGTGAAAGATGATGAACAGAGAGAGAGAGAGAGAGAGAGAGAGAGAGAGAGAGAGAGGTCTAGCTTTTGTTGCATATACGTCTAATCCTATTAGCAACACATTTTGGAGACAGTATGCACATATATCGCTAAATTTACCTACAAAATTATATTGGTGTGTGACTTGTAGATCACAGGGTATGATGCCACATACACTGAGGTGCGTGAAAAACTGCCACATCATGTGTAACAGTTATATATATTACTTCTTTGCTACTAACTCTATTCATGACATCTCTCTCTAACAGTATCCACATATGCTGCTGAATGTACTTACATAAATATATCATTGTATGACACACAGTTAAAGAGAAAATGCTGGATGGAATGTAACAATATTGTGAAAAGGATGTTGCTACTCACCATATAACAGAGATGCTGAGTCGCAGATAGACACAACAAAAAGACTGTCACAAAATAAGCTTTCGGCCAACAAGGCCTTTGTCAGCAACATGCACGCACGCATGCATGCAACTCCCTCACACGAGACCACAGTTTTTCATAGCTGAGGCCGGACTCTTGCTTCAGCTGCCAGAGACTGTGGTCGTGTGTGTGTGGGGGTTGCATTTGTGTGTGTGTGTGCGCGTGTGTGTGTCTCCATCTGTCATCTATTTTTTACAAAAGCCTTGTTGACCAAAAGCTTATTTCGTGAGAGTCTTTTTGTTGTGCCTATCTGCGACTCAGCATCTCTGTTATATGGTGAGTAGCAGTTATCCTTTCCATAATATTGTTACACAGTTGAAGAGATATGATGTCACAAGCACTGAGATAAGTGTAAAAATGCTACACTGTGCTTGAAGTTTTAATACATATATTCTTTACTACTAAGGCACTCCTACAGTCAAGTCAACTTAAGGAAGTCCCTGACAAATGGCAGTGCTTTTGACAGCTCTCAACTGTGAAGTGCAAATGGCTGCAGGTGAAACTGGTATCCATCTATAGAACTATAGAGACATTTACAGAACCGTGTTGCAGACATGTGAAGCAGCTACGCTTAGCATGCAGAAACTTCATCTGGATATTGTACTTATACATTTATGTATTATGTATATTTTTTTGTACAACTGTTTCATAATTTCAAAGATGTTTTTCACAAATCCATGGTAATGATATCTTTTTGATACTTCACTGCAAACACAGTTCATTTTTTGTTTTCGTTTCTAATAGAAAATTGGCAAAATCAATGCCTAGTCAGTGCCATTTTATTGTCTAGTATGGTGCACATAAAATAATCATGATTTAAGCCTAAGTTGTGAGGGTTCTGATGTTGGAATAGTATGTAGTAGTGGTTGTAAAGCTAGTGGCTACTACTGTAATAAACTGTTGTAGTGTAAGTCATGTGTTACAACAACTGTTTATTACAAAGCAAGTCACAAATATTAAGTACACAGAACACTTATAACCAAGATCCACTCGTTGTTTTACAACTATGAACCCTGGGTCTTACCACTGTGGAATGACTTAATGACACAGATAATATTACTATATGTGTAACCACAAAGGAGAATAACTGTGTGTAGCCCCCTGAGCAGGGGGAGCAGCATTTTTCAGTAGTTGCAGGGGCAGTGGACTGATCAGACCCAGTAATGTTAACTATAATGCCCGTGCTATTTGAAACTGCAAAGGGGTAAAAGTAAGGGGAAACTGTAGCCATTAGATTTCCGTAGGCTCTGCAGCTCTTGTGTTCCGTTTACTCTCCTCAGTCTTGAGCTTAAATTTTGCGAATAAAAAGTATTTGTTGGTGGTTAATGCATTGTTCTGGGACAGAATAAGGCTAAAATACAAAATTTTAAAAATTGTAGTAATTCACCAAAATATTAGGAGATGTAGGACATTGGACATGAGGACATGTTACATCAGGGCTCCATTGTGTTTTTATCCTAGTCATTACATGTTTTCAGGAATTGCTTCAACAGATTCTTATTATAAACTGGCAACTGAAATACATAATAATACTGATGTAAGTACCTCAAAATGTTATTATTATATAGTAATATATGAAAAAACATTATTATTAGAAGGAAAGTTGCTACTCACCATATAGAGGAGATGCTGAGTCACAGATAGGCATAACAAAAAGATTTTCACAATTATAGCTTTTGACCATTAAGGCCTTTGTCAGTGACACACACCAACACACACCCACACACACACACACACACACGTGTAAGGTGAGTTAATGCTGTCACGTTGTCACCAGATTTTCATCACAGTTTTGCTCCACACTATGGGAAGGTAATCTAACCCCCCCTTACCTACATCTTATGCTTCTGCGACAAAGGTCAGAACTGCGGTGCCTAGCATTGAAATCATGCAATTTTCTTATGGAAGGCCAAAGAAAACAATTTGATGACACCGCTGCTCGTAATCAACGTGCAAAGGCCTCAAGGGGTGTCATAAAGAGCATGAATCAAACCACCCCTTCCCATGAGGCATTCATTTGTGCACATTTTACATTTGAAAATGACAGTTTGGAGTGTGATGTGCAATATGGTTAGGTTGGTAACCTTTGACACTACTGACACCCCCAGAATGATTCTTCCTTTCTCTAAGGACATAAGGGGTTGCAGTCCAATTGAACATGATGTCATCCCCCTTTGGAATGTAACCTGACAACAATTTTTGCTTTGGTATACAGGATGATACCACTAGGAACTGTTCAAAACCATTTGATGAAATCTGAACGTAAACCAAAACAGGAAAGGTCCTTTTTCACATCCTCCTGTGATGAATGCATGGGTGGGGTGCAGCATTGACACATGTGTGAATAAAAATACAAAAGGAACCTGTAAGACACTGCAGTTTGGTAGCACCTCGGTGCAACCTGCAAACCTGTCGATGCACTTTGCAAATATCTCTTCATTGAGGCACCAATCTCTACTCGTCAGAGGGATAGGCAACTCTTTTGACACCCTTAGGCTTTGCATACAGTCAGCAGACACTACTGTTGAGAGGGTTGCTTTCTGCCACTAAGGCTGTTATTGAATTGCCGAAATGGGATGCTGGGAGGGGCTGGGGTGTCTGAGAGAGACATTTTGCTATTTTATTCATGCACATGTCATTGTCACACAACCTGGTGCAAACGTCACATAAGGACACTAAAAAGCATAAGCACACTTTTCTGCTTCCAATCATGTTTGGACTTCGTTGAATGGTTTTGAACAGTCCTAGTGGATCTACTACGTATACCAGAGCAAAAATTGTGGTCACAGTACACTCCAAAGGGGTGAGATCATGTTCAATAGGTTTGCTGCCCCTTGGTTCCTTAGAGAAGGGTTGAATCATTCAGAGGGTGCCAGCAGTGTCAAAGGTTGTCACAAACATTGTCCTGTTACACATCGTAACTTCGTCCTCACCACTTCCACAGTGGTGTTCTGCCATCCAACCAGTGTATGCATTATCCTTGTCCATCCCTATTGCACTCCACCATACCCCCCTCCCCCCCTCCCCCCCTCCCAACCCATGTCCCTACAATTGACCTAGATCCTCCTAGTACCATCTACTCATTCTGTCACAGAAATCTCCTATCCCATCAAAGACAAGGCCACTTGTGGAAGCAACCATATGATCTTCCAACTTGTCTGCAACCTCTGTGCCACTTCAATGTGGGCATAACAACTAACAAGCTGAAACTTCCTGGCAGATTAAAACCATGTGCTGGACCGAGACTCAAACTTGGGACCTTTGCGTTTCGCGGGCAAGTGCTCTACCATCTGAGCTACCCAAAGATTTGCCCGCGAAAGGCAAAGGTCCCTAGTTCGAGTCTCGGTCTGGCACACAGCTTTAATCTGCCAGGAAGTCTCATATCAGTGCACACTCCACTGCAGAGTGAAAATCTCATTCTGTCAACTAACAAGCTGTCAGTGCACATAAATTTCCAATGCCAAGCTGCATCCAAGAGACAGTGGGACCACCTGGTTCCTGACTGTGCCATCCAATATTATGTGCTTGACTGCAACAACTGTGCCATCTGAATTTTTCCCACTAACACTAGATTTTTTAAGTTATACAGGTGAGAACTCTCCCTGCAATATATCTGTTGTTCTTGAATCCCCTGGTCACAACCTTCACTAGTCCCTGTCCTCTGTCTCCTTCCCTGTACCCACTCCAGTCCTATACATGCTCACTATCCTCCCGGTGCAACTGCATAGTCTATTCCCCTTCTCTGTTTCTCATCTCTCCCCTTTATCCCTAGCACAACCTCTCAATGCTGCACCTACTAGCCCATTATCCTGCATACACCACATCCCTGCACCCCCCCCCCCCCCCCAAACACTAGCACAAGTAAACAGAAGCATCTTTCTTCACTCCTACCATGCTATCCCTTATGCCTTGTGCTTCCTCTGTACTCCCACTACCAACTCCAGCAAAGACCACTGCTCACGTCAGATGCAGCCATAGTCAGGTGTTAGCAACCAGAGATATGAGTGGCCTTGTGTGTGTGAGTTGTACTTGTGTGAATACGTGAGAGTTTTGTTGTCTTGTGTCAGATGAACGACTTAGTACCGATAGCCGAATAATATCTACATCTTTTTCATTGTGCCTGTCTGCCATTCGATGTCTCCTCTGTGGAGTGAGTAGCCATCTAGCGCTTCATATTGCTGTTATTCCACCCTGGGTTTTACAGCATTTCTTGTCATCATATTTTAGATATATGCCATCTGGACACCTCTAAAAAGTTCTGAAGTGTGAGTAGTGCTCTTAGTGACAAGAAATGACAAGTTCATCATCCAGTAGTGGAAATTATATTTAATTAAGATAACTTTGTCACAAATAATGTTCTTACTCCCCTAAACATTAAATTCTGTTTAAAAAAGCTAAGGGCTATATTTCATTTAGTTTCTTGAAAACTTGGACTTTGTATTTCTATTACACTTATAATAAATAACAGCAATAATGGTTCAGTGCCAATCAACAGTGCATACTGACTCCAGACAATATATTATATAGTTTCATATTTTAAAAGTTAATTTTGTTCCATGCAGTATTACCATAAACTAGCGATGCACTCTGTCTCCCTTCTTCCCTCCTCTCTCCATCCACGTGCAAATGATACTGCCTCCAACTCTCATCTCTCTCCTACAACGTAAGACAGTGTCTGTTCTTTTTGCCCTGTGGTGTGCAATCTCCAATAAAATAGTCCATAAAAAGTGATGTAGGTATATGTGATTGTAAAAGCAGCCCATGACAACTGAAAGTTATTTATTTTGCTTTTTATCCATGTACTAAAGCAACTTGTTTTCCCTTTAGTTCCCAGACAGACTTACAGATTGCCCAGAAATGCCATATGTACAAAGTACATGTAGTACAAAATTTTAAGTGAGTGCACATGATGGAGATATGATCCTGTGAAATGTGTAGTGATGTTGTAAATTAAGGGACTGGTTACGGTTTATTTTTGCTTTTATTTTCATGTGCATTACTCTGATGTTACTGATCTTATTAGTATAAGATCCCTTCATTACTTAGTTTTGCTGCATATCACCTTTAGATCTAGAAAGGAGGAGAAGGAGAAGTTTGAGTTTCTGGAAATAAAGACTATAAGTATAAAATAGCAACAAGCAGGAGTCAATACAGTTATGAAAGGAATTAAAAGAAAGAAGTGCTGTGTACTTAGTAATATACCTTGAATAATTTACACATTGAGTTTAAAGTCCTGCATTTGATATGTTACATTCCATCCAGGATTTTCCATCGTATATCATACGTCTTAAGTAGTCATGTTCTGTTTAACCTATTGCATCTGTCTGGGTATCTATTTGAATGAAGATATAGTGGTGTTACAGCAGAATGCTCTGGTTTTCATTGAAAGATGCAGCCAGACACACAACCACCTCACTTTAGACCACGATCTCATAATGCAGGGGAACATGAACAGATATGCCGTGGATCAAATGTAGACCAGAACTACTTGAAGATTATAGTTAAAAACCTTAAACATGTCATACAGCTCTAAAAAATGTGTGTGTGTGTGTGTGTGTGTGTGTGTGTGTGTGTGTGTGTGTGTGTGTTTTGATTTTAGTCTTTCACAGAAAAAGTGGCTATTCAGCTTCCTCTTTTGCTCCCAAAACCTTTTCATTTTTTTGGACTGTGCCCGTTCTTTGTTGGTTATAATGTATTTTTTCATTTAAATGGTATTAGTTTGAGACTCGTTTCAGCTTCTAAGAATTGTCTTTTCTTTTCTGTTCTCATTGTTGCAGTGTTATATTTAATCAATTTAAGTCATACCAGATCTCTTTGAACAAATTATCCCTGGTTTTATTTTTCCAAAATTGTTTGTCTGTTATTGGTGTGCTGCTCAACTTGAACAATGTTTTGCTTTTGTATGTTGCTTCAGGCTTAATAATGGAGTAGGACTGTTTAAATTTGGCCTTCATTGCAAGTGTTCTCTTCTTGTAGGTTGGCCAGGTATTTCATTGTGCTTGCTTTGATTTAGTTGTTCTGCTTTCTGTTGTTGGTTTCTTGTTTGTGTTCCCGGTTGTTATCCACCAAGATATTTTAACTTACGTACAATCTTACTTTATTTGTTGTTATTTAGTTGAACAGTCTGTGTTTCAACCTTCATGTTTGGCATCATTTCCATTTCTTCAAGTGAAATTTGCAATCTAACTTGTGCTGCTATTTTTTAAACTACTCCATTTTGAAATTTAGCCTCTTCTGCATTAGTTATCAGTAGTGCAAGATTGTCTGCAAATGCCAGGCAATTAACTTTGGTGTTTTTTTCCAATTTTGATGTTTGGTTGACATTTCTTATTCCATTCTCTCATGACTTTCTCCAGTGCACAGTTAAATAGTAATTGTGAGAGACCATCACTTGGGTGATGGCCGGTTTCAATATGAGTGGCTCAGTATACTTAACCTATAAATTTACAAGATTGTACTGGGAGTAATGCCTCCACATTTTTTATTCTGTTCTCAGTATCAGTTGATGTTAGGTTAGTCTACTTTCCTGCTTCGCTGATGCAAGTTGCAGCCCTCTGCCACTAGAGGGATCCCAATTGTAGCATGAAACATAGCATTGTGCAACATAATTATGTCGGCACATGAGAAACAGTGTGCTGTAATTGAATTCCTGACTGCAGAAGAGTTCATGCAAACATGGTGTTTTTTGACAATGAGATGATAAAAACAATAGAAGTTGAAACAAACATGTATGCAGGACTAAAATTTTGCGAAATGAATAAGAAATAGTCTATGAAAAGGAAGTCTGTGTGGCAACAGTAGTCAATAGTAAAGGTACATAAAATGTACTTGTTTTTCTCTGTTATTTAGCGTATGAGTGCAGTGAAGTTGCCAAAAATAAGTGACTAGTGGTCAAAGAATGCATTTATACATACTTCATGGATAAGCGAGCTAATCAGTAGAGACAGATTTACTTCAATTTTGTGTATGTTCAGGGTTGCCACAGGTTCTGGAAATCAGGGAAATCAGAGAATTTTTAACACGAAAGGGAAACCAGGGAAATTTGAAATAAATAAATAACGCTGTGTTGTGTCAGTAGATGAAATGGTTTGTTTACTGAGGTGTCATGCACCGTCGCTGGCTAGATCCAGCCGAGTACGTGCGCACTTCCCTACTCCCTCATTACTACTGCTTCTCTCCTTCCTACCAATCCCCTCACTTGTAGTCAGTGCTGCCACCACTTCTTGGCAGTAGCCTAGAAGCTGCCAATGAGAGGTAGGGAGGCATGAGGAGTGGTTTGTTTGGATATTATTCTCAGAGACTATAGACGCAGTGGCCGGAGACGGCGGTCATGTGTGCATGAGTTGTGTCTGAGTGATTATGTGAATATATGTGTGCTCTCATTTTCTAACAAAAGCTATGACTGAAAATTTATTTGTAAGAGTATAGTTGTCTTTTCTATGTGCCTTTTTGTGGCTCAGCAATCTTTGATACAGTGAGGTGCTACCTATCCTCATTATTATTGATTGTCAGAGTATTTGAACAAGTTATCTGTTACATGGATTGAACATCTTGGTCTCATTTCATCAACATGTTGTCTGTGACTCGTGAATAGCTGGCCACATGAGTGGATTTCTGTGACGGGCCAAAACTGCAGGCCATTTCTGTGGGTATCTGTAATGATTGGGCCTGCTGATCTGTAACACATTTGGTTCCCATTGATGTGCAGGCCCTGCCTGTTAGATCTGGTCTCATCAATCTGCACACAGTCCGGGTCTGTTGTGTGTGGCATAATGCAGTGTATTTTCGTGGTTTATCCATGGGCTCAGGATTGCTGTGCTCCTCAGTAGGCCAGAGGCCGTGAACGATGGATTTCAGGAACTGTGACTGTCTGACCGCAAGTAGATTGTACAGTGTGGTGTTTTATAGACATTTTATTTGTTCTAGTACATTTTGGCACTTCAAAAGTAGTTTATATGTTAGAAAGTATGGACGATAAGAAGAAGAAAATTGTCAGTCGGTGGTTTGTACAGTTTGTACTCATATATTTCTCAAAAGAAAAATCACAAAATACCCGTAACATAATAGATATAACACAGGGAGTAATAACTGACAATAATTAACATAGTGGAACCATCATTTATCAGTGGTCACCTACAGTGGCATTTTATACAGTTCTTCCTCACCTTATACACTTCTTTCAAGAGGCCTACTTTTTTCTGAGGTTATTTCCGAAATCGGTGAAGGTATTTTAAATCTACCTTGCAACTCCAAGAAAATGAGTATTTTTGTCTCCAAATGTGTTTTATTTTATTGAAATAAAAAACATCAGTGGTCTTAATGAAACACATATATCATTTGGCTTGCTTTCTGCATCTAAAAACAGCTCATTACAAAAGATGCTGATGTTAGTACTTAATATTTTTGCTCGCATCGGGAAACACCACCTGCTTGCAAGTTTCTTAGATATGCTTATGTCTTAATGTACCCTTGAGATCTCAAAATTTGTCAGGGAAAAATGCTGAAACTTGAATCAGGGAATTTTGCTTAGGGAAATTTGTGGCAACCCTGACATTGCACTTTAATGACAACATGAAATTCATAAAACAAGGTCACTGAGGACATGATCCACTCCACAAAATTAGGCCTTTCTTAAGTTCTTTCGTCACAAAGTGCAAGAATAACTTGAAACCACAGGTGAACCTCACAATTGATGAAAGAATATGCCCCTTCAGAGGCAGAATAGGATTCAGAATGTATATGAAAAGCAAACAAAATAAATATGGAATCAAGATTTATCTACTGTGTGACTCAACAACATGTTATGTTTTGAATTGTGGGATATACACAGTTAAAGCAAACAATGTATGTAACTCTGTCTAGTCAGTAATTGGGAGGTAGCATGGAGAGTGTTTTGGCAAAGCACACTGCATTTATATGGATAGGTTCTACACAGGCCCTGCCGTGTTGGACTATCTGTGGCAGAATAAAACCTTGAATGCAGGCGCTGTAATGAAAAACAGGAAGGGTCTACCTGATGAAATGAAGACTGTGAGGCATGGGAAGGGGGAAATCATGTTTTTGGAGGTAAGAATATTTACTTGCAGTAAAATGAAAATCAGCCAGGGATGTGTAGCATCTTTCAGCCAAACATTGAGCAACTTCAACTGTCCCTGGTACCAGAAACAAAGAAGAACAAGTAGAGAGATGTAAACCAGATGTTGTAATAGACTATAACAAGGGTAAAATTGGGGTAGGCAGGGTTGACCAGCTATCGAGCCATCATCCTTTCTGTCGGAAGACATTGAAATTGTGGAAAAAAAATTTTCTTTCACTTATTTCTTTTAGCAGTAGTGAATAATTGGGTTGTGTACAAACAAACAATCAACCAAAAAGACAACATCTCTGGTGTCCTTCATTAAGGCCTTAGGTAAGCAGCTAGCAACTGATGGTGGTGTGGAGGGGCTTCAGGATTCACAAGATGGACCATCACCAAGCGTATACAGAGAGTCTGTGTGACACTTTCAAGGAAAGATCCCAGTTGCAGCATGTAAAAAAAAATTATTGGAAATTAAATGATAATTAAATGGACACCCTAGCTGCAAACAGGCATTGATTTACTTCATTGGGGACATGTTGAAAATGTGTGCCCCGACCGGGACTCGAACCCGGGGTCTCCTGCTTACATGGCAGACGCTCTATCCATCTGAGCCACCGTGGGCACAGAGGATAGTGCATCTGCAGGGACTTATCCCTTGCACGCTCCCCGTGAGATCTACATTCCCAACATGTCCACACCACTACATTCGCAGTGCGCCTAATAGATGTTTGCCCATCATACTCATTACTCGTGGCAGATTAATCTACCAAGTCCCGTACGAGTTCGGGCATAGCATGTGCGTTCGCACAAGAAGGTCAATGGCCGGGAAGCCATATTTTAACTATATATGACAGTAGTATCTGTTCCCGATAGAACAGTTACCGTGGTTGACCATGCAGCTTTGCTAGAAATGAAATGATAATTAAATGGACACCCTAGCTGCAAACAGGCGTTGATTTACTTCATTGGGGACATGTTAAAAATGTGTGCCCCGACCGGGACTCGAACCCGGGATCTCCTGCCATGTAAGCAGGACTTGGTAGATTAATCTGCCACGAGTAATGAGTATGATGGGCAAACATCTATTAGGCGCACTACGGATGTAGTGGTGTGGACATGTTGGGAATGTGGATCTCACGGGGAGTGTGCAAGGGATAAGTCCCTGCAGACGCACTATCCTCTGTGCCCACGGTGGCTCAGATGGATAGAGCGTCTGCCATGTAAGCAGGAGATCCCGGGTTCGAGTCCCGGTCGGGGCACACATTTTCAACATGTCCCCAATGAAGTAAATCAATGCCTGTTTGCAGCTAGGGTGTCCATTTAATTATCATTTCATTTCTAGCAAAGCTGCATGGTCAACCACGGTAACTGTTCTTTCGGGAACAGATACTACCGTCATATATTATTGGAAATTGCTGTAAAGTGTGTGCAGATACGGGGAAAAAAGAAACAGGGAAAAGAGTAAGAAAAGAAATGGGATGGTGGTGTAAGCAGTGTAATGATGGTCTCTCCTTACCTGACTATTTCAAATATTACCATACCTGAATACATTATGCTTGATTTTAAAAAAAAAAAAAAAAACTGCACTTCTTTCTTGGATTTTTCTTCTATGCACATTTTTTTCAATAAAATATTTTTTTTTTGTGCATGCTTACTTCTTTCATATATTAAAAATAATGAGTTTTAGAAGTTAGAATTTTTCTTTCTTGGTAAAATGTTTGACTAGTAGGATTCTAGAAAAAATATCATTTACATTCAGAAAAAAAATGTATAACAGCAAAAGAAAGAAGAGGGTTCATACTTTAATGTAAATTGTTGTATTTTCTGCATGACTTCTATAAAAACTCCTTGAAATTGCTTGAAAAGTGTCGGTCTGAAGGGACAAAACATGTTCAAAAAATGGTTCAGTGCGAAAAGTGTTGAAGGTGATTGAGATCTTTCCAAATATGCTGTATTATTTATTACATAATTTGCGCTGTAATTCCTTTTCCTGTTGGAGTGGAATAGTGTGTTTCTTCATGGCATTGACTTGATTCATACAAACCCTGTCTTCCACATTTAAGCTCTCAGGTTTTCAAATCTCATCTGGTGAGTTCCCCAACAATCAGTCTTTCCTTTCTACATCTACATCTACATCCATACTCTGCAAGCCACCAGACTGCTTGACTCCTCAGTGAACGTATGTTCTTGAAACTTCAACAAAAGCCAGTACCGAACTATTGAGCATCTCTCCTGCAGAGTCTTCCACTGGAGTTTATCTATCATCTCCGTAACGCTTTTGCAATTACTAAATGATCCTGTAACGAAGCGCGCTACTCTTCGTTGGATCTTCTCTCTCTCTTCTATCAACCCTATCTGGTACGGATCCCACACTGCTGAGCAGTATTCAAGCAGTGGGTGAACAAGTGTACTGTAACCTACTCCCTTTGTTTTCGGACTGCATTTCCTTAGGATTCTTCCAATGAATCTCCGACTGGCATCTGCTTTACCGACAATTTTATATGGTCATTCCATTTTAAATCACTCCTAATGCCTACTCCCAGATAATTTATGGAATTAACTGCTCCCAGTTGCTGACCTGCTATATTGTAGCTAAATGATAAAGGATCTTTCTTTCTATGTATTCGCAGCACATTACACTTGTCTACATTGAGATTCAATTGCCATTCTCTGCACCATGCATCAATTCACTGCAGATCCTCCTGCATTTCAGTACAATTTTCCATTGTTACAACCTCTTGATATACCACGGCATCATTCGCAAAAAGCCTCAGTGAACTTCCGATGACATCCACAAGGTCATTTATGTACATTGTGAATAGCAATGGTCCTATGACACTCCCCTGCGGCACACCTGAAATCACTCTTACTTCGGAAGACTTCTCTCCATTGAGAATGACATGCTGCGTTCTGTTATCTAGGAACTCTTCAATCCAATCACACAATTGGTCTTATTGTCTATATGCTCTTACTTTGTTCATTAAGCGACTGTGGGGAACTGTATCAAACGCCTTGCGGAAGTCCAGAAACACGGCATCTACCTGGGAACACGTGTCTATGGCCCTCTGAGTCTCGTGGACGAATAGCGCGAGCTGGGTTTCACACAATCGTCTTTTTCGAAACCCATGCTGATTCCTACAGAGTAGATTTCTAGTCTCCAGAAAAGTCATTGTACTCGAACATAATACGTGTTCCAAAATTCTGCAACTGATCAACGTTAGAGATATAGGCCTATAGTTCTGCACATCTGTTCGATGTCCCTTCTTGAAAATGTGACAGAAAGTTGGCTGAAACCAGATGTAAACAGTAATGAAATTCTAAACTCAGATTGGAATGTATACCACAGAGACAGGCTGGACAGTGAAGGAGGAGGCGTGTTTATAGTGATAAGAAGTGCAATAGTATTGAAGGAAATTGATGGAGATCCGAAATGTGAAATAATTTGGGTGAAGGTTACAGTTAAAGCAGGCTCAGACATGGTAATTGGATGTCTCTATAGGCCCCCTGGCTCAGCAGCCATTGTGGCTGAGCACCTGAAGGATAATTTGGAAAATATTTCGATTAGATTTCCCCACCATGTTATAGTTCTGGGTGCAGATTTTAATTTGCCGGATATAGACTGGCACACTCGAAACGTTCATAGCGGGTGGCAGGGACTAAGAATCCAGTGAAATTTTTTAAAGTGCTTTATCTGAAAACTACCTTGAGCAGTTAAACAGAGAACCAACTCATGGCAATAACATATTAGACCTTCTGGTGACAAACAGACCCGAACTATTTGAAACAGTTAACGCAGAACAGGGAATCAGCGATCATAAAGCAGTTACTGCATCAATGATTTCAGCCATAAATAGAAATATTAAAAAAGGTAGGAAGATTTTCCTGTTTAGCAAAAGTGACAAAAAGCAGATTTCAAAGTACCTGACGACTCAACACAAAAGTTTTGTCTCAAGTACAGATAGTGTTGAGGATCAGTGGGCAAAGTTCAAAACCATCGTACAATATGCGTTAGATGAGTATGTGCCAAGCAAGATCGTAAGAGATGGAAAAAGAGCCACTGTGGTACAACAACCGAGTAAGAAAACTGCTGCGGAAGCGAAGGGAACTTCACAGCAAACATAAACATAGTCAAAGCCTTGCAGACAAACAAAAATTATGCCAAGCGAAATGTAGTGTGAGGAGGGCTATGCGAGAGATGTTCAATGAATTCGAAAGTAAAGTTCTATGTACTGACTTGGCAGAAAATCCTAACAAGGGAACCTCCCCATCGCACCCCCTTCAGATTTAGTTATAAGTTGGCATAGTGGATGTTGTTGTTGTTGTTGTTGTTGTTGTTGTTGTGGTCTTCAGTCCTGAGACTGTTTGATGCAGCTCTCCATTCTACTCTATCCTGTGCAAGCTTCTTCATCTCCCAGTACGTACTGCAACCTACATCCTTCTGAATCTGCTTAGTGTATTGATGTCTTGGTCTCCCTCTAAGATTTTTACCCTCCACGCTGCCCTCCAATGATAAATTTGTGATCCCTTGATGCCTCAAAACATGTCCTACCAACCGATCCCTTCTTCTAGTCAAGTTGTGCCACAAACTTCTCTTCTCCCCAATCCTATTCAATACCTCCTCATTAGTTACGTGATCTACCCACCTTATCTTCAGCATTCTTCTGTAGCACCACATTTCGAAAGCTTCTATTCTCTTCTTGTCCAAACTGGTTATCGTCCATGTTTCACTTCCATACGTGGCTACACTCCATACAAATACTTTCAGAAACGACTTCCTGACACTTAAATCTATACTCGATGTTAACAAATTTCTCCTCTTCAGAAACGATTTCCTTGCCATTGCCAGTCTACATTTTATATCCTCTCTACTTCGACCATCATCAGTTATTTTACTCCCTAAATAGCAAAACTCCTTTACTACTTTGAGTGTCTCATTTCCTAATCTAATCCCCTCAGCATCACCCGATTTAATTTGACTACATTCCATTATCCTCGTTTTGCTTTTGTTGATGTTCATCTTATATCCTCCTTTAAAGACACTGTCCATTCCGTTCAACTGCTCTTCCAAGTCCTTTGCTGTCTCTGACAGAATTACAGTGTCATCGGCGAACCTTAAAGTTTTTATTTCTTCTCCATGGATTTTAATACCTACTCCAAATTTTTCTTTTGTTTCCTTTACTGCTTGCTCAATATACAGATTGAATAACATCGGGGAGAGGCTACAACCCTGTCTCACTCCTTTCCCAACCACTGCTTCCCTTTCATGCCCCTCTACTCTTGTAACTGCCATCTAGTTTCTGTACAAATTGTAAATAGCCTTTCGCTCCTTGTATTTTATCCCTGCCACCTTCAGAATTTGAAAGAGAGTATTCCAGTTAATGTTGTCAAAAGCTTTCTCTAAGTCTACAAATGCTAGAAACGTAAGTTTGCCTTTTCTTAATCTTTCTTCTAATATAAGTCGTAAGGTTAGTATTGCCTCACGTGTTCCAACATTTCTACGGAATCCAAACTGATCTTCCCCGAGGTCGGCTTCTACTAGTTTCCCCATTTGTCTGTAAAGAATTCGCGTTAGTATTTTGCAGCTGTGACTTATTAAACTGATAGTTCGGTAATTTTCACATCTGTCAACACCTGCTTTCTTTGGGATTGGAATTATTATATTCTTCTTGAAGTCTGTGGGTATTTTGCCTGTCTCATACATCTTGCTCACCAGATGGTAGAGTTTTGTCATGACTGGCTCTCCCAAGGCCATCAGTAATTCTAATGGAATGTTGTCTACTCCCGGGGCCTTGTTTCGACTCAGGTCTTTCAGTGCTCTGTCAAACTCTTCACGCAGTATCTTATCTCCCATTTCATCTTCATCTACATCCTCTTCCATTTCCATAATATTGTCCTCAAGTACATCGCCCTTGTATAAACCCCCTATATACTCCTTCCACGTTTCTGCCTTCCCTTCTTTGCTTAGAACTGGGTTGCCATCTGAGCTCTTGATATTCATACAAGTGGTTCTCTTCTCTCCAAAGGTCTCTTTAATTTTCCTGTAGGCAGTATTTATCTTACCCCTAGCATAGTGGATAGGCCTTGAAAAACTGAACACAGATCAATCGAGAAAACAGGAAGAAGTTACGTGGAACTATGAAAAAAATAAGCAACATATACAAACTGAGTAGTCCATGTGAAAGATAGACAACATCTAGGACGATGTGAGCTTAGCAGCGCCGTGGTCCCGTGGATAGCGTGAGCGGCTGCGGAATGAGAAGTCCTTGGATCAAGTCTTCCCTCGAGTAAAAATTTTAATTTTTTATTTTCAGACAATTATTATCTGTCCGTCCGTTATGTTTTCATCACTTTTTTGGGAGTTATTATCACATCCACAAGAAAACCTAAATCGGGCAAGGTAGAAGAATCTTTTTATCCATTCGCCAAGCGTACAAGTTAGGTGGTCAACAACATATTCCTGTCGTGTGACGCACATGCCGTCACCAGTGTCGTATAGAATATATCAGACGTGTTTTCCTGTGGAGGAATCGGTTGACCTATGACCTTGCGATCAAATGTTTTCAGTTCCCATTGGAGAGGCACGTCCTTTCGTCTACTAATCGCACGGTTTTGCGGTGCGGTCGCAAAACACAGACGCTAAACTTATTACAGTGAATAGAGACGTCAATGGACGAACGGACAGATCATAACTTTGCGAAGATAAAAAAAGTAAAATTTTCACTCGCGGCAGGACTTGAACCAAGGACCTCTCGTTTCGCAGCCACTCACGCCAACCACGGGACCACGGCACTCCTAGGCTCTTGCCGTCCTTGATGTTGCCTATCTTGCGCATGGACTACTCAGTTTCTATATTTTGCTTATTTTTTTCATAGTTGTACATAACTTCTTCCTGTTTTCTCGTTTGATCTGTGTTCCGTTTTTCAAGGCCTATCCACTATGCCAACTTATAACTTAATCAGAGGGGGGTGCGATGGGGAGGTTCCCTTGTAAGAAATTTTGGTCTTATGTCAAGGCGGTAGGTGGATCAAAACAAAATGTCCAGAC
The DNA here is from genome assembly GCF_021461395.2 of Schistocerca americana. Taxonomy (NCBI): domain Eukaryota; kingdom Metazoa; phylum Arthropoda; class Insecta; order Orthoptera; family Acrididae; genus Schistocerca; species Schistocerca americana. The sequence continues at coordinate 713,498,725 of NC_060120.1, read as the reverse complement.
ACTCTGTGACCAAAATGGTACTGAAACAGAGGATGACAGACTAAAGGCCAAAATACTAAATGTCTTTTTCCAAAGCTGTTTCACAGAGGAAGACTGCACCGTAGTTCCTTCTCTAGATTGTCGCACAGATGATAAAATGGTAGATATCGAAATAGACAGGGATAGAGAAACAATTAAAATCGCTCAAAAGAGGAAAGGCCACTGGACCTGATGGGTTGGCATCAATGAAGTGTTTCTTTTTATCATATTACCTTTCAAATATAATATGTATGAAATAATATGACAAGGATTACAGAGCTTGAAAGCTAACCACATGACCACTGCCATCTAGTGCTCAGGGTCACAATACACCAGTATGTCACTGATGTGTGAAATTTACCTTGCGATTTACTTGAAATTGCCTTAGTAGTATGTCTTACTACTTGCACGTTTTGTTGTCCTAACACACCATTGAAAGTGTACCAAGTTTGAAGTGAACCGCTTGTGAGTTTATGTGTACTCCCATAGAGGACTTTGATGTAAATTTAGTCTGTGATTATTTATTTATTTATTCATTTATTTCATATGATCTGATGGTACACAGCGTGTTGCAGATGTTGAAATATATCAGTTAACATTGTTAACATATATTAACATAGGCCTACAGTATCTTAATGTATTATATTGCTCAATGTTTTCAATTTAACACAAATAGCAAGATTACTGTTCTAAGTATTCATTTACAGAGTAAAAACAGTGACACAACAAATATGACTTCATGGCTTTGCTAAATTTTATGTTGTCTTCGATGGACTTAATACTAGTGGGAAGATTGTTGAACAGTTGGAGGCTCATGTGGAAAACTCCCTTTTTACACAGTTGAGTGTTTGTATGTAAAACATGCAGATTTGCATTTTTCCTGGTGTTGTGTTCATGTATTTTATTATTTTTTATGATTCTGGTGTCAGTTGGCACTATGTGGTTTCTGAAAAAATTTAGAGTCTCGAGAATGTATAGGAAAGGCAGTGTAAGGATTTCCAACTTTCTGAAGATGGATTTGCAGGAGTCTCTGGGTTTGCTTCCAGTAATAATCCTCATTGCTCTTTTCTGGATTCTGAATGTGCTCTGAGCAGTTGGAGAATTTCCCCATAATATCACACCATATTTTAAGTGGGCTTGTATGTAAGTGTAGTACGCACTGGTTAATGTTTTCAGGCTAGCACATGATTTCAGTACACTCAATGCGTAACAGCCACTACTAATTCTGGCATTTACCTTTCCTGTATGTGTATTCCATTTCAGGTTATCTTGAACTCACAGACCCAGGAACTTGAAAACAGTGTCGGTATCTATTGGCTGGTTATTTACAGTGACAAATGGCTGAGAGGAATTTGCATTTTGTGTTGTGTGAAAGTTCATGGAAGCTGTCTTTTTGGTGTTGATAGTTGATCTGTTGATTTTAGCCCACTTGCTGAGTTGTTCAGTGGCCAAGTTCACAGCTTTTTGCACAGCCTCTGTGTTCTTCCGTTTGAGGAGTACAGTTGTGTCATTGGCAAATATTATTGTTTTGTGTGCATCAACATTCAGGCTCAAGTCATTAATATACAGGAGGAAAAGTAGGGGTCCCAATACTGAGCCCTGTGGAACACCTTGCTTTACAGTTTTATTACTTGATAGTATTTCGGTTATTGAGTTGCTTTGCCTATTAGTGTATTTCATGCTGACACTCTGCATCTGATTGGTTAGGAATGTAGCAATCCAATTGCTTGCAATTCCTCTGATACCATAGTGTTCTATTTTTTCCAGCAATATTTTGTGGTCAACAGTGTCAAAAGCCTTTGACAGATCCAGAAATATGCCTGTTATGGGTTGTTTTGTATCTAACAGTTCTAATAGTGTATTTATGCAATCATACACTGTAGTTTCAGTAGATTTGTTGCTTGTGAACCCATGTTGAGCTAAACTTAGTAAATCTTTTTTTTTTTCCCCAATGAAGTCCATCATTTTTTTGTTCATTATTTTTCCAAAAACTTTAGAAAAGCAGGATGAGATTGAGATAGGCCTGTAGTTATTCATATCTTTATATCACCTTTTTTGAAGACAGGAATTACTTTAGAAAGTTTCAGAGCTTCAGGGAAAATACCTGCCTGGAAAGAACAGTCACAGAGGTGAGTTATTGGTTTAGCAATTATGTGTTCAAAATTTTTGATTACAGCTGCTGGGATACCATCAATTCCAGCTGAATATGAATTTTTTAACTCTCTGAGGGCTTTTGCAACATCATTTTCAGTGACTTTGGTAATGAAAATTGACTCTTCACATGTGTGATATTTTTGGTTTGCTGGTTGGTAATTTGTGTTAGGATTATTTTTGACCAATTTTTCAGCTATGCTCGTAAAGAAATTGTTGAAAGAGTTCACCACAACTTTGGGATTAGATATAGATTCATTGTTGAATTTGATTTCTATGTTCATGTGTGAAGCTTTCATTTCCCCTCTTTCCCGTTTTATGATATTCCACATTGATTTTACTTTATTGCTGGATTTGTCAATGTACTCATCATTTTGCATCCTTTTTGCTTGTCTTATCACTCTTCTTAGGATACATGTGTAGTTTTTATAGTATTCTGTTAGTTGTAGGGAGTCACTACTTTGTTTACATAACATGTGGAGCATTCTTTTATGTTTGCAAGAGATTTTTATAGCTGGTGTAATCCAACTCTTGTTTCTCTTATTATTATTATTATTATTATTATTATTATTTATTCTTACTGGTTTTTGTGGAAAGGCCTCTTCAAAGTGGTGGATCATTTTGTCAAGAAATATGTTGAATTTCATGTAGACATCATTGTTTGTGTACATCTCTGTCCACTTTTCTTTGCTAAGGAGGGCATTTAGCTTGTTCAAGTTATCTTGGGTGAAAAACCTTTGTAAAGTTTTAGGTGGGACTGGGTTTGAGGTATCTTTGCTAACATCAACCATTAGAATGACAGCTTGGTGGTCACTGAATCCTGCATTGTCTACTTCTATAGTTGGGTTAAGTTTATTTCTATTTACAAAAATTTGATCTAGAGCTGTCTTGGATGTGGGTGTTATTCTATGGGGCTCGTTTACAAGGCCATGCAGATTATAAGTTTTTGCAATGTTAATCAATGTCTCCCTGTTTCTGTTGTGGGTGAGAAAATCTATATTAAAGTCACATCATTTTTTATAATACATCAGCATTTTTCTGAGGTAGAAAAAAGTTGATTTTGCTGAACTTGAGTGCTAATTTCTTTCTTTTTACAGAAATGTGGATTAGAAATTGCAGTTCAAATGAAAGATGCAATAATAAAGGAATTAAATAAAAACATTGTGGAAAAAGATGATGCTCTGAAAGCAAAAGAGGTGGAATTGCAAAGGAAATGCATGGAATTAACAGAAGAAAAAAGAAGAGCAGCAGAAGAGGTAAACCTCAGTACAGTACTGAAAATACAATACTGCACTTTGCTTTTGATGTATTTGTATACTGATAGTGACATGTTCTGCCAATTAGATCAGAAGTTTAATGCACAGCATTGAAGAGGAACATAAAGCTAAGACATCAGCATTACACAGCTTACAGAGTCAGAAGGAAAGTCATGAAGCAGCTTTGTCTAAGTTGAGAATAAACATGGAAGAAAATTTTGGCCTACAACTTGTTCAAATCAAAGACGAGCTGAGGTAAATTAACATTAACTTCTTACATTTATGTGTGGTGTGCCATACAATATATTTTGAGCAGACTGAATCACTGGCCAGTATGTCCCTTCAGGGGGGGGGGGGGGGGGGGGCAGAGTACCAAGTCCCTATGCCTGTCATTAGTTCTTTCCTTTCGAGAGAGTGTTTAGTAATGGCCAAGGGTGCCCATAAGACAGATTGTGGGAGGGTGGGTGCGTGGTCAGTTAGACCTCGGGGTATGGAGTAGTTTAACATTTCGGAAGGCAAATGGTGACTTGTAAATAGCCAGAAAAAAGTTCCTGTTCTTACCCTGTTAAAAAAACTGTGAAATACCGACTTTTAAATGACTTTCTTGAAAGGAAAACATGTGACTCAAATATATTTTTTTCCTTTCTCTGAAAGCTGTATGTGGGGGGGGGGGGTGTCTGCAAATCCTCCCCCCCCCCTCCCCCCTTGTCCCTGGGTATGGGAGGGGGCCTCCATACTGCCCACTGGCCATCATGTAATTTTACAGTTTTCTCAAGAGAATTTTGCTTCTGATAACAGTATTTTTTCATTATTATGAAATGAAAATGTAAATTATTTTCTTTTATTCCTAGGATGCAGTTTGAAAAGGAAAAACAGATACTTCTTCAGAGTTCTGCTGAGTCTAAGAATTTGAATAGTGGTGTTGAACACACAGATGAAACAGAATTTGAGAAGCTAGCCAGAGAAAATTATATAACAAGAAAAGAAGTAAATGATGATGATCTTCAGTTCACAGCAAATAAAGAAAAGACTGAATCTCTGAGTTCTAGTGAGCATTCATTGCCTGCATCACTGGTGTTGGATAACAGAAATGATGAACAGTTTAATAAACTAATAGTTGGAGTAAATGGGGGAGATCCTTCTCCTGGTGACGTGCCAGTAGTAAGTTTCACACCTTGTAGAATTGAGCAAGAACATGTAGATGAATCAGTGATAGATGTATGTGAAACTCACATCAGTTCTACAGAGGCAATAATGAATGAGAACAATATTTTGTCAGATATACAAGCTTGCCAGATGGAGCTGAGAAACCATAAAGAATTTTTATTGAAGATAAACGATTGGTGCACAAATGTCTTGTCCTCTGGTACTAAGTCAGTAATTCCTCAACATGATCTCTCAGACCTAACATCCCAAGGAGCTTATTTACCGTCAGCAGTACATAATACAAAAAGTACTACTATCTCGGGAAGTACATCAAAAGGCAGCTGTGCGGAATGTCAAGACAGTCCTGTGCATCACACTGAAGAAAGCACAGTGGTGGAACTAGAGACTGATCTTCACTGGGTAACCAATGTAAAAGGGGTTGCTATAGGTGAGGAAATAAACAGCACTGTTCAGATAGAAATGCACAAACATACTGCAGTGAACAATGAACTATCTGAGAATAGTACAAAGAATGACCAGTGCCCACAGGATTCCCCAAGCTGGACTGTAGACCAATTGAAATGTGTTAATCATTTAAAAAAAGAAATGTCTTCTCTCAAAAATGATTTGCAAGGTCTCAATGTTGTTAACTTACAACTGGAATCTAATATTTATCGTGCAGTGAAGTTCACTCAATTCAGTAACATGGAAGAGTTTGCAGTTAAGCATCTTACAGATCAGGGACTCCTTGCAGCAAGGGAGGAAATGGAGTCCCAGCTGAAACATTACATAAAAGAGTTAGAAAAAGAATTAAGTGAAGTTAGAGTCAAACTGAGTAAAACACAGTCTGAAAACATGAATCTTCAATTAATGGTTGCATGTGTAAACAAAATTAACAAGAAAATAAAAGAAGAGGGATTTAAGGAAGTCTTATTAAAAGAAGCTAAACAAATTTTTCAGCATCTTGATGAAATGTTCAGTAATAATGCACATCTTTGTGTTGACTACATACAGTTTAGTCATCTGTTTCAAGAAAATTATATAGATCAGCTACTGAAACGCATTCAACACCTGGAAAGCGCATTGCAGCAAGTAAATGAAGAATCTGACACTATAAAACATGAAAGTGTAAAAATGATTACTAAAGTCACTGAAGCTAAAGAAATGTCTGATAAATTACAAAAGGAAATGAAAGCACTTAAAAAAGATAACTACCTTCTAAGGCAAGAAAATGACACTCTTTCTGCAGAAAATGAACTTAAAGGAAAAGAGTTGAATGATTTGGAATTGGAATTACAAAAACTGAGAGATGAGGTTGTTGGATATAAATCACACTTATATTCAGCTGGAGAGGAGAGAACTTCAAAACTATCTGCTATGACCACTTATGATGATGGTGATGGTGATGGTGATGATGATGATGATGATGATGATGATGATGTGGGGTTTGGCACAAGTGGCAACCATGCTGAGAGTGTAAATAGATGCCTTCAGTTTTTAAAGATGGGAGATGATTACAAGAAGCTTTGTAGGGAGAACAATCATCTTAAAAATGAGTACCAGAATTTGAAACTAAAATTGCAAGAGCTAGAAGTCTCAAAAACTATTTTGGAAGACCAAATTAAAGTATTAAATGAACAATTCAATGATGAAAAGCAAAAACTCGTATCGAGTGAGACAAATATTCAGTCTCTTATTGAAGAGAAAATGGAACTGGAGAATAAAATCGGCTTGTTGGAATACACAAATACTTCTTTCAGAGAAAAAGCCAGTGAGAGCAAACAAGACACTCTTAACAGATTGCAGAAACTTGAAGACCAGATATTGAATTTCAAATCAAGTTTATCTGCTGATGTGCAACTTCTGAACAATATTGTTGTGGAAAGTGTGATGGACTCTTTTGGAAAAACTCAAGAAATTATAACTTTAAAAGAAAAGTTCTTGCTTCAGGAACACGTTATTTCCACACTACGTAAGGAATTGGAACTTTTGCAAGAAATGCATGCCAAAAATATTGATAGATTTCACAATGAGCTTTTTGCAATGCAAAAAAGACTTGATGTCAGTTGTAATGAAACTCTCATTAAGGAGAATGAACTTGAAATAATTAGAAAAGAACTGACTTTTCATCAGATGTACAAAGATAATTTAGAAACAGAACATAAAAGGTTTCTAGACAACAGTGATTCAAGCAATGATGTTGTTTCTTCACTCATAAATAATGAAGTGAAAAAAGTAGTTGAGGAACTTGGAGATGAGATTATTTCCTTAAGACAAGTTATTGATAGAAAGTTGACTGTTAGTGAGGAATTGCGTTGGCAGCAAAAATGCAAAAATTTAGAACAGTCATTGCAACAAATTATTGATACTGGCAGAAATGTACAAGAAAAGATGAAGATGATAATGCAAAATAATGAACAGCTAATTTTTGAAAAGGAGACATTGTTGAGTACTGTTCATAAGCAGGAGAAATATTTTGAACAATTACAGGCAAGTATAAGCAACTATTTTATACTAGATCTTCATTTATATTAATTAGATTTTAAACATAATTAAGAATTGTATTACTGAAGTGAATTAAACTGTGAATGCAGACCTATTCGTGATGTTTACGCACTGCTGCTTGAAGAGTAGAAGTGCAGACAGTGCTATCTGAAGAGTAGATGGTGAATTTCTTTGAGTGGGTGGGAATTTTTTTGAATTAAGAACACTGGATTGATTACCCTCATATATGATGAACACCTTTCTTGTTGTTTCCCTGATGTCTTGTTTATAGAATATCTGAACCAAATAGGCAGTGCCTTATGTCCCATCTCAATCAATCACATAGTCTGAGTTGAATGTCACCTGTTCATCTGATGGAGGTACTAGATCCCTCCTTCCTTTAATTGGCTCACAGATATGTAAGTAGTCAAGCTTATGATGGGACCAGTGTGGAAGGGGAGCAGTTGTGTTTGGCGCCCATTTGGACTCTGTAATGGAAGATGGTGGTTCCTTGTGCAGTGAGTCAGTGGTCAACATGGGATTGTTAGCTGAATTGATATGTTATCAGTGATGAACAGAATTGGTGGTTTGTGGAGGCCAATTGCCAGTAGGTACATTGAAAGATTACTGCCGAGAGTCCAGTGCTCACAGACAGAGCTGGAACAGGGGTAGCAATTTTCAGTGCAGTTGGCCATGGACATTTCAGTGTCTGCGGTGGCAGCACACAATTTCTTTTCATTTGCAACTTAAAAGGTCTGCACTATTCACTAGCATGCTCATTGGAAGCAAACTGGAATAATTAGGTAGTGATCCCTTTGCAGTGTGTAACCATCATGTGCTTTTATTTCATAATATCCTTTTTATTGCATTTTTGCATATTCTGCAATAATTACCATGAGCTATTGACAGTAAAGGGCAACTAGGACAGTTGCTGATGTTAGTGAAGTGTTGTTTGTCCCCATGACATTAGTGCAAAAGAGCAATTGCAAAGTTAGGATATTTAATATTCCAGTAAAATGGAATAGTAGGGAAAGTAAAACAAATTACAAACAGAAAATGTGATAGCGGCAACATGTAAGTGATTCTTTCACCCTGAAATTTAATTTTGTAATAATTAAAAAGTACAGTTTGACAGGAATTAATATCTTCAACTGAAGTGGGATAATGTAAAATCTGTTTGATTTTCAGTGCCTTCTCATTTTGATAATGAAGTGTTAATGTATTAGCCAGCAGGTGTAGGAAAGGCTATAATGATAAATTATTAATTCGAGTTCCATAAGTGAAGTGAGCTACAGTGCCATTGCTTTTGAAGAAAAAGCTGAAAACTTAAGGGGCGGGGGGGGGGGGGGGGGGAGGGGGAGGGAGAGGAACTGCCAGCTATATGTATACAAAAACGTCTTTACATGTCAACCTCCGCTAATGAAGAGAGAGAAAGCAGTGGTGTGCAAAGGATGTAAACATGAAACAGGAACACCAATGACCACAGAAGATGCTTTGTAAATAAAAGCGAAATGTGTCTAGTGTGAAATTCTTCTTCATTAATTGTAGTAAGATTAAGATGGCAAAGCTAGCAATAATTAATTGTTAGACCTGCTGCAGAAGATGGTCATGCAAACAAACATGATGTTTGGTTAAATCAGCAGTGTAGCACTATGCTTGTTTTAATTTTATGCTTAGCATATGTAATAGATTTAATGGCATCTGAGAAATGCAGTTCGTGTTTTTGAGAGTGCAGTAATACTTCTGAAAAATTGCTTCAAAGTCTTACACCTTCTGAATATATTTTCCATCCTTCTTTTTGATCCGGGCTTTGGACCGACACTGGCAAAGTTAAAAATATATTTTTTTGTTTTTATTTTATTTTGTTTACAATTGTTGCATTTTTAATATTTTTCATTTCCTTTTTGTTGTCATTTACTTTTAGAAGATTTCAATGTCACTTCTTCTCTTCTGAGTGATTATAGATGGTTAATAGTTCTGTTTAGTGCAATAGGCCGCAAAACATGGCACTACACATTGTGGTATGTTGCATGCTCTACATTCATATCTCATTTCTCGGTGCACTTTCTGCTTCAAGTATACTGCACAGCGATGCATTGGCGGATGTTTCTTCATGTTTTCCATCTCAATGACCTTTGGAAAATCTCTCCCAGTAAATCTTCTCATCTCCAGAGCGCCTTCCTCTGCCAGCTTTCCTTCGTTCTTTTGCGTAAGCTTCAACAAGCTCTCTTACCAGACACAAATGAAATTCTGTTAGTTGCATTTTTCATCTTGTTACTACTCTGTGGAGAACATAGGCATTTAAAATGCACAGATCCAATATGTGGAAAAAGAACTTTTTGTACAACTTGATAGTCTTTCATACTGATTGCACTGAACTTGGCAGCATGTCACAGTGGTCATCAACACCCATACTCTTGTTGTAATCTGCAACACATTTTGGCTTCCTTAATCTTTCACCTGTCTTTCTGTTTATCTTTTCCATCTGAACCATTTCTGCAGTATTACAGGTAGTCAGCATCCACACTTCTCTCTTGTCACACCATTTCATCGCAAGGATTGTGTCAGTGGACATAAACTGTATTTCTCCTTGTGTTAGTTTGTTCTGTAATTTTGGCATGTTGCGTCTGTTTTTGCGAACAGCACCACATGCCTTTGTTCCGTGGTTATGAATCCAGAGGAACAGGTCTGGGCTTGAACACCAATTACCGACATAGAGCGTATGACCCATTCCTAAAAATGGTTTCATCAATATTCCTACTATGTTGCCACTTTTCCCCAGATTGTGGATGCCAATTTCAGTATTTTTGCAGGTGTAAACAATGAGATCCAGGATATAACCCGTCTGGCAGTCAAATAGCATGAATGTTTTTATTCCAAACCTACTTCTTTTGGAGGGACTGTACTGTTTGAATGATAATCGTTCTTTGAACGACAAGAAGCTTTTGTCAATGCAGAGGTTTTGGTATGGATGAAATGCATTGCAAAATGTTGTGCAAATTTTATCAACAATATACCTAATTTTAAATAACTTGTGTCCTTCATTGCTGATAAAGTTATTGCCGAAGTGAAGCATTCTTAAAATTAACAGAGAACGGTCCCTGGACATAATTTGCTGTAAACAGCAGTGTTCAAACATATGTCTGTGGACCATTAGTCACTGATTTTCAGCTTTTTCACAGGAGCCATTAGCATACAAACAGTGACGAAGGAATACAGTTCCTCGAAACCTGTTTCTTTCCATCTGGTCTGAATCAGGAAACATGAAAAAACACTTTAATCTGGCCCTAAACCACACTTGTGTCCAGAAGCTGAAGCAGCATACACATGCATGAATGGACAAAAATCACTTTTTCTCCAGTCAAATGTGTCGCTGAAGCGAGCTCTTTTCACTGGCCCTTCACTATCACTCTCAGACCCGTCAGATTCTGAATGATATCCCTCCCTTGTTGACAGATGCGTTGTTCCAGCTGAAGTACATGGCACAGGACTGTCACTTCAAGACTCAGTCGAAGAATAATCACTATCATCGCTGTCGAAAATTTCATTCTCACTGTCGCTTGTAGTGAGAATTTTGATGATTTCTTCGTCTGTACAACCACAACAGCATGCCATTTTCTTCTCAAAACGTTGACGGCGTCAACAGTCAGTAAAAGCCCAGACGAAAACTGCAACACAAGATCACAGCAGCAAATGCTCACAAGACTTCAACTGTGCCGGTGGAATGCTGAACAGCTACTAGGCACTCGGCACAAATATACGGCTGGGCACGTAATGCGGCCAGAGACCACAGGGGAAGAAATGGCAGCACGTCTTAACACGTCAGGAGGACACAGGTGCCATTAAGGCACGTGTAGACACATTCAGAGTACCAGGTAGAAGGACTGGTGGCACGCATAAACACGTTCAGAGCACACAGGGCCAGGTACAAAGGTGCGCATTAACATGTCCAGAGCAGTTAAAGGGTTAATGCTCTACTCTGTACACTGGACTCGCATTCGGGAGGACGACGGTTCAATCTGGTCTCCGGCCATCCTGATTTAGGTTTTCCATGATTTCCCTAAATCGCTTCAGGCAAATGCCAGGATGGTTCCTGTGAAAGGGCACGGCCGATTTCCTTCCCCATCCTTTCCTCACCCGAGCTTGCGCTCCGTCTCTAATGACCTCGTTGTCGACGGGACGTTAAACACTAATCTCCTCCTCCTCCTCCTCTACTCTGTGAATAGCTTTCAGGTAATGGTGGACCTTTGGATTAATTTTATTGCTACTGAGTGGGAGGTATGGGTAACATTGTTTGTGATGTAAGATCACGATTGAAGAAGAGGTAAATTGGCATCTGTTGTGTGATGTTGGTTGAAAAATTTGTCAGTTCAGTAACAATGTTGTGGTTATGGTGTATACTATGCATACCACTTACAGCAAATTTGACAAATCTTCAGTAATGATAAGCTGTGTGGCCGCAAAGCAGATGCCTGCAAAATCAACGGGGATATAATCACACAGCCACTGGAACTTTGGCGATGGGACAATGGTAGAGACTCCATATGGGCTCTACTTGTTTATGAGCACAGGCCTAATAGGTAGGTGGAGATTGCTTGCTATGTATTGGTGCCAACCCTTACCCAGTAAGCATGTCATCTTGCTAACAACATAATCTTTGGTATTCACTTGTGGGATTGGTGCAGTAATTCCAGGATGCTCACCTGAAGGGATTAGGGAATACCAACCCTAAATTCTTCATTTTCAGTGGATAGTGAGAGGGCCTTATGAAAATTGTTCAATCAATGACAGAAAAAAAGATAGTATGCAATGCTGGAGGGATGGCAGCCAAGAGTTGCTCCAGCTACCCACGTTGATGAAGATGATCCCATGTCAAAAAGTTACTAAGCTTACTGACAATGTATTGATAACAGAGGATCCCAGGTTATCTTGGGAAACAAAATCAGCAGCCCAAAATTCCTCCGGAATGGCTTACCTCAAGGCTCGGTATTAGCTCAACTGCACTTTGGCCTTTACATTGCCGATATGCCAGAAACAGTTTGTAAGAAATTTGGTTATGCTGATGATTGGGCTGTAGCAACAAGGCACACTCATTTTGAAACTATGGAAAAATAATGACATCTGCTTTGTCTGTTGTGGCAGACTGCTCCAGAAAATCGAGTCTTAGACCTAATGCTGCTAAGACAGAAGTAACTTGCTTCCATCTTAATAATAAACAGTCAAATAGGGCTCTAGAAGTCTGTGTTGGTGACACATACTTTAATCACAATAAGGAGCCAATATATCTGGGTATCATGCTAGATAGAACATTGTCTTTTAAATCACACCTCACAAAACAGCTGCTGAGTTGAGGATAAGAAATAATCTTGTTCAGAAACTTTGTGGAACCACATAGGGATCATCAGCGTCAATTCTGCAGACATTTGCGTTGAGCTTGGTATACTCTGCAGCGGAATACGGTGCACTGGCATGAATGAACAGCAGTCATGTAAACAAAATTAATAGCTTAATAGTAGTATGTTAAACATTTGGGAACAATTAGGTCTATTCGCACCATCAGGCTGCCTGTTCTGCAAAGATAAGAAGCCCTGATCAGGGACTACCATTGCATTCTGACATCCATGATCTCAGATTCAGTTGACTTCATTTTGAGTATCCTCCTCTTGCACTTGCAGGCAGTCTCACTGGGATGAACATCACCAATTCCTGGAGAAGAGAATGGCTCTGTAATGCCTCAGGAGTGTGCCAGTTCTTACCTTGTATTACTGAGACAGTCTGTGAGTTAGATAAACCCCACAAGACATAGTCAACTTTCAACCTTCTTAGAATGGGGCATGGAAGATGTGCAGATTCACTTTTTAAATGGGAATTCATGTCCTCACCAGCAGGCAACTGTAGTCTACTGAGCCAGTGTGTCCAACCCATCGGGTGAGAATGTGGCACCAAAGCATATAGAGTGGGTTATGAGAAATTCCTGATGGCAACCCAGACTCCATCAGATACAAGTTGTTTAAAATTAATTACACAAAAGTAGCTTCTAATTGTGAAAAGGGTAAATAACTAATTAAAATGTTTGATAAAGCACTGAGTGCAGTGTATCTTCAAGTTTATGACAATGTTGTTTATGGTTTCATGAATCCAAATCTGCTACTACAGTTCACAAACAGGTCAGGACTAAATATTGCATGCCACCACCTCAAAAACAAGCTGTTATTAATTGGTACAATCATTTCACTGAAACTAGCTGTGCATCACATAGGATGCCAGGCCAGAGTCAGCCAGCAGTCCCTGACTCAGCAGTTGAACAACTTCAGCAGTGCTATGTTTGTAACCTGGCTATATCAACAAGAAGTGCCAACATAGAACTGAATATGCCTAGTGTCACAATGTGGAAGGTACTGCGGAAATGTCTGTCATTCAAACCCTACAAGCTGAAACTTTTGGAAGCTTTAAGAGAAAGTGACAAAGAAAAATGAACTGAGTTTTGTGTAGAAATTTTTAACTAAATGAAGACTGAAGATTACTTCTGTGTATGGGGTTACATGTAAAGAGAGAGTGTTTGTTGCTCTGCTTATAGGAAATGTCAGTGAGCTGTGACAACGGATAACACAAACATTTGCCACCATACATTGATACTTGGTTTGTAGGATATGCCAAGAAATTGATTACAGATGGGATAGTGTCATGGCACAAAGGTAGTCACATTGAACATTTGCAAATAAAACTAGAAGACATGCTGCATTGAGTGCTGTATCAAACATTTCTGTAAGTTATTTACCTTTTTTTACAATTAATGGTACTTTTGTGTAATTAATTTATAAACATTTTGTATATTCAAGGACTAGATGTTTTTGTTGTGATTAAGTATTAAATGTTTAGAAATAAAGTAGTGTAATTCAGAATTGAAATGTACTTAGAGTCCATATGCTAAATAAATAAACATGATGTAGTGATCAGGAAGTCATCAGCAGATGCTTAGGATGAAATGTTATCTAATAGGAAAATTGTCAATTTTTTTTAAATTCACAACGCATTAGTCTTGGTGTGTTAGCTTGTCAGATGACAGTGGATTGCATAACAATGATTAATGTCAAAGTGTGTGCACTGTTGTTGCAGGCTCCGACATAGCCTAGAGTATTTTGTGATAAGATGGAATTTGTTCCATATATATTAACTTCTATGACTCTGTATATTATCTTAATTGGCTGCTCCATGCCATCAGCAGTTTTGTGAGAGAAAATGGTATCAGCACCATGCTGCAACATTTGGCAGTGGATTAAAGATATCTGAGAAGTTTTTGCCAAATACTGGATCATTCAGATTTTATGCCTTTCTTTCATAGTTTGTTTAAGTGATGCAAAATTTGTGCAGTGTTAGAGATAAATTTTTGTACCAAGAAATGATTCAAATCATTGATACCAGTTCCTACAGATAATTTAAATGTGGCTTTACATGATTCTTTATTGGATTGAGGTCTTGACTAGTCAGGATGTGATCTTATGATTCCACACTATCATGGAAAGATTGCACTCTATACTCTTTGTCTCAGTAATATGAAACAAAGTTTTGAGGGTTAGGAAATGTTGCTCCTGCATGGTACACTTTCCACTGGAATCACCATATTGAATAGTAGTATGTAGAATACCATGTACAAGTTGTTCTCGATAGTGCTGAAAAATGGCAGGAACCCTTGCATTTGCTCCACAGGCAGTTATTCTTATGATTGTTTTGATTTCATCCACATTTTGTTTGCCATTAAGGGTTTGGATTCGTTTGAATCTACTGTACAGCTCTTTCTGCTATTATAGGGGACTATGGTAAGTGTATGGGGTCATTTCATGTTCATATTGATACAAGTTTCAGTGATTTTAGAAGAAAGAAGACAATCTGTAGACTAATGTCCTGTATTGTATTTATTACTGTTAAAGAGAGTTGTTATTTTGTGATCAGCTGTGTGACTTTGTGTTAATATTTTTCCTGTTTTTATAGTTAAGTGCACTACTGTAATAACAGGATCTATCAAGTTAATGCCATTAATTAATGTGTTATGTTTCTGTAAAGTTAGACTCTGCCTGTAGTAGTTTGCTGCACTACAGTACTCTGTTCTTTGGAAGTAGTACTATAAATTATTTGATAGAATAATTGTCTATTTGAAGGAAAGTCAGAATCAGACCAGACCTGCCACAATGTTTCTGTAGTGTGTGCATAATTGAACTGATTCCAGGCACTTTGTGCTGCATCATTATATTATCTTAATGAGCCAGTTACAGATGATTTTCATCACAGTCACACCATCAGTCAATAGAATAAATCTGCTTAGTAGTTTCAGAGGTCGTAATTATAAGTAGTGGCATTAATAGTAAATTTGATAAAAACTAGTCGTAAGTAATAGTAAATTTGATAAAAACTAGTTGTAAGGACTAGTGTGACTTTGTCTGCTTTTACTATTTATTTACTGTGATTGTTATAGATCAACGGTAGAAGAATTGTGACTGCAATTCCTGCCTTTTTAGGATTCCATGCCTCAATCTGTAAAAATGGAACCCTTATACAGTAGATCATGTCATTGTGCATCTATCTGTCTGTTGGACAGTTAAGAACCCTTTTTCTTGGCGATGAATAGACAGATAAAGCCTAAATTGATGCCAAATATTCAGTTCTATGGTCTCTTGGCAGTATAGAAATTTTAAGCTTCTAAGTCAATACAGCAAAAGATATGGCCATTTTTGTCACATATTTTGATACTCAAAGAATCTCTAGGATACTTGCTGTTGACCTAGAATCATGAAATTTAGCAAGAAGCAAGGTTGCATAATATAAGTAGAGGAAAAGAACCCAAAAATTCTTATTTGTAATTATACAACACGAAAAAAATAAAAATAAGTTCGTTTTTTTCATCTATCCATTTGTGTGCCCATCTGTTAAGATCCTTTTCTCTGGAACAGATTGGCTATGAGGTTCAAATTTATTCACATACTAAGGTTGGTGGTCCCTTGGCAGAGTAAAAATTGAAGCTTCTAAATCAGTGCAGTCAAAAAATACAGTCATTTGTGTAACATATTTTGTGACATAGACTCATGAAATTTGGCAAGAAGCAAGATGCCGCAGTTTAAGTAAAGGGAAAAATCCAAAACATCTTAATTTGTTATTATATAATGCAAAAAACAGTTTGTTTTGTCATTCGTTATCTGACTTCAGACTTGAAATTAAAGCATACTCTAAAGTCTTTGAATCTCTGGGACTGAATCCCTGGGACCGAATCCCTGGGACCCATGTATTGTGAGTATCAGTGTCGATAACAATCAAAAATCATCAGTATCCTCAATTCCCAAAATGGATAGACTGTCTATATACATAATTAAGTTTGTACAGAACCTTCAGTGCACAAGCCCTACTCACACCTGACTTTTTTAAAAAAAATTAGTGATATTATTTTTATTTGTCAGAAGGTAAATATGCTGCTTTCTAGTAATATTGAAACACTGTGAAAGTGACATGCAAAAATGTCAAATTGGTATGAAGTGTACTGTATGCTTCAACATTTAAGTGATCAACATTTGAGTGTAATCACAAAAAATAGGAAGCAGTAAAGCAACATTCATTCTGCACATAAGGAAAGATTTCACAGTGAGTTTCTCATTCAGAAATCACATTTGAATGTTGTTTATGTGTCAGAAGATCGTGTTACTCCTTGTGGTAGAAGGAAAACTGTGGACAGTAGCCTACTGAGCCTGCAGACTCTTGTGTCGACAGTACTGCTGTTCACGTTTGTTGAGACCTGTAGACTGCCAATCAAATAAGTAGACGACAGGTTCAGGAGGCCTGTGCTTGACACCGTGCAGAGTTGCAACAGACTCTTGTTACTAGGACCCTGCAGGAACATACAGCCATAGAATGCATTTCAAATCAGGGAACTGGCATGTTTGCAGCAAGACGAGTATTCACTCAGATAGTACGATGACATTCAGAGTTCGACAGGCTGTCTCCGCGGAGACTGTTGTGACTTCTCTTGACATGACACCAGAGAGAGGCACACAGGTGGTGTGGCCAGGCGACAGAACTGGACACAGGAATGGCACTGTGTTAACTTTTCGGGTTTGTCCCAGTTCTCTACAAAGCATCACGATGGAGTTATCCAAGTATGGAGACACCAAGGAGATTGAACACTGCCAGATTGCATTTGTAGTCATTATAGGGCCCAGCACTGGTGTCAGATGCCATTGGGTAGACCAGACAATCACCTCTGGTTTGCATAGCTGATAATTTGGACATCTGGCAGTACATTTCTGATGTGTTATGACTGGTGGTTGTGGCCTATCTTTTCAGTCTCCACGGCATTATCTTTCAACAACATAACGCTAGATCGCATGTATCCCATGCTTTCCGGACTTACCTTGATGCAATGGATGTTTGACCGTAGTCTTGGCCAGCACATTCTACAGATTTCTCACCCATTAGGAACATCTATTCATGGGTTACAGAGAGACTACTTTGTCAATACTTGCCAACTGCTATGCCAAGTCTAGCTCGGAGTTGAAGCACCATAGAATGATATATTCGTATCTGTTACCCAAGCTCAGTTCGACTTGATGCCCAGCCAGGCTAGAGCTGTTGTTGCTAGCAGAGGTGGCAGATCTGTTTTACCAAATCTTGCCCGTTGATCTGAATAGCAAGGGAAAAGGCAGCATTGTGTTTCTTAATCGCTTTTGACTTTACATTTCTAAATAATGAAGCTGAAGTATAAAGCATCTGTCTCTGTAGCTGAGTGCTCAGAGTAAATGGTTGGCCACGTGGCAGACCTGGGTTCAATTCCCGGTGCTGCCAAGGATTGTTTTCTTGGTGGGGGGTTGGTATGGGGTATGCTTAGTATCATAATGGCAATTGAGGAGCCATTTGACTGACTAGTAGTGGTTGCATTGCATGGAAAATCTGTGAAATGGTCAGGAGAGCAGTGTGCTGACCTCACGCCACTGCATACCAAATCGCATGGTGCCACAAGGCAGAGGATGACACAGTAGCCAGTTGACATCCTTTGGACCTTACATCCTGGACGAGCAACTGGTTTTTCTTTGTTTAAAAAATAAAGTATAAGTCTTAATTTCCATTCAGGTCCTGTTTTCAGTAGTGAAGCCTTAGATGATTGATCAGCAATGTCTGCAGATACAACTGACACTGCAGTTTAAATTGTAATTACAAATATGTGAATTCAGTAGTTCTTAGGATAAACATCACTGATATTTTATCTTACCATGTATGATCACCAATTTGTACATTTAGTACTGAATGGGGTTTGTTGTGGTCTTTAGTCTGAAGATGCAGCTGTCCTTTCTACTCTACCTTGTGCAAGCCTTTTCATCTCTGTATCACTACTGCAACCTACGTCCATTTGAACCTAATTACTATATTCATTCCTTGGTCTTCCTCTATACTTTTGACCTCCTACACTTCCCTCCATTACCAAATTGACAATTCCTTGGTTCCTCAGAATATGTCCCATCAATCAGTCCCTTCCTTTAGGCAAGTTGTGCCATAAATTTATTTTTTCCTCAGTTCTCTTCAGTACCTCCTCATTAAATGAGTGGATCGAGTAACTAACCTTTAGCATTCTTTTTTAGCACCACACCCCAAAAGCTTTTATTCTCTTCTTTTCTGAACTGCTTGTTGTCCACATTTCTTGTCTGTACAATGCTACACTCCAGGTAAATATCTTCAAAAAATACTTCCTACCACTTAAATTGATATAAGATGCTAACAAATTTCTCTTTTTCGAAATGATTTTCTTGTTCTTGCCAACCGCATTTTATATCCTCTCAACTTCAGCTATAGTGTTATTTGCAGCCCAAAAAGTAAAACTCATCTACTACTTTAGTTGCCTCTTACTTCACCATTGCCTCATTTAATTCAACTACATTCCATCACCATGGTTCTACTCTTGTTGATGTTCACCTTACAAACTTTTTTAAAGGCGCTATATTTCCATTCAATTGTTCTTCCAAGCCCTTTACAATCTCTAACAGAATTACAAAGTCATCAATAAACCTCAAAATTTTTATTTCTTCTCCTTGAACTTTAATTCCACCCACAAGTTTCTTCTTGGCTTCCTTCATAGCTTGCTAAATATGCAGATTGAATAGCTCTAGGGAAAAGCTATAACCCTGTGTCACTCCCTTCTTGACTACTGCTTCCCTTTCATATACTTTGACTCTTATAACTGCACTCTGGTTTCTGTGCAAGTTATAAGTAACCTTTTGCTCCTTATATGTTGTCCCTGCTTCATTCCAAATTTCAAAGAATTTAGTCCAATCAACATTGTCAAAAACTTTCTAAAACTACAAATGCTATCAACATAGACCTCACTTTCTTCAAGCTATCTCATAGGATAAGTGACATAGTCTGCATAGCCTCCGTGTGTTCCTACATTTCTCCGGAAACCAAACAAGCCTTCCCTGAGGCCGGCTTCACTATCATTTCCATTCTTCTGTAAATAATTCATGTCAGTATATTGCTGCCACTACATTAAACAAGTGGCTCGGTATTGACATGTGCTTCTATCTTGAACATAATAAAACATTTAGGTGTGTGTGTGTGTGTGTGTGTGTGTGTGTGTGTGTGTGTGTGTGTGTGTGTGTAGATTCAAATAAAATTGATTCATGGATGTTGTCATTGCATTTGTATCAAAATGAACTTACATCGCAGTTATCAGCCAATCAAGAACAGAACTTCAATTTTTCGGAACCTCTAGGATCAACATATATAAATGCATGCGTGCATGGGAACGGCAGCATTTGAGTGGTAGATTCAATTTTTTGTTGACTTTTTGGTAGGTGAATAGTTATCAGAAGAGAATAAACATATGGAAAAATGTAATGCTTTCATTTATAATACATCAAATGTAAACCTCTGGAGTAAAGAAAATATTTTATTAGAAGTTGCTTTTTGTCAAATAAGTCATGGAGTAAACATTAAATGTATTGTCTTTTGTAAGTTGTATCACAAATTTGTATGAGTGACTTGATTTTTTTAAGGACCGGCTTTTCTTTTTCTTAGGCAGTAGAAGATTCAAATAAAATTGATTCATGGATGTCGTCATTGCATTTGTATCAAAATGAACTTACATCACAGTTATCAGCTGATCGAGAACAGATCTTCAATATTTCGGAACTTCTAGGATCAACATGTACACTGCTTGAAACTGTTAATGAACAGAAAGAGGAGTTATTACTAAAACTGAAGGTAAAAGTATAAGCTAAAAAGACATTGTAATGTAGATATCATATCATATTGGCAATTACAGAAGAGAGAGGAACAGTGTTAAAAATTATCATTTGATGAAACATAAACAGTTTACTTTGTTACAGAGTAAGGAGACACTATTTTGTTTCGTGTAATGTTAACCTGCCTTTTCTCTCTCTCTCTCTCTCTCTCTCTCTCTCTCTCTCTCGATTCATCCATTTTATGTGTGAAATTGTTAAAAATTTTGCCTCTTGGAACAGTATCATGTAATCAGTTCATGTGTGTTTATTAAGCTGAAGCTTATTTTGCATTTTATTATTATTATTTTTGCACTGTTATTCTACTCTTTTAAGTTTCCAGTCACGTATCAGTTATCCAATCCTAATTGAGTCTGTTTTCAGGAATTCAGGTTCAGTTTTGTGTGCATATCATGTGCCTAGTGAAAGTACTGTGTTGGAAAGCAATGGTGTACTCATTTATGTCTGTAGATGTGTTGATGACACAGCTGAGTAGTACGGTTAAAATTGGGTGTAGTTCTGTAGTGGTATTACTTTGTCTTTAGTATATGATTTTAAGATACTGATAGAAAAATCACAAAAAGTTCTCGGCTTCCTTCCTGCATACATCTTGACTATTTCCTTTTTTCCTCATCTGAGAAAGTACATTTTTTTTATGGTTTTGGTGCTCTTAAGATGTAAAAAATTTGAAAAAATTAGATTTTGTAAATTTAATAACCAATTTGAGACTGTGAATGAATCTTTTCATGTGTACAAAAATAGCTGGATCATTACGATAAAATCAGTTTTTGCTGTGTGTTTGAAATTAAAGATATTTTGTATGAAATACCTAATTTAATTTTGTAATCCAGATTTTATATATGAAAGGTGCACAATAAAAAATATTTACAACTTCTTCATTAATAATGTAGGTTATTCAAATTGCATGTACAGTGGAAGTTAAACTTCTTGGTAGATTAAAACTGTGTGCCGGATGAGACTCGAACTCAGGAACTTTGTCCTTGGTGGGTAATTGCTTTACCCTCTGAGCTACCCAAGCACAACTCACAGCCCATTCTCGCAGCTTTACTTGGTCACTTGTGTTTTTACTGCATCTTTGAAGATAGTTTATATGAAATAAGTAAATTATTTTTGTAGTTCTTTAAAATAGGACTCTTTTTTTCAATCAGTATTTGATGCTGATATTGTGAAAGGAAGTATGGAAGTAGATCAAATTGTTCAACATAGAGAGAGATGTACATTCCAGGTGGTTGTAACTAAACTTCCCCTATTTAACACGTTTAACGCAGAAGCTAATTACCATATAAGTACCAAACTTGGTAGCATTAATGTCCAGAATGTGGCGTACATGATTTCCATGCATCTCAGCACCACCGTCCAATACCAACTATGGCCACCAGTGCCATGATCAGTCGTCGGTGATTCATAGTCTCACACACCTGACCAGTCACAGTGCACTTGTTGATACATCAACATGAGCTTGGACATAAGGAGCAGGACGTTGTTGGTGAAGCTCTATTATCAAAAGAACAGTAATGCCGCAGCTGCACCAAGAATATTGCCAATTGTAAGGAATTACGGAATGGTACTCTTTCTCCACCAGCTGTCCGGAGCATGATGAAGGAGTTCTAATCAGCTGGAGAACTGGGCGTCGCTCCGGGAAGAGGCCGACGACCCATTGCACCACAGATGGTTGATGAATTCGCTCTTTCTATGGCAGACAATGCTGCGCGCAGCTCCCAATCATCTGGCAGTGCATGTGCATGTGCTGTGTCACAACAGTTGAACATTGCTTGGTCTACAGTACAGAAGGTGCTTCGAACCATTCTCAAATGGTATCCTGTAAGATCCATATCATACAGCAGCTTGCACCACAGGATGCACAACAACTAGTTGACTTTGCTCTTCACTTTCTCTCAAGGATTGAAGTTGACGAGGGCTGGTCCTGGACCATCCTATGGACAGACAAGTCGAGTCACTGTGTATGAAGTTCCTCTGTTTGGTGAACGTTTCACCGTATGGTGTGAGCTCACAGCTACAGTCATCTTTGGCCCATTCGTTTTTGTAAAGGTTGGCACTTAAGGACCAAAGACATGCAGTGTGACTGGCCAGTGTTAGAGCAATATGCCTCGCCAGCATGTCATACCTACTGTACAGGAGAGAGACACATTGAACTCAACAGTTTCAAGTAAGCTGGGGCTCCACCACACATCGCTCATGAAGTTCACATGCTTCTCCGAAACATATTTGGAAATGATCGAATTATCAGCCGATCATTTCCAAATGCTCTGGCCGGCATGATCAACCGATCTCACCACTGTGATTTCTGGTTGTGGGCTACATGAAGGACAAGATTTACCAGGGGACATTCACGCATGAGCAGATATGAAGCAAAGCGTATCAAGAGAGACAGCCAACATATCTATAGGAATCATTCTGCTGTGCTGTGCAGAATGCAGTCTTGTGCTTTCAGACTCTTCTGGATACTGATGGGCACCATATTGAGCCCCTTTTGTAGCAGTAATGGTACCAGTACATAATGGTATGATGTACTGTAGCAGCACATTAAAAGTGTTTCAATTGAACTGATTCTGCATTATTTCTCTTCCCCATGTTCTTGACATTAATGCTACCAAGTTTGGTACTCATACGGTAATTAAGTTTCCTTGTTATAATGTGTCAAATAGGGAAAATTTAAATATAACCACCCAGTATTTTATTTTACTCTCAATCATTCCGAATTTGAAAAATGAAGACTATATATTGAATATCACTAGCAGTAAAATTGCTAGATAGTTATGTGCAAGTTGTGTATTTATAACTTCTTCATTAACAGTGTAGGTTATTCATATTGCGTGTACAGTGGGAGTGAAACTTCCTGGTAGATTGAAACTGTGTGCCAGGTGAGACTCGAACTCGGGACCTTTGTCTTTGGCGGATAATTGCTCTACCATCTGAGCTGTTGTGTACGCAAAATGCTGTGGCTGCTAGATGCGCAGTCGGCTGGGAAAGAGTGGGGAGAGCGGCAGTGGTGGTGGGTCGCTCAGGGTGCTGTATCGGAAATGGCATTCTAAACAGAAGTTGTCACCTGTTCTTTGGTTAGTATTGAAAAAGAATTCCGCCAAAAATGCAGCGATTTATTTTCATCAGGTTCGTTAACCGTTTATAACTTTCATAAGAGAGTCATGAGTGGGAGATTTTGAGTAAAACACACAAATTTCTCTTTTTACCATGTTGAAAGTTGCTTCCTTTGCCAAAACTCAATGGAGTTTACACAGTCTCACCTCACTAACATGTTGTGCAGATGCAGTTGTGAGAGAATTCTGAAACAGTGGTTTATTAAGTGATGAACTGAGGAAAAGTAAGGTTAGCATCGTATGAAAAAGGACATCCTCAGTACAACATAAACTTGTAGTGACTTCACGTATGTTGTTCCAAAACCCACATCATTTTTCGTTTCACCAACTATTGATGGTTCATAAAAGTTACATTCGTTTGTTGGAGAAGTCTGTAGTGGAATAACACAGAAGATAATGAAGTTTTGTGTACTAACCATACAGCAAAATACTCTCCTCTTTGTGTACTATCATTTGCCAAAATCTCATTCATCAACATCTACATAGGTACTATGCAAATCACATTTAAGTGTCTGGCAGAGGGTTCATCGAACCACCCTCACAATTCTCTATTATTCCAATCTCATATAGCGCGTGGAAAGAATGAACACCTATATCTTTCTGTACGAGCTCTGATTTCCCTTATTTTATCGTGGTGATCGTTCCTCCCTATCTAGGTCGGTGTCAACAAAATATTTTCGCATTTGGAGGAGAAAGTTGATGACTGGAATTTTGTGAGAAGATTCCGTCACAAAGAAAAACGCCTTTCTTTTAATGATGTCCAGCCCAAATCCTGTATCATTTCTGTGACACTGTCCCCCCTATTTCACGATGGTAAAAAACGTGCTGCCTTTCTTTGAACTTTTTTGATGTACTCCACCAGTCCTATCTGGTAAGGATCCCACACCGCACAGCAGTATTCTAAAAGAGGATGGACAAGCGTAGTGTAAGCAGTCTCCTTAGTAGGCCTGTTACATTTTCTAAGTGTCCTGCCAATAAAACACAGTCTTTGGTTAGCCTTCCCCACAACATTTTCTGTGTGTTCTTTCCAATTTAAGTTGTTTGTAATTGTTGTAATACCCAGGTATTTATTTGAATTTATGGCTTTTAGATTAGACTGATTTATCGTGTAACCTAAGTTTGAGTTCCTTTTAGCACTCATGTGGATGACGTCACACTTTTCATTATTTAGGGTCAACTGCCACTTTTGCACCACTCAGATATTTCTTCTAAATCATTTTGCAGTTTGTTTTGACCATCTGATGACTTTATTAGTCGATAAATGACAGCGTCATCTGCAAACAACCGAAGGCGGCTGCTCATATTCTCTCCCAAATTGTTTATGTAGGTAAAGAACTGCAAAGTGCCTGTAACACTACCTTGGGGAATGCCAATTTTACTCAATGACTTTCCATCAGTTACAGTCTCTGACAGGAAATCACAAATCCAGTCACATAACGGGGATGATATTCCATAAGCACGCAATGTCACTATGAACCGCTTGTGTGGTACAATGTCAAAAGCCTTCCGGAAATCCAGAAATACGGAATCGATCTGAAATCCCTTGTCAATAGCACTCAACACTTCATGTGAATAAGAGCTAGTTGTGTTTCACAGGAATGATGTTTTCTAAACCCATGTTGACTGTGTGTCAATAAACTGTTTTCTTTGACATAATTCATAATGTTCAAACACAACATATGTACCAAACTGCTGCTGCATATTGACGTTAACGATACGGGCCTGTAATTTAGTGGATTACTCCTACTACCTTTCTTGAATATTGATGTGACCTGTGCGACTTTCCTGTCTTTGGGTACGGATCTTTCGTTGAGCGAATGGTTGTATATGATTAACTATGGAGCTAAATCATCAGCATATTCTGAAAGGAACCCAATTGGTATACAGTCTGGACCAGAAGACTTGCTTTTATTAAGCGATTTAAGTAGCTTCACTACTCCGAGGATATTTACTTCTACATTACTCATGTTGGCACCTGTTCTCAATTCGAATTCTGGAATATTTACTTTGTCTTCTTTAGTGAAGGCATTTTGGAAGGCTTTGTTTAATAACTCTGCTTTGGCAGCACTGTCTTTGATAGTATCTCCATTGCTATCATGCAGAGAAGGCATTGATTGTTTCTTGCCGCCAACATACTTCACATACGATCAGAATCTCTTCGCATTTTCTGCCAGGTTTCGAGACAAAGTTTCGTTGTGGAAACTGTTATAAGCATCTCGTATTGAAGTCCACACTAAATTTCGAGCTTCTGTAAAAGATTGCCAATCTTGGGGATTTTGCGTCTGTTTAAATTTGGCATGTTTGTTTCGTTGTTTCTGCAACAGTGTTCTATCCTGTTTTGTGTACCAAGGAGGATCAGCTCTGTCGTTTGTTAATTTATTTGATATAAATCTCTCAATTGCTGCTGATACTATTTCTTTGAATTTAAGCCACATCTGGTCTACACTTATATTATTAATTTGGAATGAGTGGAGATTGTCTCTCAGGAAGGCATCAGGTGAATTTTTATCTCATTTTTTGAATAGGTATATTTTTCGCTTATTTTTCGAGGATTTGGGGATTACAGTATTCAATCTTGCTACGACAGCCCTGTGTTCACTAATCCCTGGATTGCTTGTTATTAACTCAGGATTATTTGTTGCTAAGAGGTAAAGCGTGTTTTCACAACTGTTTGCTATTTGCGTGGGCTCATGAACTAAGTGCTCAAAATAATTTTCAGAGAATGCATTTAGCACAATTTCGGATGATATTTTATGCATACCTCTGGAATTAAACATGTATTTTCGCCAACATATCAAGGCTAAATTAAAGTCACCACCAACTATTATCATATGAATCGGGTACGTGTTTGAAATCAAACTCAAGTTTTCTTTGAACCTTCCAGCAACTGTATCATCTGAATTGGGAGGTTGGTAAAAGGATCCGATTATTATTTTATTCTGGTTGCCAACAATAACCTCTGCCCATACTAACTCACAGAAAGTACCTACTTCAATTTCGGGACAAGTTAAACTACTTCTAACAACAACAAACCCGCCACCGCCAACCGTGTTTAGCCTATCCTTTTGGAAGACGGTTAGGTTCATTTCAAATATTTCAGCTGAGCTTACATTTGGCTTTAGCCAGCTTTCAGTGCCAGTAACGATTTGAGCATCAGTGCTTTCTATTAGCACTTGGAGCTCTGGTACTTTCCCAACACAGCTACGACAGTTTGCAACTGTTTTACCAATGGCTCCTGTATCTACATTCGTCCTATGTTCAGTCTGCAACCTTTGTGACTGAAGCCCTTCTTGTGTTTTCGTGAGACCCTCTAACTTAAAAAACACCCCAGTCCACACCACGCAGCCCCTGCTTCCCGTGTAGCCGCCTCCTACGTATAGTGGACACCTGACCTGTTCAGTGGAACCCGAAACCCAACCACGCTTTGGCGCAAGTCAAGGAATCTGCAACCTACATGGTCATAGAATCATCTGAGTCTCTGATTCAGACCCTCCACTCAGCTCTGTACCAGAGGTCCGCAATCGGTCCTATCGACTATGCTGCAAATGGTCAGCTCTGCTTTCATCTTGCAAGCAAGACTGGCAGCCTTTACCACTTCTGTTAGCCGTTCAAAACCAGAGAGAACCTCTTCTGATCCAAAGTGACACACATCATTGGTACCGATGTGAGCAACCACCTGCAGTTGGCTGTGCCATGTGCTCTTCATGGCATCTGGGAGGACCCTTTCCACATATGGAATGACATGTACAAAGTGCACATTGATTTTCTTACCCTTCATGTCAGCCTAGTCCCTAAAGGCCCCCATAATGTGCCTAATGTTGGCGCTTCCAACTACCAATAATCCCACTCTCTGTGATTGCCCGGATCTTGCAGGCTGACTGGTTTCCTCTGAAACAGGACAGGTGACAGCATCTGGCTCAGAGACAGTGTCAGCCACAGACAGCACCTGGAACCTATTTGTCAGACAAACCTGGGAGGCCTTACGTGCAGCCGCCTGAGAAGTCTTTCACCTCCGGGTGACCCCCCACTCGACCACAGGTGAGGGGTCAACCTCAGTGTGAGCAGTAACTGGGTTGGCCACCGGTGAGGACCGATCGGAGGACTCGGACATGCCGGACGTCTGTTGGACCCCCACGGCCGGCCCACAACAGTGGTGCCCATCCACTGCAGTCTCAAGCTGTGTAGTCGAAGCCATCACAGCCTGAAGCTGAGAGCGAAGTGTCACCAACTCGGCTCACATCCGCACACAACAATCGCAGTCCCTGTCGATACTAAAGATCGTGGAAAACTAAACCATGCAGATACACAGACTATCAGCACGTGCTGCGCAACTCTACTGTAGACCCTAAAGAAAATGCAGGAACTGTGTCTAATAATATACTGATATTCAAAAACCTAACTATTGAAGCACTCAGATGAAACTAAGTAATTCACCCCTGATTAGGAACTTGTAATATGTCACAAAATTGGCTTACTTTCTGACACAAACAAAAATGCAAGAACTGTGGCTATTAGATATTAAATTTACATGCAGAAACTCAAGAAACTAAATTATTAAAGCACACACATAATAAAATTCACTCCTGGTCAGGAACTCATAAATGTCACAAAAGCGGTTACTTCCCTGTTGCTGTGTCTGTCTCGGTCGGCTACTACTGCCATTTCAGTATCTCAAACCATTTATGAAATATGAGAAATGTTGTGGGTATTTCACTCTGGCTTTATCGCTGGCCTACTGAGATGGCAAATGAGTGTGCTATGTCAGATCAATTTTCTCGAGATTGGTGACAGGTAGAGACTCCAACCAAGTCTAAAGAAAAATTCAATATGTTAGCAAAATTTCATACGCAGAAGCATATTACGTAATGTGCACCAGATGCAAAATCATAGCGACCCTTATTTTTCATTGCAAACATTTTCAGATTTCACGAAGTGTCTTCTTCCTTGCACATAAATATCTCATTAACTATGAGCATTAACAAAATGATGGCCACATCGTAATGAATGTGACATATAAAGCTAGAAGTAAAGCAAAAATGATTTTTTTTATTTTTTTTATTGAATAGTTTCTGTTTAATTGCTTGAGAAAGATTCTGTCATCAACTACCACCCGAAAGGTGGCAAATGCTTGTTGGCCTCCCATTCTGAACAAATGAGTGAACTCGCCCAGCTCTTTGGATGAAAACTGGTCACTACGCATCATCAACCGTATCCTGTGCTAGCTATACCCAAAGCATGCCTCACAACCTGTCCTCACATATTTACTTTCTCTTGTACCTTGTCTCCTACCTTACAGACACCACAGAAGTTCTCCTATAAAACTAGTGGATGTAAAGTTTTGAGGGCAGGTTGTGAATAGTGTTTGGGGGGAGCTGCCTGTGAAAGTTAAAGGTCCCAATTTCGAGTCTTGGGCTGACATAAAGTATTAATCTGCTGGGAAGTATCATATCGGTGCACACTCCACTGCAGAGTGAAAATCTCATTCTCATTCTGGAAACGTCCCCCAGGGACCAATGGCCTTTGTAGTCTGGTCCCTTCAACACTCACAAACCAACCACCAGCAAAACGTCCCCCAGGCTGTGGCTAAGCCACATCTCTGCATAATCCTTTCTTCCAGAAGTGCTAGTCCCGCAACTTTCACAGGAGAACTTCTGTGAAGTAAAGTGTGGAAGGTAGGAGACAAGGTACTGGCGGAAGTAAAGCTGTGAGGATGGGTTGTGAGTCATTCTTGGGTAGGTCAGGTGGTAAAGCACTTGCCCACGAGAGGCAAAGGTCCTGAGTTCGAGTCGCAGTCTGGCACACAGTTTTAATCTGCCAGTAAGTTTCATATCAGTGCACATTCCGCTGTAGAGTGAAAAATCTCATTCTGTAGTTCGGGTGATTGTTCCTCTTATGGATGTTGTTGCACAATATGGTTTCCATTAAATGCAATGAATTTGCACCATTATTTTACACAACTCTTGAATCCTATTTGCAAAAATCAGGTAGTAGATGATATATCCACACTGTCAGTCACAGAGACCTTCAACTTATCTGCCATCCATACAGTTTCTGTCTGTGCCCATTACTTTGTCCATGGTGTCTTCTCCTTACACAATCTGTAGTGTTTTATGGATTTTAGAAAACCTGCTGCCCACTGTTTCTCTTTGCAATCCATTAGTTGTGAGCAAGATAGGAGAAACAAAAATTATGAAAGATCTGTATAGGGACAGATGATGAGTCACTCCACCTATGCATGCAATTTGAACAAATAACATCAGTTGATCTAACAGTTTCGTTAATAAACCTTAAATGGAGGACAACTGCTGCATGTTAGTGGTGGGTGGTCATAATTAGATATAACCATGATATTGGGAAGAAAATAGTGTAGCTTCCTTCCAAAATGGAGTATTATGAAATAGGATACAGAGTCAAAAAGAGTCATCCTATTTCACTCACAACCTCACCTCCATAAATGAATGTGAAACCTTCAAGTAAATTTTAACTTATGCATTGAAACTAGAAGTTGATCTTTGTTACGAGTTGTTAATTACTAGTTTGTGTACTTGACTTTGCAGCTAACTCACTCACTCACTCATTTCTTACCTAATGTGCAACAAATGTTGTTAGATCGGCTTCATTTCAACACTTGCAATTCATTTACAACTGTGTAGCATGATTTTTATTGAGAGTATGGATCTGCACATCCTGCAGCTCAAAGCATTTGACAACGGCACCAGTAGTTTCAAGTCAATGGTTGTTTATGTAAGAGGATACCCTCAGGTCAGCCCCGCACGCTTGTTCAAGATGGAGAGAGCATTCAACAGTTCAGTGTGTAGTCCACAGAAGTCATCTCATCATGCCAGCTGAGAATTAACTATTCCTCGTGTGTCCTGAGTGGTAGGGTTTTGCAATGAAGTTTGTGTTTCGAACCATATAGAATTCAGTAATGGTGATAAACAACAATGTTTATGCCTCTGTGAATTTATTTTGAATATGGATTTTGAAGATGATTTCCTTTGAAAAATTTAGTGTTCAGTGTTGAAGTGACATTCCATTTAAGTGGAAAAGTGAGCTGCCTCATCTAACAACCCTACCACAACAAAGGTCAGCATTTAATGACGATTGGTGTTGCTCACGCTGCTAAATACTGCATTTTCGGGCAACAACAGTCATATTATGTGGCAGGTGTCATTAGAGCATAGTTAATAAAGTCATTTCATGTAATAATAAAAAAACTAGGCACTCATCTTTTTGTGTTTCCCACACTAGTCTCGTCGTAAAATCATGGCTCAATCGTTGAAAATCTAAGTGGTTATGATTCCAAGCTCGGATGCAAAGAGGCCTAGGTTTTATTCTGCTATATTCAAAAGTTTTGTAGATGCGCTTCACAAAACATTCTTCAAGATTAAACCTTTCAAAGTTAGCACAATGGTGATGTAAAAAAATAATCAGCACTCCGAATTTAAGTTACACTTCCTTTTAATTGCTTTTATTGCAATATCACGTAACACACAAAACATCACTTTACAATACAAAACATACTTGAAAACATCTTCCTCACATTTTATAAGCCAACTACAATATGCATCTTTCCAACATGACGTCCAACACTTGACTTTCTCAACGTCCGACTCTCTAACAACTAACTAATAATCGCTTACGCGCCAAAAAATCAGTGTTACAAGTACATCAAAGATCATAGTGACAAAAGAAAGAATACACATAAGAATAATATCATTGCAATATAAACATATAGATGTTGTTGTTGTGGTCTTCAGTCCTGAGACTGGTTTGATGCAGCTCTCTCTGCTAATCTATGCTGTGCAAGCTCCTTCATCTCCCAGTACCTACTGCAACCTACATCCTTCTGAATCTGCTTAGTGTATTCATCTCTTGGTCTCCCTCTACGATTTTTACCCTCCACGCTGCCCTCCAATGCTAAATTTGTGATCCCTTTATGCCTCAGGACATGTCCTACCAACCGATCCCTTCTTCTAGTCAAGTTGTGCCACAAACTTCTCTTCTCCCCAATCCTATTCAATACCTTCTCATTAGTTATGTGATCTACCCACCTAATCTTCAAAATTCTTCTGTAGCACCACATTTAGAAAGCTTCTATTCTCTTCTTGTCCAAACTATTTATTGTCCATGTTTCACTTCCATACATGGCTACACTCCATACAAATACTTTCAGAAACGACTTCCTGACACTTCAATCTATTCTCGATGTTAACAAATTTCTCTTCTTCAGAAACGCTTTCCTTGCCATTGCCTGTCTACATTTTATATCCTCTCTACTTCAACCATCATCAGTTATTTTGCTCCCCAAATAGCAAAACTCCTTTACTACTTTAAGTGTCTCATTTCCTAATCTAATTCCCTCAGCATCACCCGACTTAATTCGACTACATTCCATTATACTCGTTTTGCTTTTGTTGATGTTCATCTTATACCCTCCTTTCAAGACACTGTCCATTCCGTTCAACTGCTCTTCCAAGTCCTTTGCTGTCTCTGACAGAATTACAATGTCATCGGCAATCCTCAAAGTTTTTATTTCTTCTCCCTGGATTTTAATACCTACTCCAAATTTTTTTTTTGTTTCCTTTACTGCTTGTTCAATATACGGATTGTAAGCATCGGGGAGAGGCTACAACCCTGTCTCACTCCCTTCCCAACCACTGCTTCCCTTTCATGCCCCTCGACTCTTATAACTGCCATCTGGTTTCTGTAGAAATTGTAAATAGCCTTTCGCTCCCTGTATTTTACCCCTGCCACCTTCAGAATTTGAAAGAGAGTATTCCAGTCAACATTGTCAAACGCTTTTCTAAGTCTACAAATGCTAGAAACGTAGGTTTGCCTTTCCTTAATCTTTCTTCTAAGATAAGTTATAAGGTCAGTATTGCCTCATGTGTTCCAACATTTCTACGGAACCCAAACTGATCTTCCCAAGGTCGGCTTTTACCAGTTTTCCCATTTGTCTGTAAATAATTTGCGTTAGTATTTTGCAGCTGTGACTTATTAAACTGATAGTTCGATAATTTTCACATCTGTCAACACCTGCTTTCTTTGGGATTGGAATTATTATATTCTTTTTGAAGTCAGTTTTGTCAGGACTGGCTCTCCCAAGGCCATCAGTAGTTCTAATGGAATGTTGTCTACTCCCGGGGCCTTGTTTCGACTCAGGTCTTTTAGTGCTCTGTCAAACTCTTCACGCAATATTGTATCTCCCATTTCATCTTCATCTACATCCTCTTCCATTTCCATAATATTGTCCTCAAGTACATCGCCCTTGTATAGACCCTCTATATACTCCTTCCACCTTTCTGCTTTCCCCTCTTTGCTTAGAACTGGGTTTCCATCTGAGCTCTTGATATTCATACAAGTTGCTCTCTTTTCTCCAAAGGTCTCCTTAATTTTCCTGTAGCTGTATCTATCTTACCCCTAGTGAGATAAGCCTCTACATCCTTACATTTGTCCTCTAGCCATGCCTGCTTAGCCATTTTGCACTTCCTGTCGATCAAATTTTTGAGACGTTTGTATTCCTTTTTCCCTGCTCCATTTACTGCATTTTTATATTTTCACCTTTCATCAATTAAATTCAATATTTCCTCTGTTACCCAAGGATTCCTACTAGCCCTCGTCTTTTTACCTACTTGATCCTCTGCTGCTTTCACTACTTCATCCCTCAGAGCTACCCATTCGTCTTCTACTGTATTTCTTTCCCCCATTCCTGTCAATTGTTCCCTTATGCTGTCCCTGAAACTCGGTACAACCTTTGGTTTAGTCAGTTTATCCAGGTCCCATCTCCTTAAATTCCCACCTTTTTGCAATTTCTTCAGTTTTAATCTACAGTTCATAACCAATAGATTGTGGTCAGAGTCCACATCTGCCCCTGGAAATGTCTTACAATTTAAAACCTGGTTCCTAAATCTCTGTCTTACCATTATATAATCTATCTGAAACCTTTTAGTATCTCCAGGGTTCTTCCATGTATACAACCTTCTTTCATGATTCTTGATCCAAGTGTTAGCTATAATTAAGTTATGCTCTGTGCAAAATTCTACCAGATGGCTTCCTCTTTCATTTCTTAGCCCCAATCCAAATTCACCTACTATGTTTCCTTCTCTCCTTTTTCCTACTGTCGAATTCCAGTCACCCATGACTATTAAATTTTTGTCTCCCTTCACTACCTGAATAATTTCTTTTATCTCATCATACATTTCTTCAATTTCTTCGTCATCTGCAGAGCTAGTTGGCATATAAACTTGTACTACTGTAGTAGGCGTGGGCTTCGTGTCTATCTTGGCCACAATAATACGTTCACTATGCTGTTTGTAGTAGCTATTCCTATTTTTTTATTCATTATTAAACCTACTCCTGCATTACCCCTATTTGATTTTGTATTTATAACCCTGTATTCACCTGACCAGAAGCTTGTTCCTCCTGCCACCTAACTTCACTAATTCCCAGTATATCTAATTTTAACCTATCCATTTCCCTTTTTAAATTTTCTAACCTACCTGCCCGATTAAGGGATCTGACATTCCACGCTCCAATCCGTAGAATGCCAGTTTTCTTTCTCCTGATAACGACGTCCTCTTGAGTAGTCCCCGCCCGGAGATCCGAATGGGGGACTATTTTACCTCCGGAATATTTTACCCAAGAGGACGCCATCATCATTTAACCATACAGTAAAGCTGCATGCCCTCGGGAAAAATTACGGCTGTAGTTTCCCCTTCCTTTCAGCCGTTCGCAGTACCAGCACAGCAAGGCCGTTTTGGTTAGTGTTGCAAGGCCAGGTCAGTCAATCATCCAGACTGTTGCCTGTGCAACTACTGAAAAGGCTGCTGCCCCTCTTCAGGAACCACACGTTTGTCTGGCCTCTCAACAGATACCCCTCCGTTGTGGTTGCACCTACGGTACGGCTATCTGTATCGTTGAGGGACGCAAGCCTCCCCACCAACAGCAAGGTCCATGGTTCATGGGGGGGATCGATGTATCAAAAGTGAAATCAAATCTGAATGTTGTCTCAGAAATACGTGAAGTAGTTAACAGAAATACAGTAGAATGTTACTGGTATTGAGAGGTTCAGGTGAGGTACCATAATGGTTACGTAATTCAATTACCATTACACTCAGCAGTCACTTACTGTAGTTAAGCATGACAGACTCTCTTAAGCTTAATGTGTTTTGCATTATCTTCTCAGAAAAGATTTATGGACCATTTTTTTCATGGAAAGACTGTCACAGGAGTCATGTACCAGTACATGCTGGAGATAAGATTTTTCTCACAATTGCAAAAACAAGCCAGAAATTTCATTTTTCATTAAGGCAGAGCACCATTGCACTGACCAACTGGATGTATGAGTATTTTTCATAATGAGCTGCCTCAACAATGATCAGTCTTAAAGGGTGTATAGGTTTTGTATTGCACTGTCGGTCTCCGAGATTGGCCTAATCTCAAGGTGTATCACTTTTTTTGAAAGGCTACATCTATGCTGCTCCCCAGCCAACAACCTTGAGTTAACTGTGACACAGGATAACAACAACAGTGAATGCAATAACTCCAGACATGCTGCAAAACTAAGAGATGAGTTTTTTTTTCTCATCTGGATATTGGTCATGTGTCCAGTGGGGAATACTGTGAACATTAGTGAAAGGTAATTGAAAACTTTGGTTCTAAATGTAATCGTAATGAGAACCCCAAGGTTGTACCTGAAAGCATGTAAAAGATTAGTCCTTGTAAGATCACATGGTTCTTTTTTAAAACAAAAGCTTTATAGTTCTTTGAATAGGTTAAAATACATCTCAAGTTTCTGTCTACATCCACATAGAAGACAGAGTCTTGTGGAATTTGATGAATCTTTTTGAAACACCCTGGATGATACTCATTGTGATGGCATTGGATTTTCTGCTGATCACTTACAGACACTTAAGCAGAGGTAACCTCAGAGAGCCTTTGATCATGACCAAATCATAATAACTTGAAATGTGGTGTACTTTATATCAAATGATGTGCAGCCACCTGGTTTTACAAAGGCCACTGTGACGTGATCTGCTAAAATTGTACCCACTACTGTTAACAGTAGGTAGATGATAGCTTGGATTGTAATAGTCAACATATAGACCTCTGTACAGTAGATAATTATTCAGGTAATTTCTGGACAACAGGATGAGAACAGACAAAAAGCTTCATGCTCAGAGGTTAGACAGATGCTGCTATCCTTGTACTGGAAATGAGTTTACAGTATCAAATGATCTAATATATATTCTATCCTCCCTCAGCATGAGTGCATTTACTTCCTTATTTAGGCATGTGTTTTATTCTGATTCAGCATCATATTATTATGGCAAAAAATTTTAGTTCATTTCCACTTCTGATATTCGATGCTCCAATTCATAGAATGTTATCTTTTAATTGACCTTTCAATCATTTTGTTACCATCAAATTACAATTAAGTGATGCAATGGTTTATATATACATCATAGGATCTCTCTCTCTCTCTCTCTCTCTCTCTCTCTCTCTCTCTCTCTCTCTGCCCTCTCAGCTCTCTCTGCCCTCTCAGCAATCAGTAGATGAGGAAGCTCGTGTCAACCTCAGTCAACCTTTCCTGAAATATAGACAACTTTCAAACACACAATGCGTTATGGAACTTCACTGTCATCTCTTCCCAGGATAGATGTGTCGAGAGCCTCTTGTTGACACGAGATCTATTTCTTCTCATCATGGAATAGTGCATTCCTTCCAGCACTGCTGATGAGCCATTCTGCAACATTACTACATATCAAATTATATTTTGATATGATCTGCCTCTGTGCGTGCCTTCCAGTGGGTAGTATTGATAATCTGCACTCCAGTTACCGTTTCCCAGTTTGCATACAATTGTTTGACAAAGCTATACTCAAAGAAAAGCCACAGCCAATTTATTGTAT
This sequence comes from Schistocerca americana, assembly GCF_021461395.2. Lineage (NCBI taxonomy): Eukaryota > Metazoa > Arthropoda > Insecta > Orthoptera > Acrididae > Schistocerca > Schistocerca americana. The sequence continues at coordinate 713,462,369 of NC_060120.1, read as the reverse complement.
ACTGACGGAAAAAAAATTGCAACACCTAAAAATTAATTAATATGAGATAGTAATGAAAGTTCAGGAATACATTGGCCTGGGTAATATCTTTAAATGACTAACATTGCAAGAACATGGGTTAATTTAAGTACGAGGTAAGCCATTTCAAAAGCAAAATGCTGGTACATTAATAACCAGTGTAACAGCCAGAATATTGAATGCAAGCCCACAAATGTGCATGCATTGTGGTGTGCAGATGCTGGATGTCAATTTGTAGGATGGAGTTCTGTGCCTATTGTATGTGGTTGGTCAATATGGGGATGGTTAATGTTGTTTGTGGATGATGTCCCATATTTGCTTGGCTGGAGACAGATCTGGTGATCGATTAGGTCAAGGCAACATGTCAACACTCTGTAGAACATGCTGGTTTACAGCAGCAGTAAGTGGATGAGTGTAGTCCTTCTGGAAAACACCCCCTGGAATGCTGTTTATGAATGGCAGCACAGCAGGTTGAATCACCAGACTGACGTACAAATTTGCAGTCAGGGTACCTGGGATAACCATGTGAGTGCCCCTGCTATCATGCAAAATTGTGTCAAGAGACTGTAACTCCTGGTGTAGGTTCAGTGTGTGAAGCACATAGAGAGGTTGGTTGCAGGCCCTCAACTGGCCTCCTCCTAACCAAGACATGGCCATCACTGGCACCAAGAGTGCCTGGAAAATTTCAAGTCTGTGCACTTTCATTTCAGGAGTCAGCATCCGGGGTACCCATCGTGCACAGATCTTCTGATAGCCAAGCAAAGCAATAATGTGACCCATACGTTCTTGTGAAATGCCAATTCTGCTTGCAATTTCCCTCTGAGTAATATGACGATCATCCTGAATCAGTCTGTCAAAATTTTGCTTTTGAAACTCGATGGTTGCTGTCACAGGACATCCAACTCTTTGTTTGTCACGCAGGTCAGATGTTCCCGCCTCAACATCTTGAAACTCACTCGCCCAATGATGCACATTACTCACATCAAATGATTCAAATGGCTCTGAGCACTATGGGACTTAACTACTGTGGTCATCAGTCCCCTAGAACTTAGAACTACTTAAACCTAACTAACCTAATGACATCACACACATCCATGCCTGAGGCAGGATTCGAACCTGCGACCGTAGCAGTCGCGAGGTTCCGGACTGCGCGCCTAGAACCGCTAGACCACCGCGGCCGGCTGTACTCACATCAACATAGTCACCATAAACTGCTTTCATTGTGTGATGAATCTCCTTTTGCTGTCAAGAATTCGATGACTGCATGTTGCTTAAATCGCATTGACCAAACGTCTGTGCAGGGTTTCATTCTTTACATTGTAACAACGCAACCGTTCAATGCTAAGGCTTCCCACCAACTGGAGCTGTAGAGAAGAGGCTAAAGAACAAACCAATACCTGTCGCATACCAATGCTGCCAACTGTTGAAGAGTTACGAAGGTGGAGGCATTACTTTTCAGTTAACCCTCATAAAACATACCTCAATCGTGCCTCCAATGAGCTTCTGCTGGACACAACTGAAGCTGCAAATGGTGGTGATTTGGCATCAGTGGAATGCACGCTACAGGGCTTCTGACTCGGAGCTGTCATTAAAGTAGCCAATTTGTTACAGTTTGCTTCACTGTGGTGCCAACTGCTGCTCAAATTGTCACTACAGATGCAGTACAATGTGGAAGATCCATACACCAAACGCAGTGATATTCCCACTCGGTAGTGCCATGTGGCCATCCAGAGTACAGTCTTGTTGTGACTGTGCATTCTTGTGACCACCACTGTGAGCCTTTCCTTGAATTAATTTAGATATAGAGTTGGCAGTATCTAGTCTGATCACGTGGTACAAGAGAATGGCATCCTTCAAGATAGTGTTTTAAGTATAACATTGTTTGCAGTTGCTGTTAACAGTATTAAGTCTGTTCTAAGGAGCCACGTTCAGTATTCATCCTTCATGGAAGACTTTTCCATATCACTTTGCTGCTTGCCCACCATTCAAATGATTATTTAACAGTTGTCGTTGAGTAATGGGGTCATTCAGGATTCATGCAAAGAATTTTTTTAAAAAAAAGTGTGGACTAAAACTCTCCATGGCTTCTGGACGTGTGCAGAATGATTTTAGAAGTAACTGTATGAAAAATAAGGGGCTCGAGATATAATTTAAGTGTTTTAATAATATTTAAGATAGCATGATAATATTATTGAAGTATACCTGTATATTGACAACTCACAACAAGGAGATCCCTTGGCTGCCCAGTACTATTACCTACCTATGTCTTTTAGTTTTTACTTCCCAGTGTGAACTTGAAGGCGCTGGAGCAGGTGGGGCACCATCCATCAAGATGGAAAAAATTCTCTTCTGTTCTGATTCATTTACTGTCCTATAACTGAAATGAAATGATCATATGGCATTGCTGGCTGGGAGACCCCATGTGGGGTATTTGGCCGCCGGAAATGCAAGTCCTTTTTAGCTGATGCCACTTCGGCGGCTTGCGAGTCAATGATGATGAAAGACACACAACACCCAGTCATCTCGAGACAGAGAAAAATTCCATGATCCCGCCGGGAATCGAACCCAGGACCCCGTGCACAGGGAGCGAGAACGCTACCGCAAGACTACGAGCTGCAGACTGTCCTATAACTAATGTATCCAGAAGAGAACTGTACAGAATATGAGACTCTCTTCTTGTACTGCAACAGGAATAGCAGTATATATGTTTATGCTGGGTATTGGGATATGAAGGAATTCAGGGAACTTATCTAGCAAATATAGCAATGACAGAGGCCTGTGTAATACAATGGCCATTTTCCCTTAGGATGTCATCTCATTGTTGAATCAATAATTTGTGAAAACTGTAGAGCGGAGGAGGAATGGCTTACAGCAAGCAACAAGAAGCTGCAGATTCTGAAACCAACTGGCTGGCCGTGTTATACCCTACCTCAGTCATTCAGAAGGGGCAGAGCTACCTTGAGCTGTAGAGAGGAGGAGGACTGGCTTGCAGCAATCAACAAGAAGCTGCAGATTCTGAAAGCAACTGACTGGCCATATAATACATTACATCAGTCATTCAGAAGGGGCAGAGCTACATTAATACACCTACAAATGGACAATGCCCATTAATGCATGGCATCATCTTCAGTGAGAGGACTCCCCTCCTGTGGTGCTCATAATGTACAGTTTACTATATGCCACATTTTAACAGATTTAATTTTATAATATGACAAGAGAACAGCAGTAAATTAAAGTGACAACTTGCTCTCTATTTTAACTCTATTATGAATGTAGCAAAGCCTTGAAGTTTTGAAAATTACCTGTACTCCATAGGTTTTAATGCATTTTGGAATGAATGGGTCATCCTTTTTTTGTAGTCCTGTGATTAGCCAACCACATGTATCTTCCTTAGGTTTTAGTGTGCTGTGAAATGACTGGGTTATTCTTTTTTTGTAGCCCTGTGGTCAGCCAGCCACATGTATCTGCCTTGTCATTCATCTTCACTATGTTCTTTAATATTGTAAACAGTTTTTTAAGAACCGATGTTGAGCACATCTGTGGGGAGGGGTTTTGCACTTGCATGTTCTTACATTTAGGCCTAAATGTTGTAGGAAAGTTCTAGAATATAAATACTTTTGGATGAAGGAGACAATCACCGAAAAGCAGAAGTTTTGAGATGTCGAATCTGAAATCTGGCAAGTTTTCTTTCTTTTGTGTGTGCCGATTGAAAATTCAATGCTTCTGCTTTTTGGTGAATGGTCTGTTTTAATCCACAAATATTTACTTTTAATTTTTAAGGAAATGTTTTATTGTCTGTTGTAATACAAATGTTTATTTTTTTCAGCCATTTTAGCTGTAGTATCCTACTTGATTCCGATGCATGCCATATTAAATTATGATATCCAAGTTGAAGTAAGAACGCTTTATTCACAGCACAATGTCCCAAATATGTTAGTTTGAAGAACGGTTGAAAGATTGCTTGTGATCACTGGACAACAATATAAACAAAGTTCACTGGTGTGATACAGATTCACGGACTGCCTCATCTTGAGTGGCTGTAAGCTGGCATCAGTGGGCACCTTGCCATGTAGAACAATGTGGAGCTGTATGGAGACAGTGCCGAGTGGAGCAGAGCATCGTGACTGCTCCTGGCAAGTTCCGATTGATGAGTTATGTCTGTAGCCATCTCCTGGCCTAGGACTGAGTGAGCAACTGACCGTCCACTTGAGGCTATGCTTGGCTTTAGGTATCCAGCAGACGGAAGTACATCCATGACACGTGATGTGTAGATGATACTTGTTTCCTGATGCAGTGGCTGCTCGGAAGCATGGCAGGTGCCCTCTAGTGCACCTGTAACAGACAGTGTGCCAAAGTGCTGTTTATATACAGAACTGTGTCGATAACATGTGATGCCGTTGATGTATTAGTAAATATTCTCCAGAGCAGGATGCCTCTGGGCAACAAATAGTTGAACCCACATGGCAGAGACGTCTGACTGGCAGCACGTTTAGTTGACTTACAGTAGATATTCAACACCCCTTCCCCCTTATGAAGGAGGTGACGAAGTCATCTCCAAGGAAGCCGGCAATGGGTGGGGCCTTGTGCAGTGCGTTGGAGGGGTGTCTGAGGAGCTGGATGACATGTCCTGGGCTGTGCCACCCTCATGATGCAGGCTGGCCATGGCTGTGGCTTCATGGTGAAGTGGCAGGGCACCATTGAACACAGCTGACAGGAGGGTGTGTGGTGGATTGGCAGGACACCACAGCAGATGCCCCATGGGAGAGTAGCATGTGGATTTGGACAGGAGATGGTGCTAGGGCCAGTGGAAATGCTGGAGCCAGATGACAATCACTGAAAACTGCAGACCAGCAGCCTCAGTGAAGGGAATTACTTTTGTAACAACACGTGGACATACTGCCAGAAAAAGAACTATCAAGAACCATGGGTGGAGATTGCATGGACTGAAAACTTTGACACATAAAACCTTCTTCCTAATCACTAGTTTGTGTACAGCTGAAGAGGAGAGAGAAACCAACTTGAAGAAAGTGCCAATGTGAGAATAAAATTTGTTACCAATTTAGTTTCCTACTTCTCGGTGATGCACGCCGAAGAAAATGATTATTTCCATGTTGGATTAAGAGCACTTTGTTCTCAGTAAAAGTTTTCAAATAAGTTATTTCCAAGAACTTCTGAAATATCGTTCATGATCACTTGACAACAACAGAGACAAAGCTCACTGGTGTGATACCAGATCTGTGGGAAGCCTCATCCAGAGTGGCTATAAGGCGGTGTCTGTGGGGGCCGCACCATGTAGAATAACCTGAAGCTGTAAAGAGATGGTGCAGAGTGAAGCAGAATGGTGCGGCTGGTCTTGGCATACTCAGATTGATGGGTTGTAAGTGTAGCTGGTTCCTGGTCTGGAACTGAGTGAGCAACTGACTGCCTGCTGGAGGCTGTGCTTGGCCTTAGGTATCCAACAGACAGAAGTATGTCCATGACATCTTGGTGTGCAGATGGTACTTGTTTCCTTGATAGTAGTGTTGTTCGTTTCCTGAAGCGTGGGCTACTCAGAAGCATGGTGTGTACCCTCTAGTGGCACCTGTAACAGACAGTGTATCAATGGGCTGTTCATATACAGTGTAGAGTCCATGACATTGTATCAATGAGCTGTTTATATATTTTGTTGTACCCATAGCATGCGATCCCCTTGTTGTGTTACAATTATTCTCCAGAGGTGAGACAGCTGTGAGCGACGGGTAGGCAAACTCGCAGGGTGAAGATATTGGACTTGCAGCATTCATAGTCAGCCTAGGTCAATATACAACATAATCTATATGTATTTAATCAAATTTTAATGTAGATGCTAAAGACCTTGATGCCATGTGCACAGACTATGCTGTTGTGACCATCATCATCATCATCATTACAGACACATCTCTTCACCATGGGTGAATGGAACGAGCAGTGTATGAGTTATGTTCTACTCTAGTGTGTTGGGATAGTCACTTGCTGTTTAGTGGAGGCATGGAATGGTAGTTAGGTATATAAGCAGAAAATGGAATGTGGTATATCAGCTTCTAAACTTTTGTTCTTTCGAGCACATGGACACACAAATACACACCCAATAATAGTGGTATATAGTGTTACGGTGTTGCATTGAGGAAGAGAGAGTTTGAGTGGAGTGGTTTTGATGAAGAATGAAGAAGTGAGGGAAAAGAAGGGGCAAGGGTTAAGGAAGAGAGAGACAACCTTTCATACCACTGAGTGAAGTAGATAATCTGTTGTTTGATAGTATTGGGTTTGATAGTATTGTATTTGGTTCAGTTGAATGTTTCTCATTTGCAGGACTAATCACATGAATACAAACATTCCATATCGATTAATTTGTTTTGTTATGGTAATTCCCAATTTTTACTTTATATCAGGGGAGCAACAGTTTTTAAATATTAAATCTATTTGTATGTCTGACAATTTTGTTAAAATAATGGTTCACAAATGTATGCATGAAGTGATGAACAGTATTGTGCTGGGAAAAGGTTCCATCAATGTACCACACTTTGTAAACTGAATAAATTTTGTGAATTTGACACTCCTTAAAAGTTTGTCCTGAAACTATGTCCACATTAATACAAATTGTTTAATTACTAGTGCTACAGAGTGAGAAGATTGGTTTGACTGTGTAGCAATATCTTGCATACTGATCCATACATTTCACAGGAAGTAGCGAAGTGAATCTTCAGGCTTATTATAAAAAGAACAATGAATTTGTTTTTGGAGAACCATTATTATTTTCAGCTGGTCATGTGTTAATACATAGTTCCATTTTTAGGATAACAATTTAATTGGAGAGAAACTGAATCAAGAACAAACTGAGAAAAAGAAATTAGAAATAGAACTTCAGTTGCTGAAGACTGAAATTACAGGGAGAGAGAAAATTCAAATGGTACGTATTGTCTTCCTCGAAGCAATGCTAATTATCTCTTTAACTCGAGACACCAAGTTCAAGTCATTTTATACTCATACAGTCAATGTATTTTACAAACTGAAATAGCACCAACTTTTCAGCCTTTCTTTCTTCTTCTTCTTCTTCTTCTTCTTCTTCTTCTTCTTCTTCTTCTTTTTTACATTAGGATAGGAGAAGACATCATCCATATTTTTAAAACTAAAATTGTTGTATTTTTTCATAATAATTAATGGAGGGCACAGTGCTATGTTATAACAAAAACCATAATAAGAACAGAAACCTGCAAAAGTATGCGAAAATACTATCCTTCCAGGAAACTGTAAACACTTGCCATTAGAAAATGAAAATAAATAATTAAAAGCTTTTCTTCAGTATCCCTGGCTGTCAGCTGCAGTTTGGATACAGAACTGATGGAGAGTGAGCAGTTGAAGAAGGTAATACCTCTCTGCACACACCACATCACATAGGCTGATCATCCAAATAATGATCGACTTGTAAAAGATGCAACCTGACCACATTATTTGTTGGTATTATGTTGTATGGTGTATACTGTGCAGTTTTTTCTGTACCCTGTATTAACAGCCACTTAATGAATTGAACTATAACTGTGGACATTCTATGGATCAATTCTGTCAGTGGTGTTGACAAGCACCTACCTTAGCAGTGACTGTATTTCTGCTATCCCTATATCACATTCCTATTAGTTTAATGTATTATCAGAATGTCCACTACTTATATTTTATATGGGTAACTGCAACATAAGAAGCACTTATTCTCACAATCAAAAAAAAACTTCTTTTATCTATACATGGATACAGGGGGAAGGAGACTCAAAATGTAATGAAAATGTAACAAAAATGGAAATGAAAATTTGAGTTAACAAAGATATTCAAGACATCTTGAATGAAAATGAACAAAATGCAAGCAACAGACAACTTTATGGTCCAGAAACTGACAAGAGCGGCTTACTGATTAAGAAACTGGACCCATAGAAGCATTGTTCAGATCCCTGCCTGCCATTTCTCTGTTAGTTTTTCTGTTTTTAATTTTTAACTTCACCAAACCATTTCTGGCAAGTGATGTTGCTTTGAACAAGCTCATGAGCATAGTCTTCTGTTTTCATTGTCCAACTGAAATGGTACTCTGCTGTCAGTAATCAGGATGTTAAAATTTCACTTTGCTTCTTCCCTTGTAGTCTCTTAAAAAGTAAGAATCACTGGTGAAGAGAAGGCTGTTTAGAGAGAGAGAGAGAGAGAGAGAGAGAGAGAGAGAATGAGGAGATGACCGAAAGGTGTGAAGCACAATCATGGAAATAGTTGTGGAATTACAGGTTGAAAGGAGAAAGAACATTTAAAATTTAATGAAAGTGGGCTCATTAGAAGCAAGCCTTGGGCAGAAACTCAGTTGTGGCCTTTCTGAAAATTATACTGGTGTTTGCCTCAAGTGAGTTATGAAAACACAAAAAAATTAAAGTAGGACAAACAGGGATTTGAATCCCGCTGAACCTACAAATATGAGTCCAGTGTCTTAATCTCTAAGCCAGAAAATGAGAACTTGAATTTGGTAAATTGTTGACCTTCATTTCAAAAGAAAGTAAGTAATGGTAACTAATCCGTGGAGTAAGCACTAAAAGCAGCTTTGGCTGAACTTGACAATCTTTGATACAGCCTAACCTAATTTCCTATAATAATTTGCAACCAAGAAAAAAGGAAAAATGAGTTTGTCCATAAAATGTGGTAAAAAATTATTGATAAATTTCAAGTGTTCATGAGTCATGAAGTATAGTCTTTAAATCAGAGAATAGTGTTCAGTGTAATGTATGAAAGGTAAAATACGAAATTTGAAAACAAATTTGTGTCAGAATATGGAGTCATTTTATTTCAATTAAGCATTGTGCAGCACTTTAATACAACATGAAAAATCTTGACAAGCAATTTTGCTGGAAACTAATTATTTTATCTCATTATCCACAGCTGTTAAATAATGAAAAGCAGAAACTAGAGGCTGATCTGAAGGATACATGTAACTGTTTGCAGAAGGAGAAAGAGAAGTATCAAGAACAGAAAATGTTGTTCCAAGCAGAGATTCGTAATCGAGATTTGTGCATACAGCAGTGGCAGTTAAAGTTTCTGGAATCACAGGTATCAGTTATTTTTCAACATCTTAGCCTTCAGCATAATATTCAGAGTTCCTTGTAAAAGGTTAATGCGATACAAGAGGAGAGGAGATAGAAGTAAATATGTTTACTGTGATACAGAAAGGATATAATTGTTATTCCATCCTGGACTTACTATGGCATTTATGAAATTTATCAAGATAGTATTATCGTTTGTTCATTTATCCACTTCCATCTCTTCCTTTTCCTATTTACACAGACATGAAGGTGTTTGGATTGGGGAGGGAACGAGTTGGGCACACAGTTTCATGACTTCATTGTGTTACCAGGATCCAAACCAGTAAAAATTTGAAGTAACATATTGGTGTTTAAAATTTATTACACGATAACAATCCCAAAACTTTAATCTTAGTGCTTTTGTTGCAAGGATGACTTCCTTCATGTACTCAGTTTCCAACAACATATACTTTATCTCTGGAGTGATGACATTAACGGTTGGGGCCCTGACATCTTACGTATTGGACACTTTAGTGGGATAAATTTGATCTGTCATGGAACTTTAGATGAAGAAATCAAGAAATGTGGTGTCTGTGGTAGGTGTCTGCCTACTCACACTCATAACATTGGAAAAGTTTGAGCAAGAGGACACACACTTCCAGTCCCCAGTGAACTGGAGTACCATTCCACTGGAGTAATATCGTTGTTGCAGGCCTAAGAGGTTGAGAAAGGTAAAGGTTATATTAATTCACCATGTCTATATACGTATATAGACAGCATATCGGAATACTGTAAAACCCAGTTACCAGCCATTACAGTGAACCACAAGTATTTTGCAAACAGGACTGCTGGAGTGAGATGCTTTTATGCTGTTCTACAACCATCACGCAGTTCACAGTTCTGCAGAAGGGTGAAAAAGTAGAGACATTTCTGTGAGTATAGGGTTCAATATTAATATTGTCGATTGGTAATAAATAGTGTATGCCGATCACAAGAAAGATGGCACTGCTAAACGAGGAGTTAAGATTGACACTAGAAGGTATAATTAAAGAACAAACAGAGAAGGATAAGGCGATACTACAAGGTATAATTGAAGAACAAGCAGAGGATGTTAGGAAAGGACGGAGAGCAGAACAAGTAGAATTAGTTGAGTCTATTAAGGAACAAATTACTGAATCAATCGATGACATACTCAACCATAAAATACAAGAGGTTAAAGCTAACTTAGAATCTAACTTTAACGCACAAATTAATGATCAAAACATTAAAATAATGGAAATAAATTATAGAGTAAGTGAATTATGAGAATCAGTGCCAATAGAGGTGCAACAAGTAGATAAACAAATGTTAACAGATCATTTTAGATTAACAACCCAACAGTGGATGGGCTATGTAGATAATGTGAATTCCTGATTTCAAGCAGTACGAGCTAGTATTTCAAACATAAATAAGCGTATCATGTCCATACATGAAAATGCTTTAACAGGTACACCTGATGCTATAAAACATTTGGAAAAACGTTTACTGTTACTCGTAGAAAAAGAAGTAAAAGACGAAACAGAAATAAATAATGACAAAATCACCTCTGGGAAGGGTACAATTAACGGTAAACAAGAACATGACAGAATATGGAAAGCAATAGACAATAATAAAAAGAAATTAGAAAATAGTAAACCTGAAACTATGACAGGAGTAACCAAAGATGTAACAGAGGGTTTATCTATAGGTAATGCATTTAATTTAGCAAAACAGTTTCCAAAGTATAAACCAGACAGTGATGTACACCCAATTTATTTTTTTACTAGTGTTTGCCAGATCTATACCTAAAAATTGCGATGACTTAAAGAAAATAATTTCGCATTAGGATATTAAATGGGAGACGCGGCGGAATGGGGAAATGCTCATGCAGAAGAATTTGTCTTGGAAAGATTTTGCGGAAAGCTTTAAGAGAAAGTACTGGTCTTCAAGTACTCAGGAAAAATTAATCTTAAAGTTATTAGACCCTACTCCATACAATAATTCATGGGGGAATTATAAAAAGTACATAGAATGGCATCTGACAAAATCAAAGTACTTAGATGATCCAATAGATGAAATGCAGTTAGTAAAAGTACTCATTAGACATTTACCATACCACACTTGACAAGGAGGGTGGAAAACCGTGAATGAGTTATTAACGTTTATTGAAGGTTTAGACACACGGAATACTGAAATAAATGAAAAATACTCAGTGAATGGCCAAAATACAGGGAATAGGAATAACAAATCTGTTCCTAATTCCTTGCCACGGACGAAGGAATCCAATTATTGTAGAGTAAGCAGTAATGAAACTGTTCACAGCAGGGATAATGGTCTAAATCTCAATAACCCTAGAGGGGGAAGAATTCAGACTGATAACATCAACTCTCAGGTGTTTAAACCTCAAAATCAACAAATAAATATGCCATGAAATAATGACACAGGAAAATCAGCATATTGTGGAAGTAAGTTCCAACTGGGATCCCGTCATAGTGATGGAAAACGAGAACAATCCTATGTCAAGGACCAGAATCCAGGATGTCACAGAACAATACTCGGCCCATATATAAGTAAAATGATTGCTTATAGTAAAATATCACCTATTAATGATTGGTTACTAGCGGAAAAGGAGAATTTAGAAAAAGTGCGATGCAAACCGATTGTATTCGGAAGAATAGGAAATAAAGGAGTGGAAATTTACATTGATTCAGGAAGCGAAGTATCAATAATTTCGGAGGAAAGTGGAAGAATAAAGGAATTTCTCAAGTTACCTGTTACGGGAGTACATATTGTAGGTATTACAGGTACTAAGAGCAATGTAGTGAAATGAGAAACAAGGATTATATTTGAAATAGATCAGCTGGTGTTTGAACAAACCATGTTAATAGTCCCTAAAATAAATACGCGAGTATTACTAGGAGTAGATTGGTTAATGAAATATGCAGTAGTAATAGATTTTCAGAGTGGTTCTTTTAAGTGCAATGTAGACAACTATAATAAAGAGATCTTGTTTAAGACAGCTCTATGTCAAGGACTAAATGGGAGTAATAATTTACGGTTAATAGTGAATATGAGTTTAATGGAGAAGGATGTAAGTAATCTACAACAAACTGCAAGTAAAGCTGATTTGTATGCAAAGGCTTATGAATCGGAACTGTTAACCCTACTCAAAAGGAAGAGTTATATGGAATTTTATGCAGATATTCAGATGTATTTTCAGACAAACCAGGGAGCATAGGAAATTATGTGTGTAGTTTTAAGATCAAAAGCAAGGAACCTTTTTACTGTAGACCTTACCCTGTACTTATCAACGTAAAACAGGAAGTACAGGAAGAAATAGATAAAATGTTAGATAATTATGTTATAAAAAGAAGTACAAATGTATACAACAATCCATTTTTAGTTGTCAGAAAGGTAACAGGAGGTGTGTGCCTAGTACTAGTCGCGAGAATCTTGAATCATCACATTGAACCGGAGAGAGATCGTTCCATATGCAGAGATGAACTACTTGCTCGTTTTGCAAAAGCAAATTATTTTAGTTCTGTGGACCTGACAGCTGGGTACTGGCAGGTGAAATTAGGTAAAAAATCTACACCTTATACTGCATTCCTATATGATGGAAAGTCATACCAGTTTAAAATTTTGCCATTTGGGTTAAACATATCAGTATCAGTTTTTGTAAGAGCATTAGATCAAGCATTAGGGAGAAAGTTGTTACAAGAGCTACTGATTTATGTAGATGATATACTGATTGTTTCAGAAACCTGGGAGGAACATTGCGATTTACTTGCAAGAGAACTAGAGAAATTCTATACCAAGGGAATAACTATTAAGCTCACTAAATAACATTTTGGGCTAGAGGAACTAAAATTCTTGGGACATCTCGTAGGAATAAGAGGAATTAAGCCAGATCCAGAACGCATTAGAGAGACTATCCACATCCACAGAATGTGAAACAGTTATGTTCCTTTTTAGGATTAGTGGGATTTTATAGGCGGTATATACAAGGACAAGTCATGAAAAATCCACATCTGCTATCGCTATTAAAGCAAAAGGTGAAATGAATATGGGATGGCCGGCCGTCATGGCCGAGCGGTTCTAGGCGCTTCTGTCTGGAACCACACGGGGTGGCAGGTTCGAATCCTGCCTCGGGCATGGATGTGTGTGATGTTCTTAGGTTAGTTAGGTTTAAGTAGTTGTCAGTTCTAGGGGACTAATGACCTCAGATGTTAAGTCCCATAGCACTCAGAGCCATTTGGATATGGGATGAAAATGCATCAAAGGCATTCCAGTAAGTAAAAGGATACCCTAGTCCAGGCTGTTCCAACCGAGCTCGAGGGAGCTGGAGCGCTCCGGAGTGCTCACTGTCGCAGCTCGGAGCCTGCGTGGAGGGGGAAAGCGAACTCACTGCCCCCTGGCCGCATGCAGCCGCAACTGACTCAATAATCCGTGTTCAATGACAGCTATGACTAGCAACAGGAGCCCTGTGCCTCTATTCGAGGATACCTTTCTATTCATTGAGAGGGATGGTCGTCTGCAGTGTCTTATATGTCAAAAAGTATTTAATTCTGCGAAGAGGTACAATATACAATGACATTATACACGTCTTCACGCAGCGCACAATGATCACGTAGAAGGTGTTGCATGCAGAAAACTGGAAGCCTGGCTTAAGAACGACATACTAGGAGACATAAGTTAAAAATGGTTTCGTAATACGGAGGGTATCAAAACATGCAACATAGTTCGTGTTCTGTAATGCGTTTATAATTTTCAGGTGAATGCGAACGGAGAAAACACGGCTGAATCTGCATTTCGAGCAAGCTACAGGGTCGCTCACATCATTGCGACGAGTGGCAAGCCGTTTTCGGTGGGACCACTTGTAAAATCATGCGTGGTAGAAGTTGCAGAATGTTTGTTTCCAAGGGAGGTGAACGCAATTGAAGGGGTTTGCCTGTCAAAACTAACAATGTCTCGTCGAATCCTTGACATGGCATGGCATGGATTCAGAAACACAGCTCAGGAAAAAAGGCGGAGAGCTTTGTTGCATTTTCGCTAGCATTTGACAAAAGCACCGACATATCGGACTGTGCTCAGCTTGCAGTCTTTGTGCATGGTGTCGACATGGAGCTGCAAGTAACTGAAGAACTCTCGGATGTGGTACCACTCGATTACACCGCAACAGGACGTGCCACGTTCCGGCGTGCTGGCCCGCTTGAATGGTCACAGCGAGCGACACGGCTCCCTGGAGCAGGGAGCGCTCCATGGCTCACAACGGAGCCGACGAGCTGGAACAGCCTGCCCTAGTCAATACTCCTATTTGAAACCACCAGAGTCTTCATGAACCATTTGGCATCGCAACAGATGCCTCAGAATATGGCATAGCAGCAGAAGTATTTCAAGAGGAATAGGACCCAGAAGAGGAAGAACATAAAACCATTGCTTTTGCTGGTTGCAGCGTAGACAAACATCAGCTGAATTATACAGCAATGGAGAGTGAATTACTTGCTGTGGTATGCAGCTTAAAGAAATTCGAAACACTGAGTTGGGGTTCAGATATCGTTATTTATACAGATCACCAAGCATTGATATTCTTAATGGAAAGTCGTTTATTACATCGGAGGCTCATGAGGTGGATATTGTTTTTACAACAGTTTCAGATACAAATACTGTACATCAAGGGAACATTAAATTGCGTACCATATGCTTTATCACGATTGCCATTAGGAATGAGTAATTCTCAGAGATATACTGGACCAGGAATGATTTTTTTAATATAAATGTTATGAAAATAACCTATACGATAGACAAAGTATGTGTGTTAGCTAATAAAATCAGGGAAGGACTGAAAGACAAAGTAGAATTAAATCTTAAAATGTTGAAGTATGAGAAAAATGAGTTACCTCCCACAGAGGACAAACTTTGGACAGTGATCAATCAAGTGGTGTTTTGGAGAGCAAATGCAAGTACATCATATTGGAAATTATGTGTACCTGAGTGTGCACAGAATGATTTAATTTGGTTTATACATAAAGGTTATGAGGATTTAGGAATAAGGAAGTGTATAAAACATATGATAAAGTTTTACCATTTTAAACACCTAGGTATGAAAGTTGTTAGATTACTATGGACATGTCAAGTCTGTCAAAAGGTGAAGGAAAATAGTAAAGGAACACATTACACAATGTATCCTATAATACATAGGGCTTTACATGATTTAACAGCTTTGGATTTTATGGACCATTACCATCAAGTCAAGGAGGTGTCGGATATATTTACGTTCTATTAGAGTGTTGGTCTAATTATATTACATTATATCCAATTAAACAAGCTAACACAGAGACAGTTATAAACTGTATGCACAAATATTTTGTAGAGGTAGGAAAACCTAAGAGATTATTAACAGCTAATGGTTCACAGTTTATGAGTCAATCATTTAAAGAGTTTCTAGCTTGGGAGAACGTAAGGCATGTCGTGATATAAAAATATAATCCAAAATCGAATCCATTTGAAAGAGTTATGAAGGAGATAGGACATTTATGCAGAACTTACTGTTCACCAAGACATACAACTTGGGCAAAATTATTGCCAGAATTTCAAATGGTTTTGAATGAACTACCCCATTTTTCTACGGAATTGTCTCCTGTAGAAATACTATGAAGAAAATTTATGGGAGAACCACTGTTAAAATTCTTCAAATGGCAAGATGTACAACAGGAAGAAAGTGCTAACGTAGACAAAATAGCAGAAAATCAATAGTGTAGATCAGCTAATAAAAGATTACAAAATTGTAATACATCAGCAATAATCCCAACATTTGAAATAAACAATTTTGTGTTGGTAAAAGAAGAACGTCATAGTTCTAATCTTAAAAAGGAAACGCAGAAATTTTTTCTGAAATATGCAGGACCATTTAAGATCATGGATAGTCCACACCTGAAAGCATACTATTTAATTGACCCATGTACTGGTCAGGAGAAAGGTTTATATAATGCCAACAAACTAAAGACATATAATCCAAGAGTTCACTAAATAAACTTAAAAAAAAGCGCGTCATAAATTAGGAGGGGAGAGAGGATAAGCAACCAAGTACTAAATAGTATTTGACGTGACTATAATAATGGGATGACAAATAGAAAGATAGGGTACAGGTACAGAAAATGGATTAATAGAAGGTGGCAGTAGAAACAGTGAGTTTTTGAATTGGTAATGTAGCTGGAGCATGGGTTAAGATATGGAGAAGGTAGTAAACAAAAGATTTAACATCTGAAATAGAGTGCAGACATGGAAATCAAAAGGGAACCTCAAAGTATAATGGGAGAAAGTAGAAGAAAAAGTAATGGAAGATATAAATATATCTGAAATGTGGAGTTTACTCTCTAATTAGGAATGATGAATAAAAGGCAGATAGACAGACCTAAGAAAGGCTGACCTATACTGTGCGGGCAGGGTCACCAAGAAGGGGATTGACCTGTACCATAGTTGACTAGGAATTAATATGGGGCACTACCACACTGAATGAAATAGATATATTTTACTGTACTAAGACACAGAAGTGGTCTTTGGTGGAAGGGGGAATAAGTTTTGTTAAAAGGTTAATCCATAGATTATTCTTAAAATTGGTAATAAATAACAAGAGGTTTTTCCAAATGGTTTATACTAAAGAGGTGGAAAGATGTGAGTGCAGTGTGGGGACAATTTACACCTCCACATTATTGCTCACAAAGGCTTTGCAATACAAGTCCATATTCTTGGGAGGTGGGATATTTACGAAGTTAAGTTCTCTATGAAGAAAAGATTTAGATGTCAGTATAATGGAAACTCAGGAAGTTTATAGTCAGTATAATAATGAAAGATGAGCTATCTATGTAAAGGTCAATATTGCTTTACCTATTTAAAGACGAATAATATTATGATGTCTAAGTATATCAGAATAAATGTCTCACAATCATCCAGTAGATAGATAGTAAAATTGTCTTAAATCAAAAATGAAAATGATTAATTGGTTATGAGGTCAAGAGGATCACAAATTAAAACGAACTTAAGAACAACATTAATGACAAGTAATATGTTTGTATTCCTATGCACATTCCTCACATACTTTGGATGATCTAGTAAAGCTAGCCATGGTGTTAAAGAAAGTAATAAGATATGAGAAATAATATTACAAGTATGAAGAAAATGAATGAATTAGCCAAACAGGAACAAAGTAGTTAAGGGATTAAGTGGACATGGTCACGAGTGATCATCAGCGATTATAAAAAGCTATGTTGGAGAGATTATGTAAAGGCAGCTTTAAGATGTAAGAGTAGGCTAGTAATAATAGAATTGTTAGCAAAAATGTGTATGTAACTAGAGAGTTAAGCACGAGTTCTCTTGTCTGAGTGGTGGGATGTGTAGTGTTTCGGGATATTTGTTAACATCCCAACACACCATTGGGAAGCCGTCGACAAGAGATGCTCATGAATAAATTGAACAAGAATAAATGTCTTGGGAAAGGGAAACTGTGTTTTCCTTTCTTGTGTGCAGTGAATGTGGAACAGTGGTGGAGCTGGCGAGAAGAGAACCAGTAAAAAAAAGAAAAGAAAAAAAGAAAATGATATTTCAGCCACTGGTTGCCCAGGAGTCATTTGTGCCATCGTGCAGCAAGTGCCTAAATCTGAGAGCCATGGAGTAAATGATGCACCAACAAGGGCATAATGAACAATTGAACAGCAGAAGTCGTTTATCTGGTTTGCTCTCTCAGGTCCCAAAGTATGCATGTACAGACGTTTTTGAATGTACTCAAGAGAGTGGTATTACCGTAGCAATTGTTTGTTGTTGTGTTTAAAAAAATGTGAAAATGTTGAGCAAAATATACTCCTGTTTGTGAGAAGTGTGGCTGTTTATTTAGTAGCACAGTAGAGAGAACTTGCAGAAGCATTCCAGGAATCTTCACCTCAGTTGGATCGACAGGGAGGTGGCACGGAAGGATCTGGACCACCAAACAACTACTCTGAGAAGAGAGGGTAAAGGTAGTGCTACTTTCATCTAGTGATGTATTAGGGTCGGCAAAATATTGCCCAGTTATATTGGCATGGGGCACGACTTCCCGCTAGTGCTGGTATAAGACCCACCACAAACCCCACAAAATATACATGAGCAGGAGAAGAGGAAAAAATACACCACATGATACACATTGATAATGTGTTGTCACATCCATTAAGCAGTCTAGACACATGACGGCACAGGAGGCTGAGGAAGGTTGATCCAGTTAGTTGACTGAATGTGTTGAAGGAATTATGGCACTCAGTCAGGAAATACACGAACCAAAGGCAAGACCTGAATAACAACAACAATCTATAATGCTTATCTCGGCAAAAAGTGAATGATGATTCGAATGAAAGTACACTATTTTTGGCTGTAAGTTTCTTTGGAAGGAGATATGTGGCAAAGTATGAATGTGAGCCTACGAAAGTCCCCCTCTCGGATGCCTGCCTAAACTGAATTCTCCCTTGGGTGCTGTTGCTTCTGTCTTTATACAGTGCCACAGGTCACATCGCCCATTCCACATTGGAATTTCTAGCCACTCTCTCACAAGGCCACATGTGTGGCTATACATGGTCATTGCTAACACCTTGCTGTGCCTTGTTGCTATTTTTCATGAGCTCCATGTCGACATACTGCCATACCAAAATGTGCCCTGCTAGTGGCAGTTTCTTCATACTTTCTAGTAAACTTGTCTGTTCTAGCTTCTCTTCTTTGCCTTTCAAATGTTGCATTTTTTAAATGTGCAACATGCTCATCAAAAGAAATATGAAATAAACAAATCTTTTTCCTGGAAAAGAAACATATATACATTCTTACATTTCATATCATTGTTAAAATTCTGATGCCTCGTATAAAGATACATTTTACTTTACAATATGAAACATTTCTATATCATCATTAGGATTCCGTTTTCTGATGGGTCTAGTATACATTTTATTTTACAGTCAATTTCACACTACATACATTGATTTATGTTTCATAACATATCTACAATTTTAATACCTGAGAGAGAAAACACTTTACAATAGTTGTTACAGTTCTGATATTCAGCATTTGCCCATTTTTGCTGTGACACTTAAGAGTGTTCTGTCTTCATCTCCCCAATATCTAACATCACTTTGCACATGTCTATCAGGCACTGCCCGCATCTCGTGGTCGTGCGGTAGCGTTCTCGCTTCCCACGCCCGGGTTCCCGGGTTCGATTCCCGGCGATGTCGGGGATTTTCTCTGCCTCGTGATGGCTGGGTGTTGTGTGCTGTCCTTAGGTTAGTTAGGTTTAATTAGTTCTAAGTTCTAGGCGACTGATGACCTCAGCAGTTGAGTCGCATAGTGCTCAGAGCCATTAGTTCTATCAGGCACTAAAGATCTGTCAAAAATTATTCTTTCACTGTCTCAAGATGTCCTCCTAATAAAATACCTGAGTATATCCCTATCTGGTCACTAATTTACAATTGTGTTTTTAGCATACATTCTTCCCCAACAAACTTCGGCCATTGTTTTGAACATAAATTTAATACAGTCTCAGCAACGTTTACGGTATTTGCATAGAAAATATATAGTTAGTATGTACAATTACTACACCAGAGCCAGTGAAACACCAGAAAGAGAAATTACTTAACGAGAAGTTGCTGAAGGCACTTTTCTTCCATTATTCAGTCTAACTTTGCAGTTCACTCAGCTCATGTCTTGCAGGTTTTAGGTCATCTAACTGCCGATCTGCTGGCTGTATTGGCAAATCCAGTTTAAGTTCACTTATATGTTTCCTCTCATTATTTACTATGGAGCAATCTATTTCAGTGCTCAAATCTGGCACAATGTGAATGCTGGTGACATTTGTTCATATTATATACTCAGATTGTATCACTATCTGAGCTATATATTCTTGACATTTACCTAAAAATTTTAATTTCATGTGCCTCAAAGAACAATATTGGCTGGTCTTCCTTCATGACAGATGGTGATAATGCCCCCATCCACCAAAGCAACAAAGAGCCATTCATAATGCTGTCCACAGACTTTAGTTCAGCATTGTTAACTTCTGCACACAGTCCATCGGAACTTCTAGCAGTGGTTGCAGCATCTTCATCTCACATCTCTCATGATCATACAAGAAGTAGAGTATAAATACTTGTTTGCGTATTCTGAGGCTCTAATGTACTCTTCTACATTGCAGCTGCTTGCTACTTAGCTTCAAATACTGCCATTTCACAGTTAGCAGTAACTCCTTGTTGGGGGCAATATACGTAAATAAATGCCTCGTTCCTCCCACTTCTGAGACAGCAATGGTAATATTTTGTACAGATCATCCTCTACTAACAGGGTCTTCAAAACTTAACTGAAAATGTTGCCAGCATTGGAAACATGCAGATCAATAATATCAACCAATTGATAACCACTGTATGCTGTAAGGTTGACAGAGAACTGCTTCTCCTTGATGTCGTCCTTTATCAATTCTACATACTTTACAATCTGAACTGGTTTGTTTAGATGTGGCTCCAGAATGCCTTTCCGAACATTGAGATTTGCTGGTATTAACATATCGTATTCCACTCTAACTCATTGAAAATGCGCTTAAGTTGTTCTAGCTGCTCATTAACAGTGATTAAAATTACTGCTTCTGCAACCTTTTTCCAGTACTCTTCTCATATTCTAATTATGCCAGCTCAAAGTATGGTCACTTTCACCTTTGAAAGTCTGAGAAGCCACTTCTGTTCCCCTTCTAAGGCATCTATCTTCACCTTGAAGTACATGGCATCATCTTCATCTACTTCCGAACAGAATGTTACTGACTTTGAGAACTAAGTTTAAGATCCCTCATACCTCTAGACAAGCTAAATGCCATGCCGATTGTCCAATTAGACCCTGTACCTTTTCAATTTTTCCCACATGCCACTTTAATGCAAGTACCATTCTTTTACACTCTGCTTCACTCATATTCAGTAATGCCAACCTCTCTTTAGAGTATACAGTTGCTCACCACATGAGAATGTCAGTATGCTCAAATTTCTCTTTCAGTTTCATCAAATAAAATAACTCACAGTTCTCCAAAGTATACTGTAAATTTTCACTTTGTCCATGTTGTTGTAATACAGTCTAGGTGACAACTCGAACTTTGCTATCTGTGTGTGTACAGTTCTTTTCTTGTGTGCTCTACCGCAATGATCAGAAGAATAATACCGATGATGCAGTAACACACCGACATCTGGAATTAGTAAAATTCCTTCAGTCTTTTGGCATGAACCGTAAGATACTTATTTCGTTTCAGATAGTTTACTACCTTATATCCCTTTGCTCATACTACTGTAGTGTGTATGGACCTCACCAGTATGTATCTGACATACACAACATGCCTCACTGTTCTCTCTCATCATACAGCAGAACCTTATCCCCACAACAGAACTGTTCTGGGTTCTATCATAGTGATCTTTATTCCTTACTTTACATTGCACTTTCTGTTCTCTCACACATTGGTACATTTTTTGCATACGTGACTTTAGCTCTAGCATATAGTCATCTAAAATATGCTTCAGTCTAGCTGGATCTTTCTGTAGTGTCCCTGAAATGTTAAATTCTCTTCCAGAGAACAATTCATGTCCAGTATATCCTGTTGCACTGTGCAGTGTCCTATTACACAAAAAAACCACAAATGGAACCCAACTGTCCCAGTCTGTTTGCACTCTATTTACCTATTGTCACAGCAACTCTGTTAATGTTCAAAGTGCCCTCTCTAATGCTCCAATTGTTTGAGAATGGTAGCTAGTAGTCCCTATCATCTCAATATGCAACAGTTTACATATACTTCTTGTGGTTTTGTTCATGGAATTATTTCCCACGTCACTCAACAATACTGATGATATTCCGTATCTCAGTATAATTTTTTCAAATAGCACCCCCACTATTGGTCTGCATCTTGCTGTTCTATAGTCTCAGCTACCATAAACTTGATTAGTGTATCCTGAAACGTAAGGGTATGTTTGTCTTCTCTCTCTGCGTGGTTTAATGGACCTACGACATCAATGTCACACCTCGAAAATGTGTTGGGATGTCTTTGTGATCTCTAAATCCATCTTTAAATGTCATTTCCTTGTGAGTTTATTCCTTTGACAACTCTCACATTTCCGGTAATATTCTTCTGTATTTTTCTTCATACTGTTCCATGCTCGGTACTTTTTTACTGCCTTGTAGGTTCTTCCTACATCCTGGTGACCTCCAGTGGGAGAACCATGAAACTGCTTTAGTACTGCAGCTTTTTCAATTTCACATGTTTTTTCTGCTGTTCTGGACACAACTGTCTAGTGTTTTGGATATACTTTTCTGAATAATCGTCTTATACTGTTCTCTGCTCAAGTGTCTAATGTTATGTGTCCTAGGGTGCCATGCCTGCTGCCTGCTCATGTGCATCAGTAGCCCTGATTGTCTTTGCCAGCCATTGGGTCGCTAACCTGTGCCATGGGTATCCCTCATTCTGTTCACCTTTATTTTTGTTCGGCATACCCATTCCTCTCAGGCTCATATTATTAGCCTTGTTTCATTTTGCTTGTGCTCTTTTTGCATCTCTCCAGCAATCCTTCCTGCCTGCTTCTGTTATATTTCAACAGTTAATTACTTTCTGTCCGTACTCACCCTCACCTACTCACCTATGTACATGTTTCTTGCTTCACACCTAAGCTTTCTCGAAAGGGCCTTCTCTTTCCTTTGAAAATACTGTGTGGGCTCACCCTGTGACTTGGTCTTCATCTCTCTACGCACATTTTGCTCATTGCTGGCTAGGGGGCTTGGCTGGAAAGAATGAAGGCCTACAGGAAAAGAAAATTAATTCAACCCACAAAATGATCAAATTATTCCTCAAATCCCTGCAAGACACACCCTTGTGGACAGAAATAATGACTTTTATGTTAGTGATGGGGATACACCAGACTCAGTGGTGCCGATGGGGATACACCAGACTCAGTGGTGCAACCTGCATATTTTGTGATGAAAAGTTCTCTTGAGACTCTCTGGAAGAAGTGCAGGTTAGATATGTTAGACTCCAATGGGACTGAAAGAAACATTATATTTGCTCTTTTTGTAAATAATTTTTGATTTGATGTTCATTTAAAGTGCTTAAATATGCAAGTTGCTCTGGTAGACTTGTCTACCATTTTGTGTTGTTTTAGTAAAAGATTTTTTGACCTTTTCAGAGAGGGCCCATATTTGCACCATATTTTTAGTGCTGTTTTGTGAGCTTTTTGTGGTTCTTTGTTTTCGAATAGAAATAATCGACAGCAATCATCATTTGCCTCCTATTGTTTAGTAAACTTGTTATAGTTGTTAATGAAGAACAAAAGCCTAGAATTTTTCAAAAGAAAGTATCTTTAAGTCAAAAGGAAATATGGTAGCCGTATTTACACTTTTCCTGTAATATTACCTTTCGTTAAGGAATGCACTCAGTTTTGACAAGCATTTTTTAAACCTGATCGTAGTAATGTAGACGTCTACTTATAAATATCCTGCAGATCACAACTTTCGCAGTGTTTGTCTGTCTTCTAATACGCTGTCCGTAAGTTTGTGATACATCCTTAGATATGGAAACATATTAGTTATTGATAAATCGATTTAAGCACAGCATTGTGTTAGAACAAAGATAGTGTTTTGTTCAGATACTAACAAAGTAATAGTGTTACTGTACTTATAACAACTGAAGGATTTAAGATAAGATAGACACCATAACTGCATGGAACATGCAAAATAAAGAAAAAATATAAAAAGCATGCTTTATGATACCCTCTTAATGATGTAAAGTCATCAAATTATAATAAAAATGATGTATTTCTGTATTTTATTTTCAGGTCTTATCACAAGTTTCTGTGTCTGATGATGCACTTAAATTGGTCAGGTTCAGTGATACATTAACATGGCACTTTTTAGAACAAGAAAAGCTTGATTTGCTCTGTGGAAAATTCAGAGATGCTCTTGGAGATGTATTATTGAAACTAAAACATTTTCTCCAAGAACAGTTCTGTTCTGAAGAGGAGCTCAAAAATAAGGTCTGTATGCAATATTAAATTTTGTATTATGAAAGCTATAACTTATAGACATTGATGTTATAATGTTGAAGAATATGGATGAGGCCTTCATGTTGTTACGAATGGATAATGATCTCTCTCTCTCTCTCTCTCTCTCTCTCTCTCTCTCTCTCTCTCTCTCTCTCTCTCTCTCTCTTTTCTCTCTCACCCACCCGCCCACACACACACACACACACACACACATGCACACACGCACACACACTGCTCTGTAGCATGACTGAGCAAGTCATGATGTAGAGGGAGGTAGGTAATGGGGATGTGGAAGAGATATAATTGGGGAAAGAACATTTTTCATTTAGTTGTGTCCACAGTCTTAGAGTATTTCAGAAATGGCAACATATTTGCTTAAATAAATATATTCAATAACAGCCAAGTGGGACATGATGTCATTTTTGAACTGCTGGAGGACTGTGGGCACAACTAAACAGAAAATAAATGGAAGGACATGGTAAGGAGCTTAGAATAATTTTTTTCAATGTGTAACAGTAAGGTGCATTGTTGGGAGGTGGCTGCTATCTACACAGGAATGCATGAGGCAAAATAGGAGTGGCTGCAAGGATAAAGTTGAAGAACTTAACATAAGTAAAAGATAGGCAGTAAGAAATGGGAGAAAGGAAAAAGCTAGAAGAAATGTGTGAGCTAAGGTGAAGGAGAAAAGTAAAAGGGTGAGTGTGAGAGTGGTTTGGTATCAGGAGGATGGAATGGTTTGGGAACAGCTTGAAGGAAAGTTGGTGCAGATGGAGGACAAGGACTAGTGGAAATTGATACCATTGGGATTGTGAGAATGGTGTATGTGTCAGGACAGTTCCCAGCAGCACAGTACAGAGTGGCTTGTGTAGGGAAATTGGATTCAACAGGCGTCGAGTGTTAACCAGCCATTAAAGCCAACCTTATTATGCTGTGCCACGTCGTCCACAACTAGGTCATAAAGTTGGCTCTTGGCTGTAGTTTGGCTGTGTCCATTCATGCAGAATGTTGGTTGGTTGCTCATTGTACCTGTGGTTGCTGCCGTGAAATTGGCACATGAATTGGTTGCTTTCACATGCAGTGTAGTAAATACTAGTGTTATGACTGGAACAGGGGGCATTGGGTGAAAGTATGGGTAAGCTCTTTCATGTCTATCTTCTACAGAGATACGGTCCATGATGCAATAAGATAGAATCGAGAGTAACATTCTATTTACAGATTGACGTGTAAAGAGAAATTACATTTTGATCATATAAATCACATGTCATTTCGTGTATGTCCTTTCATGGTACAAAAACAGGACTTAGAAGTACAGTTGTTTTTTTAGGCAGTGTTGTAGAAGTTTTAATCACTGCAAAGGAGTGATATGAGTTTATAAATTTCATGATCTGTGTGAGTTTCATTAAAATCCTTCTGGGTGTAATGTCACATCATAATATAAAATACTTCAAATACTAAAATAAACAAACTTTTGTCCACACTGTAAAATACTTCCTCTGGGTGTAAACTGTTAATACAAAATGAAGTACTTTATTTACTGCAGCTCTATCAGTATCGTAAATCTACTTGCATCATTAATTTTTAGTGACCCTAAAATATCAGTAGCCTGTCATGAATAAAGGAAGGAGCAGCAGGAGGAGTAGGGAGGAACTTATGTGGTTGTGTACTATACACACAATAAAACTTGGCCCTTTTCTGGGAGTGGAGGAATCTATAGAAGCCAGATGACTTTGGGTTGATTTAGAACACTTCTGACCATTGCAAACCTTAGCATGTTAAACGGTACAACATGCTGTAACATAGTAGTAGGCACTTTGAAGGCATTGTTGATTCCAGTGTGCTGACTGCCTAGTGAGAAAGAAGTGGCACTTGTTTTCCCTACACTTTTCCTCGCTTCACAGCAGCCCCTGAACTAGGCGAAAATCACGTGTGCAAGCTCCTAATACCCTCTGTAAAAGGGGTAAGTTATATGCACATCTAGTACTCAAGATTGAATATATTGTTATGTTGGAACTGTAGTGAATATTCATCAAATTACTCTTTATGAAAATCATTTACAACTTATATAATCAGTCTCCAACAAACTCCCAGCAGCACTTCTGTGAAGGTCAGATGGTGTGTTAGGTGGGCGTAGTAACGATAAAAGTGAAACTCTGCATTTAATGACTGTACCTAAAGTACAACAACATAGTCGTTTACAGACTACGCGTACTGCCTACTTAAATGTAGCCTTCATTTCCAGCAGAGCACAAATGTATTTACATTCTTAGTGCCCCTCCAGGCCCATTCAGTTTACAAGTTACTGTGTAAATATATGGTAATGGAAAGTCCTTGGAGGAATCTATATAATTTGAGGTTTAAACATTACAGCTCTGTGAAGAGTTAAGGCGCATTTCTCCCACTTCTTGCCATATGAGTCATCTGTATCTTTCTTCTTCAGTGTATGTGTCTTGTAACAGGTTTCAACTGGAGGCCCTCCATCATGTCCTTTTCTGAGCATCGTCCTTTGTCTGTTTGTATGTTCATCTTCTTCTCATGCCATCCATCATTCCAGTTCTCTTCCTACCTCTTCCTCTCATTTCTTCCAGTTTCCCTCTATAATTCTTTGTTGCAGAGAATTCCTATGAAGTTTATGCCCCAGCTAGGATTTTTTCCTCTTTCTGACAACTTCCAATAATCTTCTTTCTTCTCTTACTCTCTTCATTACCTTTCCATTCTTAAGCATTCTTCGCCTTAAGTATTATTCTCTGTAGACACATTTCCTAAGTTGCTACATATCTTTCTTTTTCCTTTATAGCTGTTATAACTCTACCCTCCAGACTAAACATTTAGAAAATATTTTCCTCAGCTCCTTTGGAATTCATCTAGATATTACTATCTGCCTCACTTTTTTAAATGTGCTCTTCCCCAAAACTATCCTCCTCGTTTCTTCTGTCCAGCTTCTGTTCCAACACCTGCTCCCAGTTGATAAAACACCTTCTTTTTCCAGAATGAGATTTTCACTCTGTAGCGGAGTGTGTACTGATATGAAACTTCCTGGCAGATTAAAACTGTGTGCCGGACCGAGACTCGAACTCGGGACCTTTGCCTTTCACAGGCAAATGATCTTCCATCTGAGCTACCCAAGCACGACTCATGACCCATCCCCACAGCTTTAAGGAGACGAGGCACTTGTGGAATTAAAGTTCTGGGGACGGGTCGTGAGAGTCGTGCTTGGGTAGCTCAGATGGTAGAGCATTTGCCTGTGAAAGGCAAAGGTCCCGAGTTCGAGTCTCGGTCCGGCACACAGTTTTAATCTGCCAGGAAGTTTACTATTTCATTTCTATCATTTTTTCTCCAGTCATCCTCAGATGTCCTGTAGCATCTTAGGTTCCTTTACTTATTCTGAACCCAAACTGGTCTTTCCCAGTAGTTTCCTAAACTTTCTTTTCAATTCTCCATAATATGATATTCGCTACAGCCTTCGGAACATGGCTGATAAAATTAATCATCCTGTAGTCTTTGCATTCTTCTGTGTTGCACTTTTTAGGTACAGGTGCAAGAATGGTCTTAAGCAGATCTTGAGGCTAAATTCCTGTGTCACAAATTCTGTTAACTATCTCTGTCACTCTGGTTATTGGCTTTGGACCTAAAACATTCAGTGGCTCAGGTGGTATTTTGTCACAACCCAGTGCTTTCTTTTCCCAGATCTCCTGAATTGCTTTCTCCAGTTCCATTTCAGTATCTTAGGATCTCAGTTTACTTCATTCTGTTCCCTTCATCTTTCAAAACCAGTCTGGTGTTATGTTCTGTGCACTCTTCCATATAATCCATCCAAATGTCTCTACATTTTGCATTCTTCCCATTTTTTTTAAACATTTCTTGTGTGCTTATCTTCCTTACTTCCCTTCTTGTTAAGGATTCACTGTTGTGTACATTTTCTCCCATTTTCATTTTTTATAATTCTTTATTTACTCACACTGTTTCCTCATCCAGTCCTCTCTAGCCTGGTCAGTTAATTTTCTTAGTTCATTGTTAAGTTTTCTGTACTGTCTTCTACCTTCTTTCAAATTGTCATTTTTCCATTTCCTGCACTCATCCATTTTGTACAGTATACTACCTGTCACCTGTCATCCACTCTTTCTTATTTCTTTTTCTTTTCACTTCTCCAGTTTCTATCTCTGATCTATCCATCTTTGTATTTCTAATTGTATTCAACTTTTCAGTGACTTCTCAGTTACCCCCCCCCCCCTCCCCCCTCCCAACCTCTCCACATCTGACATAGTGATTGGACTCTTTCGTAAAATTATCATTCTGCAATTTCCCAGCATCTCATTTCCTTATCTGTTGTCATTTCTTAATATGTTTGAATCTCATCCTAATATCTGTTATGAGTAAATTGTGGTCTGCTTCTGGTGAGATTTTTGTCGTCTCAATGATGTTTTTGAATATCTGGTTGACAGGAACAAAGTCTGAATAAAATCTTCTCAGTTTTCAAGCCCCATCAATTTGAATAAAATTTTTGAGCTATCAGTGGCTATCCCCACCATCGTCATTGGGAGTAAAACAACTGATGATTGCTGGGGTCAGCATGGTTTTTACTTATGTAGTCACAACTCCAGATTTTGGCGCCAGTCAGGAGGGACCAAAATGACGCATACATGGAAGGTGAGTTGGGCACCTCATGGCACGTCCAGCTTACTGCGGGACCAAGTGACATCAGGTGGCGCTAGTGGCCGGAGCTAAGTTTGAACAAAGTCTGTTTGGTATCTAACAATATCACCTGGATCTTTCCAAATATGAGGGTTGGAACTTCAGTAGTGGCAATTATTTATTTACAGCTCATACAAAATAAACACATATTTCAAAGTTTTACTGACCTTCAAATTAGTCACCAGCATTGTGTATAACCTGTTCTCAGTGATGTGGGAGTCGTTGGATACTCTTAGCAGTGCCAGTTGTGTTGACAGCTCGAGCGGTGCGGTCTATTGCCTGACAAATCTGTAGCAGTTGTGAAGTGAATGCTGTGAAGTGTTTCCTTCAATTTAGAAATTGAGTTGAACTTACAAGGGCTAAATCAGGGGAGTGCGGTAGGTGGTATAACACATAGCACCCCCATCAGTCAAACAAATGAGTAACAGCTTGCAGTGTACGTGCTTTAGCAGTGTCCTGCAAAATGTTGGTCAGATCCTGCAGAAAGTGTCATCATTTCTGTCTCTATGCTGTTCATTTTTGGAACACAACCGACGACCATCTTAGAGACAGAAGTATACGAGCTGCAAATAAGTAGTTGCCACTATTAAAGTTCCAACCCTTGTATATATGAGTCATACCCCTGTGGAATACCCAGGTGCAGGACCTGTCTAATACATCCACCCTGCACATCCTACCAGAGTCTTATTGCAAGCTTATTCTTTCAGAGGCAAGGCATCTGTGAAATGAGTCATGTCCTATACCAGCTCTGCTGTAGTTTCTGCACTGCATTGTACATGGACATGACCACAAACCAGCTGTCCACCTAACTGGATGGGCACCACCAAACTGTGGCCAAGATCTGACGCAACATACTTGATTTCAGTAGCTGCTTCATAATCTACACTCTCTGTATCTATCCACCCTACATCAACTTTTCTGAATTACATAGATGGCAATTGTCCTTACAGCAGATCTACTGAACTCTCAATTTTTACTAGTGATCTGTATCACACCCACCTCCACCCAGCCCAATGACCTTATCTTTACTTATGCTGCACACACCCCCTCTTGTCAGCAGTCTTTGTCTTTCCCTGTTGTATTTATACCTCCTAATGCACTTCGTATTTGGTGTGCACTGTTGACAACTGCCCCTGCCTATGGCTGAAATGAGCTCACTGCTGACACATTACCATCTTGTGCCTCTGCTGCCCTCTCCCAGCAATCAGCCACCGTCCACCAACCCTCTCTCTCATTTCTTGCCCCAACCATTATACCTGATGCAACTCTTCATCCTAGGCAAGCTGCAGTTATGGTACAGTGTAGTCGTTTCTGATACAATGTAGTCATCTGGGGAAACAGACCATCTGATAATGACTTGGTAATAGGCTGAAACTGGTAATAATAATAAACATTTCCTATCTCAGGCAGGCCATGACCCACATATCAGGCATTCGGCTATGAACAACCTACCAAAAATTGACTGTGTAAGTTTTCTTTACTTATGAAACCATCTTGTATAGTGTTATGCTTTCTATAAGGCTGCTCAAGATACAACTAAATTTCTGTGATATGAAAGTGCATACCCCAAGTGACATGTATAATGCAGTATAACAAATATAACTATTGCTCAACCTGAAAATGTGACAGACTGGCATGAAACTCATTAACAAAATCTGAATACAAAAATTACAAAGTGGCTCATATTGTTTACATTACTGTCATAAACTCTCATGATGGAGAAGCTGAAGGATGTAGTGATTAATGTTCATAATAGAAAATCCATTCCACATTCAGTACAGTTTAAAAGCCGCTGATTGTTATATGCAAGAGGTGATTCATCTTTTAAATCTTTATTGTGAATATTTTTATTGAACAAGTGTAACTGGAAGAATGACAAAAACTGGGTGCTCATTATTGAACACAGTCTGAGACAGAGGAACATTTACTTAGCAGCGGTTCAAGACAAAATGGCTCGATTAGCATTTTCAGACATACAAATGTGGTGTATATGTTCTCTTTTTGCAGGAAAAAGGCGATGATAGGAAAGAATTGGGGAAAAAATGTTAAATTTTGCAAGTTTTATGGAGAAAGTCAAAGTTTTTTGGAATAGTGATTTGCGAGAAAGATGACGGAAGATGGAAATAACATTTTTATTTATTTGTTTTTTTGCAGTTGTTCATTATTTGGTGGCTCTTACTCTTCACCTCTTCTGTCTCAAAATTTTTAATGTTTCTCATTCATCCCAATACTTTTTCTCTTTTTCATTATTTTCTAATGGAATAATGTGTCCACTCTAGAAAATCAAGCAAGGTGAGATAGTACTGATCTTCAGATTAACTTTGTTCAGAGCCTAGACCGTCCTCTCTTTCTACTGAGAAAACTGTTGTTGTTAAGTTAGGCTGTGCACAATCCCATTCTTTATTCTTAACTAGAAAGCATATGGTTCAGTCCAAACTAGATGTTATTGCATCTCTGTACCTAATCAATCCCATGTAACAATTGTTAGTCAGATCAGTACTTCATTTCTGTCACAGAGTGATGTACTTCTCGCAAGTGAGAGACTGTTTGTTTACTCTTAGGACAATGTATCTTTGACTTGTTATATTGTATGTTCTGTGACTATGGAATAAAGTGTTGTTAGACTGCTAATCACGGCTCTACTGTGATTCACGACATAAGAATTTGGTGCCGAAACCCGGGAATAGACTTTGCCCGAGACAATTCCACGATTGTCGTAGTGAACCGAATTCTGGACGCACGTCACGCGGCAATACTACGACGGGGTTTACTGCAGCGATTTGTTACACCACGCAACAAGCTCTTCGACGACAACCGCCATCATACACAGCTAAGTTCGATTGAATTATCACGCAACATGTTTTGTAGTGCCATTTGTAAAGGCAACTGATTACATTATTGCCGGTGTGTACTGCTATTGTAGCTGTTTGATTAGCGCTTTAACGAATTATCAGATCCTATGCTACGCCTGTAGATTGTTTATGACTAGTGCTGCCATCTAGCGACCATCAATTGAACTACTTCGACTAGCGATCCAAAGATAACGCCTTACTAGGACCAGCTGATCGCTAGCCGACACTGCTTTAAATTTTCGAGTAATTGGACGGAATGGACGTGCCAGACCACAAACCGGAAGCGCAATTACACTCTCTAAAGAGAAAACGTATGAGAGAAAGAGCAAACATTACGCGACTCGTGGCGGAAGTTGCAAGGTTGCCCAACACATCGGAAATCACGGATTATAAAAATTACAATGACAGATTGGGAAGCGTTCTGGACCGCCTCGTTAAATTAGATGAGGATATTCACGAGTTGTTAGACGATGGCGAATACGAAGAAGATGTTCCTAAATGCGAAGATTATATAGACACCGCGAAACTCACAATTTCCCAATTGTCTCACGAAATAGAGAAACAGCTTGCGAAATCGGTAGCAGACATAAAGATTCCCGACAATCCGCCGGCACAATCTGTAACAATGAGTGTTCCCACAGCTTCAGTAAAACTTCCGCCGATCAAACTTGAGCCTTTTTTAGGCGATATTGAGACATGGGCGCGATTCTGGGAGCAGTTTGAGCAGTCGGTTGACAAAGATCCGACGGTAACTACAATCAATAAACACATTTTTCTTCGCGGCTATCTCTCGGGAGAACCAAAGCATTTAGTGGACGGTATTGCGGTGACAGCCAAGACGTATGCAGAAACGAAGAGGATTCTCCGAGCGCGTTATGGCAACAAGGGTCGAATAATTCAAGCCCACTTAGATTATCTCGAAGCCATAAAACCAATTGAGCTGTCCACTCCAGAGGAACTTAATTCAACATTCATTGAATGCCAGCGACGTATTCAAGCTCTCCGGGCACTTGGGGAAGACGTGAACGGATACGGTCGAGTCCTCGCCCCGAAAATTTTACGCGCTTTTCCGGATGATATATGCCGCCGCTGGATAATTCATGCCAAGCGTACAGGAATATCCTAAGGGGACATTTTGCAACTGATGGAGTTTCCGAACGAGGAAGTCGACGGGGCGCTTACCACGCAGAAGATACGCGGTGAATTTTCAAGCACTTCTAATAACCTTCCCACAGCGTCCACACTTCACATACATGCGAAATCTGAAAGATCGACTCCGAAGGATACCAGCGTAAAGGAACCATTCTGCGTCTTTTGTGAATCTGACGGTCATTGGGCGCAAGACTGTAAGAAGATCGTACGCGTTAATGATCGAATAGATAAATTGAAACTAGCAAACAGATGCTTTCTTTGTCTTCAACGTGGGCACAAAGTGTCAAATTGCAAAAAGAAAGAAAAGGCTCGGTGTGTTAACTGTAAAAGACTGCATCATAAGTCCATTTGTGAGGAACGAAAGGATATTAGGGGTCCAGCGGGTCAGACAAACGTTACTTCCGTGGGAAAGGTATCTGTTGCTCCCCACGGATACACATACCTTCAGACAGCTCAAGTATACGTCTCAGGACCTACAGGATTGAGCAGGACAACGCGATGTCTACTGGACGCAGGTAGTCAGTCCAGCTTCATAGCAAAATCGCTGATTAATGATCTCAAACTGCAAACGATAGACCGACAAGAACTAACTGTTTGTTCCTTTGAATCAAACCCTACACGCCCACGCCACCGCAGGCTTGTTCAGTTTAATATGAAGGGGCTTTGGCAGAATTCTTCAGTGCCACTTACTGCCTTCACGTTATTTCTCACCAGCCTTCAGTTCCACAACATATAAAGAGTTTACCAGATGCCCGTAAGATTACGCTAGCAGATCCGAAAACCGATTCAACAGAAGATCTTCCCGTGGAGATTCTTGTAGGAGGCGATTTTTATTGGAAGATAGTGAAGCACAATTCGCCCATACGCATCTCTGAAACCTTAGTGTTAGTTCCTTCTCTGTTTGGCTGGATACTTAGTGGTAACAAGTCACAAGCCTGTGTGCATGCAACCGTGGTAAATTTTGCTCAGACTGACCGATCTCCTCTGCACTCTGACAATGATTTCAGACGCTTTTGGGACTTGGAAACTATAGGGATTACTGCCGATCAGGATCTACCTGTGAACAAGGATACGAGACTTCTTGAAGAGTTTAGAGCATCTTTCTCTATAAAGGATCATCGAGCAGTCGTTACACTTCCCAAAATGCAACATAAAGTGCTTTTGAGTAACAGACCTATCGCGGAAAAACGATTCAAGCACCTCAGGGAAAGATTTCAACGTCAAGAGACATTTAAGCAAATGTATTTCGATCTTATGCTAGACTACATTACGAAGGGGCAAGTCGAGGTCGCTCCCACCCCACTCTCAGGAAAGGAGCTATTTTATCTCCCTCATCATGCAGTGAGGAAGGAGAAATACGGAACCACTAAGTGGAGAATAGTCTTTGACGCCTCATCTCACGAAAACAATGCACCTTCTCTGAATGAGGTATTAGAAGTAGGACCGAACCTATTACCAGAGATTCTGGAAATTTTACTGCGTTTCAGATTATATTCTACGGCTATCGTCGCGGACATCACACAAGCTTTCCTTCAATTAACCTTAAACGAAAAGGACAAAGACTTGACCAGATTTTTCTGGTTCAAGATTAGCCAGGATCAAACAGGAAATCTTCAAACGACGGACGAACTAACAGAATACCGTTTTAACAGACTCCCATTCGGCCTGACCTGCAGCCCATTTTTACTTTCTGCAACACTAAGAGAACTTGCCGACAAGTGTATGACAGCATTTCCCACCGTAGCGCCACTTATAAACAAGACTGCATACATGGACGATTTTATGATCTCAGTAGAAGGTGATAATTTGGTGATAACTATATACTATGAACTTGTAACCCTAATGAAATTGATCAGTCTCCTCTTATCAAAATGGGCTACCAACTGTGAACAACTCCACACTATCTGGAGGGCAGAAGGGCGAGAACTCCACACCCAGACTCAAGTTTTAGGTGTAGACTGGAACACCGCAGGTGACTACTTCTGTATCGATCCTAGCGAAATCATCAGAAGGTCGTCAGAAGAGCCAGCCACCAAACGACTCCTTTTACAATGTACGGCTAAATTCTATGACCCACTCGGACTGTTTTCCCCAGTTTCTCTTGTTGGGAAATTGCTATTCCAGGACACATGGTGCCGAGGAATTGGCTGGGATGAACTTATGCCCTGGGACTTAGGGGCACGATGGCGTGCTTGGATATCTAGCTTACCTTCATTGTCACATATTCGTGTCCCTAGATGGATAGCTACAGCTCATGGAAGAGACTCTCAGCCGCACGTATTCTGTGACGCCTCGGGAAAGGCATATGGAGCAGCTTTGTACATTCGTACTGTCTTAGATGATGTCATTGTAACCCATTTAGTCTGTAGCAAGAACAGACTTGCTCCTATTAAGAAGGTGACATTGACTCGACTCGAACTTTTAGCAGCAGTAGTTGGGACCAGACTATTGTGTTACTTTTGCCGCGCAACAGACTTTAAAATTGCCCGTGCGATACTGTGGACGGATTCTGCAATAACATTAAGTTGGATTCGCTGTGACCCTAACAGATGGAAGACCTTTGTTTGTAATCGTGTAACTGAGGTACAAACACACACGACTCCCACGCAATGGAAACACTGCCCAGGACCAGACAATCCTGCTGACCACCTCTCACGTGGACTCCTCGGCTACCAAATGAATTCTTAGGACATTTGGTGGCATGGGCCGCCTTGGCTTACACGCCCTCCTGGATGCTGGCCAAACAACGATACTCCAACAATGGTACGACTTCCTCCCGAAGAAAAGAGGAAGAAAACGCAGAGCCAAGTTTTGTCGATATCTACGCCAACCAGCCTTTTGAACTTACCTAAATTCAGCTCATACTGAAAGCTCATTCCTATCACAGCATGGACTCTCCGTTTCCTACACAACATTCGTCAGAAGAATAAATCTTCAGGAGAACTTACAGCCACCGAATTATCAGCTGCCAAAATGCATTGGATTCAAGTGGGCCAGAGAGATTCCTTCCCCAACGAATTACATGCACTTCAGAATAACTTACCACTGCCAAGAGAGTCAAAAATCGCACGATACAATCCTTTCCTAGAAGATGGACTGATACGTCTAGGAGGTCGACTGCAGTGCACTAGCCTAAATAGGGAACAAAAACATCCTGTACTCCTTGACGGTTCCCACCACTTCACACAATTGGTTATTCGAGAGACACACATCCACCTTCATCACTTTGGTGTTCGTTCTGTACTATCCGAACTGCAAACCGAATTTTGGATCCTTAGAGCTCGTCAGGCCATCAAAAGAATCCTATACTCATGCCTCGCGTGCAAGATCTTGAAGAATCCACGAGGGCAACAGATCGAAGCACCGCTGCCACCTGAACGAGTTTCACCTGCCAAACCATTTGCTGTAACCGGAATAGACTTTGCCGGCCCACTATTCATCAAAGTGGGGAAGGAAACGCACAAGTCATATATCACTCTTTTCACATGTGCTACCACACGAAGCTGTACACCTCGAACTCTGTACAGACTTGTCAACGGACAAGTTTCTTATGGCACTTCAGCGATTCACCGGAAGACGCGGACTACCCCACACGATATATACGGATAACGCGAAAACATTCCACACCACGAATATGGAACTAGCCCAACTTTGGAAGGCATTAACCACCACAAAATCTTATCAGTTCCTCGCCCACCACGGTCTTACCTGAAAATTCATTGTCTCCCGTGCGGCTTGGTGGGGAGGATGGTGGGAAAGAATGGTGGGCACTATAAAGCGTTGCCTACGGAAGGTACTGGGACTCGCAAAGCTCACTGAGGAACAACTGAACACCACCTTGATCAGTATTGAAGCCGCGGTGAACTCCAGGCCCATCACACCAGGAGATGATTGTGATGCACTCACACCATCCCATTTTCTGACGGGAGAAAAACTTACGACTATTCCGACGGGACCAGAGCCTTCAGCGAGCACGAATTTAACAAAGGAATTCCGACTGAGACAGTTTTTGGAACCGTTGGGTTAAAGAATACCTATTGGAGCTCCGGAACTACCATGAAGTTAAACGCCCATCGGGACGAGTCATCCCCTTTCGCCCTGGCGACATCGTGCTGATCCAAGAGGACCTTCGTCCGCGACATATGTGGAAGAAGGCCAGGATAGAAAAGGTACTACCAGGAAGAGACGGCAGGGTAAGGACGATAATACTCCGGACACCAGAAGGTCACATCATTAGTCGTCCTGTGCAGCTGGCCGTACCTTTGGAGGTCGACCAGGGTGGGGAGGATGTCACAGAGTGATGTACTTCTCGCAAGTGAGAGACTGTTTGTTTACTCTTAGGACAATGTATCCTTGACTTGTTATATTGTATGTTCTGTGACTATGGAATAAAGTGTTGTTAGACTGCTAATCGCGGCTCTACTGTGATTCACGACAATTTCAAATACCTTGAAGACTTACCATAATTCTCTTCCACAAAAATATGTATTAGCAAGTCTATACAACATACTGTTAATGAAATATTGGTCTAGCTACAATTCTGTAAAAGCATTGTTTTGACCTTTTCTAGCCAGATCCCCAAAATTAGTATTTGTATTATTTTCCCCTTATGCACATATTTCCTCATTGATATTGTTGTGTTCTATAAAGTCAAGAATAAATTTAGAAACTTGTGTCAGAATGAACTAAATTTAGAAATAATCAGAATGTTCATTCTTACTCTCAGCCAGATCTAATAGTTTTGACTAAACACCTTCATCTTTGTCAAAGTATTGAATAATCACAGGAAACATCTTGTGATACTTATGATTACTAGCATCTGTACGGATATTAACAAAATCACTATTGAAAAGGTTCTTTTAGTTCTGCTTGTATTAAAGGTGAAATTACATTATTTACACTGCCTCAGTTTTTGTCTTCGAGCTGGAAATGTTTTTGCAGTTCTCTGTAATCACTGAACATTGTTGGGAACAATTTGCTTGTACGCATGGTGGAGGTGTAAGAGTGATTATACCTTACTGAATGAAAAGCAAACAATGCCTTTGTGATAGCTAGATCTACTTTTCTTTTTTCTGATTTGTCATTATGTATATAGTTCTTCAGTTGCCTGTTGAAGGATGCAGAACTCATGGCATTCGTGTGCTTCTCTGTACCAACATGATCTTTGGTGTCACTTTTCCCTCAAAATGAAAAATAGCAACTGTAAAGAAAAACATTTTTAAAGTTACTATGTATGACTTCATGGAAAGGGAACCCTACTTCTTATTTCACAAATTATTTGTTGAATTTCTAATTTAAAAATAAAACAGGAAGATACTTACCGAATTTACATTCTGTTTCATGTTCACTGCGACCTCATGCCATTGAAGGAAATTCTATGATGCATTCAACTTTAAACGGTGTTTTCCATTTTGGTGTCATGACCTTATAAATGTTAAATATTTCACACTCAGTATCATCAGTCTCCTATCAGAATATCAAACTGAACTTAATGGATTTGTACAGATTATTTTCGTTAAAACATAGAATACTGGACAAGACTTGTGTAGTATTTCATTTGAAAAGGAAGCTGTAACACTGCTAGTATGTAGAAAGAGACAATGATTTGATAGTTTACTTACTTCATCAATAATGCAAAACGTAATCTACAATTTTTGAGACTTGAACTTTCAAATTAATCAAAGTTTGAAGAGATTGGGCAGAATTTAAATTTATTTGCTGGATATCTATGTAAAGGGATTACTTCTCAAAAATCTGGGACTTTTACTCGGCCAGGTGGGATGTTAGTTACATGACTGCTAATCTGGGACAATCTTGGTTTTCCGGGACATATGACAACCTTACTTGAAAGTGATGTATATGAAAAGAGTAAGTATCGTTCCTCCTTTTAGCTAAAGGGCATATTTAATCATTATATCACACAATCCAATGTTTTTCACAGGAGTGGTGATGAATAGGAGATTTTTCCTGCTTCTAAAGCAGAGAGAAACAGTTCATATGCTAAGAAAGTGAAATGAGTTGAAAAATTAAATATTGAGTTGAATTTAAAAAAATGTTGTGATGCTAGATGTGTTTGCATTTTCTCTGAAACACTTACTGCTCTCTTTCTCAGATGACATTATACATGCAAGATTATTTATGTATTTTGTATCATATAATCATTATCTACTAACATAATTGTGAACATTTGTTAAAGACCAAGCCTTCTTGATGAACGAAGGATGGTACAGTTGGCACCGATGTAGGTAATGCCACCTTTATCTTGGCAGTCCACAGAGGTTTTGTGTCTGCATCAATTTCCAGAGATGTAGCACTTGCATAATACGTACTCATAGTTTATCCAGTGTCTGCACTGTAAAGCATCTCTATCATCTCATAACTGTTCTGTAGAATAATTTAAATAAGGCCTTTCAGGAATATCTATTATTAAAGCTTATGTTCATAACTATGAATTTCTTATACAAAATGTCTTCAGACCACTATTTGGTGATTCAGTGTTCGCTTTTTGGTATTAATACTATTAAAATGCTCTTTTTGTCATTTTCAGTGCCAGAATGAAAAAAATTTAGAATCTCAAATGGTGGAAATGCTTCAATATTTTCCTTCTCCTGGTTTGAGTCTTGGAAATAGTTTTTTCACACTTAATTCTGAACCATCATCCATCATAGTACATGCTGTGAAACAGTTGGAATACATTTTATGTGCCTGTCATTCAGTTATGCTTAAGGTAATTATGTACCTAAGTAGTTTGCAGTGTTTTAGATAATACCAAATCACAAAAATGTTAAAGATGATGTTACTGTTGCACATAAGGCTGTTTTAATTTTCTTCAGTTCTTGCAAATCAGATTTATGTTATATCAATTCCTCCTGTCTCTCCGTCAGTCTTCTTTTCAGACCTTCACAGCCTTAATTTGTAGCTAGTATAGCTTTCTGCATGTGTCCATAAAAATTATGTATTGAAATAATATTGTGTAACATGAATTTGTTTGTAGTATTTGTTGTAAGTAATATAACCTTCATCTGGTGTTCACATATATTTTCTTATTAGTACCTTAAAACTGAATTCAAACAACCCATTGAATTTATACAGTGACAATGTATGATTTTTATTCCTCTTCATTTGCTTCATTAGAAATTAATAGATAGCTGGAGAGAGAATGATAAAGAAAAAATGAACAATATTTCTCAAGAAATTGAAGCGATACAAAAGCAGGAAGAATGTGCAATTCAATACTTTCAGATGGGTACCTCTGATAATTTTGATCTGTCATCGATACAAGAGTCACTTCAGAATTCATTAAAATCTAAAGAGCTCATCCTGGAGGAACTTAAACGTAAGTGTGCTCTTTTTAAATATATTTTATGTGTGTTTTCATGAAATTGTTACAAGTAACCTAGTTCAGTTTAAAGTAACGATTAAATAATATAAGTGTAATGGAGCATATTTTGTCAATTTCTTGGTTTACTCTATCTTGTTGTGAAATGTATTCTCCTTGGGCACCTATTTCATAAAATTTACTACATCTGGACCAGTCAGTAAAATCCGGATGACCATGTCTCTTTTCTTGCTAGTGGACTTCTTTGGCTTTGCAGTGTCTTCAGTGCTAGAGGCTGAAAGAAAGCTAGAATATTTCTCAATTTTACACATTGACCAATAATGTTTCCTCTTTCAACACCAGTCTTTATACATTGAATTAATTGTCCTCAGATATGTATACACAATTGTACCAAAACTATTTGGATACAAATATCGTGCACAACAAGAATACATTTTGATGAGCAAAATTACTCAGAATGTATAACAGAATGGCAATTTCAAAACTTCTTTTGTTCTACTTTCATGACATCACTATTTTTATTGTTAGCACTGTTCTTCCATGGCCGCAACGTACCTCCAAGCCACGAGGTCTATGAACAGGCAGCCCACGGCAGGTAGACCCGCTAAACTCATCATCCCATCTTGCGTACTGCACTCGTATACCTTGCATTACCTGCACATAATAATAAACCATTTCTATGACAATATTCTGTCCAAAACTTAACTGCTAACAAAAAACTTTTGTTAAATGTCACAATCATCTTTTATCATATAGAAGGACTGAGAGTGTAACCCATCATTTGCCATAAAATGATTTGTTACATCTCAATACTCATTTT
Organism: Schistocerca americana; assembly: GCF_021461395.2. Taxonomy (NCBI): domain Eukaryota; kingdom Metazoa; phylum Arthropoda; class Insecta; order Orthoptera; family Acrididae; genus Schistocerca; species Schistocerca americana. Next base: position 713,421,360 of record NC_060120.1, on the reverse strand, counting down.
ATTTTTGTAGATTGCGTAATATGCAGAAAGTTGAACAGCACTAGGTCTTGATGATATTCTTCTCTGGTCTGCAGCCAGATCAAGCAGTCTACCTGATCCCCATCTTCTGTTGAGAATGCTGTATTCTAATCTCACCGGAACTGATTGATACTGTAAATAACAACCTTTTACATGTTGTGAAAGGTCAACAGCATTCTCTCCACAAATTGTCAAACGACCCTTGTATTTTTTATCATCAGATAAAACAGAGTTCCAAATCTCACTGAAAGGGTAATGATGACGAAACATTGAGACACATTGTTTATTGAAAACCAACACATATAGACCAGAATCTGCATACAATTTACCGTCCATCATACCAACACAAAGGGGTTATGCAGACGGTAAAGAGGGCTTACGCCATCTCAGATGCAGAGAGCTTGACTTAAGAGCTGGAACACCTTAAGCTCATGTTCAAGCAGAATGGTTATGTAGAGAAACAGGCCCGAGGTGCCTTTGAGTTTGGACCTGCGATGGAACCATAAGAAGAGGCTTGTAGATCAGTGGCCTTTGTACCATATAGTGGGTGCCTATTTTCGAAAATCGGAAGAATTTTAAAAAGATATATTATCAAAAGTTTATTTTGTCCACCAGTCAAGATTAGAGCATTCTGGCTAAGTTAAAGATGACATAGGATTGAGGAAGCATGGTTTTTATAAAATCCCTTGCCAGTTTAGGAAATCATATGTTGGCCAGACATTTCACACCATTCAACAAGGTGTACTGACCATTTCCACACACATTTGATGCAGCCTAAGAAATCCAAAGTGGCAAAGCACTGTCTTGCTAAGGGGCACAGAATGCTGTAGGGTAAGACACACATGGTTGCCACAGCATCTCACTGTTGGGACTATTTTGTAAAGGAAGCTATCAAAATTAGGCTGGCGAACAACATTATAAATAGAATCAAGGGTTACACTTTAAACAGGATGTTGCGATGGTGTTTAAAGGTTACTGATGAATAGTTGCTCTTCTGCACAGTATCCCATATGAGCAAACCAGTTGTGTCCTTACCTGTGGTTACTTGAATTTCAGGTACTTCAGGATTTTGCGATTCTGTTTAAAAAAGAATAGCTTGATGTAGTCACAGGGCTGAGATGCGTGCATTTGCTTTCATGCTCTGCAGCTAATTCACTGCAAATAATAATCTGTTGCTGTGATCCTGATGTTAAATAGTCTATGCGTTGGTTAGAATTGAAAGTTAATAAAATAAACAGAAATATAAAATAAAAGTTAAGTGAATAATTTAATAACAAGCGTTCTGTTCTAACATCTTTAATTGATGTAGACGCCAGATAATTATGTTGAATAATGTTTATTCAAGAAAGGACACCTCAAATAAATGGGAAGTGGTCCTACTATATTCAGTTAAAATACAGATGCAATAGACCATTATCAAATACAGTAAAGTTACATTGAGAGCTTTGCGAGAATGGTAGCAAATTCCCCAAACTAAAGAGCCATCGAAGATACGTGCAGAAACTAAGTCCATTTCACAATCACAGTGCATGAAATATTCACTAGCTCAAAGCAGTCCAAAGTTCAACATGATTTACAAATTATCACCCTTGATATAAGGAATAGCAACAGTGTCAGTTCTTTAATACAAGCGGAAAAAGTTAGTCCTACACTGGAGCACATTCAGACCTCTTGAAACATGAAGTCCCTTTGGAAGGTAAAGTATCGTAGCAGCTGTTCACCACCAAGAATCAATCACCTTCACAATCAAGTATCACTCGTTACCACAGGCAGGCCTGCCTCCTTCCAACACCAATGTAAAAGTGCTCAGAATCACTCCCTTGAGCTACTTACTCAAATATTCCCAGTCTTCACTTGACTCCTGTATTGTTCCACTACTGTCTGCTTTCCCATTGGCTGAAGGCCGTCCCCACCAAAATACATCATTCGTAAGTTTTGCAGATTAGATCTGACTCATCTTGAGCACTTCCTGGACTGAACTAATATATTATAACAATATTTAAATTTTAAAAAAAAGTTATAAATATTTGGTCAGACTCAGATCATTCGCAATAATTTTGAATAGAGGTTTATTCATAGATAAATAAGCTAGTATCCTTGCTCAAGTGTGCTCATATTAAATGAAAGTGAGTTGTTGTTAACTATTGTTTAAACAATTATTACTCCTGCTTGTCAGAAGCATCTTTGGGCACTCTTTTTTAATAGTGGTGTCAGCTAACAATGCATTTGACCACTTCTTAAGTTACCATGATTGTGTATTATCAGTTGTAATTAATATTTAAATAAAGTTACTGGCAAAATAGTAAACTGTTCATTGAATAAATACACCAGAATGGCAAAATGTGAGGTCTTCATCATGTATTCATTTGCTATGTAATTGTAGGGGATACGATGATCTGAAAAACATTTGCATAATGAAAAGACGCACAAAATGTAATAAATCAAGAAATAAAATAGATACATATACATAGTTTTCGGAGATAATAGCTATATAGTGTAATTCTGTTGTCTGAAATGTCATATATCGTTTAAAAGTTGTTAATTCAGGGGTTCATTGTGAAAATGTGTATTCACTGTGAAATATTAATTTCTATAATTTTAAAGATTTTAAAATATTGTTGTGTCATTGGGTGTGCCTCATTTTTTCTGAGATCATGGATGTATACAGATTTGCTTTAATACTTGACTGTGAATTATTATAGATTTTTGAAGAGCTGTAAGAAGCTGTCTTTTGCTTGTCTGACAGTCTGCCATTTCATGGAACATTGTCTCCTGCAGAAAAAGGGATTTACCCATTTCTGGTGATGTTGCTCACCTTTGTACCTGGACTCATCTGTACCAGTCAACTAGCCGGACCTGCTGGGCACACCTTGAGCCCTGGGCCCACAAGCATTCAGCCATACAATAATTTCATCTCCCTCATACTCTTTCCAGGCAACCAAATTGCTGGCCTACGTACATACCTCCACTAATGTGGCACATTACCTCACTAACTTGGCACATTAAGTCTCACCACTTTTGACCTACTTACTTAAAATAATAAGTGGAATGCCCTACTTACATGTCGATACATATTTAGTTATTCCACATCAAAACTAACACCCTGTGTACTCTGACTTTGATATCAGTAATTTAAACTCCAAACTTTCCATCTTCCCATATTTTATTGTTTCTCCATTAACAGGAAATAATTTATCAATCCACCTTCCAGCTGTCCATTTCAAATAATCACTGCCAAATTATGGCCAAGGGCAGGCTTCATCACAAATCGCAGAACATGTTATTCAGCACTATGTGGTTGTCTTTAAGTGGCTGCTTTGCAATCTATGCCATTTGAAACCACTTCTCTTCACTTTCCGTCTCACTCTTCCCCCAACTTCAGCTTCTTTTAATAGGATAGACAGAAACTGTCTTGCCAACACATTCTTCAGTCCTGCAGTTAATCATTCTGATCTCAATCTCTGTTATCAGCTACTCTCTTTCTACTCCCACTGTGTCTGAAGTAGTGCTGGAGAGAATTGACACTAGGAATCCTGTAGGGCTGTCCATAAATCTGTAATATACGAGCAGGTGGAGATCTCTTCTGACCAGCATGTTGCAAGGCATCCCAGATATGCTCAATAATGTTAATGTCTGGGGAATTTGGTGGCTAGTGGAAGTGTTTTAAACTGAGAAGAGAGTTCCTGAACCCATTCTGTAGCAAATCTGGATGAGTGGGATGTCACATTGTCCTGCTGCAATTGCCCAAGTCCATCGGAATGCACAATGGACATGAATGGATGCAGGTGATCAGACAGGATGCTTACATAGGTGTCACCTGTCAGAGTCGTATCTAGAAGTATCAGGGGTCCCATATCACTACAACTGTACACACCCCACAACATTACAGAGGCTCCACCACCTTGAACAGTCCCCTGCTGACATGCAGGGTCTCTGGTTTCATGAGGTTGTCTCCATATCATACACGTCCATCTATTCGATACAATTTGAAACGAGACTCGTCCAACCAGGCAACATGTTTCCAGTCATCAACATTCCAATGTCAGTGTTGACGGGTCCAGGGCAGGTGTAAAGCTTTGTGTCATGGGGTCATCAAGGGTACACAAGTGGGCCTTCAGCTCTGAAAGCCTATATCAATGATGTTTCGTTGAATGGTTTGCATGCTGACACTTGATGGTCCAGCACTGAAATCTGCAGCAGTTTGTTAAAGAGTTGCACTTCTGTCATATAGAACAATTCTCGTCAGTCCTTGTTGGCCCCATTCATGTAGGATCTTTTCCTGATTGCAGTGATGTCAGAGATTTGATGTTTTATGGAATTCCTAATATTCACAGTACACTCGTGAAATGCTCGTACAGGAAAATCCTCACTTCATCGCTACGTTAGAGATGCTGTGTCCCATTGTTTATGCGCCGACTATAACACCATGTTCAAACTCACTTAAATCTTGATAACCTGTCACTGTTGGAGCAGTAACCAATCTAAAAACTGCACCAGACACTTGTTGTCTTATATAGGCATTGCCGACCGCAATATTGTATTCTGCCTGTTTACATATCTCTGTATTTGAATATGCATGCCTATACCAGTTTCTTTGGCACTTCAGATTGTGCGTAAATTTGGTTACTCATTACAGCTTAGAATGTTACTGTATTCAGCAAACAGTAACATTTCCTTGTGTTTCACATTCTAGGGTAGATAGTTTACTTATATCAGGAAGAGTATTGGGCCCAGTACACTTCTTTGAAGTACTATTAATGTACTCTGGGTTAGAGAGGTGTTTTATGGTATGGTTGGAGTTTGTTTTAGAGATCTCTCAGTAGATTTGTATTACAAACTATTTTTCTGTTTTGTCTTGCTGTGTTACCTGTTTTTGGAAAATTTAGCAAACCTGTTTTCAATTTTTGTGTGTTTCTGTAAAACTGAACACACTCTAAACTTACAGACAGCTAATACTATCTTAAAAATTGTAGTTTTATTACCTTAGAAAATTATGCAGACATAATGAAACTAAAGTACTTCTATCTGTCTAGAAAACATAAGGTACATTGACTGATAAGACAGTTATCATCAACATTTGAGTACTCAAACTTTCAAAACTGAATCTTAATTATGTACTTACTTTTGAGAGAAAAAAGATATAAATCAAACTGTTGATCTAAGATATTCTTTTTTGCTTCTTTAATTCCCTGGCAAAAGAGAGCCATTAAGTTTTAAAACTAGAGTACACTTTAAGCTGCAGTGTAGAAGTTATTATTGTTGTAAAATTTGTTCGTTTTTTTTTTTTTTTTTTTTTTTTTTTTTTTTTTTTTTTTTTTTTTTTTTTTTTTTTTTTTTTTGCAGTGTTACATGCTTTTGCATTTTATTTTTCTGACTCAAATGCAATAATAACATAATTATTTCATTGCAACTGGTTTCTGCTCGCATACTTACTCAAATCCACTCTCAAAATCGAAATTTTAATAATCATATCACAGATGGTATGTTAAACATTAATCTTATCTTTTCTTGAGAATTTGGTGTATGTGGTTTTTTGCCCACAAAATTGTAATACTTTCTGGAGACAATCCCTATGCCACTATTTTCGTATGTTTTTCACTTTGTTAGAATTCGATGACATTGCCCCCACAACTAGGTAGCTTTTATTGTTGCAAACCACAAATGATACTCGGGGTCATGTTATGTCACTTCTTCTAAGCAAAGTTGCCATTTTCAAGCAGAATCCTCATTAATCTGCCTTGATGGTCTGTAACAGAATAATATTTGATAGCTGGAAAGCATTTGTGCTCATATTTTTTTGGTGATATTTGTTTTCTTCTTTCCCTCATTCACTTGTTGAAATTGAAAGAAATCTTGTATAAAACTTAATTATTGAATGCAACCATTTTGTGCTAAAGGGATACAACATACTTTTTTACATTATCAAAATTTAAAAGGACCAGATGAAAAATCATGCATGTAAACTTGCTGTTTGATCTGTTGAAAATGAACTAATTGAAATCTGCATTCCAGATTTTTATGACCAAATTTCGGCCACTTCTGTTGAAAGAATCACAAAATTATGCTCTTCTCTGAGCAACTCATGTGGTAAAATTATTAATGAGCTTAAAAATATAGAGAAATGGACAGAAGATGGTGAAACAGTCAGACGGCTTAAAGAAGAACTGGATAATTTACAGAAAGAAAAGCTGGAACTTCAAAATACACACAGGTGCAGCTATATTTCACATATCTGTACTAAAATGTAATTTCCATCGATATTATAACTCATCTTTAAACAGAATCATTTGATTACATAGGTTTTGGACTTATAAATATTACTGCAATCAATATTATAATAATAATGGATATTTTAGTATGGAAAAAGTGGCAATTGTACTTATGCAGCTGTGTAGTTAATTGATTTGGATGCATAGACTATTTCACTAGCTTTCAAGCTAACTAAATTAAATGCATGTGCATGTTGTTTAGTCACTATAGATTTTTTTCCTAAATGTTCTCCATTTAAGAGAGATTTCATCCACTACACGCTTTTTTATCAGTCAGTGGCAAATAGGGTGTGTCCTTTTCTCATATTTGCCAGTTGTAATCAGTGAAATATGACCACTTACAGACCATGTCTTTCTTCCTTTCACCATGTACACAGGAGGGATGAGATGTGGCAACATTGTAATGAATTATCAGATTGCATCTTGCAGTTCAGTTAATATACTTCCTGACGTATGCCCTTGCTGTTTAGAAAACGGCAGTATTGTTATGTACCCTCACCAGTAACGAGATTTAGGTACTGGAAACCCTGCAGATATCAGATAATAAATTCTTTCCTTTTAAACGTTACCCTTGCTCCCAAAACAAGTGTTATCATTCAGTAGGGACTCAGTGTTGTAGGACCCAAAACCTCCTGTTGAACTGCACACCCACAGTTCCAGCCCCATAATGAGGAACTCAAACAGTGGCCTGATAAAACAGTAGACTTATTCTCACCAGCAATCATCCATTTTGCATGTTTGTTGAATGAGGTATACTATTTTCCCGAGAAGCATATGCAATGTTGATGGTGATATGTGTGTATGTGATGCCTTCTCATCAGGGATATGTTGTAGGAATGGCTATTGTTTTATTGTCTGTCTAGATCTGTGTAGTACTACTTTTATATACACATACCAGTCACTGAACTACAGATCATTCCATTTCACTGTACTATTGTAACATGTAGTGACAGTTTTTGAACCTTACGTTCAGGTCTTACAAAGAATAGTAACAACAATATTAGGGAAAGTATGGACTACAACTCACCATAAAGATAACACGCTGAGTTGCAGATAACCACAATGGAAAGACTGTTACAAATTGAGCTTTTGGCCAAAGCCTTTTTCAGAAAGGAAAACACGCATTCAAACAAGAATGTGCACCTTACACACACATGACTACTATATCTGTCTGCTCCAGCCAGAGATAATGCTTGTTTATCAGGGTTGCTACAGGTTCTGGAAATCAGGGAATTCCAAACATGTCAGGGAAATCGGAAAAATCTCATTTTTGTCTCAGTAGATGAAATAATTTGTTTACTTGGGTGTCATGCATCATTGCTGACTGGGTGCAGCTGAGTACATGCACAGCTTACCTTTTCCTTCATTCCTACTGCTTCTCCCCTTCCTACCACTCCCCTCAGATTGCTGCCAGCATTTCTTGCAGCTAGTCTAGCTAGCTAACTAGGCAGGGAAGAATAAAGAGTGGTTTGTTTGGATCTGATTCTCAGAGGCTGTAGGTGCAGCAGTCATGTGTGCACGAGTTGTGTTCGAGTGATTGTGTGAATGTGTGTGTGCTCTCATTTTCTGACAAAAGCTATGGCTGAAAATTTAGTTGTGAGAGTGTGATGGTCTTTTCTGCGTGCCTGTGTGTGGCTCAGCAATCATTGGTACGGTGAGATGCTAGCTATTCTCATTATCATTGATTCTCAGAGTATTTGAACAATTTATGTGTTGCATGGATTGATCACCATGGTCTCACTTCATCAACATGCTGTATGTGGCTCATGAATAGCAGGCCACACAAGTGAATTTCTATGATGGGCCAAAACCGGAGGCCATTGCTGTGGGTATCTATAATGGATCGGGCCTGCCGATCTGAAACCATTTGGTTCCCAGTAATCTACAGGATCTAGTCTCACTGATCTTCCCGCAGGGCAGGTCTGTTTGTGTGTGGCGTAATGCAGTGGATTTTCATGGTTCATACATGGGCCAAGGACTGCGGTGCCCCTCAGCGTGCCACAGACTGTGGCAGTGGATTTCAAGAATTGTGACTCTCTCACTGCAAGTACATTGTACAGTGTGGTGTTTTATAGACATTTTATTTGTTCTAGTGCATTTTGGCACTTCAAAAGTAGTTCGTATGTTAAAAAGTATGGATGATAAGAAGAAGAAAATTGTGTCAGTCGCTGGCGGTTTGTATGCTATCTACTCATATATTTCTCGAATGAAAAGTCACACAATACCTGTAAAATAATAGATATGACACAGTGGGTGGTTGTTGTTCTTCTGGTCTTCAGTCCAGAGATGGGTTTGATGCAACTCTCCACACTACTCTATACTGTGCAAGCCTCTTCATCTCCGCATAACTACTGCAACCCACATCCTTCTGAATCTGCTTAGTGTATTCATCCCTAGGTCTTGTTCTAACGATTTTTACCCTCCACGCTTCCCTCCAATACTAAATTGGTGATCCCTTGGTGCTTCAGAATGTGTCCTACCAACCGATCCCTTCTTCTAGTCAAGTTGTGCCACAAATTCCTTTTCTCCCCAATTCTATTCAGTACCTCATCATTAGTTACGTGATCTATCCATCTAATCTTCAGCATTCTTTTGTAGCACCATATTTCAAAAGCTTCTATTTTCTACTTATCTGAACTATTTATTGTCCATGTTTCACTTCCACACTTCGGTACACTCCACACAAATACTTTAAAAAAAAAAAGAGTTCCTGACACTTAAATCTGTACTCGATGTTAACAAATTTCTCTTCTTCAGAAATGCTTTCCATGTCATTGCCAGTCTACATTTTGTATCTTCTGTGCTTCGACCATCATCAGTTATTTTGCTGCCCAAGTAGCAAAATACATCTTCTACTTTAAGTGTCTCACTTCCTAATCTAATTCCCTCAGCATCACCTGATTTAATTCAGCTGCATTCCATTACCCTCGTTTTGCTTTTTTTTATGTTCATCTTATATCCTCCTTTCAAGATGCTGTCCATTCTGTTAAACTGCTCTTCCAGATTCTTTGCTGTCTCTGACAGAATTACAATGACATCAGCAAACCTCAAAGTTTTTATTTCTTCACCATGGATTTTAATTCCTACTCAAAATTTTTCTTTTGTTTCCTTTACTGCTTGCTCAATATAAGAGATTGAATAACATCGGGGAGAGGCTACAACCCTGTCTCACTCCCTTCCCAATCACTGCTTCCATTTCATGCCTCCTGACTCATTATAACTGCCATCTGGTTTCTGTGCAAATTGTAAATAGCCTTTTGCTCCCGGTATGTGACCCCTACCACCTTCAGAATTTGAAAAAGAGTATTCTAGTCAACATTGTCAAAAGCTTTCTCTAAGTCTACAAATGGTAGAAATGTAGGTTTGCCTTTAAGTAACCTATCTTATAAGATAAGTTGTAGGATCAGTATTGCCTCACGTGTTCCAACATATCTGCGGAATCCAAACTGATCTTCCCCGAGGTCAGCTTCTACCAGTTTTTCCATTCGTCTGTGAAGTATTCGCATTAGTATTTTGCAGCCATGACTTATTAAACTGATAGCTTGATAATTTTCACACCTCTCAACACCTGTTTTCTATGGGATTGGAATAATTATATTCTTCTTGAAGTCTGTGGGTATTTCGACTGTCTCATACATCTTGCTCACCAGATGGTAGGGTTTTGTCATGCCCAAGGCTATGCATAATTGTAATGGAATGTTGTATACTCCTGGGACTTAGGTCTTTCAGTGCTCTGTCAAATTCTTTACGCCGTATCCTATCTCCCATTTCATTTTCATGTGTGTCCTCTTCTATTTTCATAATATTGCCCTCAGGTACATTGCCATTGTATAGATCCTCTATATACTCCTTCCACCTTTCTGCTTACCCTTCTTTGCTTAGAACTGATTTTCCATCTGAACTCTTGATATTCATACAGGTGGTTCTCTTTTCCCCAAAGGTGTCTTTAATTTTCCTGTCGGCAGTATCTATCTTACTCCTAGTGATATATGCCTCTACATCCTTACATTTGTCCTCTAACCATCCCTGCTTAGCCGTTTTACACTTCCTGTCGATCTCATTTTTGAGACGTTTGTATTCCTTTACGCCTGCTTCATTTACTGCATTTTTATATTTTCTCCTTTCATCAATTAAATTCAATATCTCTTCCGTTACTCAAGGATTTTTATTAGCTCTCATCTTTTTACCAACTTGATTCTCTGCTGCTTTCACTATTTTATCTCTCAAAGCTACCCTTTCTTCTTCTGCTGTATTTCTTTTCCCCATTCTTGTCAATCATTTCCTAATGCTCCCTCTGAAACTCTCTATGACCTCTGGTTCTTTCAGTTTATCCAGGTCCCGTCTCCCACATTTCTGCAGTTTTTTCAGTTTTAATCAACAGTTCATAACCAATAAATTGTGGTCTGAGCCCACACCTGTCCCTGAAAATGTCTTACAATTTAAACCCTGGTTCCTAAATCTCTTTCTTACCATTATATAATCTGAAACCTTCCAGTGTCTCCAGGTCTCTTCCCCATATACAATCTTCTTTCATGATTCTTAAACCAAGTGTAAGCTATGATTAAGTTATGGTCTATGCAAAATTCTGCCAGGCAGCTTCCTCTTGCATTCCTCACCCCCATTCCACATTCACCTACTACTTTTCCCTCTCTTCCTTTTCCTACTATCGAATTCCAGTCCCCCATGACTATTAAATTTTCATCTCCCTTCATTATCTGAATAATTTCTTTTATCCCATCGTACATTTCTTCTGTCTTTTCATCATCTGTTGAGCTAGTTGGCATATAAACTTGTACTACTATGGTAGGCATGGGCTTTGTGTCTATCTTGGCTACAATAATGTGTTCACTAGGCTGTTCATCCTAGCTTACCTGCGCTCCTATTTTCTTGTTCATTACTAGACCTACCCCTGCATTACCCCTATTTGATTTTGTATTTATAATTCTCTATTCACCTGACTAGAAGTCTTGTTCCTCCTGCCACCGAACTTCACTAATTCCCACTATATCTAACTTTAACCTATTCATTTCCCTTTTTAAATTTTCTGATGTATTTGCCCAGTTAAGAGGTATGACATTCCATGCTCTGATCTGTTGAACATCCGTTTTCTTTCTCCTGATAACAATATCCTCCTGAGTAGTCCCCGCCCAGAGATCTGAATGGGGGACTATTTTACCTCCAGAATATTTCCAGCACTGTTAACTGAGACTGACTTAACAGCACAGGAATTTGTGACTAACACTGAACGACAAGTTCACATTACGGAATTTGTGTTACGAAAGTTGCCCCTAACCTAAAAAACAAGAGAAAAACACAATAAATGTAACATAGCAGCATATTATATCTACCACATAATATGTTTATTGTATGTATAAAAGGAAACATGTATTTCAGGCTACTGATGATGCGATGCTTCCCAAATAACAGAAGTGAAATGCATATGGCAATAAACAAAAAGCCTTAATTTAGTTGCATAGACGGTACAAACATTTTATTGGCAGTCATCTACAATAGTGGTTTACACAATTCTTTCCCACCTTATACACTTCTTTCATGATACCTAATTTTTTCTGAGGTTATTTCTGAAATCAGTGAAGGTATTTTAAATTTGCCTTGTGACTCAAGCAAATGCGTGTTTTTTGTCACCAGGTGTGTTTCGTTTTATTGAAATAAAATAATATCAGTTTTCTTAATGAAAGACACATACCATTTGGCTTGCTTTCTCCCTCTAAAAACAGTTCATTAAAGAAGACGTTGACATTATTACTTAAGATTTTTGCTCACATCAGAATACGCCATCTGCTTGCAATTTTTTTTAGACATTTCCTCATTTGCACTATTGTTTCTTTTACCACAGGTGCAAAAACAGATTGTGTAGGATCTCAAAGCACTCATCCTCTCCTCTGTAGTCAATGTCACCTGCAGGTCTCTCCTATGCTGTTCATCGTAGCTTACCTGCGTTCCTATTTTCTTGTTCATTACTAGACCTACCGATTTTGTATTTATAATTCTCTATTCACCTGACTAGAAGTCTTGTTCCTCCTGCCACTGAACTTCACTAATTCCCACTATATCTAACTTTAACTTATCCATTTTCCTTTTTAAATTTTCTGACGTATTTGCGCAGTATTTTCTAGTATTTTGTAGAGCTGACCTAAGGAACTTCATTTCACATGCTGGTATTTGATTCTATTCTCTCTTATTTATGACACAGGCCTCTAGACTATACATCATGATTGGCAGGAGATAAGTTTTATACATGGTCTGTTTGGCTCTTTGAGGGATTTCCGTGTCCCAGATTAGATTTTGTACTTGATGGAAGAAGCTAGATCCTTTTGTTATTCTGTTTAAGACTTCTAGTTTGGAACTTCCATCGCTTTTCACACATTCAACCTTCTCCCCCTCCAGTATGATGTGACAAGGTGTAGGTTTTCTGCTCATCTTCATTGCCACTGTCTTGTTCTTACTCACAGTTAACTTGAATTTTTTAAATTTTGTGCTCCAGTAATCTAGTCTCCTCTGAACCTCCATTTCCGTCTCTCCCCAAATAGTGATGTCATCAGCAAAAACAAAAGCTTTGAGATCTTCATTTTCTTCTTCCTTGATTTCTTTCATGATTGTGTCCATAAGTGTAATGAAGAGTAAAGGAGAGAGCGAACTGCCTTGCTGAACACCTCTCTTTGTCTTAAACCATTTTGATCTCCCCCCTCCTACTTGTACACTGCTCTCTCAACTGTCATACAGCATCTGGACTTTTTAAATTAATGAATCAGGAACATCATGTTTTCTCAAGCATTCCTATATTTTATCCCTTGGTACACTGTCATATGCTTTTTCCAAATCCGCGAATACTACTATCAAGTCCTTTCCATTTTCCCAGTACTTCTCTATTAACTGACGGAGGGAAAAAATGAGATCTATTGTTCCCCTATTACTTCTGAACCCGCGCTCTTGTTCCTCTAGTTGGTGTTCTAGACTTTTCTGGAATCTTTTTTTCTATGACCTTTTCCGTTATCTTAAGGCAGTGTGATTCCTCAATAGTTGGTGCATTTCTTTCTACTTACTTTCTTGAACAGTGGTATTATAATTCCTTTTTTCCATTCATCCAGCAATTTGTTTTCTTTCTGTATCACCCCCAGCACCTGGTGTAACCATTGTATTCCATGGATTCCTGCGGCTTTGATCATATCCGCTGTTAGCTCATCTACTCCAGCCACCTTCCCACTTTTCATCTGTTTCAGAGAATTCTCAGTTTCTAACCAGGAGATTGTATCCTGCCCCTCCTTTAATTCAATGGCTTTGGTGTCACTCTCTTGTGCACCTTATCCATTCAGTAAGATTTCAAAATAATTCTTCATCTCTTCTCTGATACCTCCCATGTTTTTGATAATATCTCTATCCTCTGTTTCAGTCACTTTTATGTCTTCTCTATTAGATCTTCTTACTTTTCAATAACCCATATAGCAGTTTTTAGTTCCCTTTGCTATCCTGCTCTAGTTTCTTTGTGAATATTTCCCAACTCTTCTCCTTTTCTTCTTTCACAATTCTCTTTGCTTGGAGTTTCTTTTGTCAGTATTTCTTCTACAGTGTTGTCACCTTGTGTTCATCTTTTGGCACCAGCCTCTGGTTCTGATTTCTTTTTTCAAACTCCATGTTTTTCTTTGCCATATTGCATTTTTTAATAGCGGCTTTTACTCTATCATTCCACCAACTGGTTTCTTTGTCTTTCACTTTATCCTTTGTTTTGCCACATACCTGCACAGCACTGTTAACTATTGATGTTTTAAATAGGTTCCACTCTTCCTCCACACTACCCCTTTCAAATTCTGGAAACTTTTCTTATTTTCTTCTTCTTTCAACTTCCACTCCTTAATTTTAGGCATTCTTTGTACAGCATTCAAACTTTTCAGCTTATAATTTAGATCAGCTACTAGTAACCTGTAGTCACTATCAAAGTGCTCAATTGGTATGACTTTAGTGTCCCTTACTTTTCCTCCAATTAATTTGTCCGTTAATAAATAGTCTATAGATTTGCTATCACAGCCATATCTAGTAATCGTATGGCTATCTTGTTTCTTGAAGAATGTATTCTTCACCAAAAGATGATTCCTTATGCACAGATTTAGAATTTCTTTACCCTCAACATTTTGTCTTCCGTATCCAAAAGGGCCCATCACCTCCTCATATCCATTTCTATCCATTCCGAGCTGAGCTTTCAGATCCCCAATTATCATAATGTTATCTTTTCGTACTTGGTCTTCCAGTTCTTCTAGGAATTTCGTTTTTTCTTCCTCACTGCACCCTTGCTGAGGTGTGTACACTTGAAGTATACTAAAACTATTCTTTCCCAAGTTCACTGTTGCTCTAATTATCCTTTCACTTAAAAAGCTCACATCTGTAACTGAGCCATTGTCTTTGTGAAACACAAACTACACTCCATTTTTTACATCTTTATTGTGACCCTGCCAGTATAATTTGTACCCACGTCTCAGCAATTTAGAGTTTTTTACCTCCCACTTGGTCTCACTCAATCTAAGGATATGAATCTTTCTCCTCTCCATCATGTCTAAAATCTCTTCAGTCTTTCCTGTCAAGGTTATTACATTTAATGTTCCCACTCTCAATTTGTTTTTGTCTTTTTGTTTGGTTCTAGTTTTCTGTTCTTGTTTAGTGTATCTTCTTGCATTCCTTGGTTTTTCTTCAGGCTGTGAAGAGCTGTCATTCATTCTATGGTACAAGAAATGTTGTCTACATTATGTATTTTTAATCTGAGGCTCATTCTTTGATTGAAAGCAATAACAACTTTTTCTCATCTGCTGGCTTGCTAAGCCTAACGCATCTGAGGATTTTCTTTCAGGGTTTACTCCCTCAGCCTTTGAAGATCTCTCTTCACCACAGGGCACTGGTTCCACTCCTCATTCGCCCTTAGGAGGGAAAGAGTGCCTCCACCAGCTGCTCCATACCAAAGATGTTCTTCTCCACCGTAGCTCCTGTTAAGGACTTTGCCATATCCCTGGCAAGGGTTGATAATGGTAAGGAAAAGGGAGAGGTTTAGGATAAGATAGGATAGGAGACAGGCTGATGATAGGTCATTGTGGGACACACTTCGTCTCTGGATCCAGAGCATGCAAACCTCCTCACCCGCACGGATAGTGCTACATTAAGGTAGTGTCCCCTGAGGAGGTAACTTACAAATTTTGTCATGGAAAAATGTTAAAACTTGTCTGGAAATCAGGAAAATATCAGGGAATTTCACTTGGGGAAACTTGTGGCAACCCTGGTTTATATATGACAGGTGCTTGTGTATGTGAATGTGTGTGTGTTTTCTCTATTCTGAAGAAGGCTTGCCCAAAACCTCAATGTGTAACAGTCTGCAGCTCAATGTGTCAGCTTTATGGTGATCAGCAATCTATACTTTCCATAATATTGCTGATATTTCAACCTGGACTTTCCGTTGTTTGATTTTACAAAAAGCAGTTTCTGGTATGAAATGCTTAGTAGTTTAATAATGATCCACTAGAGCTGCTTTTTTATATTTTATTTACTGTTACCAGTTTCAAATGAGGCTTCATTCTTAAGCAGTATGTTACAAGATCTTAAACGTTGTTTTTCAAGTATGATCTATGTTTGCTTTTCACAATTGCACATCGTGAAACAAAAGTGTGACGTGTAGTCAAATGAAAAGCAAACACCTGCCGCAATGGAACCGTGGAATGGTGCCATTTCAAATAATCACCACACGTATTAAGAGATTTGTCACACTGGGAGACAAAAGTTAGTTTGTTTGTTTTTTAGTTCGTTACATATTCCATAGGTCTTTTAAATGATTCTTTTATCGTAATGACATGGAACGAGTCAGTTTACAGGATACGTATATGATTAGAGCTAACATTAATAAACACATTGTCATATTATTTCTACTCGTGCAACTACACTTATAAACAAGTGGTTTTTTATTTTATTTATTTATTTTTTTTAAATCCTGTTTCATAGAATGCGGTCAACCACTGGACAGCTTTGCGATTGCACCCAATGTTGCACTTTCTTGTGTTACTGAAACTGAAGTCTTTCTTCAGGTCACCAAAGATGTGAAAACCATACAATGAAAGAGCCAGGCTGTACAGAGGATATTGCAGTGTTTTCCAAGTTTCCCAACCAAATTGCTGAAGCATAGTCTTCATGCAGTTGGCAGTGTGGTGGTGGGCATTACTGTACAATAGGATGATATCATCTGACAGTGTCTGACAGAGTGAGGGCAAACAGCAAAGCCAACAATGAGAACATCCCACATCTCCCATGTCAAAGAAATCCAAAGCTGTTCACACAAGTTCTGGTAAGGTCGTGATGGCCTCCTTCTTCAACTGTTCATTGAGCTCCGTGAGTATGGAACTACAGTTGATGTACAGCACTGAGAAGACACTTTGCACAAAATGCAATGTGCCATAAGTTGAAAATGTCCGGGAATGCTGTAGGACAGAATCATCCTGTTACATGACAATGCCTACCCACAAACTGTCAAAGGCTGTGCTTCAGCGATTTGTTTGGGAAATGCTGCAACATCCTCCTTGCTGCCCAGACCTTTCACTGTGTGATTTTTTACATCTTTGTTGACCTGAAGAAAACGTGTGGATGGTGGCTTCAGTCAGACAAGGAAATGAAGGAGTGGGTGCAGTTGTGGGTCTGTTAGGGATCGAACCTTTCTACAAAACAGGAATTGAGCATCTCATCTCCCAGTGGGATAAATGTCTTAACAAGTGTCGTGATTACTTTTGAATGGTACCATCCCGTGGTCCCATTGTGGTGGGTGCTAAGTTTTCATTTGACTGCCCCTTATACATCATATTTGAAAAATAGATTATAAGATCTTACGACATACTGCTTGAGAGTGAGCAATCACTGAAAATTGGTAACAGTAAATAAAATATAAAATACCAGCTCCTGTGGATCATTATTACATTAATATGGATTTCATGCACAAGAAATATTCCAAACAATTTAATGCCATTAAGAGAAAAGATGATTTCTGTTAAGGAAAGAAATGAATGTAGCTCTAGCATACATGAAAGAAACTGGTGCATGAATTTTGCTTGAAAATAATGACGATGATGATGATGATGTCCAGGCTTGTAATTTCAGAGTTATAGTACATGTAGGTTCCCTTTAGAGAATTAGGAGGAGGACTACTCTATCAAAAGAGGCAAAAAATTCTTAATTCTGGATTTAAGAAAGATGAAAATTTTAGGAAATTTTAGGAGTATAGAATGTCTATTATAAATTGTTTGTTTCCATTCTCTTCCTTTCTTTCTTTTTTAACAGAATGAGATATGGCATTTTTGTTCTTTCAAACATCACCTGTTTACTATTTATTATTATTGTTTATTAACTCATTCATTTGTACAAGCTATGGATATAACAACAGTTTATGTAGCAAGTTATTACTAAATTAACTGTGTTCTCAAGAACCCAGTGAACTTCTCTGCATGTGTTCAGTATAATTGTCTTCTGCAATCCCCAAAGGATGCAGTTTTCGGCCCTTTAGCCTTTGCACAGTTTGTTTTGGAACAACACTAGTGTCCGAAGTTACCAAAGGAATGATGTGTGCTGACTCCTGTTTGCACAAGGCTTTTACCTCATCTACCAGGTCCCTGTATTTGGCATCTTTTCATTGCAGGTAGTTCAGAAATTACGGCTGTGGGATGCACCGATGACAGTAAGGAATGTGATGTGCTCAGCTTTGTTAATAACAGTTATGTCAGGCCCGTTAAAATGGTTTGTTTTATCTACAATTATACTGCGGTTTGCAATGGTACCATATCGATTCAGTTAATTAGTCCCATCCTAAATAGGAATAAGCTTTACTTGACCGTAAGGCGTTGCTCTGAAATGGTATTGATGGTATGCAGTAACTGCTAGCTAATTACCTTTACACTATATACTTAATAACAAGATGGTGCAAGCAAGTTAGCATACATGAAATAATTTATTATAATTTTAATCTGATTATAGTAGAAGTTGCTAATTGTACTGATAATTGCTTCTGAACTCTGAGATGACCGAAGGTTGAACACAAATACAAGAAACTTAATACATGTTAACCCAGTCGCGTTTACACTCACAAATGATGTTAACATGTAAAACACATCAGAATAAAAAAATATTTACTTATTAAATGTTGAGTTATTATAAATACAATTAATCTGCATTTCACTGATGGCAAAATGTCCACTATAGTGGATAGCTTTTGGTATGAAAAACATTTATTTTTATAAATGAAAGTTTGCAGTTGTTCACTTTACAGTAATTATGTGAAAAATAATGTTTAACTGAACATGATGCTAAACGTTTAATCATGCTAAATAAAACCTCAGTTTCTCACACACCAATGAAAGTAGCATTTCCACTAGAATCTGTTCACCACAGTCTCTCTACTGATTAATAGTGAATTTAGCCTGTACCTTTTGAAGTCAGCTGTGTTATGCCTTTCACAGCAATTGGCAATTTTAGTACAGCAAGATGTTTCATCATTAATATAAATATGCTGCACTAGTTGATTAAAGAATATATCAAATTCAGCTTGTACGCCCCCCCCCTCCCCCCTTTTTTTCTGTTGAACATGGAATAGGATTAGGATGCACTCACTACTTATGTAATGAAACACGAGACCAGTTATGATGAATGAAAAGGTAATTATTGAAATAAAAAAACACCACACTTGAGGGAATTGGCTTCACAAAATGAAAACTTAATTTCGCAATATAGCTCACTGAAAATGTGGCCACAAATTGCACAACACATGTAATAAAAATACTTAAGTCTATAGTTACTTCAGTGAGCAGTTTATATTGCCTCTGTTGTAAATGTTATGTAAATTCCCACAGCCTTTTGTCAAGTAAATAGTTGGCTCCTTGTAACAGCTTGTAATCCGTAGAAGTGACTGTTTCCATTGTATAAATAGCCAGCCACCACCCATAATATGTGTTGTGATGCCCTTTTCAGAGTTGCAAAAGCTGGCTTTTAAACATTTCTAGAAACAGACCCAACACATCTTGTCATGATGGTGTACAACTGCTAAATAATTGTTAATTCCAAACGTAGCATTTGTCCATGTCTTCTCACAAACTATCAGAAAGACGAGATTGCATGTTCTTTGTCGGACCGTAATTCTATTAACTGATGTAATAGCTGTTTCCCTACAACTGTTACTCCCTAATTAATTACATGCATATTTCGATAATGCCATTTAATTGGTTGTTTTATATGTGACATAATTTAAGTGTTACATATCTTAATCATTAAAAATATTATTTAAAACACAATAGAGTATGCAGTTAATTATTCACAGTCCTTGGCACTAGATGGTTGCTCCTTACAACACAGTATTGGCACAATCGAGCACTTCATTAATTCTCACTACTGCCACTAGATGTTGTAAGCTTTCACACAATTAGTAGGCATACTGGCTGCTTCATCATGACAACTGTGCATGCTCCTGGTACATGTAGCCAACACGCAAAACAAAAATTGATTTTAACAAATTTTGATTTTGGAATCGATGGTAATGTGTGTATTTTTACAGGTTCCAGATATTTTAGAGTTTTCGTTTTCCATAACAGTGGTGAGAGACTGTACCTTCAGTATGGAAGAAAGTCTTTCATTAATTACTACTGCTGTCCCGACTTGTGGGGGTTATTTTGGTGACCTAATGCCTTTTCAGATATTCATTGGGTGCTGAGGCTTCACATACTGATGTAATGTGTGATGTGTGCTCTTTTAGTTTATACTTGAAATGACATGATCTTGTATCACTGTCAGAAATTCCTGTTTCTACATGCAAACCTGCATTAACCAGTGGTCTGATGCGTGCAAATTAACATTATTCTGACTCATGTAAATTGAATGTTTTCAGTGCAGTTCTTTTCTAATCCAACCTATCATATTGACAATATAATGAAACTGGATGGATAAAAAAATCTACTCTCCAAACAGTAGCAGGAGAACACACACACAAAAAGGTTTAACGTGCACAAACTTTTGGAACCAATGGCTCCTTCTTCCAGTGGAAGAGTTAAAGGGGAAGGAAGTGGGGTGAAGGAAAAGAGCTGGAGAGGTTTAGTAAAAGGGGTACAGTTCGGAAAAGTCATCCAGAACCCCAAGTGTGGGGAGACATTAACAGACAGCATGAGAAGGAAAGATTGATTGTTGGGGAGTGCACTGGACGAGATTTGAAAACTTGAAAGCTTAAAGGTGGAAGACAGGATAATATGCCAGACAAAGATTACTATTTAAACATTGTACATGAGCTAATAAGAGTGAAGAGCTAAGTGCGTTGGATGCATCAGAGGTGGGAGGGGGAGGTGAAAAATAGATAGGTGAGAAAATGAAAGACATGACGTAGAAAACTAAAATGGAGTGAAGAAAGGAGTAGTTGTTGTGAAGATATACTGAGACAGAAGGAATTAACGAAAATTAAGGCCAGGTGGGTGGTGGTAACCAAGGATATGTTGTAGGGCTAGTTCCCACCTGTGCGGAGCTCTGAGGAGTTGGTGGCTAGGGGGAGAATCAATATGCCACGTGTGGTGAAACAGGCACCAAGGTCATGACTGTCATATTGTAGAGCATGCTTTGTCTGTGCCAAATTACATGCTTATGTTCTGAAACACAATTCTACTGCTTAAAGGAGGTGAATCTGTGTTTCTTTTTAGGTTTATATTTTAATGTCATAAATATACATAGGATGATTTAACATATAGCCATTGCTGCTTCTGATGGCAAATCCGTATCTAATTGAACTGACTATTGATGAAAGTGGATTGATTACTTAGCAGAACTGTAAGTGGCTCAATCTATTCCCTTGAAATATGCATCTCTTGACCATAATTTCCTCTGTTATTATCATTTTGTTGTTGCCTTTGAGTTGTCGATGTGTCTTTCAGTGCTTCATCATGGATGAGAGAGTACTGATGATTGAACTGTTTATCTTATAAATCTGCAGAACTTTGATAAAGAAAGTATGTAGAATGGAATCAGATGCATTTTTGCAATCAATTTGGGCTGTAGAATGATACTTTTTTAATATGCTGCTTGCTCTAGTATGACAGAGTCTAGATTGTTCTTTACAACCTTTATAGATTTCTTCATGCAGCTTGTCTCTTGTTTGTCAATTCTTCGATTTGCATTAAGTGTCTGTACCTCAGTTTGCTTATACATGATGCGAACACTGTATACTGTGCATAAGCATGTGATAGGGTAGTATAGGGACGTGTCTATTTTGTTTCTGTATGTTATATCCTGTGTTAGGTATTTTGGTATAATATCTTGATGTGAGTGTGCGCATGCACACATGTGCTTAGATGTTTTCTTGTGTTCTTTATTCTGGTAATACATTTCACAAATTTTCTGTATCACTAATGAGATGTATTTTCCATGGTGCTTTGTAGTCTGAATGAATACTGTGTGTTCATATACTAGCATCATCTTTTGACGTACTGATCTCGCTACTGAAATGCCTGCTGCATAGATATATATCTGAGCTTCATCAGAACTATATGCATTTTGTGACAGGTACTTTTGCAGAATGGTGTAGCTGAAAATATAGATATTCCCCAAGATTCCTGGAGGTATTTTGCTTGGGAATTCATGGCCTCTGTGCAGGGTGAATTCCTCCATTTCCCACAAGGGCTGTATCAAGTTCAGCACTGAGGTTTTATTATCATCTAGTTCCCTTGAGATACCTTGTTCCTGGTATACTATAACAGTTTTTTTCAGGGTTCATAATCATCATCTGTGCTGTTCAAAGGTGAAATTGCCTTCTGAGTAAAGTGAGAAATTTTAAATTTGTGTAATTTGAGCAGTCTCTGATTTGATTTTGTTCAGTATTGGTGCTGGTATCAGGTTCCTTGCTAGAATAGCAAGTTTCGGCTGTGCTGCTCTCTGTTGTGTAACTTTCAGAGAATTGTACTGCTTACTATACTGCACATGTAGCTCTGCTACGTAATTAATGACCTTAGTCTCAAACCTAACGATTAAATAATACTGGCACATAATGAACACATTCATATCATCAGTCCATTTCATGTGTGCTAGCAGTTTGTTTGTCTTTTGTGAGTGGCATCTAAGCTGTGCTTGACTGTGAAGTAACACTTCTAGTTCACAAGTAAATGTGAGCTGTAAACATTGGGTGCTTTTAGTGTATGGCAGTAGCTGGTTAGCATGACCCACTGGGAGGCCTGGAATTCCTCTCATCACTCCTGGCATTTAAGCTGTTACCCCCAGCTGCAGCTCCAGAGTTGCTCTGGTGAACCCCGGGATGCATACTTTTCTGAGGGACTCACAATTTTATTATCTGAGTGTTTTATGAGGCCTGTTCAAAAAATTCCAAAACTTTCTTCACAAAATTTTTCTGTATATACCTTTTAATTATTGTGCATGGTGTCCTTTAAATACTCTCTTCACAATTGATGCACCACTCCCAAGACCATTTCCCCTTCCAGAAACAGTCTTGGTACACCTCTTGGTGGATCATCTATCATTGCAAATCTTCATCCTTTTAAAGGGGTTTTCAACTTTGGAAATAAAAAAAGTCCGCAGCGGCCAGGTCTGGAGAGTATGGAGGGTGAGGCAGCATGGTGAGGTCATTTTTTGTGTGATACATACACACCAGCAAGGATGAATGTGTGGGTGTGTTATTGTGATGCGAGAGCCATGAATTGTCTCACCACATTTCAGGCTGTTTCCTTCTCATATTTTCTCACAGGCATTGCAACGCATCCCAGTAGTACCATCAATTAACAGCTTGTCCCTGTGGCACGAATTGATGAACTAATAATTGAAAACCAAAGGAAACTATCAGCATGGCATTGACATACAACCTGACCTGATGATCTTTTTTGGTCTTGAAGCAATATCATAACCATACACCCATGTCCCATCATCAGTTATGATTCTATTAAGAAACATCTCGTTCATATTTGTGCAATCCAAAAGATCTTCACAGATATGTGAGGTGAATGTGTTTGTCTTGACTCGTGAGCTGTGGGACCAACTTGGTGGTCACGCGATGAATGCCAAGATGCTGTGTCAGGATTTTACGATATGATCCAACTGAAATGTTACATTCTTCTGCAATTTCTTAGGTGAACAGTGTTTGATTGTCATGCACAATTTCATTGACATTCCTGACATGAGCATTATCAGTAGATGTCGAAGGGCTTTCTGATAGGAGTATCTTTAACTTCCATCCGGCCATTTTTAAACCATGTGAACCATTTATAATACTGTGTAAGGCTTAAGCACTCATCACTGTAGTTTTTCTGCATCATTTGTGTGCCTCTGTAAAGCTTTTCTTGAGTTTCATGCAAAATTTAATGTAGACACGTTGCTTCTCTAACTCTGCCATCTCAAAATTCGCAAACTGTGCAACACAACATTCTACTCAATATAGTACTGAACAATAATTAACAGACAAACAACAATGAAACTTCTGGCAGTTACACATTAAACATAGGCATGTGCAGGGATGCCAATCCCATTTCACTCCAGCACACCATTGGTGTGAAGTTACGAATGTACCAGAATTTTCTGAACAGTCCTTGTATGCCTACTACCAGATGTGAAAAGGCTGTCCCTAACAAAGGGTACAGACACTTCTTGATCATTGACCGATTCATCCATCTTCGCCATCGTTATGTACTGTGGTCTTCCTCCACTGTTGATCACAAAGCAGTTGTGGGTCCTGTCAGGGATTTTCCTTGCCTTAGCTAGTTTTGCAGTGGCCAAGGTGTTTGGTTTCCCCAATGACATCTGTAGCTGGAAGACGTTCCTTTATCAGCTTACTGGGGAGACGCTCAATGGGGGCTAGTAACCCAACACTAGCTATTATTATTATTATTTATGCTTGATTTGCCTTGCAAATAGTCATCTGTAACATTTTACTCTTATTTTGTTCATTTATTTATCTTTATTTATTATTTGCTCTCTGTTTTGTTCACTTTGTTTATGTTAACTGGTTTATTTCATTTTTACATTTGTTTTTAAAGGCTTGCTGTTGACTTATTATCACATGAACGAGATGTTGAAATCTCAAAACTGCGTGACTTAATTGCTGGAATTAAGTGTGGAGACATTTCAGCCTTAGATGATGTGAGACAGGAACTTGAAGCAAAGTACACTAAAGAAGTTGAAGAACTTCGTCGGTACTTTGAGCAGAAAGTTGCAGAAGTTGAAAAGCAGTAAGTGGAAGATCATTGTAGCATTGTACCTCTGAAGACATATAACAATACCTCATCATGTAATAATTATTTTGAAAAATATGTATGTATTTAGAATTCAGGAAGAAAAATATTGAAAATGTCACAGCTATGCAGTAGTAAAAACATATTTTATATTAGGCATCAGCCATAAATATGTCTACAACTTGTCTATCCAGCAGTCGCTGATGATGTAACCAACAATGTATTAACATTGGGAACTATTAGTGGAAGGGATGAGGAGTGTGTCCAGTGAATCAGAAAGGTGATGCAAACATTCTCAAAACAAGTGGGTGATTAGGTTTATCTCTAACAATTGTTATAATAAGGGAAAGAGGGCCCTCATATTCAGCATGGTCAGGTAATGGGCTTTACTATTTAAATTATAAGTCTGTTTCATTGAGAATTTCATCCTTGCTACTTTCCTTTACATTATATGTTGTATTAGTACATCTGCTGATCAAGATTTAATAGTGTGATTCTTCAGCTTCTCCCAGTGTATTTTGTGTCGAAATAGTTCAAAGATGAACTGCTGGATGTCAGTATCTAACAAGCGCAATATTTCGGCAGATGACAACGTCGCATTTATCAGGTGCACTGATGAACTGTTCTGTGAATTTAAAACTCTTCAAGTCTCGTTCTTTAGTATGTTAACCAAACATGAAGCATCAACACCTACTGATGCATAACATCTAACCCTCAGGCCGTACATCAAAGCTCTCTTCAACAGAAGAGTGATTAACTGCATATAGCAAGTGAACGTTGCACATCACATGACTGCTCACCACTGCCTCTGTACAAACACAGGCCAGCATGCTCAGTATCTACATCTACAACCACATAGATACTCTGCAAGCCACCGTATCATGCGTGGCGGAGAATACTCTGTACCACCACATGTCATTTCCTTTCCTATTCCACTCAAAAATTGAGTGAGCGAAAAATGACTGTCTGTATGCTTCTGTATGAGCCCTAGTTTTCATATCTTATCTTTGTTGTTTGTATGGGCAATGTATGTTGGCAGCAGTAGAATCATTTGGCAGTCAGCTCCAAATGCCAGTCCTCTATATTTTCTCAATAGTGTCTCTCAAAAACAACGTCGCCTTCCCTTCACGGATTGCCATTTGAGTTCCTGAAGCATCTCAGTAACACTTACGTATTGTTCAAACTGGTAACAGATCTCGCAGGCCACGTCTAAATTGCTTTGATGTCTTCCTTCAGTCCAATCTGGTATGGATTCCAAACACTCAAGCAGTATTGAAGAATAGTTTGCACTAGTGTCCCATACGCGGTCTCCTTTACAGATGAACCACTCTTTACTAAAATTCTCCCAATAAACCAAAGTGAACGATTCGCCTTCCCTACCACAGTTCTCACATGCTCGTTTCTCCTCATATCAGTTTGCAGCATTATGCCCAGATATTTAAATGACCTGATTGTGTCAAGGAGGACACTAGTAATACTGTATCCGAACATTACTGGTTTGATCTTCCTACTCACCTGCATTAACTTACATGTTTCCACATTTAGGGCTAGCTGCCATTCCGCACACCAACTTAAAACTTTTGTCTAAGTCTTCTTGTATCTTTCTATAGTAACTCAACTTCAACACCTTACTGTACTCCAGAGCATCGTCAGCAGACAGCCTCAGATTGCTGCCCACCCTGTCAGCCACATCATTTATGTTTATGGAGAACAACTGCGGTCATATCACACTTCCCTGGGGCACTCCTGACGATATCTTTGTCTCTGATGAGCACTCGCCATCTAGGACAAAATACTGGGTTCTGTTATTTAAGAAGTCTTCAAGCGACTTGCATATCTGTGAACTTATTCAGTATGCTCATACCTTCTTTAACAGCCTGCGATGGGGCACTGTGTCAAATGTTTTCTGGAAATCTAGAAATATGGAATCTGTCTGTCTGCTCTTCATCCACAGTTCACAGTATATCATGTGAAAAAAGGACAAGCTGAGTTTCTGTGGTGTCACCGCCAGACACCACACTTGCTAGGTGGTAGCCTTTAAATCGGCCGCGGTCCGGTAGTATACGTCGGACCCGCGTGTCGCCACTATCTGTGATTGCAGACCGAGTGCCGCCACATGGCAGGTCTAGAGAGACTTCCTAGCACTCGCCCCAGTTGTACAGCCGACTTTGCTAGCGATGGTTCACTGACAAATTACGCTCTCATTTGCCGAGACGATAGTTAGCATAGCCTTCAGCTACATCATTTGCTACGACCTAGCAAGGCGTCATTATCAATTGCTATTTATCTTGTGATGCATGTACCGTCAGACCGATGTTCACCAATTATGGATTAAAGTTAAGTATTCCAGAAGCTACATACCTTTTTTGCTAGTCTCTATTCCTTTAACTGTTCGAGACCTCACGCCAGCCTGTGTGAGCTTAAACGCGTGCCTTTCGGCTTCCTCTCATAGTGGCTTGGCTGTCTTGCCAAGTCACAACAGTTTCACATGGGTGACGCTTTCTAAAACCATGCTCATTCATGCACATAAAGTTCTCTGTCTCAAGAAAGTGTGTAATATTCAAACTGAGAATATGTTCAAGGATTCTGCAGCAAACAGAAGTTAGTGATATTGGTCTGTGATTTTGCAGGTCTGTTCTTTTACCTTTCTTATATAATGAGTCACCTGCTCTTTTTTTCCAGTTGCTTGAGACTTAGCACTGGACGAGAGATTCATGATAAATGCAAGCTAGGTAAGGGGCTAATGCAGTAGAGTCCTCTTTGTTAAATTAAACTGGCATTCCATAAGGATGTCGTGATTTAATTGTTTTCACATCCTACAGTTGTTTCTATATACCAGGAATGCAGTTGTTTCTGTACATCAGGAATGCATATTATCGCAAAAGAAGCTGAGTAGCACCATGGTGTAATGGTTCTGATACTGAACTGTTGGAAGGAGGGTTGTGAGTTCAAAACTCACCTGGACTGTACAATTTTAATTTCTATATTTGGTTCGAGTACTTTCTAGAAGTATCCACAAATGTCAAGAATCATTGTATTGGAATGTTCTGTAGCTGTATATATGCTGTATGTGTTCTGGCCGGAGGCAGTTTGCTCCATGCTCTTGCATGTGCTGAATAAACCTTCATTAGGTGAAGTTAGTGTTCGTCATTCATCTAATTACACCTTCTTCTACGTGACAATATTACTATGTCATCCATATGGGAGTCTGTGCTATGGTCAAATGACAGTATGTTTGCATGATCCTCCTGTGTGAACAATTTCTTGAATATGAAATTTAAAACTTGAGCTTTCCTTTTGCTATCTTCAACTGCCAAACCAGAGTGGTCAACAAGGAACTGAATGGAAGCCTTAGATCTGCTTATCGATTTTACATACAACCAGAATTTTCTTGGGTTCAGTGCCAGACCTTGTGCTCCTTTGTGTACACTGCTTAACAAATATACACTATCATGATCATTTTTAGCTAGTAAGAATATCGATACTGGACAAGAGTGTATGATAAAATGCCCTGTTACACAATGTATCCCTGCACTAAAGCTGAAGATGGCATACATAATTTCTTATTTATATCATCAGTATTTTCATTTCCTCAACAGGTATGTTTATATGTGTCACTAGTGACTATTAATTCATCTCATGTTTAACAATATTTAACAAAACCTGCTTTGTTTATTGTAAGTGTCATGGGTGATATTTGAACATTATACCATGTCACAGCTGTTTTTGTTATGTCTATACATTCATTTCTTTGAAAATACTTAAACTCTCTCTCTGTAGGTGAGTATCATTTGTTTCCTTAGTCTATTATCTCAGTAAAGAGACCTATTTGCTTTAAATTATGTAAAATTTGACTTCTTTGCATGTTGTTGTTGTTGTGGTCTTCAGTCCTGAGACTGGTTCTTCTGTAGCACCACATCTCCCAGTACCTACTGCAACCTACATCCTTCTGAATCTGCTTAGTGTATTCATCTCTTGGTCTCCCTCTACTATTTTTACCCTCCACGCTGCCCTCCAATACTAAATTGGTGATCCCCTCATGCCTCAGAACACGTCCTACCAACCGATCCCTTCTTCTGGTCAAGTTGTGCCACAAACTTCTCTTCTCCCCAATCCTATTCAATACTTCCTCATTAGTTATGTGATCTACCCATCTAATCTTCAGCATTCTTCTGTAGCACCACATTTCGAAAGCTTCTATTCTCTTCTTGTCCAAACTATTTATCTTCCATGTTTCACTTCCATACATGGCTACACTCCATACAAATACTTTCAGAAATGACTTCTTGATACTTAAATCAATACTCGATGTTAACAAATTTCTCTTCTTCAGAAACGCTTTCCTTGCCATTGCCAGTCTACATTTTATATCCTCTCTACTGCGACCATCATCAGTTATTTTGCTCCCCAAATAGCAAAACTCCTTTACTACTTTAAGTGTCTCATTTCCTAATCTAATTCCCTCAGCATCACCCGACTTCTTTGCATATCTGTCGTAAAAGGTCCTCACAAACTATAATTAGGAAAAACCTCCATCTTAACTATTTAGGAAACCTCTTCTTTGAGGTGATCAATTGTCGCTTTAATGATTTAAATCGTTTCATAAAAGAATTGCTTCATCCAGTCATCCCCTACTGTGGATAGTGTAACCAAACCACCACCTGGATCAGGAGAACAAATCCACTTCAATCCAATGCTTTTTATCAATTTACTTATTAGTACACCAATTATGAATAAATAAATTTCACTTGCTAATCACAATAAGCATGACTTTACCCTGATACTCTACCACCATACTTAATACCTCCAACAGACAGTAATTCGCATAATATATTAATTCTACTCACCAAGTGGCAGCAGAACACACACATAAAAAAACTGTTATGATTGGTAAGCTTTTGGAGCCAGTGGCTCCTCCTTCAGGCAGAAGGGTTGAAGGGGAAGGAAGAAGGGTGAAGGAAAAAGGGTGAAGAAAAATGGCTGGAGAGGTCTAGGAAAAGGGGTAGATTTTGGGAAAGTCACCCAGAACCACAAGTCAGGGGAGACTTACCATATGGGATGAGAAAGAAAGACTACCCCTTTTCCTAGACCTCTCCAGTCCTTTCCCTTCGCCATTCTTCCTTCCCCTTCAACCCTTCTGCCTGAATAAGGAGCCACTGGCTCCGAAAGCTTAACCAAGCACAACAGTCTTGTATGTGAGTGTTCTGCCCCCACTTGATGAGTAAATTTTTTTTCTATACAACTAAATAATTGATTGTTTTCATTGTTACACAATATATTAAGACATACATATCAATAATTTAAAACTCTTTTTCATATTCGTTAGTGTTCACATGCTTATTACCATAAAGCTTAAACCCAGTACTCTTATGACTATCGGTACTCATAAGTCTGTTTTCTTGATATGTGGTAATTTGTCTACTCTCTAGTGCTTTTTTAGTTTCTCCTAACACATACCACATCTTTTGAAATTCCTGTTGATGTTTTACATTGTTATCCACATAAATGATCATACTTCCAGTTGATTCAATGGTGTCCTATACTTTCTGTTTTAGTCTTTGTTCCAAACTAGTTAAGTTAGACATGGCCTTAACACCCTATGTTGCCATAATGATTGTTCTCTCTCATTCGTGTTTGAAATTTTGGTGTGAACCAATTTAAAATTTTGGTTCACATCTTTGAAATACTCCTTAAGCTCATGACAAACTACTTTATGTACCTCTTATGATAAGTTTTCTGTTAATAAATTTGTTTTACTTTCTATCTCTGTTATTTTGTTGTCCTGTTCTGTGAACCTTGACATAAATTCAGTCTTAATAGTCTCTTCTGCTTTCTTAGAAAGGTTTTCCTCCAGATTCTCTTACTTTTGTCCAGCTTAATGTTAGTAATATCCTCAACCGTTTCCATTAATTTTGTATTTTTGTCCATTAATTTGGCAAGTAATGCCTGTGTAGTCATTTTTTCAATTAACACTGGCATAAATGTCCACGTCGATATAATAGCTCACTTCTTGGTAGTTAATAATAAATTCAATATTCAATATAATATCACTCTGTCCAGTCTGTTACATCCAACTGTTAAGACTGGAATTAGAAAAAAATTGCACTTATTACCAGTTATTTAAAAAAAAAAAGGTGCAGGTTGGCTGCAAACTGCCACTGAATTGCCAATATGATGTTGATGTTTGCTTAGCTGTAGGTGACTGCTGATGCAACTTCCGTTGAACCAGTAATGGTGCTGTGCGAAGTCTCAGAGTCGTTGGTTGTGTGATGAGCACCAGTGCGATGTCCGCTGGCCGCAATCACATCAGTTATCTTCGTCACCAACCTCTCTTACGTATTGCAAACTCCACTGGTCTTCCTTAGTACTTTCAGTGCAAGCACATCATAACATTACATTGGTTGGTGTTCAGTATTCCAGCAATAAATTATTCCTTCTTCATGAAAATTGTTTATTCACAAGTTAAAGGAATGTTTTTCTACTCAATCTTGATAATAAAACTTGAGACAAACTTCCGTGTTCAGCTCTTGAAGCTCTGTTGATGATTATTAGTTGCCAAGGGCAACAAATTAATTCTTCTTAATATCTTGTCGAAATTCTTGAAATTTTTTGTTGTATTTTAATTTGTAAATGGTGATCTCAGTATCCATGCTTTGTTTCGGTGGTTGTTCATCACAAACAGTGAAAAAGTATTGGCTGGGTTTCACAGTGTCATATCTGCCAATTACCTTTTATAAATCTTGCTTGTGAATGGTCCCCTATTCTGTCCCACCACCATGAATTACCTTGCTTCTCTTCTCGACTTTGATATTTGCTGGGTGATACTGAAATGTTGCATCACGACTACTTTTAGCTACTAAATAAACTTTGAACTCTTATTTACACTTCTCTGTATTTAAAGTGTTCAAGTCTCACAGTGAGAGATCCTGGTTATTAGAACACTAAGTAGTTAAACCAAACATCAAACATTAACATCTACTGATACATAATGCCTGACCCATCGGCCATACACTAAAGTTCTCTTTAACTTTTCATTTATTTTTGGGTCCCCTTTGACTTTGTCAGTGACCCTCTTACCCTGAACTGTCCAAGACACCACCAGATTGGAGTGTCAAAGCATTCTTATAGCCTCAGACACCAAGTGATGCCACGCATCGCACACTGCCGACAACTGCTGTTATTGTTATGGCCCACACATCCTCTGTACGAACACAGACCGGGGCGCACAGTATCTGCTCCTTTCTTATACACTACTTAACAAATATCTGCTGTCACAATTATCTTTAGCTGGTATGAGTATCAATAGTGGACCAGGGTATTTGGTAAAATGCTTTTTACATTACATAAGCTGTTTTGACACATAAACTAATGTAGAAGGAGATTAGAAAATCAAATATCTTGTCACAATTTATAAAAAAAGAAAATGGGGGAAAGGAGGGGGGAGACAGAGGAGAGTACAATAATTGTTTACTCACCCAATTATATTTGTTCTGTGTATCCAGGCCAGTAATCACCTAGTGGGATGTGGAAAATCATCTGAAAAACACACCCCAAGTCTGTCAGTTATGTGATACACAAAGTTTTAGAAAATTTTACTCACTTTCTTGTGGTTTGTAGTACATATATGCAGTTAGGGTACGCTTATTCCATCCTGGGCAGGTAACTGCATAGTGGTAGGAAGGATGCCAAGCCACACCTTAAAATTAACCATGCCAAATCTGTTTCTAACCATTCCGACACTGTGACAATGTGGGACAAACACAAGCAAGAGAAGGAGAAGAAAATTAGTTGAACATTGTAGGCAGTACTACTGTTGAAAGTATGTTATAAGGCAAACTTCAGTGTTGAGTGCATTTCTTGGTATAACGACAGGAACATAGTTGCACTGTATTGAAAATAAAACAGACACATACTAACTTTATTAATGAGAAGTAGTTTAATACCAAACTGTTTGCAGGCATAACAGTTTTTGATGAAATAGTATTATTATTATTATTATTATTTATTATTATTATTATTATTATTACTATCATCATCATCATCATTAACACTATTATAAAAATGTGCAAATGTTGAACTAAACACTGAAATATGTGGCTTGGTGTGTAGGTAAACTAGCATTACATATAAAAGCTTTGAAAATGCTGGAAACAGAAGATAAACATATAATTATTAATCTCCTAAGTTGTAACTGTTCTGCTGGGTTTAAAAAAAAAATTGATGGATGACTGGAACTAGTCAACCTACAGTTTTGGGAAAATGTGTCTCCAGTACTGTACCGGTATCAATTTCTTGTGAATGGCACTAATTGTACAGTTTTTGTCTGGAAACAGTGTGTTACATGAAATATTCTATCTTTTTGGTTTCTTCTGGCTGTTGCGGTACAAATAGGTATTGATTAAAAAGTAGTTAACCAATTTTTATAAAATGACAATTTGTGTTTCAGCTACTCTGAAGAAATTGTCAGCCAGCACAGTCGGAAAATGTCTGACAGTAGCTGTGAATCAGAAAATGACTTGGTGTCTGACATGTATTATAATGGTGGGGGAGACCATGCATCTCACCTTACAACACTTACCCATATTTGTGATCCTTATGTAGCCGAACCAGACTATAGGTATGTAAAATGATTAAAACATATATTTGAGTTATTTGAATTATATGCATGCTAGCTTACGCTGATTCCATGCAATGTCATGCTGCAACTTGCAGCAGTGCTCCCCTTCAATTTACTTACAGGGTGTTACAAAAAGCTACGGCCAAACTTTCAGGAAACATTCCTCACACACAAAGAAAGAAAATATGTTATGTGGACATGTGTCCGGAAACGCGTACTTTCCATGTTAGAGCTCATTTTATTACTTCTCTTCAAATCACATTAATCATGGAGTGGAAACACACAGCAACTGAATGTACCAGCGTGACTTCAAACACTTTGTTACAGGAAATGTTCAAAATGTCCTCCGTTAGGGAGGATACATGCATCCACCTTCCATCGCATGGAATCCCTGATGCGCTGATGCAGCCCTGGAGAATGGCGTATTGTATCACAGCCGTCCACAGTACAAGCACGAAGAGTCTGTACATTTGGTACCGGGGTTGTGTAGACAAGAGCTTTCAAATGACCCCATAAATGAAAGTCAAGAGGGTTGAGGTCAGGAGAGCGTGAAGGCCATGGAATGGGTCCGCCTCTATCAATCCATCGGTCACCGAATCTGTTGTTGAGAAGTGTACGAACACTTCGACTGAAATGTGCAGGAGCTCCATCGTGCATGAACCACATATTGTGTCGTACTTGTAAGGGCACATGCTCTAGCAGCACAGGTAGAGTATCCCGTATGAAATCATGATAACGTGCTCCACTGAGTGTAGGTGGAAGAACATGGGGCCCAATCAAGATATCACCAACAATGCCTGCCCAAACGTTCACAGAAAATCTGTGTTGATGACGTGATTGCACAATTGCGTGCGGATTCTCGTCAGCCCACACATGTTGATTGTGAAAATTTACAATTTGATCACGTTGGAATGAAGCCTCATCAGTAAAGAGAACATTTGCACTGAAATGAGGATTGACACATTGTTGGATGAACCATTCGCAGAAGTGTACCTGTGGAGGCCAATGAGCTGCTGATAGTGCCTGCACACACTGTACATGGTACAGAAACAACTGGTTCTCCCGTAGCACTCTCCATACAATGACGTGGTCAACGTTACCTTGTACAGCTGCAACTTCTCTGACGCTGACATTAGGGTTATCGTCAACTGCACGAAGAATTGCCTCGTCCATTGCAGGTGTCCTCGTCGTTCTAGGTGATCCCCAGTTGCAAGTCATAGGCTGGAATGTTCCGTGCTCCCTAAGATGCCAATCAATTGCTTCGAACGTCTTCCTGTCGGGACACCTTCGTTCTGGAAATCTGTCTCAATCCTAATGTACCGCGCCACAGCTATTGCCCCGTGCTAATCCATACATCAAATGGGCATCTGCCAACTCTGCATTTGTAAACATTGCACTGACTGCAAAACCACGTTCGTGATGAACACTAACCTGTTGATGCTACGTACTGATGTGCTTGATGCTAGTACTGTAGAGCAATGAGTCGCATGTCAACACAAGCACCGTAGTCAACATTACCTTCCTTCAATTGGGCCAACTGGTGGTGAATCGAGGAAGTACAGTACATACTGACGAAACTAAAATGAGCTCTAACATGGAAATTAAGCGTTTCCGGAGACATGTCCACATAACATCTTTTCTTTATTTGTGTGTGAGGATGTTTCCTGAAAGTTTCGCCATACCTTTTTGTAACACCCTGTATATGTATATTAGAGTGTTGCCCATAGTGACTAGATTTACAAAATTCTCTCACAGTAGTGTTTATATTATTTATTCTGCGTTACTTCCATTCTTTTGCAGTGATTAAGTGATGTATAATATGTTATAGTTAGGTAGTTTCTCTCTCTCTCTCTCGATGACACTTGTGTGTCTCCCACTGTCTTCCACACTTTACTTACTTCATGTCTTATTGCTATATTAGTACTGGTGACATACAACATTTAACAATATGCTACAGTTTCTTTTTTTTTTTTTTTTTTTTTTCCTCTGAGAAATATCAACAGCATTACGAAAAGGATAGATTACTACCCACCATAAAGATCACACACTGAACTGCAGACAGGCACAATGAAAATACTTGCACATTTAGCTTTTAGCCAAAGCCTCCTTCTGAAAAGAAAACATGCATCAACACCACCGTGTGCTGCACGAACTCAATGGTGTCCATGTTACATTTCTATTCTCTTCACCTGCTGCCTCTCCATCCCGCATTCCTATCCCATGCACTTGTTACCTCCCTCCCTGCTGTCTGCCACTCTTCCACCACCCTCTCTCCTATTCATGCTGTCTCTTTTCTGCCCTCAGCTAATCCACGTGACAGAACCCCTCAACCCAGTAAAGCAGCAGAACTTCAGTTCCAGCACAGTGTATTGAGCTGGCACATTGTAGCCAAATAGCCAAATGTGTGGTTATGTTTGTTTGTGTGTAGAGGGGGGGAGGGGGAGGGGGAGGAGTTGGTGGAGGGTGCTTCTTTAGGTTGAAAGAGGAGTCATCCAAAAGCTATAAATGTTTGCAGTCTATTTTACATGATTGTTGGTGACTCAATTGCTTGGTGAGTTATTACCATTACTACTAAATTATTTAAATAAAACATAGGTTAAATAAGAAAGAGAAAGCACAATTGAAAGTCTCTCTCTCTCTCTCTCGATCTTTTCATTGACAGCTGGTTTCGATGAAGTGATCATCTCTTGTTGACACAAATAATCAATACATCAGAGGGAATAGAGCTCTGCTGACCAAATAGAGGTAGCACCAGGGGTATAACTACAGTCATGAGGGACCCAGTGCAGAAGCATTAAGTTGGGCCCCTTTCACCTCCTCCAAATCTGCCCCCCCCCCCCCCCCCCCCCTCCGTTACCAACACACTGAAATGTTTCCTACACATCTTCTCTCACATCAATGAGGCTACCAGACACTAAACTGTAGAATTTTTAAAAATGTAACAATTCTGCTTATGCAAATTTTCATTTTAGTTCTTTTTCTCATAAGGCCCATGAGTATGCACATTAGATTTTTCTCTGTCATTCTCTTTATAATCATGTTACTAATGTAAAAACAGTCACTAAAACTATGTATATTTCATTTAACAACTTCATTACAATATGTTGAACACTAGCTTAATAAGAGACAGTGTTTATGTTCCTACTATGCATGTAGCTGGTATTGCTGTTCATTTGTGTTCATCTACATCTACATCTACATCTACATCTACATTGATACTCCGCAAGCCACCCAACGGTGTGTGGCGGAGGGCACTTTACGTGCCACTGTCATTACCTCCCTTTCCTGTTCCAGTCGCGTATGGTTCGCGGGAAGAACGACTGTCTGAAACCCTCCGTGCGCGCTCTAATCTCTCTAATTTTACATTCGTGATCTCCTCGGGAAGTATAAGTAGGGGGAAGCAATATATTCGATACCTCATCCAGAAACGCACCCTCTCGAAACCTGCCGAGCAAGCTACACCGCGATGCAGAGCGCCTCTCTTGCAGAGTCTGCCACTTGAGTTTATTAAACATCTCCGTAACGCTATCACGGTTACCAAATAACCCAGTGACGAAACGCGCCGCTCTTCTTTGGATCTTCTCTATCTCCTCTGTCAACCCGACCTGGTACGGATCCCACACTGATGAGCAATACTCAAGTATAGGTCGAACGAGTGTTTTGTAAGCCACCTCCTTTGTTGATGGACTACATTTTCTAAGCACTCTCCCAATGAATCTCAACCTGGTACCCGCCTTACCAACAATTAATTTTATATGATCATTCCACTTCAAATCGTTCCGCACGCATACTCCCAGATATTTTACAGAAGTAACTGCTACCAGTGTTTGTTCCGCTATCATATAATCATACAATAAAGGATCCTTCTTTCTATGTATTCGCAATACATTACATTTGTCTATGTTAAGGGTCAATTGCCACTCCCTGCACCAAGTGCCTATCCGCTGGAGCATGATTCCTGTGTCTTTTTAACCAATCCCTATTTTGTATTATTTAAACAGTCCTTTACTGTAGTATGTATTATTTAAGAGGTATGGTCTAACACCCTTCTTAAACATGCTGCATTCAGCTACATCTTTTGTTTCCTGGAACAGTTCATTGTGCACTTTGATTCACTGATAGATAATATTGTTTTCAGTTTTTTTGTTTAATTTTTCTTAGTGTTTGTGCTTCAGTGATTTTGTGATTAATTTAACACGTATATGTTTTTCGTATTTAGGCGTTGCAGTTAGAATATGCAACTGTTTAAAAAGTGTTGTACAATAAGTTCAGGTACTATGTTTAGTTATTATTTTTATGGCCCTATTCTTTGCTCTGAATATTTTGTGCACTTGGTGCCAAAGAAAATGTACTATAGCTAAGGACTGAGTGTACATAGAAGTACAATGTAACAATGAGACACTTGTTGTTTCAGACTGATAGGACTCAGAGGGCATAACATGGTGATGGCAGGCTCATTAGTAGTATATTTGTATTTTTAACATTGGGTGGGGAATGAAAGACATTTTGCAGAAAACATTTCCACTTCCATAATTCGGAAAAAAATTGTATCACTGTCAGGAATCCAAACAGCATTGGTTGTTATTGGGGAAGGGGAGTATATCATTCTGAAGTACAAACAGCACAGGTTATTATGCAGCCGTTAAAGTCAATCACCTTGTGCTGTGTGTCATGTTCAGTACTACAGTATTATCTAAATGGCCTTTAGCCACAATTTGGCAGTGGCCATCCATGCAAGTGCTTGGCTAGTTGTCATGCTCTCATAGAACATTGCATAGATATTGCAGTAAAATCAGTATATTATGGGGCTGCTTTCGCACCTAGACATACCTCTGGTTGTGTGTGTATATCAGTGGCAGAATTAACGGCATTTTTCATATTCTTAAATCCTGTAGTTCACTATCAATACAATTGAGATACGAGATGTGAATTCCTGATTATCAGCATTGAGTTTTAGTCGGTCAAGAAGGATAAAAAATCATTGCAAATAATAAAAAAGGAAATGAAAATAAAAATTGGTGACACAATCAAAAAAAGTTTCGCATCAACCGGTTCCCAGAACTCCTGACGATAGACATTGACTGTGGATATCACAGATACAGTCTCTTTCAGTGTTCAGAGATGTCACTAAATGTACCCAAAGATGTAAACAACCATGCTTGAGCAGCGCCTATTAGACAGAGGGGGTCCAAAAGCTCAGCTGATCAGTTCCAGTCATTCCACCAAGGAGGAGGTACAAGGCTCATGTTGTCTGTAGTTCAACCATGCCTAGACAGTCAATAGTGCAGTTCGGTCACGTCCACATTGTTACTTTGTGCCAGGAAGGTTTCTCAACAAGCAAAGTGTCCAGGTGTCTCGGAGTGAACCAAAGTGATGGTGTTCAGACGTGGAGGAGATACAGAGAGACAGGAACTGTTCATGACATGCCTCACTCAGGCTGCCCAAGGGCTACTACTGCAGTGGAGGACCGCTACCTACGGATTATGGCTCGGAGGAACCCTGACAGCAACGCCACCACGATGGGTAATGCTTTTTGTGCAGCCACAGGACATTGTGTTATGATGATGTCGCATCTGCTTTCAACCAGACAATCGTTAGACACGTGTTTGGAGGCAACTCGGTCAGGCTGAACACCTTAGACACACTGTCCAGTGAGTGCAGCAAGGTGGAGGTTCCCTGCTTTTTTGGTGAGGCATTACGTGGGGCTGACGTATGCGGCTGGTGGTCATGGAAGGCACGTATGATACGTGAATACTAGGCTTCGACTGATAGTGCAACCATATTGCATATTGGCGAGGCATTTGTCTTCGTGAACAATAATTCGTGCCCCCATCATGCACATTTTGTGAATGACTTCCTTCAGGATAATGACATCGGTCAACTAGAGTGGCCAGCATGTTCTCCAGACATGAACACTATTGAACATGCCTGGGATGTATTGAAAAGGGCTATTTATGGATGACGTGACCCACCAACCACTCTGAGGGATCTACGCTGAATTGCCGTTGATGGGTGGGACACTCTGGACCGACAGTGCCTTGATGAACTTGTGGATAGTATGCCACGATGAATAAAGGCATGCATCAGTGCAAGAGGACATGCTACTGGGTACCGGTGTGTATAGCAATCTGGACCATGACCTCTGAAGATCTCGCTGTATGGTGGTACAATATGCAGTGTGTGGTTTTCATGAGCAATAAAAAGGGTGGAAATGATGTTAATGTTGATCTCTATTCCAATTTTCTGTCACCGGTGCCTTCATCTTGGCCCTCAAGGGTGATACATTGCCCGAGAAGGTCAAGATGATGGTCTACCGCTGTGATGTAAAGCCCTATATCGCTCCCCCAATGCGGTGCTTTAAGTGCTGGATGTTCGGCCGTATGTCTTCCCGCTGTACTTCCAGT
Source organism: Schistocerca americana (assembly GCF_021461395.2). Classification (NCBI taxonomy): domain Eukaryota; kingdom Metazoa; phylum Arthropoda; class Insecta; order Orthoptera; family Acrididae; genus Schistocerca; species Schistocerca americana. Next base: position 713,381,822 of record NC_060120.1, on the reverse strand, counting down.
GTCACATGACGAGATTGTGGATGCCCATCACATCCCAATATTCCGTGTGCCCCACCTCCCATCTGTGTCAACTGCGGAGAGCACCATTCGCCTTGCTCGCCAGACTGCTGGATTCTCCAGAGAGGAGTACAAGACCCTGGACCGGCTGACCTACACTGAGGCTAAGAGAAAACTTCAATACCGTGCGTATGACATCATCTTATGCCGCCGCTACAACAGTTCTGGCACCATCAGCTCCACCAACCCCAGTCACCTCTCAGATCCGGAAGACTACACCTGCCCCCTTGATGGTGGGGGCCATTTCCCTCCCTGTTGCTCCTGCACCACCTACTTCGAGAGCAACGCCCCTCCAACCATCGAGGACGTCCATCCCCACTTCTAAGCTGGAGAAACATAAGTCTTTTTCGGCTTCTCTTACTAGGAAGGGTTCCCTTGGGCCACTCCCTTCCCAGGTTTCTGCTCGTGGGGAAAATGACACCTGCCAGTGGGTGAAGAGCCCAAAAGCAGCTGGTTGTAGGGCTTCACACTCATCCTCAGACCCAGAAACTGAGCCATTGAAGTCCTCCCAGCTATGGAAACCCAAGGAGCAGTGAGAGAAATCCAAAAAGAAAACTCCTAAGACCCAAGAAATTGCAGTGGCACCCACGTCACTGCTACGTACAAGCTCTGCATCTGAGGATGGGGTGGAGACTTTGGCATCCGCTGAGGACCTAAATCTCACCAAACCCTCAAGACACAATGGATCTATACTGCTCAGGCAATAAGTCGGTGGCAGCAGGTGACTCTGAGGCGTAAAATACCTCATTGAATGTTCCATGCCTGCCCAGTCTCGCAATGACATCATCCTCCACTGGAATAGCAGTGGTTTTTTCACCACCTGGCTGAGCTACGGCAACTGTTAAGCTTTACACCTGCTATCTGCGTTGCCCTCTTGGAAACTTGGTTCCCGGACCCCTACCCTCCGCAGCTGTAAGGGATATTACAGGGACCGTAGTGACTATAATCGGGTTTCAGGTGGAGTTTGTGTTTATGTGCTAAACTCAGTCTGTAGTGACACTGTGCCCCTTCAAACCCCTCTTGAAACTGTGACTGTCAGAATAAGGACGACATAGGAAATAACTGTCTGCAATGTACGAAGGTCACTCCAAAAGAAATCCACAGTATATTTTTTTTTTTTAATTCATCTTTTATTCTACATGTTTGAAAGTTTTATAGTGTGTAGATACATCCTTTAGGAACAATATTTTTGTTTCTCCACATAATTTCCATCCCTCTCAACTGCCTTACGCCATCTTGGAACAAGCGCCTGTATACCTGCATGGTAAACTTCTGGACCAACCTGTTGGAGCCTTTGGCAACGTGCACAAGGGAGTCATCATCTTCAAACCTTGTTCCACGAAGAGAGTCTTTCAGTTTCCCAAAGAGATGATAGTCACATGGAGCCAGGTCAGGACTGTAAGGCGGGTGTTTCAGTGTTGTCCATCCGAGTTTTGTGATCGCTTCCATGGTTTTTTGACTGACATGTGGCCGAGCATTGTCGTGCAACAGCAAAACTTCCTGCTTTTGATGATGTGGTCGAACACGACTCAGTAGGGCTTGAAGTGTCTTCAGTGTCATCACATATGCATGAGACTTCATGGTGGTTCCACTTGGCATGATGTCCACAAGCAAGAGTCCTTCAGAATCGAATAACACCATAGCCATAACTTTTCCAGCAGAAGGTGTGGTTTTGAATTTTTTTTTATTTGGTGATTTTGCATGATGCCACTCCATTGATTGCCTCTTCATCTCTGGTGAAAAATGATGGAGCCATGTTTCATCACCTGTCACAATTCTTCCAAAAAATTCATCTCTACCATTCTCGTACTGTTCCTAAAGTTCGCTGCATACCATTATTCTTGTTTCTTTGTGAGCCACTGTCAACATCCTGGGAACCCACCTGGCACAAACCTTTTTTAACGCCAACACTTTCAGTATTGTGCAAACACTTCCTTCCCCTATCCCAACGTAATGTTACAATTCGTTCACTGTGATGCGTCTGTCAGCAGCCATCAATTTGTTAACTCTCTGCACATTGTCTGGAGTGTGTGCAGTACGAGGCCGGCCGCTGCAAGGACAATCCTCAATATTGCCGTGCCCACTTTCATCACGTAACCTGCTTGCCCACCAACTAACTGTACTACAATCGACAGCAGCATCTCCATACACCTTTTTCAATCTCTTGTGGATGTTTCCCACTGTCTCGTTTTCACAGCACAGGAATTCTATGACAGCACGTTGCTTCTGATGAATGTCAAGTATAGCAGCCATCTTGAAGACATGCTGTGATGGCGCCACTCACGGGAACAGGTTGAACTAAGTTTGAAAACAAGCGAGAAGGATGTATCTACACACTGTAAAACTTTCACACAATGAGAATGAAAACTGTATTTTTACAAAAATAGTGTGCATTTCTTTTGGAGTGACCCTCATATATCTTCCTCCAGATGGTGCAGTACCCTGGAATGTATTAGATACACTGATTGATTAACTCCCTAAACCTTTCCTACTTTTGGGAGATTTTAACACCCATAACCCCTTGTTGGGTGGCAGTGTGCTTACTGGCCGAGGCAGAGATGTCGAAACTTTACTGCCTCAGTTCGACCTCTACCTCTTAAATACTGGGGCTGCCACTTATTTTAGTGTGGCTCATGGTAGTTACTTGGCCATTGCTTTATCAATTTGCAGCCCAGGACTTCTCCCATCTATCCACTGGAGAGCACATGACGACCTGTGTGGTAGTGACCAGTTCCCCATATTCCTGTCACTGCCCCAGCATCAGGCCCACAGACGCCTACCCAGATGGCTTCTTTAAGAAGGCAGACCTGGAAACTTTCACCTCTGATGTCACTGTTGAATTTCCCCCACACGGTAACATCGATGTGATGGTTGAACAGGTGACTACAACAATTGTTTCTATTGCAGAAAACACGATCCCTTGCTCTTTAGGGTACCTGAGGCGTAAGGCAGTCCCTTGGTGGTCGCCGGAAGTCGCTGTAGCAATTAAGGAACGTCGGCAAGCTCTACAGGAGCATAAGTGGCACCCTTCCCTGGACCACCTAACAACCTTTAAACGGCTCCGTGCCCGCATTCGCCAAGTTAGCAAATGACGGAAGCAGGAGTGTTGGGAGAGATACGTCTTGTCCATTGGGTGCCATACGTCACCTTCCAAAGTCTGGGCAAAGATCAAATGTCTTTTCGGGTACCAGACCTCAACAGGTGTTCATGGTGTTACCATAAATGGCGTGTTATCTACTGATGCAAACGCGATTGCCGAGCACTTAGCTGAGCACTTCGCTTGAGCCTCTGTGTCGGAGAATTACCCCCCAGCCTTTCACACTCTCGAATGGCAGCTGGAAGGGAACGTCCTCTTATTCACCACATGCCACAGTGAATCCTATAATGCCCCATTTACGAAGTGGGAGATCCTCAGTGCCCGTGCACTTTGCCCCGACAGCTCCTGGGCCTGATCAGATCCACAGCCAGATGATTAAACATCTCTCATCTGACTACAAGCGATATCTCCTCATCGTCTTCAACCGGATCTGGTGTGATGGCGTCTTTCCATTGCAATGGCAGGAGACCACCATCATTCCGGTGCTCACACCCGGTAAAAACCCGCTTGATGTGGATAGCTATCGGGCCATCAGCTTCATCAACATTTTTTTTAAGCTGCTGGAATGTATGGTGTGTTGGTGGTTGGGTTGGGTCCTGGAGTCACGTGGCCTACTGGCTCCATGCCAGTGTGGCTTCCACCAGGGTCACTCTACCGCTGATAATCTTGGGCCCCTTGAGTCTGCCATCCAAACAACCTTTTCCAGACAGCATCACCTGGTTCCCATCTTTTTTGACTTATGTAAAACATACGACACAACCTGGCGGCGGCATATCCGTGCCACGTTGTATGAGTGGGGTCTCCGGGGCCTGCTCCCGATTTTTATCCAAAACTTCTTGTCGCTCCATAATTTCTGTGTCCAAGTCGGTGCCTCCCATAATTCCATCCATAGCCAGGAGAATGGAGTCCCGCAGGGCTCTGTATTGAGTGTCTCTCTACTTTTAGTGGCCATTAACAGTCTAGCAGCAGTTGTCAGGCGCTCCGTCTCACCTTCTCTGTATGCAGACAACTTCTGCATTTCGTACTGCTGCTCCAATACTGGTGTTGCTGAGCGTCGCCTACAGGGAGCCATCCACAAGGCGCAGTCGTGGGTTCTAGCCCATGGCTTCCAGTTTTCAGCCGCAAAGTCAGGTGTCATGCACTTCTGTCAGCGTCATACTGTTCATCCAAACCCAAAACTTCACCTTCATGATGATCCACTCACTGTAGTGGAGACATATCAATTCTTAGGACTGGTTTTCGATGCTCGATTGACTTGGATTCCTCATCTTCGTCAGCCTAAGCAGAAGTGCTGTCAGCACCTCAATGCCCTCCATTGCCTGAGCAACACCAGTTGGGGTGCAGATTGCTCTGTGCTGCTGCGGCTCTACAGAGCCTTGTCCAATCCCAAATTGACTATGGGAGTGTTGTTTATGGTTCGGCAGTGCCCTCAGCATTGCATTTACTTGACCCTGTGCACCACTGTGGGGTTCGACTAGTGACAGGAGCTTTTAGGATTAGTCCGGTGACCAGGGTATTGGTGGAGGCTGGGGTCCCGCCATTGCAGTTCCGATGTGTACAACTGCTCACCAGTTACATTGCACACATTTGTAGTCCTCCTGAGCATCTGAATTACAGTCTCCTTTTCCCACCAGCAGCAGTCCATCTCCTGCATCAGCGGCCCAGGTCAGGGCTAATGCCCTGGCATGTCATTTCTGCTGTGTACTGATGCACTGAGCAGCCTACAAGCTATCGACCAGTGCTACCCTTGCCATCTTCTGGTAGCATCCATCCAGGAGCCCATCTATGCCCTGGAACAGTCCCGTCGTTCAGTGGTGCTTGTCTGGACCCCTGGACACACCGGAATCCCAAGCCACGTACTTGCCACAACGAACTTGCCGACGAGATGGCCAAACAGGCGATGCGGAAACCGCTTCTGGAGATGGGTATCTCCGAAGCTGACCCGCGTTCTTTCTTACACCACAGGGCTTTCAGGCTTTGGGAGATGGAATGACATAACAGTATGCACAACAGCTGTGTAACATTAAAGAGATGACGAACGTGTGGAAGTCTTCCTTGCGGTCCTGTCACAGGGCATCAGTTGGCCTCTGCTGGCTTTGCATTGGCCATACATGGCTAACGCATGGTTAACTGCTCTGTCGCAAGGACCCATCTATGTGTCGCTGTGACTCCCAAATAACAGTCATCCACCTCTTGCATGCCTGCCTGCTCTTTGGCGGACTTTTAACTTTCCCAGCTCCCTACCTTCAGTGTTGGGTGACAATGCCACAGCAGCAGCTTTAGTTTTAAGCTTTATCTGTGAGAATGGTTTTTTTTAATTGTATGTAGGTTTTATTGCATGTCCTTTGTCCCTCTGTGTCTTCCACCCTAGTGCTTTTAGGGTGGAAGTTTTAATGTGTTGCAGAAGGCTGGCTTCTCTTTTTGTTCTCGTGGTCAGCCAGCCACTGTAATCTGCTTTCTTGTTTTACTCTCTTCTGTTTCTAGCATCTCTGTTGTTTTCTTTCCTCTTTTGTGCCTAGTAGGGTTTATTGCCTTTCCTTCATTCTTGTGGCTTTTCCTTTCTTTCCATTTTGTGTTATATGTCTCATCCGTTTTATTCTCACACTTGTGGCATTGTTTTATTAAGAACAAGGGACTGATGACCTCATAGCTTGGTCCCTTCCTCCCTCTTTTAAACCAATCAGCCAACCAACCAACCAATTTTCTGTACAGGTACCAGAACCCCCGGAACTAGGTGATGCAAAACTTTTTTTGATGTGTGTATTATCCTGCAGTTACACGCTTTAGATCTAGAACGAGAATTTCACTCTGCAGTGGAGTGTGTGCTGATATGAAACTTCCTGACAGATTAAAACTGTGTGCAGGACCGAGACTCGAACTCGGGACCTTTGCCTTTTGCGGGCAAGTGCTGTACCAACTGAGCTACCCAAGCACGACTCACGCCCCGTCCTCACAGTTTTACTTCTGCCAGTACCTCGTCTCCTACCTTCCAAACTTTACAGAAGCTCTCCTGCGAACCTTTCAGAACTAGCACTCCTGAAGAAAGGATATTGCAGAGACATGGCTTAGCCACAGCCTGGGGGATGTTTCCAGAATGAGATCTCACCACCTCTACAACATCCACTATTAGCTGACAAACCCTGTCTCACAGACCTACTACACTTACCCAACCCTCCAAAACTCCCTCCCACTACCACACAGAAACCGAGCGAGGTGGCGCAGTGGTTAGACACTGGACTCGCATTCGGAAGGACGACGGTTCAATCCCGCGTCCGGCCATCCTGATTTAGGTTTTCCGTGATTTCCCTAAATCACTCCAGGCAAATGCCGGGATGGTTCCTCTGAAAGGGCACGGCCGACTTCCTTCCCCATCCTTCCCTAATCCGATGAGACCGATGACCAAGCTGTCTGGTCTTCCCCAAACCAACCAACCAACCAACCACACAGAACCCAGAACCTAAACAGACCCGCAACAACAGTCATGAATCTTTCCTCCAGAAGCCTTACTCCCACAGAAATATCAGTCCTTTCCAAAGGCCTAACCTTTGGCCTCACTCCCAAATTCAATCATGCAGGACTTACTAAAGACCTTCTTTCCTACTCCCGGTCCCTACAGTGGAAACACTTTTTCGCCACCAACCCGACCAGCCAGACTCAACCAAAGACCACTATTGAAACTTACCTAACTCAGTTCACTCCTCTATCCAACCATGATCCACCCCCACTGCCTCCAAACTACCCCCTGTTAACTTTCCAGAGTTTCTTAACTTCAAACTTTGCCTCACTATCATTCCCTAAATTCCTCAACATGCAATCTAACCTTACATCCGCAGAAAGAACCTAATCCCACCATCTAAAAACTAATCCCGACCTTATAATCCTACCTGCAGACAAAGGCTCGGCCACCATTGTTTTGAACCGCAAGGATTACCTGATGGAAGGACTCCATCAGCTGTCAGATACATCCACCTACAAACCTTGCCACGGTGACCCCATTTCAGTAATCCAGCGGGATCTCCATCACTACTCAAATCCTTAGGCCCATCCCAGAACCTCTCCCGCGAGTCCATCACTCTACTTACCCCTACCACTCCCTGCACCCCCACCTTCTACATGCTTCCTAAAGTCCATAAACCCAACCACCCAGGACAACCCATTGTGGCCAGTTACTGTGCCCCAACTGAGAGAATCTCTGTTCTCGTAGACCACCACCTTCACCCTATTACCCAGAACCTATCCTCCTATGTTAAAGATACCAACCATTTCCTCCACCGACTCTCCACAGTTCGTGTCCCTTTACCACACGGTGTCCTGCTTGTCACTGTTGATGCCACCTCCTTGTACACTAACATTTCTAACGTCCATGGCCTTACTGCTGTTGAACACTACCTTTCCAAAGGCCTATGGATTCCAAACCAACAACCTCCTTCCTAGTCACAATGAACAACTATATCTTCACCCACAATTACTTCTCCTTTGAAGGCATTACCTACAAACAAATCCGAGGTACAGCTATGTGCACCTGCATGGCACCATCGTATGCCAACCTATTCATGGGCCGACTAGAGGAATCCTTCCTACAAAGCCAGAATCCTAAACCCCTCACCTGGTCCAGATTCATTGATGACATCTGTGCTATCTGGATTGAAGGTGAGGACACCCTATCCACATTCCTCCAGAACCTCAACAACTTCTGCCCCATTTGCTTCTCCTGGTCCTACTCAACCCAACAAGCCACCTTCCTAGATGTTGACCTCCACCTCAGAGATGGCTACATCAGTACCTTCGTCCATATCAAACCTACTAACTACCAGCAATACCTCCACTTTGACAGCTGCCACCCATTCAATACCCTTCCGTACGGCCTAGTCACATCTGCAGTGACGAGCAATCCCTCTCAAAATATACCGTGGGTCTCACTGAAGCCTTCACAGACCGTAATTATCCTCCCAACCTTGTACAAAAACAAATTTCCCATGCCTTATATTTCCAGTCCCCCACCACCTCCCAAAGTCCCACAGTCCGGCCACAGAGGAGCATTCCCCTCGTAACTCAGCAGCATCTGGGACTGGAGCAACTGAATTACATTCTCCGCCAGGGTTTCGGTGACCTCTCGTCGTGCCCTGAAATGAGAAATGTCCTGCCCGCTATCCTTCCCACCCCTCCTACAGTGGTATTCCGCCATCCACCAAACCTTCACAATATACTCGTCCATCCTTACACAACCCCTGATCCCAAACCCTTACCTCATGTCTCATACCCCTGTAATAGACCTAGATGCAAGACCTGTCACATAAATCCTCCTTCCATCACCGACTCCAGTCCGGTCACTAACATCACCTATCCCATCAAAGGCAGGGCTACTTGTGAAACCAGTCATGTGATTTACAAGCTAAGCTGCAACCAATGTGTTGCATTCTATGTAGGCATGACAACCAACAAGCTTTCTGTCCGCCTGAATGGCCACCGACAAACTGTGGCCAAAAAACAAGAGGACCACCCTGTTGCTGAACACGCTGGCAAACATGATATCCCTCATCTCAGTGACTACTTCACAACCTGTGCCATATGGATCCTTCCCACCAACACCAGCTTTTCTGAACTGTGCAGGTGGGAACTTTCCCTTCAATACATCCTACATTCCCGTAACCCTCCTGGTCTCAATCTTCGTTAGTCACTGTTCTCACCCATCCAGCCCCATCCCTGTTACCATTCCAGCACTACACAGCCATCATTTCACCGCCACACCCAGTCTTTGAATTTCTTTTTATTTGTCTCCTTTCTGCTACTCCCCCCCTCCTCCCCACCGTCTCTCCTGCCCTCTGTCTAAACTGCAGCACTTCACTGTCCGCCACCCCACCATACTATCCCTTCCTCTCCCTGCCCCAACCTCCTCCTTACCCCCAACCAATTACCACTCCCATCATACACTGGTACTGCTGCTCGCAGTGTGGTTTCAGTTATACGAAACTGACAAAGGCCTTAATGGCCGAAAGCTATAATTGTGTGAATCTTTTTTGTTGTGCCTATCCCAACTCAGCATCTCCGCTATATGGTGAGTAGCAACTTTCCTTCCTAATATTATCCTTTTGTTAATATTGTTAACATATTAAATGCCCGTTTACACATGTTTATGGTTTATTCTTAAGGGATTGTGAAGTGTGCTGTGCCTTAATATGCACAATACTGTATTGTTTGTGATTTGAGTGTATGATAAACTGATAAATTTAGGTAATGTGAGAGTAGTGCTAGGCAGCTTTCTTTCAGTAGAGCACTTTTTTCAATTACTACTGAACATGATGTGCATCTAAAGGCCACAAATGCATCTAAATGCCGTAAGACCCAAGTTTAACTCAGAGTTCAAGTTGTATTCCATACAAGATAATAGTGGATTCAGGAACTGAAATGATTGCCTCCAAATCGTAATTAAAGTAATTATTTATATTTTACATTAATTTGATTGCTTCCTTAAACCACAAAAAAATTAAAGTGGAGTAGTAGAAGGAAATGTAGTCTTGTTTGTAATTTTTGTAAAATCAGTAATTCTCTATTTTCCAGGCAATCTTCATAGTAAAGAAAGTTCTACTATCTGTGTTATGATATGCCCTTTTTGTGTTATCAGTAGTCTGTAGCATAAGATATATTGAGGCTATAAATGAGAGATGCACATGCAAAAATATTCATTAGGTAATTCAACTAGATATGTAGGTAATGTAGAATCTTGTAAGGCCACAGTAGTCTGCATGTGAATAAGCCTCAATGCTTGATAGTGTTTGTAGAAACTGTTGTTCCTTTTGTGTTCTCCACTAAATTTTACTTCATTGCCAACAAGTATAAGAAGTGTGAAAAAAGTCTCTTAAATGTTAAACGTTTTACTGTCTAAAGAACTAACCTAGCTGATAATTAAGTCAGCTTCCATTTCCAAACTAACCCAGCTGATAATTAAGTCGGCTTCCATTTCCAATTTCATTAAATGTATATCTCCTTTGGACAGGCATACTTGTGAATTAATTCTTTCACTGAACCATGACAAGGCATCATATTAACTATACTTTTCATTAAAAAATGCACCTGTTTTTAGCGTAACTCTCATAAGCTGTCTTAATTTTATAATTTTTTATGCTTCTTGCTGTTGCCCTCTTCTTACTATCCAAAAGACAATTTGTTATTTTCCACTACATATTCTCCTCCTCAACTTTCTCTTTTTCACCGTTAGTGTTGTATGTACCAGTTACTCTCTCCCTCTTCCTCCCTCCCTCCCTGTCCCCCCTCTCCCTGTCCCCCCCCCCCTCTCTTTCCCCTCCTCTCTTCCTCCCTCCCTCTCCCTTAAGTGAAAACTCCCCCATTCTGCATCGGATTTCTGTTTTTGCATTCCAGTGAGGTTATCTCTGTCTGTATGTTATTCAGGCTCATTTGAATTTCTATTTTCTTGCATGCATTGTGAACATTTTCTGCCATCTGGAAAAGTGGACTGTATATTCGTGTTTCTTCTTCTTTACGTGCAGATTTCTCTCTTCTAACCAGAGATCACAATAAAATAGTTTACTGCATTTACCTATGTATTCTTCCTAAAACTTTCCCTAATTTCTTTCAACCATTTCTTCTGTTTTTAAAGTTTCAAAATCTCAGGATATAGTTTCATTTGTATGCATATTAACACTATTCTGATGCTCACATTTTATCTCTTGGGGAACAGGTACCCCTCTTCCACATTCCATATCTTTAAGTGTCTTTTATGTTTTCTAATTCCTAAGGTAATAATTTTTATTGATTTGCTTTAAAGGGTTTCTTATATTAGCTGAATTGTGCAGGTTACAGGGATAAACATTGTAATTTTAGAAAGTCTCTTTCTTTGAAATACTGATGACACTTCAATGTCTTCAGGGAGCTAGAAGAAGATTTAGAGCTGGATTTAGCGAAGAAGCATATCACAGACTATCAGAATCAACTGCAAACAATCAAAGAAGAATTAAGAAAAAAGTACTCTAATGAGCGGGAGACATTAAAAAAGGACTATGAGGCTAAGGTTGAAACCTTAGTGAGGGACCTAAGTGCATCTCAACAGACAGAAATACAACATTTGGAACTGAAATACAAGGATGAATTACAAAATTTAAAATCCAGATATGAAACAGAAATACATAATTCGAATGCCAGATATGAAACTGTTTTAATGAACAATGCTGACAAATTCCAAGAAGAAATTGATATTCTTAAGCAAAAATATGCAGAAGAAATTACTGAGTTAAGGAAAAAGTTTGAAGTAAATGCTAGGAAAAGAACTGAATGTCTTTTTTTGGCAGTTAAACAGTACTTTGATAAATTTTTCACGACAGTTAAGTCTCAGTTTGAAGAGCGGAAAAGACGTAAGAATTCTGCACATAGTGCCACAAAAACGGTAGGTTTCTGTCTTCATTTTTTCTATTAAATTTTCAAATGTTGTAAGCAAAAATTGTAACACGAGGGTAGGATAATTGACTCTTAATGGCTATGAGATGTTTTCACTTGTAATATTAATACTTATTGTAACGGCACACTTTACGTCTTAACTGATAACAGTATAGAATGATTTAGCCTATTACAGAATTAAAAAGGCTCTTGCATATGATTATGTATATTGAAGTAAAGAAATTTTGCATAGTTTGTCCAGTCATTGCGTAGACACCACTTTATAACAAAATAATTTCTTTGTGAAGAAGATAAGAAAAACTGGTTCTTAATGCACTACCTTGTTAGAGGGCAAGCTGTTGTGTTATGCTTTCCTGTAGCTTCCCTAGATGATTTATATGAATGTGAGAATGTGATTTAGAAAGATGGGTGGACTGTTGCTTCAAGTCACAGCCAGTTTCCATCCTGTGCTCTAGCAATAGAGCTGATGCTTCATGTTTAACAATTCACTGCGTACTCATTAGCTATCCATTCTGCCTGTCCAGTCTTCAGTATTCTTGTGGATGGTTTCCATGTGGAATAATAAAGAAGTGCTCATTATGTGATCTATGTATTAGCCATTTTCAGGTTTCTTAATTACTGCTTAATTGTGCTCAAGAATTACTCTGTTGTATAGGAGTTGTTAAGAAGATAAAAATTTCTCCTGCAGTATATCCAAGTAGAAGTATATCTAACAAAGTGCTCTGAATATGGAAAAATGCAGGACAGTTTGCTACCCTGTCATACCAATAATTCCCACTGTTTCATTGTTTGACTTCACAGGAAATTTATCTGTTGTAGCAGACACACTTCCAATGAGGGTACCAGAAACCTAATAAATTCTTAAATTACACAAATGTATTAAAGAAAATTTATTGAGCTATTATAATGCAACCCACACAGAATAGTAGCTTTCCAGATCACGGAATAAGTATTAGTTTTTTTACTGAATAGAACTTATTAATTAGTTTCTACACCAAAGACAGATTTCATTAATTTAAGCCCATAAATAAAATTGATGCTGCATATAATTTTTCCCAAATTCTGTTAATATAATACTTAAGTTCTGCAGGCTTCATTAATTGTGTCAGCTTAAGGTTTGTCCCTTAACTATGTGAATGGCTTAATTTTAAAATTAGTCTGTCCATTTTGCCACTTTGTGTACTCTTGCCCCAGCATTGTTAAAAGATACTTTCTCAAAGGAAACCAAAACTGTTATAGCACATGTCTGAAATGCCAATGGCCCATTACCTTTAACAGCATGTTTCATATTGCTGCATCCTTTGCTGCACGCAGTGTGGAATAGCTGTTAATGTCACTAGTTGGTACGCTCCGGATTGCCATTTCAAATCCAATCACTAGCAAGTATTTGTTATTTAGTATTTACCATTTCTAGAAGGTTCTTAAATTGTTTTGTACAAGGATTAACCAACAAAGACTGAAACTGATTTTTATTATGGATGTTTATTACTCCATTTCGATGTTTACATGTTCTTTTTCAAAGTGTACCCCCCCCCCCCCCCTACTTGAATGTACTTTCTATAATGTCTCTCCCACTCCTTGAACACATGGTGCAGGATATTCTTTATCAGGTCCATGCGAATAACCTGTTTTCTTGAGCACTGCTTCAGAGAAATCAAATTCCCCAAAGTTTTGCTTTTAGTGGTGGAAAGGGGGGCCGGGGGGAGAATCGCAGGGTGCAATATCGGGGCCATAAGGCAAAAGCGGTGCACAGGTAATGTTGAATTGAGTCAGAAGCTAGTTGGCTTGATTTGCGATGTGAGGGCGCACATTCTCATGATGAAGTCACCACCCAGTCCAAGAAAGTTCTGGTTGTTTTGTTGCAATGTGCTTCCTCAGTTTAGCCAAACTGACATGTTGTATGCTGCTGTAACAGTATTCTGAGGGGGGAGTTGTACACTGATAAATCATTCTGTCACAGCCAAAAAATGCGATCACCATCACAACTTTCGCACATGTTCCTTCAGGATAATAACGATGAAGCCTTGACTCATCTCCGGGGATAATTGATTCCTGAAACACATGCTGTTGATCAGCAAAGAGATGCAGCACCTTACAGCTTATCTCGATTCACACAGCCTTTTTTTGGAAGTCAACAGACATGGCACCCAATGGCCACAAATACTAGTCATATGGAGATTGCCAATCGTAAAGGCACTGCCATATGAAATTCTCAACACTTCACTGAGATTATCCACAGATCCCCACTGACAATCACAGCAGCTATTTTTATGTTGACTTCAGTCACAGCAGAAGCCGAAACCTTGCTTAACAGAGACAAGTCAGCCTTCTTTGAAATCTTTGAACAACCTAAACACTGTTGCAGGAGGTAGTGCATCTTCACCATATGCTTGCTGCAGTTTTCAATAAATTTCATTGGCTGTATGGTTTAAACAAACAAACCACGTTGTTCCTCTCATATCACCTCCATGATTTGGTATGCAAAATGCAAAGAACGTCTATAAAATAGAGCATTACTACCAACTTACTGATACAAGAGTTCTGCTGCCTACAGACATCATACATAAAAACCCACTCTTTTCAGATATTGATGCTGAAAAATAAGGAATCTCCCATGGAAGCTACAGGAAAATATCAGTCTTAGTCTTTATTGATCAGCCCTCATTTTGCATTAATAGCAGCACTCGCCATCCAAAAGGCATTTCTGTTCTGTTTAACATTGCTGTTTGTTATAAATGTGCTTTCAGTGCTAGGTGTTGTTCTTCATTAATGATCCTGCTTTCGGATTTGGACTTGATTATGGTTATGGTGTGACATTATTTGCTGGAGATGCCAGTTACTTCAGAACATTTGCATCAGCAAGTTTCCAACTAGGCAAATTCCAAAACAGCACTAAATCAGCACCACATCAGGCATCCACCAGTGTTTTACGGAGACACTGGTCAAAACCTGACAAAATGGCTGAAAGGATTTGACTAAGTCACCAAATACAACTGGTGGGATGGCACGATGTATTTGGTAGCATAACCCTGCAGTAGATCGAAAACCGTGAAGAGAAGCTCGTAGCTGGGACAAATTCCAGGCCGAAACTTATGCTGCAGCCATCAAACAACAACTGATAATCAGGCCAACTCTTCTGTCAAGTATAACGCACCACAGAAGAATGGACATTTGGAGGATGGAAGATGACAGTTACCAAGTTGTTGGGAAATCTCATTGATGCCAAACTATCCAGATGGCAGTTGACTCAGGGGCTTCTTTTTCTATAATGTCAAATGCTTATTGTTGTCAGCTAAAGAAGGCTATGTTCCATGATATGAAAGCTATTGGGCTGAAGGTCACAAATGGGAAATATGTCCAGCCAACAGGAACAGTTACATGTATTGCAAGAGTATGTATTGTTGGCAGAATGTGGCCTTTTGAATTCACACTGACGGAGTATGGTCATTATGTTATTTTCAGATGGGACTTCTTGCAAGCATCACAAACAGTCATAGATTATGGAAGATCAGAGCTCCAGACTGACAAAGCTATTCCAATGAGCACACTAAATAGATTGACTCGGGCAGTTGTTTTCCATTGAAGACATGAGGTGCTCATTTAAAATGTAAAGCTTTTTTCAATTGCAAAAAACTAATTCTCACAAAAGCAACCTCCATCCCAGTGATGATAGTAAGCATTGCAAGTGGTCAGGGAGAATTTGGATCACTAATTGTCAGGAGCAGCTGCAACTCACCCCTAAATGTATGTTCCTAGGAACAGCCGAAACAGACCAGGGTGGGCAGCTCAGTGCCACTGACAAAGAATTATGCTCCACTATTAGTTCAAATAATACAGTTGAGGAACCTCCTATCAAATTGCCTATAGAATCTGACCTGACTAAGGAACAATGTTGGCAAGTTGTAGCCATTCTGCACTAATTTTTGAATGCTTTAGAGTCCACAGTGGAGGAAAGACAGACCAAGCAGCCCATGGTAAAACACCTTATGAAAACTGGTGGTCCTGCACTTAGTAGCCAACACTCGTACAGTGGGTCACTGGCTAAATGACACACAGTTTGTGAGGAAGCTGCAGCATGAATCATTGAAACTCAAAGTGTCCTTACTTATCTTCTGTGGTCCTTGTGAAGAAGAGGGATGCATGTGATGTTTTTGCATCAACCACTGATGAATGAACAAACTGGTGGAAAAAGCTGTCTAATCATTGCTGTGCACTGGTGATACCCAAGACAGCTTGAAATGAACAAAATATATCTCATCTAAGGATATGCAGATAGGCTACTGGCAAATCAAGATTGATGAGACTGACTGGAAAAGGATTGTCTTCATTACACCTGACGGGCTCTACAAATTCAGAGTTATGCCATTTATACTATGTAATGCTCCAGCCACATTTGAGCATATGATGGACATCCTGCTTTGACACATCAAATGATGTATTTGCTATATGGATGACTTTGTCATTTTTTAAAAGCCACTTGAAGAACATCTAAGCCACCTGAAAACCTTACTCAACTGTGTTAAGACCACAAGCCGCAGCCTGAATCTGTAAGAATTCACTACGTATTCTCCAGTCCTAGCATTGAAAGGCATAGATACTGAGACAGAACTTCACACTAACACTAGCAGTTATGAGATAGGTGTAGTTCTAATGCAAATACAAGAAACTGCCAAAAAAGGTTATAGCTTGTGCTTCCTAAGTACTCATCATGACTGAGATGACCCACTCTGCAACCAAGAAAGAGTACCTTGTAGTTGTTTGGGCTTTTAACAAGTTCTGGCAGTATTTATCTGGTAAACCATTCCTCATTGTGATGGGTCACCGTTACGTGTGCTGGCTGACTAGCCTGAAGGACCTATTGGGTCAACTGGCATCAATTGGCGAGACGGCTGCTGAAGCTTCAAGAACACAATGCCACAGGGAAATGCAAAATCGGATGCAATCACAAGGTTTCCAACTGCCTATCAAGAAATCCTGTGGCAGAACATAGCAACATGATTGAAACCTCAGTAATCACTGCTTTAAATGAATGCTGCTGAACAGAGTGGAGATCCAGCACTGCTGAAAACCATAGAGCCCTTAAAGAAGGAGAAACCAGTCAGAGGAGAATACCAAGTGATAAGGTGTTAGAGGATCTACAATTGTATGGGATATAAATGATTGCTCATCATCGCAGCTCATCTACAGCCACCTATCCTGAAATATTCCCACAACACTCCAACATCTGGTCTCCTGGGATTCTTGAAGACACTATACAGATTCATAAGTAAGTATTGCTTGCTAGTTCTCTACTGATTTGCTACACACAATGTGAACCACTGTAAGGAATGCTAGTAATGGAAGCATACACTACATTTACCTCCAGGGCATTTGATAGCAATTCCGCCTGTGCAGAGCTATTCCACCAAATTGGAATTGACCTCTCATGAGATTCTGATAGTTGACAAATAGGTATCAATGTGTAATATCTACCTGAAGCTGTGCTGACTGCCAAAGCTCCAGAAATTGACAGGTCCCTGGTAGAACACAACATTTTGAAGCAACCCTTGTGATGCTCTCTGATAGGGGAAAAGGTTTTCAGTCTGTACTAGTATTAGAGATATGTTCATGTTGCGACATCAACCGCAGGATGACAACTACCTACCACCGACAGACGAGTGGTCACACACAACACTTTAATAAGACATTGGCAGATATGCTCTCGATGTATTGTGACATCGAACAGACAGTTTGTGAGACAATACTCCCGTTGTTACATTCACATATAACTCAGTGAAGGAAGATATACAGGCTTCACACCATTCTTTGTGCCCCACTGTCGTGTGGCTGAAATGACAGTTGATACACTGTCCCCATTTCAACCGGATAACTCAGAACGACTATGTAAAACATCCCTTCAATAGGACTGAAGAAGCAAGCCTCCCAACTTGCATACAATCGCTGTCTACCCAGGAGAAGGACCGAGAGCAATATAGCGCCAAGCACCAGCCAACGAGATACAGCCAGGTAGACTTGGTATGGATTTTTACACATGTCTGGAATGTGAAACTATCAGAAAAGTTACTAAAATGCTATTTCTGGCCATATAATATCCTTTGTCGCTTGTTGGACATCACGAATGAAGTTAAGGATTATGACCCTTCATCAAGAAGATAAAAGTGCAAAGATTTTATCCATATCCTCCATATGACGCTGCACTACAGTCTTGAAGTGCGGATCAGTGACAGGATTTCTTGGTTAAGGGAACTGAAGGCTTGCACAGTGATTGCGAACTTGCACGAGAGGGGTTGCATTTGACACTCATCATAGTGAGCAATAACATGACCCGATGACAAGGATCCTCTAGTCTGTCAAACAGACAACCACTCACAAGGACTATATCCAGGGTGCTGTAGGCAGCTCCAGTGAGAACTTCTGATACAGTACGTCGCTGTTTCTGCAGGAGAGGGAGCAATGCCGTGACCTGTGCTGCGTGCAGTGTGGGTTTAGCACAACTGGTTGGCATGCTACACGTCACCAGTCCAAATCTTATCATTTGTAGAAGGTTCTCAAAATTTCTTACGTTTTTAATGCTTGTATGTTGTGGAATATTCAGTATTTGTGTAATAAATAGTGAGACACACTGTCTGAGTTGCAGTTCTGTTCTGTCTATACATAGATGTCCATAATAAAAATGCTTTCAGTGCTAAATATTTTACAACTCTGGGTTTGGATTTGGAATTGATTTCTTTACATGTGACAATATTGGTGTGACCACAACAAAATTATTAGTTATAATAACTAGCCACTGATAATCGGTTGTCACTGTTAATGAGAATGTTGTGCAACTTTACAACAGTAATGCAGATATGTGATTCAGCACTTAGATAACCTTATTCCTCCTACCCATCATTAGTGCTTCATAACTAAGAATAATGGGGCTTTGTGTTTGTACCTACAGTCTCCCTTCTTCTTCTTGTGTTTTTACATTTTGCAGTAGGATTCTCTCCATCTCTCTACTTTATTTTGCCTCTTCATGTGTGTATTTATATTCTCTTGTCCTCATTTATCCTTTTTTCCCTCCTTTTTAACATTTATTTTTACTCTTGCCACCTTCCTCCTCATATTGACTAATCCCCACTCATACATGGTCCAGTCACATTAATGTGACCATTGCCTCAGTTCAGCATCAGCGTGCAATAACCACTCACACATAGCAGGTGGCAGCAGTACAAGTGGACAGTATGTTTTAGCTTATTGGGGGATATAGAAAACAGCATAATAGTTGCCATAATGCAAAAACAGAGCAATGTATCTGACATCCGAAAGGGCACGGTCGTTGGCTTTCAGGCCAAGGGTGGAAAAACTGAAAACTATTTGTGTTCTACCATGTTTAAAGTATACTATGCATGACAAAATGGCACTCTCCAAAATGCACCAAGGCAACTGTTGTGCATGACAGGCTGTAGATGACAAGGATGAATGACGGCTGTGGAGACGTGTACAGGCAACTGTTGAGCAACTGACCTCTCAAATGAACAAAGGGTCTCTTCAATGACCATTTCAGTGAATGTTGCTGTCTGCAAGCCTCCACAACAGGTGCAGGTTCATGCAACCTTGCTGACTGCTGTTCATTGGCTACAAAGGCTGAAATTTACACACCAACATCGCAACTAGATGTCCACTGAGTGGACATCTAGTTTTTCAGATGAATCACTTTTTATGCTCCATCGAACAGATGGCCATTGGTGTTTATGGCATGAAACATGAAAGCAAATTATTCCATAAATTTGTGGCTGATGGATATCTGTTTGCTGCAAGTCATTGACCAGTTGCTCCTATTCTTCCATTTATACAAGATAGAATTACAGAATCTTTGTAAGAATCCTTGTGGTAGGAGGGACTGTTAAGGTCTGGGAAATAATTTTGTAGCACTCCCTGGGTGACCATGTCACTCTGGAAGGCACAGTGGCTCAACACAAGTATCTACTTATCGTTGGGGACTACGTCCACCCTTACATGAAGTTTGTAACAATATTAGGAAGGAAAGTTGCTACTCAGCTTCTCCGCTATATGGTGAGTAGCAACTTCCCTTCCTAATATTGTTACATTCCATCCTGGATTTTCCATTGTTTGATACTTACATGCAGTTTCTTTTTCCTCATCGTGATACCATCTACCAGCAGGACAATGCAACATGACACACAGTCGCATTGTATTTATGTGGTACAAAGAGCACCAGGATGAGTTTACCGTACTCCCCTGGCCACCAAACACCCCAAATTGAAACCCAATCAAGAGTCTGTGGGACCACTTTGATGGGGCTGTTCACCCTGTGAATCCACAACCAAGAAACCTATGGCTATGGCACTGGAATCGGTACAGATCTGTTGGTACCTTTCAGATCCTCATTGATTCTTGTCCTGCATGCCTTGCAGCAGTCTGCACTGCAAAAGGTGGTTATTCAGGCTTTTTATGCATTTTCACATTAATGTGACTGGATAGAGTATTTCCACAAATCTTACCTGCATTTAGTTTTTGTTCATTTGGAGTTACACATAGTCGTTTCTTTGCTACATATTTACTTTGAGCAAATATCTTTGTCTCAGTGAGTAGCGATATCCGTTTATTTGCGATAATTTGGTACTCAGATCTTGTTAGTCCATTAGTACATCCTACTAATGTCCTGCACTTTGTACTCTCCTGATATACTTTTTGAATGAACTTTTCCTTCCGTTCAACAACTATACATGTGTTCTTTCTCCTATTCCCAATCATTTCCCCATGAAGGAATTTTAGGATACTCTGAAAACTTAAGATTCAACCAAATTGTATCACTATTCTTTGCTTAATTCAGCTTGAACAGAAATGCAGTTGAAGAAAGGTACTGAACTTTAGTGAGTGATAGTAAACGCAGACTACTCCTTTTCTTTTCTTTTCTTTCTTATATAGCTTTGAATTTTAGTAATGATAAAATTGTTATCAAGTCACAAGCAAAATTTAAAAACTTAAATTTGATCAGTAAGTGGAAAATTGTGTCTGTTTAAACTGTCTCCTATCAGACCCCACCCCTTGGTCAATTTTTGTCATTACATGCAGTCACTGTGTGTGTTTGGGATTGTACACACTGTATATATTCCTGAAATACTGATACCGTGAGAGTGGCTATCGAAAGTAGTCCTTGTTGTTCAGTGCGAAAACTTGCCGTGTCATTACATTGTTGGGTATTGGATTGTTGGAATCATATTCCATGAACTTCAGTTTAATCCTAATTACTGTGTCCCAATCCCGCATATTTGTGAAAAATCATTGGGTAAAATAAGTGAGCATGCAAAATCTCTGGGTGCCCATTGACCCCATTTTCACTGAAGTAGTTACATTAATAATCAGAACTTCCATTACTGGAGTCCAGGAAGCCCTTCTTAACTTTACTAGTGTCCGGTTCAAGGTACAACAATTATCATAAGCTGTATTATGCCTTATTGTAGAACAGTAAGCTCTTAATTTTTTGGGGGTGAACCATGCACTGCAGTCACACTGATGTTTGCACAATACCTGACCATGTTAGAGACATTGCTGGCTCTAAAATTCTGTACATTTCCAAATCTTGACAGTCAGCACCCCTGGTTTCAACAGGATGGAACTACATCACACACTGTCAATCTATGGCCTCAGTAAAATGATTTTTTGGGGATCACACAATTTCAAAGAACGGTAACTTTGCTTAGCTACCACCATATGCCAACCTTTCACGCTGACTTCTATTTATGGGATAATCTGGAGAGTGTGTTTACCAGTATGGACCAAGAAACCTAGCTCATCTCAAGACACAAATTGAAGAGGAAATCACCAATGTCCAAGGTGATGTGCTCCTCTGCACTCTGCAAAACCCACAGTAACAACTTATTGAAAGTGTGCAGAAAAATAGACAACATTTGACTAATGTATTTTTTATAAAAATTATTCCTAATGCAATTTCCAATCCTGGTGCACATACATTAAACTTTAAACAAAGCTGTATCATGTTTCCTCACTTTCTATCTAATTATTTACAATTTTTACTGTTTAAAATAAAGAAAAGCAACCACTCACATTTTGCACACTGATGTGTGTGTATGTATGCTCCATGTGCTGGTCTGCTGAAGTTGAGTGGTTGCCTTTCCTTTATTTTTTGTATTTCTCCAAACAGGAATTTACATTATTGTTTTTTTACAATTTATCTATTTCTTTGTACCATATACAGTCGTTAGGCAAATGTATGAAAACACCATAACAAATGTGTGCTTGAACATAAATGCAGGTGCTAGCCAAGCTTCCTGGCGGCACTATTGTATTTGACTTCAAACAGCACCTGTGCACTGCCCTTAAGATGGTGCAAGTTTCAGTCTCATGCTCAGAACAGTGTTCTGTGCAGTTGTGAGTGTATTGTGTCGGAGCTAAGTGGATTTGAATGCAGGAAAGTTGTCGATGCTCGAGAGGAAGTGTTTGGTGTTTCAAGAGGCACAGTATCAAAGATTTATATCACATGTAGAGAAAGGGGTAAAACATTACCCACCAGATCACAATGTAGATGGGAGAGAGTGTTGAGCGACCATGACAGATGATCATTGAAAAGGATTGCGACAAAAAATGAGAGGGTGACAGCTATAAAAGCCACTGCAGAACTGAACTCATGAATTCTGTTGGACCAAAGCAACATGAAGGGAGCTTCATAAGCTGGGAATTGCAGGGTGAGCTGGAATTTTAAAACAACACACAATTATGCAAGTGCCCCTAATGTGAAAATGTGGTGCTGAAGCCATAAAACATGGAATATGCAGCAGTGGAAAAAAGTCATTTGGCAGATGAGTTTTGTTTCACACTGTTTCCGACTTCTGATCAGGTTTACATCTGCAGTCGTTGTTCCAAGCCTGCAATGCAGAATGGTTGCTGCCAAGAGTTAAACATGGGGAATGGGGAACTGTGTTTGGTGATGATTTGGACAGCCATATCATGGTATCCCATGGCCCCTGTGGTTAGTATGCAATGTTTCATTATTGCCAAGGATTATGTGACCATTTTGGCTAATTAGATCTATCCCATAGTATAATATTTGTTCCTTGGTGGTGGTGTTGTGATCCAGGATAACAGGACCACTGTTCACACAGCTCTCATCATGCATGGCTGTTTCTGTAGCATGAGGATGAATTATCATATTTCCTGTGGCCATCACTGTTGCCATATCTCAGTGTTATTGAGCCTTTGTGGTCTACTGAGGAGAGAAGCGTGTGTGACCACTGTTCATCTCCATCATTGTTACCTGACCTTGCCACTAATTTGCAGGAAGAATGTCATAGGACTCCCTCGAAAACCATATAGGGCCTGCATTTATCGATTCTGAGGTGACTAGAAACTGTTTTGAATGCCAGCAGTTTTCGTACACTGTATTATGCATGGTGATGTGTTGTGTTTTTGGTATTCCCATATATTTGTCTGTCCCTATATAGTGACTGTGTAATTTAGGTATGTGTTAGCCATATATAGAAATTGGTGGGAGGATTGGGACATGGTGCACTCAGCCTCGTGAGGCCAATTGAGAAGCTATTTGAGTGAGAAGTAGCAGCTCCAAGGTCAATGAAGTCAACAGCAAATGGGGAGAATGGTGTGCTGACCTCACACTCATGCACACTGCATTCCATGATGCCAGTTGCAGAGGATAGCACGGCAGTCGGTTGGTCCTCATTGACCTATCAAGCCTTGCTTGCTTGCTTCGTACTTTATTTTGCTGACTTTCTAAGAAATCAAAACCACTAATGATACCATTTTTGTGATCTGAGGTTGGAAAGGTACAATAAAAGAATTATTACATAAATATGACTGTCACTGCCAAATGAGCACATAGGAGTGAAATAAAGTTTCTGCTATTTTGTGACAGCACAGAAAATCGCTACTTGACGTTCAGTTAGCCAGACCCTGTTAGGCTAATGTTGCATCAACTTTATGTCATACGAAATCAGCTTGCATACCTGATGGGTCTGTAATTAACTCTGCACTGTCATGAGAGCTGTAATTAATTAATAACTGAATGCTGTGGGAAGCACCTGTGAACATATTTCAACTCTGCTCTAGAGCTAATACATTTATATCTTAGAGATTACATATATGTACATGGTGCTCAGTAGAATCTGGAAAAGGGACACAGTGTGTCAGTTCAGTTCTGGTTAGTCGCTGATAATGGCACTTGCATTAATTGTGGGGAAGTGGCCTCTATTCATCACTGAGGAAACTGTGTGTGAACAGTAGTATCGTATTATGGCTGCTGAAAACTAAATTGCTTAATAGCAAATGTTATTCTGCACGATTACATGAGGAAAATGGCCCACTATTCTTAGAGCAGTGGGTTTCTGTATCATGATCAGTTTGTAAGTTTCTGAGAAATAAATTTGAGAACAGCCTGTAATGGTTTTGGAAGATGGATGCTTGTGAATCGAATCTGTGAAATGAACTATGAAGTGTGGCTGGATAGCTTGTTGGATAAGAGTATTGCATACTGCAGAATGAAAGATTCATTCTAGGAACTCAACGTGGTATTCACATATAAATTACCCAGAAAATAAATTGAACAGTTTAGCATTCATTATGACAGTTCTTTTTGTGACAACATGGAACAGAAATAGATTAATTGTCCTAAACCAAAAGAAAATCAAACAATTTGCACAACTAATTTAATGTACATGAGTTTAAACTGAATACAAACCAGTTACAGTACAGTAACACAAGTGTGTTTAAAGTGTTAGGCAGCACTGGAAAGCACCGAAGTAGTTAGTTAATTTTCTTGGCTGAATAAGTATGTCAGTCACATAGGTGGAAACTTTAACTTCACTCTAGAAGTGTCACATGCAGATGTAATGGAGTTGCACAACAGTGCAAGCAGTATGCTTCATTATCCACAAAAATATGTAGACATAGTCATCTACGGAAGCGCTGTTTACATCAGAGCACGGCATCAGCTGACTCAGAGGGAATGACGGTTATCCTGTGGACACGCAGGCTTAAATCAACTGGCTAGCTGATATTGTGTGATTGGCTGACTGAAGATGCTGTGTTTTCCTTGCTGGCAGCACACTTGCTGAAAGTTGGCCTCATGGCACTTTCTGGTAGTTCCCCATCTTCCATCAGTGCATTTGACGGTGTAACAAGAGTACTAATCTGGGCAATTAATATGGATATGAAAAAGTTGGCCTAAACAGCTGCATTGAATCTTTCTTACAGAATAGAATTTTTTGGAGGTAATACAAAAATTAATGGAAAAAGTTGCTAAAATGTGTGTTGCACAGCTTGAGGACTCATTCTAAACACTGTATGATAATAAAAATGTATATTGTCTACTCATTATGTCCATGTTCAGAATTTTGAGAGATTTCCTTTATCTCAGTCACAAATTTTTGACTTGTGGTGTATGGCCATGTACATCAATAACATACTAAAAGGAAGAAACATTTAATACTGTTAAAGAGATAAAGCCATTCCATCTTAGTGCAGAAATAGTCTTATTCAGTAAAGTAACTAATTATCATAGCATTGTCTTTAGGGAATAACGTGGAAGATTTATGATGTATCCTGTAAAATTAAGTTTAATTTAGAGTTATAAAATTGAGTTTTCTGCACATTACATCAGCTATTTAAAAGTCTACCTAACAAAATGATAAAATTTTGATTCACTCACTAATAGTAGTATTTTAAATGACAACCAGTGCTTTGTAAGTATTTTTCTTGTGAAATCAAAGTTTTGTCTGACTAAAGCGTATGATTTTATTAATTCATTGCTTTGTATACATAGTATAACATACTAACCCACTGTGTCAGGAGGTACGTTTGAAAGACTAACATATTTTCCCGTATGCAACAGATTGAAATGAACCAGGAAACTGCAGATGTGCGTAGTGTGGATAATGACACTGAAAAGGCTGGCAACAGCAATGAATTGAAATCAGAGTTTCCAGTGTGTCTGAAACTGAACTCAGAAGTATTGGAAAGGAGTACTGAAGAAGAGGAGGTATATCTAACATTATTCTCTTTATTGGTGAATAATCAGTTGTAGTTTTAAGTTTCAACCACCTATTTGAACTGGTTTTAAGCAAACAAAGAAAAGTCACATGTTGTATATGACAGCATCTGAAAACAGTGTGTAACATTTCAGATGGACATAATTACTTTCAGTTTATAGCCCACATTATATGAATATCTTTTATTTTTTTCTATTATAAAACCAGCTACTAACAAAAATACCGTATTCTTACCGATAACACAAATTACTTTCAATTTAAGTTCACTGGCACTGTAGACCGCAACAATGCATCATAGGCTAGACAGTGTTCTGGGTTTGTGATGGCAGGGCAGGAGGGAGTCTGTGTTAGCAAGCTTGTGAATCCCCACAACTCATGTTCTTCGCATCGGTGAACTGCTGCTGCCAGTTGAGTCCAGTGTTGCCAAATATAGATAGGTTTCCCACGGCATTGAATACATAGCCATTTACAAGACTGTTGGGAATTTAAAATCAAATACTGAACATTATTGTATTAATTTCGAGTATAAGATGCACCCGAATTTTGGAGGCAATTTTTTGAAGAAAAATATGTGTCTTATAGTCCATAAAATACTGTAATAAATATGGGAAAAAGTACCACCACAGCTGTATCTTGAGAATATCTTTATTCTATCACACAAATAGTTCTGGCAACACATTGCCGCCATCCTCAGGCCCCACCACTGCCAAAAGAATATTTGATTTTATTATTAGCACATGTGGGCTAGCTTTCAGCAGAAGTCTACTAATTCAACACATTGTCGAGTATAGACTCCTGACGAAAGATAGCCTACATTTGCTACAAGGATCACACAATAAATTTGACAAGGAAATCAAATACTCTTTTGGCAGTGGTGGGGCCTGAAAATGACAGTAATGTGCTGCCGAAATTAGTCGTGTGGTAGAGTAAAGACATTCTCAAGATACAGCTGTGGTGATACTTTTTCTCACATATATCATCAGTTGAAATCCCTCATCCATGCAATAAGATGGACATCCATAATGCATCGTAGTTGCTTATTCACGTATTATTATGGACACTTCAGCAACATAAAAATGCAAGTGACCATCACAGTCTGAACGCTAATAATGCAACTTGTATCATTTGTATACTTTCTGCTAATAGCACAGCTGTAAATATCTCCTAAATGTGACCTGCTCTTGGTCAGTAACTCACTGATGCTGTTTCTGTAGTCTTAACATACAGAAATGTACATTTCTCTTACTTTAGCCCTTCTTATCCTCACCTCGTATTTGGCATATTTTCATGTTCAGTAATCTTAATACTATAAGTGCAGTATCATGGGCAATGGTTCCCTAGGTAGACTAAATCCCAGTATACAACTGAAGTGCTAATAAAGTACTCCACACTGATAATTTAACTTGAAAGTACTGTGAAAATATTTGTAAAAACGTTTCTGCAGTACTTCATAAAACCATAAAGTTTATTTAATAAAATTCTACACACATTTTCAACAGTACAGGGTGTGCATAAAGTCTGGGAACACTTTAAATTATTTATTGCACAAAAACTAAACATTATACAGATGTCACACATATTGCATTTTGAAGGGAAACCCTGTAAGTTCCACACACACACACACACAAACATTTGATATGCGAACCATGAGTGACCTGGCAGACGTCAATGAGGTAATCGAATTCTTGCCATACCCATCCCAGCATGGCATCGTCGATTGTGGCAGTCGCTTCCCTTATTGTCTCCCGGAGCTCTGCTACATCACGTGGCAGAGGCGGTACATACTCCAGATCTTTAATGTGTCCCCACAGAAGAGAGTCATATGGAGTGAGATCTGATGATCGGGGAGACCATTTCATGAAACAGCTGTCCCCTTCTGTAGCACACCCGATCCATCGATGCGACAGCTCCATGTTCAGCTACCCACAAGCTTCATGATGAAAATGGGGTGAAGCCCCTTCCTGCTGAAAGATGAATGGAGAGTCCGATTGCATTTGAGGCATCAGCCATTGCTGCAACATGTCCAAGTAGGAATATACAGTGACAGTGCTCTCAACGAAAAAGAATGGCCCGTACAGTTTTCGACAGGACAAGGCACAAAAAACATTTACCTTTGAGGAATCATGCTCAAATTCAGTGCATTCATGTGGATGCTTTGTACCCCACAGTCTACAACTATGCCTGTTCACTTTCTCATTAGTGTAAAAAGTGGCTTCGTTGCTAAAAATTAAGCAATCAACAATGCCATCCCCAGTCTCATTCAATTGTTGCAACTGTGAACAAAACTCAAAACGCTTGTCATTGTCATTGAGCTTCTGCACTAGCTCCAATTTGAATGGTTTCATAGACAGCTTCTGTTGCAGGACTTTCCACACTGTTATTGGAGCCATTTTGAGTTCATGGGATGCACGATGCACTGATTTCTTTGGACTCCTTATGAATGTCTCTTGTATGCGCTCCACATTCACTTTATTCACACTGGGATGTCCGCTGCTCTTTGCCAGGCACAAGCAACACATCAGAATGAATTTGTTGTGCCAGTGGTAAATGGCCTCCCTTGTTGGTGGGTTCTTACTGTACTTGGTTCTAAACATCCATTAAACAAGTGTAGCACACTTGTTTTTGTCAAACTCCAACACACAAAAAGCTCTCTCCGCACCTGAACTCGCCATGTTTGTGACTAGCATTGACTATCAGCAAATTACCAAACTATGCTGTGGCAATACACGTGAAAAAAAACTTTCAAGGTTTCTCTTCAAAATGACATATGTATGATATTTGTACAATGTTTGGTTCTTGTGCAATAAATAATTGAAAATGTTCCCACACTTTATGTACACCCTGTATTCACCCAAAAATTCAGGAGTAGTGTAAATTGGGGTTGTTACTTTATTTATTTGCTAATTTATATACTTTTTTTCTTGTTATGAACAACTGATGGCATTTTTATGATCCTATGATGTGTAAACATTCGAAAGACCTTGTTTTAAGCAGCAGCATGTAATTGTCTCCAGTCAAAAGTTGCCAACAACGTACAAGACATCATTGTTGTTGCAGGTGAGATATTGCTTCTGACTGTGTTTTAAACAGAAACTTCTGAAAATTAAAACTTTTGCTATATTCATCTATTTTAGTAATTAATAAAACTTATAACACAAGACTACATGCTGTTTTCAGTTATTGATATAAGCATAGTTGGAGCACTGTTGATAAATGCAAAACTTTAGAGTTTTGAAGAGAATAAAAAATATGTCCAAATGTGATAACTAGCTTTAGTTTGTGAATGTATCTTTTAATACACAGACATTAACAGTGCTGTGGTATTTGCAAACTTTAATAAATCCATAAATCTCAGTGATAAAGACAAATAATATTCTGCTTCAATGAAGAAAAAAGAGGAGGAGTAGGGGAAGATGAACTTAAATGCAAGGTATAGTTAATGCACAATATCATATAATCATAGCTTGGAATTGCAGTAACGTATTTCCATAGAATATGGACTGTAGAAGAATATGTGATATCAGAAGAAATTGTGGAACATAAGACTTTTAACACAGTTCTATTTTGATTGTATAGTATGTAGGATAAGTGAGATTGAAAATATATGCTTCACCTGTGACTTTGTTTCATTATTTTAACATAAAACAAAGTCACAACTGGAGCGGATATTTTCAATCTCGCAATGCAACTCAGTTGTGAATGCTCTTTTTAACAAAATTGTACATGTAGGTAAGTGCCACATGTGTCAATATATGCTTTGCTACTTGTTAGTCAGAATACCGAGAAGAAAACTGTTCATTGCAAGAAAGTTGATTGTGTGTAATATTGTGCATTATGAAGTTTTAATTTTGATGGTTGTGTCGACTGACTGACTGACTGACTGACTGACTATCACATTACTAGACCAGAAGCTAGTGGTTCAACCCCAAATTGACCCAAAGTTCTTCTCTCTTTTTCTTTTTCTCTGTTAAATGTGTTCTTTCACTTCTGGCAATGCTCTTTGTGTGAAAAAATGAAGTGCCTCTATGGATCACATTTCATGGTCATATTCCAAGACCATCTGTAACTGGATGTGTGGAGTAACTCTTATGCCAGAAGCATGCAAAGGTGTTCCACATTATGTAGAAACTTCCTTAGTAAAGTACTGTAGTGATAAAATATACCTAGATGTTTGTGACACTATTACTTTTGTTGTCCATAAAGACCATGTTCCAAATATTAGGAGCAGAAGTAGTCCACTGATGAGTCCAATAATTAAATTGTTCTATTTCATAAGTACATCTAAAATATCTCTTAGAGAAGATTTTTATTCTTTCTTTTCATGAGTGGAAACTACAATAATGTTTGGTGGTCGGAGCACAGTTTACATAGTGCTGGCATTGTAGTTCTCGTAATAGTGTTGTTGCAGTACAAAGACATTATAGTAAATAATTAGAAATCAGTATTGGAGACATTTTATAGCTTGGCAAGATAAAGTAATTTTTATTAGGCTCACAACCTTTACTGATTAATATTCTGTTTACATTTTTGCCATATAGTAAACATGTCAATACAGCTGTCTTTTCCTTTGTTTTGATTGCTGGCCAACTTGCATTAATTTTGTTTTGATTGCTGGCCAACATTATTGCATTAATTTTGTTTTGATTGCTGGTCAACGTTCTTGCATTAATTTCTGCTCTCTCTCTCTCTCTCCCCCCCCCCCTCCCCCCCATGTATTCCTTGTCTTCAGCCTCAGCTTGCTCGGAAAACCTCTTCATCTTTGTAGTTTTTCCTTAAGATCACTTTCCTGGATATCTCCAGGAGAAATTTCCAGTACTCATAGATCTTTGTCAGCTTCTGTGAATCATGTCCCTTCAGTTTTCTTATCTTGAAAATAGGTTAAAATCCTTTTAGATGCTCTTCCTACACTGATTCATGTCCTATGGCCTTAAAAGCCACTCCTTTTTTTCTGAATCGTGTCACTTACTTTCTCCATGTGTTTATATAGTTCATATTTGAGACAAATTGTGTACTCACCATATTTTTTGTGGGATCCATGATTTTTCTCAAGATCTTTGTTTCCTTGGCTTCAAGGCTCTCTATTAAAACTGTCTGGTTCACTGGAAGTACCAGAAAGTAATGCACCAATTTTTTTTCTCTCAGCTAAAAACAATGCTACAAATGTAAAATGTATGTATTATTTGAATTATCCTGATTGAGTGCACTAAGTTTCCGTCACTTCTGACAGATAGTGTAGCTGCAGGACAGTTTCAAAATGACGTCTGTAGGTGATATACATTACAAGCAACATGCCATCATTGAATTTCTCACTGCAGAGAAAGAAACTGTGGGGAATATTCACAAGTGCTTTAGCAAAGTCTATGGAGCATCTGCTGTCGACAGAGGTACAGTTAGTCACTGGGCTCGGAGGTGGGGTCATCAGGAGGCGGTTCGGTGGAGCTGCTCAACTTGCAGCGGTTAGGGAGACCATCCACGGTTGTCACACCTGATTTAGCCCCCTCGTACTTCCACTTGTTTGGGCCATTAAAGGATACCATTTGTGGAAGATGTTTTGAGGATGATCAGGAGGTGATTCACGCAGTAAAGTACTGGGTCCGCCACTAGGACAAACACACCCTTGTTTCGCACTGGAAGAAGGCCATAAGAAGGCCATAGAACGGGATGGAGATTACATGGAAAAATAGGGTGTGTAGATAAAACACCATTCTTTCATGTGCATAATTCACATTATGTTCAATAAAGAATTATGGAAGAAAAAAAAGGCATGCATTATTTTTTGGGCAATCCTCATATATAGAATACCTCCAGAATACTTATAGAATAATAGTGCAGTAGTATCTAATTTTGCCACTTAAGGATATCGATCTGATTGTAAATGCCTTTAGTTAGTTCTATTATTGATTTGTTTTGTATCTGCAAATAAAAAAAGACAATTTTATTCTTTTCAGTTAACAGTAATGTACCAAAGATATGAAATACGTAAACCAAATGGCAGTGTACCGTAATTTAAAATATTGACACTATTGTTCACTCCTGCAAACGGAAGTGCTATAGCAAACAAAACCCATCTTTTATGAGAGGTCACTGGTTTGTTTTTCCAAATTTTCATCATCATTATTTGGCAAACAACATGATCAAAGGTGATGGCAGGTTGCCAGACTTCTTGTCAGTGTCTTGGGTTAAGGTCCAAGCCTCTCTGCAATGTTTTGTGGAATGAGGAGGGAATGTGCTGCTGTAGATAATCTGTCTGACACATATGGACTTTAAACTTTGTGACATGATCAGCACTCTTCAAGAGAAATAGGCTGTTTTTGGCATGTGGTTGAAACTCTCTGTTCTTTTCATCTGCTACAGCACAAGCACTACATTGCTCTGCACAAGGCTCATTAATCATTCCATATGCTGCTAATATATAGCGGACACCATAAAAAAAGGTCATATGATGATGGTAACAAACCAGCTCCAAGAGGAAGCAAAGTTTTGTTCCCACAATGCAGTCAACACTAATTCCCTGAGTATTAGATTGTCTTAGACTAGTACTAAACAGAATAACTGTTTATTATTGATAATAAGCATTGCACCACAATAGCACTGGACTCCTATTCAGGATTTCAAATCCTAGCTCAGGCATCAAAGATTAAGTTTTCTGTGATAATCCTAAACCATTTATGATAAATCCCAAGATGGTTGCTTTGAAAAGGACAAGAGTGATTTTCTTCTCTGACTTAGTTCCAACTGGAATTTTGAGAAGTCTCTAAAATACATTATTAGTTGTTAAAATAGGCATTTATTTGGGTGATCATTATTATTATTATTGAGCACAATTCATAAGCTCTTATCTACTTACAAAATTACGCTTAAAGCTTTTTTGATGTGATGCATTATTATGCTTTCAAATAAAAAACAAGGTTTGATGTGGAAACAAAATCTTCTGTATATCTTCTAAATGCTGCTCTGATGATATTTTTAAAGTATGCACCTAACTCTCCATTGTCGTACAATATTTAACTCTCTTGTATTTCAGGGGCATTTTGGAGATGAAGAGAAACAGTCCGTTGCTGATATTTTAAATCAGTATGAGGCTTATTTTACAAACTATAGAAAAAATCTTGAAACTGAAGTGCAATCGCTGATGGATGTATTAGAGAAAAATGAAAGATACCAATGTCAGCAACTTGAAGAGAAGCACATAAATGAAGTTCAGTCTTTAAAGCAACAGATAAGTGACCTAAGAAAGCAAATGAGCAGTGTTGCAGGACAGACAGTTCAAAATATCATGCAGCAGACAGATGTGACTATGGCTGATCTGGCTAATGTTCTAGATATTAACGGCAGTCATCCCAGTGACACAGGGGAAGAGGTTGTCCCAGGTAATTCACAGTCAGTTTTAATTTAACACGATTTTAATGTTTTTACTCTTTCATTTATAACCATTATTGTGAGACATTCCTGTCATACATCAAATACTTTGTTTTATTAGTGTTGTTGTTTGTATTCTCTGATACTACGTAGCTAAAGTGTGCTCATAAGTTCAGTTCTCCCTTTTAAAAAGCACATGCATTCTTAACAGATAATAACTGGACAAAAAATTAGTTAGAATAAAATGCAGTTAATTTTCAAGACACATCAGTTCGAACAAAAATCTCTAGGTTTCAGTGGCTATCCCCACTATTGTCGCCAAAAGTAGAATCACTGGCTGCGTGGGCTAGCATTATTTTCTGCTTGTGTAGGCACGGTTGTAGCACTCAGAGAGGCCCAAAATGACACAATTGCAGAAGGTGAATTAGGGAGCTTGTAGCAGCTCAGGCCCGCTGTGGGGCCAGGTGGCGCGAGAGGCTGGAACCACATTAGAAACTGCTGATCCTGCCTTCCTACAAGTGTCAAGCATCCGTCTTTGCTCTTTTGATATCCAAAGCATGCCCACACCCCCAACTAAGTGTGTATCCCTGGTATCTCCTAAAATTATTGCTATTTATTCTAATGTAAGTTGTCTCCTTTATAAGTTGATGCATGAGCCAAGAATCTCATCTTTTCAAACTGTATTTTGTGTCAGTTTTTCAGGTAGTGCACAACTATGGCTATCTTGTCCAACTCCCTTTGTTTAATATGTTTAACTGTGCAAATTATTTGACCTATACAGATGCTGCTGCATTCACAAGGGACACCAGGCACATGAAGAGCTATGTCATCTTTAACAGGGTGCAGCATATCTTGTATCTTGGGAGTGAGTCAGAACACATCTTAATCCATGTCTCTGCTAAAATAGAGAGGACATAACATACAGATTGGTAATAACAAAAAAAAGTGTTTCTGAAAAAGAGAAATTTGTTAACATCAAATATAGATTTAAGTTTTAGGAAGGTTGTTGTCTGGATTGTGATTTTGTACAGAAGTAAAACGTGTGATAAACAGTTGAAACAAGAAGAGATCAGAAGATTTTGAAATGTGGTGCTACAAAAGATTGCTGAAGATTTAGATGGGTAGATTGGAGAGTAATGGAGAGGCAATGGTTTAAATTGAGGAGAAAAGAAATTTGTCAGTAGTTGATGATTCAATGGGATCAGTTGATAGCACACATCCAGAGGTGCCAATGAACTGTCAGTTTGGTAACGGAGATGAGAAACCAAGCACTGACTTCAGTAAGTGGGTTCAAACAGATTGAGTCTCTGTTGTTATGCAGACACGAAGAGGCTTGCAAATGATAAGACTAACTTGGAGAGCTGCAACTAGCCAATATTTAGACTGAAAACAAGGACTACATTTACTATCTGACATGCACTATCTCGTTGCTCCACAGGGTGGTAGGAAAGCAGCCAGCTTGGCCTTTTCCGCCTATTCACAAGGCATCCTTGTTCAGGGCACCTGAATATAACCATTCTCTCTGAACTCTTGTCTCAAATACTGCAATTTAGACTGTAGGTGGTCATCATCGGAAATAATTTCTGCCCTGTGAACTAATGTGTTTAGGACTGCTTTCTTGTTTAAAGGATGGTGGAAATGATCAGCATTCAAGTACCAATCAGTATGCTTGGTTTCCTGTACTGCTTTCTGCTTTCTGCTCAATTGAAACATCCAGCAACTGTAGCTTTCCATCCTCAATGGTAAATTTAATGTTCGGATGGACATTTTATGTGATTGATGAACTGCTGCAGTGAATTTTCACTGGGAGGCCATATCAGGAAGATGTCATCATCGTACCCTAGGAAGCAAGACAGACACAGCACCACAGAGTTCAGAGCCTGCTCCTCAACATGCTCCATGAAGATATTTACAACATTTGGACACAGTGGTGATTCCATCACTGTGCTCTCAATCATTTCATAATATTCACCATGATACAAAAGTAGATTGCTGTTAGAAAGTGACGAAAGGACATGACAATTCCAAGTGGAGGCCAAATCGACTGCATTCCTGCCATACTGCAGCGTGATCAGCAGAAAGTTAGGATGTGTGCTGCAGAGACATGGACTGGGACCAGTGTTCTGGCCTGCCGCCAAAATAAGAGATATGCTGCACCCTGTTAAAGATGACATAGCTCTTTGTGCGACCTTTTGTATGGTGTCCCTTGCAAATGTGGCAGCACCACCTATACAGGTCACACTGGACTCGCATTCGGGAGGACGACGGTTCAATCTCGCGTCCGGCCATCCTGTTTCAGGTTTTCTGTGATTTCCCTAAATCGCTCCAGACAAATGCCGGGATGGTTCCTCTGAAAGGGCACGGCCGACTTCCTTCCCTGTCCTTCCCTAATCCAATGAGACTGATGACCTCGCTGTCTGGTCTCCTCCCCCACAACAACCCCAACCTATACAGGTCAAATAATTCGCATAGTTGCAAAGTGTTGCTCCAAGGACAAGTGACATATCAGACAAAGGGAGCTTGACAAGTTGGCCATAGC
Source organism: Schistocerca americana (assembly GCF_021461395.2). NCBI lineage: Eukaryota > Metazoa > Arthropoda > Insecta > Orthoptera > Acrididae > Schistocerca > Schistocerca americana. The sequence continues at coordinate 713,346,337 of NC_060120.1, read as the reverse complement.
TGAGCATTACCTGGGAAACAGACACAAACACTGTTTTAAAAGACGAGAGACTTGGTCACATATCATCACAGTGGGTTTCCGATACAAAGGAGGTGACTGAGATTAGTACTAACAGGAACAATTTTAATAGAGATCAGGGGTATGCACTTAGTAGGGCATGGAGGTGGACTTTGGGTATCGAAAGAGAGCAAAGACAGTTCCTTGACACTTGTATGGAGGCTGGAGCTTCAATTTCAAAGATAGCGCAGGCCCCTTGCATCTCTGAGGCCAGTTGGTCCCGCGGTGGGCTAGTACCAGCCATGAAGTGTGTGACAGTGATACAATTATGAGTAATTTAATTATATACAATTTGTAGTACACCCTTTCTTTCTGGTGACAGCAGCAAATCATTGTGACGTTTGATATTCCTCAAACCTCTTTGATACAGTTAGGGAGTGAAAGACTGGCGCATATTCAGAGAGATGTTACAGGAAAATAAACCTGTCAACAGGTCACTGTAATGTTCACTTGGGAAGGGACAATGACAGACAAACCCACAAATATTCTCTATTCAAGGTTATCACCAATGATTTGAACATACTCCATTGTTGAGATGGTAGTATATGAGATTTCTGTTTGACAGGAACAGAATTCAAATCCATCTCTGCCTTTACTAATTATCTTCCTGAAACAGGCCACAATCATTCCGTTCCTTCACTGTTCTGCAGGTAGACTATTACCCACACTCCAAGGAGCGTAATTGGGTCAAACATTGAACTTCCCTCTTAGAGACTTCTTGCCTCATGTACACACTTATGTCCAATGATTGGTGTACACCAATACACATTGTGACTTTTCAGTCCAATCAACTTTTTTGTTGTATTGGCACACAATAGTAATATTTCAGCATTCATACTAGTCTTTCTCATGCTGCGTTCAGTTAGCAAAAGTACTTATTTGAGGTGAGGTGTAGACTTCACCAACCTCATTCCCCGTATTCACCTCCACCACAAAATTTGGAGACGGGTGCTATACACCATGCCCTCTCCATTTTAGACTGAAGTATAACAACAACAGTAATGTCTACAAAAAGTATGAAGCAGTGATAATACTAGATAAGTGAGTGCCCATCATACATTATCTGATCAAAAAAGTATCAGGACTCCTATTAGTAGACATTAATCTGGTGTGCTTCCGCCCTTTGCCTTTGTCCGCCTTCATAGTTGAGTAGTCAGCGTGGTTGAGTGCCATGCGGGAGACCTTCCCAGAGGACTGGTATGCATTGCTCTCAGCCTTGTTAGGCCAACTGAGGAGCTACATAACTGATTAGTAGCATTGTCCAGGCCCAGAAACCCATCGACGACCCTGAAAACATTGTGCTGACTGCACGAATGTCTGTAGAGGAATGGCAGCCCATTCTGTCAGTACTAGAAAAGGTGATTATGGATGCTGGAATTTGGAGCAAAGGTGATGTTCTGACTCATCCTAGAGGTGTTCCGTTAGGTTCAGGTCCAGACTCGGGGCACATCAATCCGTTTCAGAGATCAGTAATTTTTGAAAACATGTCTCTCTGGAGTACAGCGGTGTATTTATTATTTAAAAATAAATACAAACAGTCACAACTGCAATAAACTTTCATCTGATTTAGACCATTTTAGACCCACAACATGATGGTAGATGGTGGCTGTAAACAGAGCAGGCAATACGCCTCCTTGAATTCTAACTGTTGAGAAATTAGTATTTCTGGAGGTGCACCGCCTGCTCTGTTCACAACCACCATCTACAATTATAGTGTGTGTCTGAAGATGGTCTAAAACAGACTGAAACTGGTAACAGTAAATAAAAAAAGAGGTTTATTGTAGTTGTGACTGTATTCGCTTTTGAATTTCAGGGATGTTTTTGTTCACAAACCATTTCCTCACAGATGACACCACCTCAGGCACCACTGAGCACTGGCTACAGATTTGCTACAGACTATAGAGTGATTCATCACTCATTTTCAGTTATCCACTGTCCAATGGCATTGCTTTTTACATCACCTGAGACACCACTTAGCATCGACTACAGAATGTCTGGCTCACGAAGAGCTGCTCAGCTGTTGTACCTCATTCCTTTTAACCCCCTATGTGCAGTTGTTGCTGGCTGGGCTACTGGAAGCACTTTAGAACTTAAAAGTGCTTCCTTCCTCTAATTTCATGCAATTTTTTTACAACCACCCTCCCAATCCATCAGTACATGAGGTCTGCCTGGTATTGGTTTACTTATGGTTATTTGTTCACATTTCCACTTCACAGTCATATTACCAACAGTCAACTTAGACAGCTTTAAAAGGGTTCAAGTGTCCTTGATGGACTTGTTACCATGGTAACACCTAATGACTTGTCCATCTTAGAAGTCACTGGGCTCTCTTTGCCAACCCATTCTGCTGTTAATCCTACTCTTCTGACAACACAATGCTCCCAACCTTTTTATGGTGTTGGGTCCATCTCTCGTGACATCTAATGGTCAGTTGTGAATTACTCAGTATTTTTGGTCAGATAGCATTTGCCGGCAGCAAAGGGTGTGATACCGAGAAGAAAAAGAAAATGACTCTTCCCATTGAGAGAGTCACAGTTACTGTGCAAAACAAAACCAGATAATAGTATTTCATTATTTTAAAAAAGTATAGCCATAAGATTTCTACTATACTCTCTAAATTTTTGAGATTCATTCTGTGGGCAAGATGATCTTTTTAAATACAACTATTTAAGCATGAGGTGTGGCATCCATGAAACATCAGTCTATTTCTGTTTGGTGGTGGGTCAAACACCTGCTTCTATGTCAAATGGTAACTGTTGTCATCTTCAATCTAAATACTGGTTTGATGCAGCTGTCCCTGATAGTCTTATCATTTGCAAGCCTCTTCGTCTCTGTGTAACTACTGCAACTTAATTTGTTTGAACCTGCTATCTGAAATCAATGCTTGGTCTCCTTCCTCCGTTATCAAATTGATAGTTCATTAGGACCTCAGGATGTGCCCTATCAACTGATCCTATCGAATTGTCAAATTGTGGCATCAATTTCATGTCTCCTTAATTTAATAAATTACCTCTTCATTAGTTTCCAATCTGCCCATCTAATCTTCTTCTGTAGCACCACATTTCAAAAGCTTTTGGTCTCTTCTTGTCTGAAGTGTTCAACATCCACATTTTACACTCCAGGAAAAAGCCTTCCAATAACCTTCATAACACTTAAATCTATATTGGATGATAACAAATTTCTATTTCTGAGAAACTTTTTTTTTTTTTTTTTCTGTTACCAGTCTGCATTTTATGTCCTCTCTACTTCACCCATGTCAGTTATTTTGTGGCCCAAGTAGCAGAAGCCATCTAATACTTGTAGTGTCTCATTTTCTTATACAATTTCACAACATTCCATTCCCTTGTTTTATTTTTGATGATATTCATCTTATAACCTCTTTTTCAAAATGCTATCCATTGAGTTCAACTGACCTACCAACTCTTCCCATGTCTGATAGAATTACTGTGTACTGGAAGACCTTGGAAGTTTTTATTTTTTCTCCTTGAACTTGACTCTCCTTTCTAAGTTCCTCATTTGTTTCCTTTACTGCTTGCTCAATGTACAGATTGAACAGAATTGGAGATATAATCCCAGTCAGGTTTCTGTACAAATTGTTTACATTTCCACCTACATCTACATCTACATCTGTACTCTGCAAACCACCATAAGGTGCTTGGCAGAGAGTACATCCCACTGTATCAGTTATTAGAGTTTCTCCCCATTCTTTCCTGTATGGAGTTTGGAAAGAATAATTGTTTGACTGCCTCTGTGCATGCAGTAATTATTCTAACCTGATCCTCATGATCCTTGTGTGAAGCCTGTTCTTGAAATTTTGTTAATAGACAATATATTTTGCATTTATCTTTAAGAGTCTTCCAGTTCAGTTCCTTCAGTATCTCTGGGACACTCTCCCATAGATTAAACCAACGTGTGACAGTTCATGCTGCCCTTCTCTGTATACATTTAATATCTCCTGTTAGTCCTGTTTGGTATGGGTCCCACACACTTGAGCACTGTTCTAGAGTTGGTCACACGAGTGATTTGTAAGCAGTCTCATTTGTAGGCTGCGCTTCCCCAGAACCAGTAAAGTGAAGTCTATCATCTTCTTAACCATGACTGAGCCAATGCAGTCATTCCATTTCATATCCCTGCAAAATGTTACACCCAGGTATTTGTACAATTGGCTGATTCCAACAGTGGCTCATTGATAACATAGTCAAAGGATACTATGTTTTTCATTTTGTGAAGTGCATAATTTTACATTTCTGAACATTTGAAGCAAGTTACCAATCTTTGCATCACTTTGACGTCATATCAAGCTCTGACTGAATACTTACACAGCTTCTTTCAGATAGTACTTTATAGTAGATAACTGCATCATCTGCAAAAGCCTGATATTACTGTTGATAATTAATTTATGACTTGAACAGCAAGGGCACCAACACTCTTCCCTGGGGAAGAAACAGACATCTGGCAATTACTCTCCATCCAAGATTATCACGACAATATGCTGCATCTTCCCTACCAAATGATTGTCAATCTAGTCCCAAATTTCAGTTGATAGCCCATATGATCATACGTTTGACAATAAACGTAGATGTGGTATTGATCAAATGCTTTTTGGAAATCAAGAAATACTGCACCTATCTGATTGCTTTGATCCAAAGCTTTCTGAACATCACACGAGGAAAGTGCAAGCAGCATTTCACATGATAAACGTGTTTGGAATCCATTCTGGTTGCTATTGAGGACGTCATTCTTTTCAATGTACCTCACTATGTTAAGCTCAGAATATATTCTAACATTCTACAACAAATTGATGCCAAGGATTTTGGACAGTAGTTCTGTGGATCACTTCTACTACCCTTGTTATAGACGGGTATGACCTGTGCTTTTTTTCAATAACTGGGTGAGGGTTTTTATTTGAGGGATATGTGATCGGTTATTTTTAGAAGAGGGGCTAACTCAGCCACAAATTCAGTATCAAATCTGACAGGCATTCCATTGGGCCCTAGAGCTTTGCTCAATATTAACAATTTCAGCTGTATCTCAACACCACTAACACTAAGTCTTATTTCATTTATCTTCTTAGTGGTGTAATGTGATCGGTTATTTTTAGAAGAGGGGCTAACTCAGCCACAAATTCAGTATCAAATCTGACAGGCATTCCATTGGGCCCTAGAGCTTTGCTCAATATTAACAATTTCAGCTGTATCTCAACACCACTAACACTAAGTCTTATTTCATTTATCTTCTTAGTGGTGTGAGTATTAAATTGGGGCAATTCTCCTAGCTTTTCCTTTGTAAAGGAACATATGAAAATGGAGTTAAGCGTTTCAGTTTTTGCTGTGCTATCCTCAATTTCAGTTTCAGTCTCATTTGCTAGGGATTGGGCTCTTAACTTTGGTGCCACTAATAGCCTTAGCATATGACCAGGATTTCTTTGGATATTGTGAAATGTCATTTGACAACATTCTGCTATGGTAGTCATTGAAGGCATCAAGCATTTCTCTCTTGACAGCCAACCATATTTCATTCAGCATCTCTCTACATTGTTTTACGCTTATTATGCAGTTATCTTGGTTTCATTAGATATTTTTTTTTTTTACACGTACTGTATACCATGGGGGTTCCCTCCCATTATGAACTGTTCTAGTGGGTACATATCTATCCAGTGCATGGTCAACTATTCTTTTAAACTTGAGCCATAGTTCCTCTACATGCTCGTGCCCTGTGCTGAAAGTTTCAAGTTCCTCATTGAGATATTTCACTACTGATTTTTTATCTCGTTTACTGAACATATATATCTTTCTGCTTGTTTTAGTTGTCCTTTTCACTTTGGTAATCATTGTTGACACAACTGTGTTGTGGTCACATATCATTTTTTATGTGTATGTCTTCAAAGAGATCAGTTCTATTTGTTGCCATTACATCCAATATATTTCCATCATAAGTGGGGCTCCTAACTGTCTGTAGATTTCAGAGACGGCATTTAGCAATGTTTCACAGTATGTCTTATCTCGCCCACAACTAATAAAACTGTAATTTTGCTAATTGGTTGTTGGATGTTTGAAGTCTCCCCAAGTGATTACAGCATGATTGGGGAACTTACATACAAGTGAACTGAGCTTTTTTGTAAAGTTTTCGGTCACGCCATGAGATGAGTCTGATGCGTGATAGAAAGACCCGATTATCATTTTATGCCCAACCCTAGTACTGAGTCTTGCCCAAACAATCTCACATGCAGCTTCAATTTCTATGTTGGTGGATTGAGTTTGTTGTTTACTGTTACAAATACACTACCTCCATTTCCCATTTGCCTATTCTTTCAATATACACTTTTCCCCAAAAATCTCACTTCTATCAATTTCAGATTTCAACAGTTTTTTGTAGCTCGTTTTCTGTGAGTTTCACTGCTTTTCATGACTGCTTCAAACTCTGGGACTTTGTTACAAATGTGTCTGCAGTTTACTATTAGGATTTTAATACTCACACCAATGGGAGGCATTTCTTTCAATCTTACACTGATACTTCCAGCTTTCCTATGGCTGTTGTTACCGGGACTGAATGGATAATTGCCCAATCTAAAAATCCCTTGTGTGCACCCTAAACACAGTCAGCTGCCTCAGTAGCAGCTTCCAATGTTTAGTGCACACCAGACTCATTTAGAGGGACCTTACAGTTCTCAACCCTACGGCACAAACCCAGAAAGTTGCAACCTAGCTTGTCACAGAACATTCCATCTCTGAATTTTATAGGGATAAAAGATGAGTGAAAATGTACGATTTAGAAGACTATATTTGCTCCCAAATAATTATTTTGTGCAAATGCTTTAACATATTATGAGGTGTGAAAATTGAAAAGTTGCAAAACAGGTTAATGGGTGTTGAAGAATTTCAGATGATCAGTAGATTTTTCAAATGTAACAGACATCTGTCATTTCAACAGTACACGGTAAATCTTTGTGCCTGGTGATCTTATGGTGCAAGTAAAGCATTTTTTCAGTCTTACTACCTGCCAAGAAGCAGCTGATTGGTTTTATGAAGAAGTGAAATCACTTAATTGTTAATGATATTAATCTATGAGAATAGCCAAAATTTCGAAGTTCATTAAGATATAGTGATATAAAATATTATTTGTTTTTGACAAATAAGTAGGAACCTTTATGCATATGCTTTTACCTTGTAAATAATTAGGTTACTACATTAATTGAGAAGTAGACATGTTATGATGTAGATTTTTGGATGAATAAAAAGCCATTTGAGCTCATGAGGCTCCTCCAGTTCCCAGTTGGCAGCAAATACACTTGTAAAATGTGAGACCTGAGTTTCTCCTGGCGTATACAACTTTCAAATAACTTCCGGGAATTCAGCCAGGTAACACTTTCAGCGACCGCCGATATTTCGGCGGGAGAACACCCCGCCATTTTCAAGGCAAACTGCAACGGACAGGCGGCGTACATGCAAATTTAATACCTCGGTCCTCGGACCCAAGCAGGAAAGATAACACACACACACTGAACACTAGTGCCACCAAAGATGGCCAAAGTCAGAGCTATCGATAGTGAGACTATGAATTCGCCGGTGAGGTAGCATTGAGTCTGTCCCTCTGTTTCTTGACAAGGGAGAGAGCCGGATTCCAAACAGAGTTTAAACAGAAACCTCCATCCCTGTTAACAAGGTTGCTCGCTAATTTAATCTCAACTGCCTCCCGAATCACACTGTCCCAATAGCTGGACGTGCATGCCAATATCTCGGTCTTATTATATAACATGGGGTGACCAGTATCCAAGCAATGTTCAGCAATAGCAGATCTATTAGGCTGCTGTAATCGTGTGTGCCGTTTATGCTCAGTACATCTGTCCTCCACGGTCCTGATAGTTTGACCAATATATGCCATGCCGCAGCTACAAGGGACACGATATACACCCGCCTTACGCAGTCCAAGATCATCCTTAACGGAACCCAAAAGTGCTCTAATTTTAGAAGGAGGTCGGAAAACGCATTTCACATCGTATTTCCGTAAAATACGACCGATCTTATTGGACGTGTTTCCTACGTAAGGCAAGAAGGCAGTAGACTTAGGTGTTGACTCAGAATTATCATCAATCACCTGATGTACAGTTGGTCGATAGCGCAACGCACGTTCAATCTGTCTATCACTGTAACCATTTTGACTAAATGTAACTTCAAGATGGGACAGCTCAGCTGGCAAAGTCTCAGCGTCAGAAACGATATGTGCCCTGTGTACCAAGGTACGAAGTACCCCTTCACGCTGAGCCGAATGGTGACAACTATTAGCTTGTAAGTACAAGTCGGTGTGAGTACGTTTCCTGTAGACTGCATGTCCCAATGATCCATCATCCTTCCTCCTAACCAACACGTCGAGAAAGGGAAGGCAACCATCCTTTTCCACCTCCATCGTGAAACGAATGTTCGGGTGGATCGAGTTCAGATGTTCTAGAAAGACATTCAAATTCTCCCTACCGTGAGGCCAAACAACGAAGGTATCGTCAACGTATCTATAGAAACAGGCGGGTTTTAAAGGCGCCGACTCCAATGCACGTTCCTCGAAGTCTTCCATAAACAAATTTGCGATCACAGGAGACAACGGACTACCCATCGCAACTCCATCTGTCTGCTCGTAATACTGGTCATTAAATAAGAAATAAGTGGATGTCAACACATGCCTAAAGAGATTAGTTAAATCAGCACCAAACCTGGCTTCTATTAACCGCAACGAATCAGACAGAGGAACACGAGTGAAGAGAGAGACCACATCGAAACTCACTAAAATATCAGTCATTCAGCCTCAGTCCCTCCAAACGACTTAAAAAATCAGCTGAGTTCCTGATATGATGTTCACACCGTCCTACTTGTGGACTCAACAGAGAAGCAAGATGCTTGGATACACAATATGTCGGGGCGCCGATGTTACTCACTATAGGACGGAAAGGAACCCCTTCCTTATGAACCTTTGGAAGGCCATATAACCTAGGGGGAACCGCACTATAGGTGTTAAGCCTCTTGATTGTGTCCTGCGACAAACCACTTTTCTTCAGGAGGTTGTTGGTCTTTCTCTCAACACTTTTCGTGGGGTCAGCATCGATTCTGCGATACGTTGAATCAGATAGTAAACGTTGCATCTTTTGTACATAATCATGTTTATTTAAAACAACGGTGGCATTGCCCTTGTCAGCAGGTAAAATAACAATACTGGGATCAACTTTGAGAGAGCGTAAAGCAGCCCTCTCTGCTGCTGTTACATTACTCTTGGGTGGACGAGCCCTAGTCAAAACACGGCATGCCTCCCTCCTAACTTCCTGTGATAAATCTCACAGAGAAATCTTTTGACGACGCAACCTTATCCGTTCTAGGGAAGGGATTAAATTTTGCACCCACTCCGAAGAATTTGCCGGTAGTTGATTTTATTAGTTCAATTGAACAGGCAGTTTGCAAACTACCTCCTGACGCTGCAGAGGAAGTTAGGAGGGAGGCATGCTGTGTTTTGACTAGGGCTCGTCCACCCAAGAGTAATGTAACAGCAGCAGAGAGGGCTGCTTTACGCTCTCTCAAAGTTGATCCCAGTATTGTTATTTTACCTGCTGACAAGGGCAATGCCACCGTTGTTTTAAATAATCATGATTATGTACAAAAGATGCAACGTTTACTATCTGATTCAACGTATCGCAGAATCGATGCTGACCCCACGAAAAGTGTTGAGAGAAAGACCAACAACCTCCTGAAGAAAAGTGGTTTGTCGCAGGACACAATCAAGAGGCTTAACACCTATAGTGCGGTTCCCCCTAGGTTATATGGCCTTCCAAAGGTTCATAAGGAAGGGGTTCCTTTCCGTCCTATAGTGAGTAACATCGGCGCCCCGACATATTGTGTATCCAAGCATCTTGCTTCTCTGTTGAGTCCACAAGTAGGACGGTGTGAACATCATATCAGGAACTCAGCTGATTTTTTAAGTCGTTTGGAGGGACTGAGGCTGAATGACTGATATTTTAGTGAGTTTCGATGTGGTCTCTCTCTTCACTCGTGTTCCTCTGTCTGATTCGTTGCGGTTAATAGAAGCCAGGTTTGGTGCTGATTTAACTAATCTCTTTAGGCATGTGTTGACATCCACTTATTTCTTATTTAATGACCAGTATTACGAGCAGACAGATGGAGTTGCGATGGGTAGTCCGTTGTCTCCTGTGATCGCAAATTTGTTTATGGAAGACTTCGAGGAACGTGCATTGGAGTCGGCGCCTTTAAAACCCGCCTGTTTCTATAGATACATTGACGATACCTTCGTTGTTTGGCCTCACGGTAGGGAGAATTTGAATGTCTTTCTAGAACATCTGAACTCGATCCACCCGAACATTCGTTTCACGATGGAGGTGGAAAAGGATGGTTGCCTTCCCTTTCTCGACGTGTTGGTTAGGAGGAAGGATGATGGATCATTGGGACATGCAGTCTACAGGAAACGTACTCACACCGACTTGTACTTACAAGCTAATAGTTGTCACCATTCGGCTCAGCGTGAAGGGGTACTTCGTACCTTGGTACACAGGGCACATATCGTTTCTGACGCTGAGACTTTGCCAGCTGAGCTGTCCCATCTTGAAGTTACATTTCGTCAAAATGGTTACAGTGATAGACAGATTGAACGTGCGTTGCGCTATCGACCAACTGTACATCAGGTGATTGATGATAATTCTGAGTCAACACCTAAGTCTACTGCCTTCTTGCCTTATGTAGGAAACACGTCCAATAAGATCGGTCGTATTTTACGGAAATACGATGTGAAATGCGTTTTCCGACCTCCTTCTAAAATTAGAGCACTTTTGGGTTCCGTTAAGGATGATCTTGGACTGCGTAAGGCGGGTGTATATCGTGTCCCTTGTAGCTGCGGCATGGCATATATTGGTCAAACTATCAGGACCGTGGAGGACAGATGTACTGAGCATAAACGGCACACACGATTACAGCAGCCTAATAGATCTGCTATTGCTGAACATTGCTTGGATACTGGTCACCCCATGTTATATAATAAGACCGAGATATTGGCATGCACGTCCAGCTATTGGGACAGTGTGATTCGGGAGGCGGTTGAGATTAAATTAGCGAGCAACCTTGTTAACAGGGATGGAGGTTTCTGTTTAAACTCTGTTTGGAATCCAGCTCTCTCCCTTGTCAAGAAACAGAGGGACAGACTCAATGCTACCTCACCGGCGAATTCATAGTCTCACTATCGATAGCTCTGACTTTGGCCATCTTTGGTGGCACTAGTGTTCAGTGTGTGTGTGTTATCTTTCCTGCTTGGGTCCGAGGACCGAGGTATTAAATTTGCATGTACGCCGCCTGTCCGTTGCAGTTTGCCTTGAAAATGGCGGGGTGTTCTCCCGCCGAAATATCGGCGGTCGCTGAAAGTGTTACCTGGCTGAATTCCCGGAAGTTATTTGAAACACTTGTAAAATGTAGCAGTTACTTTAAGTGACCCAACTGTTGAAGCAGGAGAGAGAGATGATGTACTACTTCATTACCAGCCATTTGGTAACTGAGGGAGTAATTTAGTGAAAGCGCTCTACGAGGGAACACTAGGTCACATTACACAATTCCCATGCTAATTAAAATTAAAAGTTGTTAGTGGGAATGTCAAGGAACAGATGAATGCAAATAGCAAAAGCTGTTCTCTCTCTCTCTCTCTCTCTCTCTCACACACACACACACACACACACACACACACACACACACACATGGACGTGCGCAGATGCTCGTGTGCAGGAAGGGTGAGGTGGGGAATCTGAAGTTGGTTGCAGTGTACTGCTAATTACATGAACAACAATTAATGCATTCTGAGGTACCTGACTTCTTTGTAAAGTGCTGTGATGAATGCATGCACGTACCAACACTCACAATTGTTTTTCAAAGGTAGCAATGTTCCATTTCACTTGCTGTTGCTCTGGATTGTAGCCATAAAAATTAGATTTTTGGCAACTAATTTTTATCACAGTTACTTTTTAAAAAATTTCAGATCACATTGCTGCTGTTGAATTATTGTCACATGAATCCCATATAGCACCTGAGGTGTGCACAAATGAACCAAAAGAAAAATATGAATGTCTAATCAGACAGCTTCAGAATGAAATTCAACAAAAGGTAAGTGGGAGGTGAAAGCCACTACCATTTCCCATCTGTTTTTATGTATGTGTTTCTTTTTAAATATACGCTATGATTGTAAATAGTCCTGTCATTAGAAACAAACCTCTTCCTTATGAAGTACTCTTATTTGCAACTTTCGATTAAAATGTAGACAGGTGTGCTCTTGGTGTTCCTTATTTTGTGTATGCAATGTGCTATTTATTGCTTATTAGTTGTTATGTTGAGTTTCATTATCTGTATTTTTGGAATGCTGTTTGTTAAAGCATCCAGATTGTGTAGAATGATTAGCATGCATTTGCAGTCTTGGTTTATATTGATGGCAAATCTGCAGACCTCTGCAGAACATGCTTGTTGTTCGTTATCATCTGTAAAATTGCTACCTATCACTCAGCACTGAAAATAAAATGTAGTGTATTCCATCAGATGTTAATGTCTCTATATAGCTATTTATTAGTGAAGTTATGCTAACTTCAATGCATGTGACAGTGAATTTTATTTAACTTTTCAATTTATTGTGTTTGGGTGCAGGGAATGTGAATTATATGATAAAGAATAGTAAATATATTTATTTTGTCATCTTAAATACAAGTGGTAAATTGAATAATATACAGCAGAGTGTTCACCTTCATTTAAATTCAGGAAGTTTGGGGAATAGGTAGGTAGCATATACACCCTCATTATGAAAAATCCTGCAGTCACAGGTGAGATTTGTAACATGTAATGTGACTGCCTTAAACGCTCTTTTGGCATCTGGTTCAGTATGCAAACAATAATGGTGAGCACAGGCTCTAAAATACAGAATTACTCAGCTTCAATACTGCTGAGAGTGTCTTTTTACTGACATTTAGCACTTTTCAGATGTGTCATCTAATTCTTCTGGCCTTGGAAAATTAGTGCACAAAGAGCAAAACAGGAAGATGTCCTGATTACATATTTGAGGCAAAGAGCCATTGATACTTCAGCCTGGGTGAAAGAATGTTGGGTGTGATGGACTAAAGGGAGCTCAAGCAGTGGCCTCAGGACATGGCGCATGCTCATTTACTTCTGTGTCCCTCTCGTACACACAGTTTGGCTACTGCTTTTTGTTTAGGGACAGTAAATTACAGAACTCTAGGGCCTGAAACTATTTAGTGGAGTTGGAAAAGAAAGTGAAGCTCCATGTTCTGACCCAGAGCTATCTAGGTCTTTGAGCCACTATTCCATCATCACACTACTTTCCTGGCTGCTGTGTGCTATGCCACTACTACATCAGCACTGCACTTTCCTGGCTGTTGTCTGCTATCTAGGCCTTCGAGCCAGTACTTCTCAGTCAAGTAACTCCTGAGGTGGCATCAAGAGGATGAGTGGCTCCCATACCAGTTCTCCCACTAAGAAAAAAGTCTTGGCGAAATATTGGGAATTCAACGTGGGTCCTTCCCACAATAGCGAAATGCATTGACTGCTAATCTGTGGGGGCAGATTAGTGGAATTAGAAGAGGAATTAACTGAGAAAAGGCTAGTTCACATCCATAGTAGACTACTACATGTGTACCCTGGATAGTGTCTAATTATAGATGTGAATTAAATGAACTAGCCCTAACTGGGAGCCAGACGATCATATTGATCTCCTGGCTGTATAATAGCACATCCTAATCAAAATAGCACAGACAAAACCTATTGGTCATTCTAATAGCCAGCTGACAATGAAACTTGTACCTTGCCTCAGGATTTGCCAGCTAAATATAGAAAGAATAATCAGGGCAAAGAGTGATGTCCTGCAAAAGGTTCTAAACGATAATGACATTGACGTCACTGCCATTCAGGAAACGCACACGGAGAACAAGGAACAACTAAGAAAAAGAGGTAAAATATATGGCTACACCTTAGTTGGTGCCACATACCACCACACTTATGGTGTGGCAACTTATGTGAGATCTAATATCGAAAAAGTTCAGTTGCATTCAGCATCTACCAACAACAACATACACAAAGTGGTTATTCAAATCGGAGGGCACACCATAAGTAACACATACAAACCTCCTGCAATCTCATGGCCACCACAAGTCCTACTACTACTGCAACATTCATCTCTCTATATAGGCGACTACAACAGTCATCACACCAAAAGGAAATACAAAGAGAACAATGAAGGTGGTGAGGCAATTGCAAATGGAGGAGATGAAAACAATATATACCTCGTATTTGGTGCAAAGGATAGACATTGCTTCTATTCGGCAGCATAGAGACGAGGATATAACCCCGTCCTATGCTTCATGACCACAGACAAGGAAAACATACAGCTGAAAATCTCTCATTATATTCTACCAGACTTCCCACACAGCCAACATCAACCCACTCTAATAGAGATTGGAATAAACTATTCCCCTGGTTACTTCCTTTCCTTGCCCACAATGGAATTCCAGAAAACAAACTGGGAAATTTTTTCTAACAATGTGGATAAGTGCTGGGATGGAATACCTTCTAAACTAAAGAACTACAGGAGGTTTGTTGGAGCGCTCATAAGCTCTGCAAAAAAGGCAATACCTAGAGGGTACCATTAACAATATATCCCAGGATGGAACAGAGAATGTGAAAATCAGTACCAGGCATTCCTTAACAGTGACAACCAGGGAATTGATGATGACCTACAACACAATCTTGATGTGGGTTGACGAGAACGATGGATGGAAGCCGTTCAAGAACTAGATTTTAAAATGTCTAGTAGAAAAGCATGATTCCTTTTAAGAAAACTAAATGACGGCAATAAGAACGTCCACAAAGAAACACGATACATCCAAACAAGATAGTCTCCCATATAGTGCCAGTCTCTAAAACTCCGAGATAGAGCTCACACCACTCAGATTAAGCATGAGCTCACAGCATTAAAATCTCTCG
This sequence comes from Schistocerca americana, assembly GCF_021461395.2. Lineage (NCBI taxonomy): Eukaryota > Metazoa > Arthropoda > Insecta > Orthoptera > Acrididae > Schistocerca > Schistocerca americana. Next base: position 713,331,272 of record NC_060120.1, on the reverse strand, counting down.
GCCATGACCAAACGAAATTTTCCCATCCATTCTCAGCAGAAGACATAACAAGTGCTCTCAAAGACGTAAAATCGGGAAAAGCACCTGGATTTGATGGCGTCCACCCAGAGTTTCTTCTGAACTGCGGTAAATATGCGAAAAGATTGTTAGCAGAATTCTTTACAGATATTATAACACATGGCATAGTCCCTCAGCAAATGAAACTATAAAAAATTGTTGCTCTCCTAAAGTCAGAGAAGCCGAGTAACAAACCAAAGAGCTACCGCCTAGTCTCATTATTGAGCTCTGTCTATAAACTCCTGGAAAGACTTCTCTATAACCGCATTGCCAGCAAAATTCTGGAGTCAGTTCACATGGAGCAAGCCGGGTTCTGCCCTGCATGCAGCTGTACAGACCAGGTTATGTCACGAACCATAGAGGCTGGGTACCAAAGGAAATTAAAAGCATCAGCTGTTTTCATACATCTATCTGCTGCCCATGACACTGTCTGGAGACAAGGCCTATTGTACAAATTCATGCAAACAATCCCTTGCCTGAGAACTGCCAGACTTATAGATGCCATGCTTGCTGCCAGAACATTCAAAGTAGTAACAGGAGAACAGATGAGCATCCAAAGAACCCTGAACAGCGGCCTACCACATGGCTTTGTGTTGGCTCCACTACTGTTCAGTCTTTATATTGGCAATATGCCATCCATATCTTCCATGAAGTTTGGGTATGCAGACGATTCGGTCTTGGTAACACAACACAAGAACTTTGAGGTCATGGAAACAGTCTTGACATCTGACTTGGAGATATTAAATACATACTTTCGTAAATGGAGATTACAGCTAAATCCTACAAAAACTGAAAGTACATGTTTCCATGTCAGTAATAAATTAGCAAGCAAACAACTTGACATTCATCTCGAGGGAAATCGGCTCCAATCTAATGAGCTTCCAAAATACCTTGGAGCCACTTTGGACAGAGCCCTCACTTATAAACAACGTCTGGAAAATACTGCAGCCAAACTAAAGATGAGGAGTAATATTCTCCAGAAGCTGTGCGGCACTACTTGGGACTCTTCGGCTGACACGCTACACATGTCTGCATTCGGACTGGTCTGTGCTCCGCTGCGGAGTACTGCATTCCGGTCTGGATGAACAGTGTTCACACAAAAAAAAAATCGATGTGCAGCTGTATAGCACGATGCGAATTGTCAGCAGAACCATGCGATCAACCCCAGCACATTGACAGCCAGTTATGAGCCACATACCACATGCGGACCTATGTCGAAAGAATGCTCTTCTCCGGGACTATAAGAAGACAATCGACAATGCCCAGCTCCCTATACATTGCAACATGCCTGACCTGGAAACAAATAGACTTCAGTCCATCCAACAATAATAACAGCCAAGGAATTGCAAAGTATAAACTTTAATGCAATAAAGACCTGGAGGGAACAATGGCGAGAGGTGTGTCCCGTACATTGTCAAGCCCTCCCCTGCATCACTGAGAGACCGCCCGGCTATGAACTACCGCATAAAATATGGTCATGCCTTAACAGAATATGCACAAATTGCGGAAGATATGCAGATACTCTTTACAAATGGGGAAAAACACCGACTCCCAACTGTGACTGTGGAGCCAACAGACAGACCATCCACCACATCATCCAAGAGTGTGACAGAAGAGCATACAGTGGCAAGTTCTGTGATTTTCTGATGGCAACAGATGCCACAAAGGACTTTACACATAATCTTGATGTTTGTATTTAGTTGTATTGACCATATATAATCTTGATGTTTGTATTTAATTGTATTACCCATTATCAGTATGTTTTATACTTCTTATATAGCATATTTTATTGTGTTTTTTATGTATATCTTTGTTTAAATATTTGTAAGAAGCATAAAATGATGTGCATTTCCATATGCTAAATAAAGTAAATAAATAAATAAGAAAAACTAGAAGTTGTGGGTTTAAATATAGTAATTGAAAGTATATAATGGAAGGAGTTCAGGTGTAGGGTAGTCGATAGGCACATTAACAAGACTGAAAATGCTGCTAAGCTTTCAGATGAGCCCTTCTCCATAACAGTCATATTACACGTGCACACATGTACTCACAAGTGCATGGCTGCATTGTTCCAGCCAATTACATTTTATTTACACTTCAGGGATGCTGCAGTTGTGCAGGTAATGTGTGTGTGTGTGTGTGTGTGTGTGTGTGTGTGTGTGTTATTATCGCAGAAGAAGGAATCATCGAAAAGCATGTTAATGAAATTGTAGGTTTATTAGATATGTGGCAAAAAAATTAACACCAGACCACCAAGTAGAATTAAAATTAGGATATCTTATGTTCTACATTAGAGGAGCAATGCAGACAGAAAATTCACATGTGGGCTTTAGAGTAAATAGGAAAATTAAAGATTTAAGGATTGCTAACAGGTTAGCAAAAATTACTTTAAAAGTTATACAATAGATATTCCATAGAAATAATTAAACTCTGTGCACCAATCGACAGCCTGATGAGGAAGTAGAACAACATCATGAATAGTTGGCTGAAGTGGCTACGTACAGTATAACCCCGCTTTTACGTTCCCGGAATTAATGTTTTCCCGCCATTTACGACATTTTTTATTGCTTCCGTCATAATCTCATATGTGCACAATATTAATTCACACCTGATTTTGCGTCAATATATTTATAATTTTCCCCACAATTTACAATTTATGAAAAAAATGTTCATGGGAAAAAAAAAAAAAAAAAAAAAAAAAAAAACTGACATAAAATGACACTGGCATAGAGTTGGCCATCAAGCAGTGTTTACAAACATTATATGGTTAAGTTTCTTGTTACCAGGGTGCTCTACTTAGTAGATTTAAACAGGTAAATGTGTAAAAGTTGGAATCACTCAAGTCGTATATCCTGCTGCTGCCAAACTCTACTGTGCTTGGTGGCTGATAGGAGTAACTAGGTTCGTACGAATAAAGATTTCGTGACCAATCACAACCATTTCCAAACTGTCAATACAGCATATGCGCAGTTTTGCGATTGTTGTAATCATCATCACACCTCTGTCAAACCATATGTAGTGTTTTCGTCTTTTGGCCACTTGTAGTGCTAGTTGACACCCTCATTCAGTTTGCATTGCTCAAAAGTTTTTTGTTTAAACGCAGTGTGAATTTCGTATATTCTCATGCTGAGCAAAACATGTTTCAAGGATTTATTCTCATTGTTAAGTGCAATATTTGCATACATATTTTTTGTGATGTTACACCAAAAAACAAGGTGAGTGAGAGTTTGCATATGTGTGGTTTTCTACATGACTGACGAAGTACAGTTCCAGATAACATCAAAAAGATTACTACAATTCAAAGAGACACGGAACAACACATAAGCAAACACCACGCAAAATACTTATGTAAATATTTGCACTTGACATCAAGAAAAAATTCTCGGAACACACTGTGCTAAGTATGAAAAAATGTGTAACTGATGCAGTGTTTCATTATTATTCCAAAAACATCAATAATGTTGCATGAAATTGGGTCAAATGTTTCTACTTCCCAATTATCAGTTCCCATTATGTCAGTGGTTTTTATTAGATAATAAACCTTTATTAGATAATAAACGAGTCCATGGCAAGAGTATTTTGATGCCTATTATATACATGTACATAAAGTGCAAAAAGGCAAAATAAGACAAAAACTAAAGAACAATCCCTCATTGAGAAACTTTTAATACAATACCAGAAATAACAAGATTATTTTTAGTACAGTATTCAAGAACAACATGTTTCTTCAAAACAGGAAACTTTTGGTAGGAAACACAAAACTCTCGAGGTGTGACAGTCCCAAGCCACTATAGAATTTCAAGCATTCATAGACTTGTAAGATGCAGACTAGAAATAATACAAAGCTGCAAGGAAACAGACTCCTCAGGCAGGAAGTAAAAACTGTAGGTTATAATAATTTATTTAAAAATACAGATAATTACCATATAAAATTAAGCAACAAATTCAGTATCCTAGAAAATTAAGATTATCCAGTTATAGATGAAAGGGGCAGTTATTTAAAGAGTCATACTTGCGAACAGCAGATGATGTTCAAAGTACAAAGAGAACATAAAAAAGAAAATCTATGTTAAAAGTACAAAGAGAACAAAAAAAGGAAATCTCAAATAGAACAAGGCAACTACTAGAGGTAATGTGAGACTTTCAAGCGAACACTAATTGAAATGTGATACCAGAGCATTCAGAAATGTCTTCCTGAAGATGAGAGAGGAAATGGAACTAGCATAGATACAATTGAAAACAACAAAACTACAAAGAAAACAAAGTAGGAACTTATGTTGGGTGGACAGGCTTTCAGCAGTTAAAGTAGTAGACAGCACATTAATTAACAACAGAGAGAACATTGAAATAGATTTTTGTAGATTTTGTAAAATTTTTATATAGCTTCTGTAAAGTTTGGAAGGTAGGAGACGAGATACTGGCAGAAGTAAAGCTGTGAGTACCGGGTGTGAGTCGTGCTTCGGTAGCTCAGATGGTAGAGCACTTGCCCGCGAAAGGCAAAGGTCCCGAGTTCGAGTCTCGGTCGGGCACACAGTTTTAATCTGCCAGGAAGTTTCATTGTTATTTAAGATTGCATTGGGCATAGTATCAATGACACTGGACCATAAATCAGTAGAAATGTGTTACCTGGTCAGACGAATTATGTTTCTTGATACACAAGGTTGATAGTAATGTTCAAGTGAACAGTTGCTGAAAACATGCACCACACCACAGAGACACTCTGTAGAAGGCTTGGGAGGACATTCACTTGGGTGTACATGGGAACTATAGTAGTGATTGAAGGCTCCATGACAGTTGTGGACATGAACATGAGTGTGGACCAGCTGTATCCCTTCATGCTTGATATCTTCCCTGACAGCACAGGCACATTCCAGAAGGATAACTGCCTGTGCCACATGCCAGAATCATGGCTTGAACATGTAATAGTGAACACCTATTGACGTTTTGTCCACCAGATTGGCTTGATCTGATTCCAGTGAAATGCATCTGGAATGCCAAGGAGCACAAGCTCCTCACCCTCAAAATTCTGTCATATAATTTACTAGAATTGTGTATCCTGTGTGTGGACATCCGATGACACATGCCTCAGGAAACCCACCAAGGAGTTGTCAAAATTTATTCCATGTGGGACTGCTGCTGTATCACATTCCAGAGATGGACCAAGGTGCTATTGGACATGTGGTCATAATATACAGCTCTTTAGCATATATCTAATTAAGCAAAAATATCTCTGACAAAATTTTTAACATTACATGGTAGAATAAAGAATATTTAGATGTGCATATTAAAGATTTGAGAAACAGATGTATTTGATGTAGTTGCTTGCATTCCACACAATCTGGAAATGGGGAGCACCGTAGTATAACTACCTTTTATGTATTTTTGGCACATATTGTATTTATAGACCATTCTTTCCATGTAGTTCTTGATGCACATTGTAAAGGTAATTGGACTCTTTAAGTGAAACTGTTGTAGTTTGTCATTTTCCTTTTAAATTTCTTTAAATAACTCCCACAAAAATGTTTAGTTCTATGTGCCCAAGTACACTTATTAATTATAAGATTATGAAATGTTTACAGACTATCACTTTAAAATAATTGCAAGTCGTTTGTTACAAAAATTTCGAGGCCTCCCAATTCTTCATAATGCATTAAACGCACTGAGAACACTGTTAATCAACCCAGCTCGCCTTCTATCACGAATTATCTTGAGTACATAAAATATGAGGAGTATCAGAACCCAGTAAGAATGTGGAAGGTTAGTAGCAATTAACAGTATATCAAACAAATGGAAAAAATATGTTGTAGGGTCATAAATCTAATTCAAGGAAAAAGGCAGGAATGTTACTATAGATTTTTTTAAATTAACAGCAGCCATTCATTGAAGTCATTAAATAAAGGCAGTGCATCTTCAGGGTTTCAGAAATATAGACTGTTTTCTGTTTCAAATGTAGAAAGGAAAAGAAGCTGAGAATAAGATGAACATCAGTTGCAGTCACATGGTGCTGTCAGATCAGATTCTGATTATTGGCAAACAGACAGTACACGGACAGAGAGAAAAACAATAGACATTAAAATCACTGTGTACATTTTGAGGAAACTATCTCATTGTTTGCTGAAAGCAATTTAGAGAAATCATGAACAACTGAAATCTGGTGATCAGTTGGAAGTGTGAAATATGCTTGTGTGTTGGATGTGAGTTCAGTGTCTTAAACATTGTGCCACCATGCTGTATAGTAAAGTTAAAAAGTGTCTGTATGTTTACATGAGTGTACTAGGAAAAGGCAACAAATCTACATGTTCAATGACTGTCATTCACTGTAAGACGAAACGAAAGGGATTGAGAGGCAAGAAATCTGGCCCACCTAAGAAATAGGCACCACCTAAGAAATAGGCACAAGAGATGATCAGATTATTATAAGTTGAGATGTTTCTAGTTTTTCCTTCCAACTTCTGTGTACTTCTTAGACAAACTAAGGATTAATGGGTAAAAGGAAAATATGGGTCTAATTTTGTAACAGGTACAAGCAGGTGTTTTTAATGATGTCTTATTGTGCATGTTCGTATTTATTAATGTCCTTTGAGATCCTGGTAAGGTGAGCTGATCATGACTTCAAAATTAAAAATCAGTTTTAAAAGTCTGGTACTCCATACTATTGCCCAGCAAGTCATACAATATTAATAAGACTGAAAAGAGCCTTATCGCTAAAAGTCAGTTAGGAAGTGAGGAAAGATTAGGAGAAAGGCATAGTAAAGATTCAAAGTGCCTACGCAGGAATCATGGTACTGAGAAAGTTGAAGATTGTTACTCTTTACTCTGAACCCACCGCTGCCCCCCTTCCACCAACCCACCCCTCCCCACCATCCCCCAACCACTCACCTCTTGGCCTAGTTAGTGCTGTCATGTTTGCTTGTCTTTCTGATATCTTTCCCACCTTGCTCGAAGTTGCATTACACTACCAGAAACACTGGTAGTCTTAATATATGTACTAGGTTGTACAATTTTTTATGTTCAGAATAAGGAACTACTGAAATTTGTTGTAAAATGCACAATTTCTGGCATCTCAAACTGTGTCTATGGTAATGGCTGATTCAAGCTTGATACCCAATCCATATGTTGTTAAGAAAATGTTTGGAGTCAGTATTCAAAATGCAATACTAATGTTAGAGACGGAATCTGAAAAGTTCTGTGTAATTTAAATTATGTAAATTACAGTGTAACAGTATTATACAAATGAAAAGTGAAATTGGTTTCTGTATTTGAGTAAAGTTGTATTTTAACCAAGAAATGTTTGTTTCATATGTGTTAATTGACAAACACATAATGTGTACTACTGTAGGAAGATAGCCATTCAAGAGCCATCTGTGAAATTAAAGAGATGCATGCATGTGAAGTAGAAAAATTGAAAATGGCATTTGACAGAAGACTGCATGATGAAGTTGAGCAAGTTAAGCATGAAATTATAAAAGCCCTTGAAGAACAAATACAGGTATAAGCAATATAATTTTTTTTATCTTCACTGGTTATGGTTTCTGTTTAATGAAAACTGCATGTTTAGTTTCACTAATGATTACGCCATTATACCATATATTGTCCAAAGTACTTAGCAAGAAAAGAAATTCCTTTCCTTTGTCATATTAACATGCTCTACTGTCATTTTATGGGTAGCTCTGTCGTCTGTGGCTATTTCTCAATATACTTCAAACTGCTCTTGAGCTAACAGCCAACATTTTTGAACTGAGTAGTGCATGGTGATAGTTTTCCTGGAAATATAAGTGTTGTACATTTTGCAGGAAAAAACGGTAGTGTATGTGTGAAATGATTTGCAGAAAGAAAGGTTAACTTGGTACTGTAAGTTGTATTTAATATAAGTCATTATTCTGAACGTAGATTGTTAAGTATTAGCCATGTTTTATTTTATGCAAGATAACAGCTTACAGGCGAAATACCCTCAGACTTCAAGAAGAATATAATAATTCCAATCCCAAAGAAAGCAGGTGTTGACAGATGTGAAAATTACCGAACTATCAGCTTAATAAGTCACAGCTGCAAAATACTAACACGAATTCTTTACAGACGAATGGAAAAACTAGTAGAAGCCAACCTCGGGGAAGATCAGTTCCGTAGAAACACTGGAACACGTGAGGCAATACTGACCTTACGACTTATCTTAGGAGAAAGATTAAGGAAAACCTACGTTTCTAGCATTTGTAGACTTAGAGAAAGCTTTTGACAATGTTGACTGGAATACTCTCTTTCAAATTCTAAAGGTGGCAGGGGTAAAATACAGGGAGCGAAAGGCTATTTACAATTTGTACAGAAACCAGATGGCAGTTATAAGAGTTGAGGGACATGAAAGGGAAGCAGTGGTTGGGAAGGGAGTAAGACAGGGTTGTAGCCTCTCCCCGATGTTGTTCAATCTGTATATTGAGCAAGCAGTAAAGGAAACAAAAGAAAAATTCGGAGTAGGTATTATAATTCATGGAGAAGAAATAAAAACTTTGAGGTTCGCTGATGACATTGTAATTCTGTCAGAGACAGCAAAGGACTTGGAAGAGCAGTTGAATGGAATGGACAGTGTCTTGAAAGGAGGATATAAGATGAACATCAACAAAAGCAAAACAAGGATAATGGAATGTAGTCTAATTAAGTCGGGTGATGCTGAGGGAATTGGATTAGGAAATGAGGCACTTAAAGTAGTAAAGGAGTTTTGCTATTTGGGGAGCAAAATAACTGATGATGGTCGAAGTAGAGAGGATATAAAATGTAGGCTGGCAATGGCAAGGAAAGCGTTTCTGAAGAAGAGAAATTTGTTAACATCCAGTATTGATTTAAGTGTCAGGAAGTCATTTCTGAAAGTATTCGTATGGAGTGTAGCCATGTATGGAAGTGAAACATGGACGATAAATAGTTTGGACAAGAAGAGAATAGAAGCTTTCGAAATGTGGTGCTACAGAAGAATGCTGAAGATTAGATGGGTAGATCACATAACTAATGAGGAAGTATTGAATAGGATTGGGGAGAAGAGAAGTTTGTGGCACAACTTGACCAGAAGAAGGGATCGGTTGGTAGGACATGTTCTGAGGCATCAAGGGATCACCAATTTAGTATTGGAGGGCAGCGTGGAGGGTAAAAATCGTAGGGGGAGACCAAGAGATGAATACACTAAGCAGATTCAGAAGGATGTAGGTTGCAGTAGGTACTGGGAGATGAAAAAGCTTGCGCAGGATAGAGAAGCATGGAGAGCTGCATCAAACCAGTCTCAGGACTGAAGACCACAACAACAACAACAGCTTACAAAGTGTTAACACAAAACTTATTATTGTCTACTATTGTTCATTCACTGATTTATATATTCATGCATAGTGTTACTTATGAGAATTATAAATTTACTTGTGAATGTGTCCTTCTAGTTTAGGTGCACCAGCCACATAGTCGCAAACACTTTTGTTGAGAGTAAATCAAGACTTTATAGGTTAGTATGGCATCAGATAAAATACCCAGTCTCATTTAAAAGCAGGGTATTGAACAGTCAGACATTGCACATCAAATGCTACTGAAATATCTTGACTTTAACCTCAACTTTGTATCATCTCATATCAATATTAGTGATCCCCATTCCTATTCCATGTTTGTATTAAATGAAGGGGAAAATGTCTGTCTTTATACCTCTGTGTACACCGTACTCTCTCTTATCGGAATCTTGTGATTCGTAAATAAGATATAGAACACATATGAAAGATATCAAAGTTTGCAAGCTTCCAAAGCCAATGGCTCCTTATTCTGGCTAAGGGTTGAAGCGGAAGGTAGAAAAAATGTGAAGGAAAAGGAGTGGTGATGTTTAGGAAAAGTGATAGAGTCAGAAAAGTCGCCCAGAAAGTCTCTACTTCTCACCCAGAAAATCTCTACTTCTCATCCCATCCAGTGGGTTTCCCCTCACCTGAGGTTCTGGGTGACTTCTCTGAGCTCTACCCCTTTTCCTTCACCCATCTTCCTTCCTCTTTATCCTTTCTGTCAGAAGAAGGAGCCACTGACTCGGAGAGCTTGCAGACTTTAATATCTTTTATGTGTGTTTTCTCTTTCCACCACTCAGTGAATAGAGTTTTTACCCATCAAATTGAATTATATTTTAAAAACTGATTAAAAACTGATTATTTTTGTTGATTTACATGAAATATATGATGACAACAGTAGAGTGGTCACCCAGTCATCCTCAAATACAGGTTCTCTGAATTTACACAACATTGTTTTGTGAGAACTAATCATCTCTCTTCCATCCCATTTAAGTTCCCTGAGAGATTCTTTTATATTTTCTTAAGGGCCATGCCAACCTCCTTTGCCCGTAGCAATGTACCTCTGAATTTATTCAGCATTGTCATGTCTGCTTCATAAGGACTGAGATGGTGTAACAATACTCTAGAATGGTCACTAGTTCTTGTATGAAATTTCCATTGCAATCCCTATAATCTTGTAACTAGATACAACTTTTTTTCTTCTCTCTCTCTCTCTCTCTCTCTCTCTCTCTCTCTGTTTTAGATGTTATCTTACATATATCCACACTGAAAGAGAGATGCAGATCATTACACCAAGCAGAATTGTTGTCCAGGTCTTCTGCATTTCCTTAGATGACGTCATTTTCTGTTTTTATTGTTCTGTTCCAGTTTTGGTCTGTGTGCCATTATCAAGCATCTACAGACATATAGTACAGTGCCTCAGGAAAATGCAATAGGAGGCACAACTAGAGGATGAAAAGTATTGAAACCGACACGCTCTGGGAGGTTGTAGGGGACATCAAAACAAATATTTTTCCCTAGTGCCATTTTTTCCTATGAGGATTATTTAAACCGGTGGAGGCCGTATTACACTCTTCAGTACCGAGCGAGGTGGCGCAGTGGTTAGACACTGGACTCGCATTCGGGAGGACGACGGTTCAATCCCGCGTCCGGCTATCCTGATTTAGGTTTTCCGTGATTTCACTAAATCATTCCAGGCAAATGCCACGATGGTTCCTCTGAAAGGGCACGGCCGACTTCCTTCCCTAATCCGATGAGACCGATGACCACGCTGTCTGGTCTCCTTCCCCAAACAACCAACCAACACTCTTCAGTTGTTAGAGGCCGTATTATGATCTTCAGTTGTTAGATGGCGTATTACGCTCTTCAGTTGTAGGCAACTGCTGTCCGCCAGTGCAGTAGTGCATTGTCTGTGTTTACTAATGGAGCAATACACCTGGAGTGAGTGCATTGATATGGTTAGAGCGCACTGCGTAGCGCACCTCAACGGACGAGCTGCACATTGGGTTTATCAACAACAATATCCTAATCACCGTATCCCGCATAATACGACCTTTGCTGCTGTGTACCAACGTCTGCGTGAGACCGGGTCATTTAGCAGATTACCTGGACAGGGACGTCGTCGCACGGTAAGACGGCTGCAAGTTGAAGAAGCTGTTTTGCAGCATGTGGAGTGGGATCCTTCAGTCAGCACTCGTGCAATTGCGCGTAACATGGGGACGAATCGGACAAATGTAAGAACAGTCCTTCGAGAGCAATTGTTAGGACTATTCCACTTACAGCATGTCCACAACCTGGAACCAGTTGATTATCCACCCAGAGCACAGTTTTCGCAGTGGTACCTGGAACTGTGTGAAATGCATCCTACATTTCCATCCTCTGTGTTGTTTACCGATGAAGCAACGTTCGGGGGTAATGGAGTCTTCAACATGCACAATTCGCATGTTTGGAGTGAGGATAACCCACATGCCACAGTTACTACCACTCATCAAGTGCGGTTCTTCATTAATGTGTGGGTCGGTGTTGTTGGGAACTGTTTAATTGGGCTGTATCTGCTACCTAGTTGTTGTCTCCTGGTCATAAAAAAATGGAAAAATGTTTGTTGGTTTAATTAATTTGCCGCCAGTGAAATCTTCCTCTACCAGTTTAAATACTCCTCATAGGAAAAAATGATTCTAGGGAAAAATATTTGTTTTAATGTCCCCTACAACCTCCCAGAGTTTGTCGGTTTAAATACTTTTCACCCTGTATATATACAACAAAATTTGCATTTTGATAACATTCACACACTTCCAAATTTTGATGTGTTATTATGGAATACAAGCAGGTTAAAAATAACAAAGTCCTTGAAGGGCTGTGTTCTTCTTCATAGTCTGTAAATAAATCATAGGTACATGCATCAGTTATAGTGCCACGGACTGAAACTGCATTTGAGCAGAGAGGCTCATTGCAGTGAGAATACTTACAATAGAGTCAACAGCTTTTGTCTCTGACAAGTAATGTTATGCATAAACTTGTGTCACTCACATGCAGCTTGAAATACAACCATCAAGTTTATAGAATCAGATGTGGTGAATGTGAGACTTTCTATCTGATGGAAACTGGTATGTGGTTCTGCACCAGATCCACTGAGCACACAAACACAAGCAAGAATTATATGCCCTTATTTAGTGTACATTTGCCTAATTACAGTCGTAACACCAGCAGCATTGAGGAATCTTTCAAGGCACTAATAGGGTTGAGAAGAGTAGACCAATGGAGAAAATAGAGATTTGTAGTGCCTTCAAAGAGCAACCAAAAGGTATACTCAGTGCACAAACAGATCTCAGAAATAAGAGATTTTTAAGATGGTTTTAGACCTCTGCATTTTAGGTAGACACTTTTAGGTGTGTAAATGACTGTCGTCTAGTAACTTTTATGGTCCATACATGATAACCATTTTGTTTTTGGTAACATATAAGCATTATGTTGTAATATGCATTTTTGGTATTTCAAGGTCATTCACGTTTATTCCATACCTACCTCCCACCCCCTTCCTTTGGCCCCGTCCCCCCTCCCACCCCCTACCTTTGGCCCTGTCCTCCCTCCCTCCCTCTCCACCTACCCCTCTCCCTTTCTCTATTCCTCTCCCTCTCCCTCTCTGACCAGTACAGTTTTAGTCCTGTCAATGACACCACTAAGTTGGAGAATCATGATCAATAATATGTTGTTGGCTAATTATTCTTTGGTGTACATATGTCCACCATTATCATCTATGTCATTCATTGACTGACTTTGTACAGGCTGAGTTGTTTTTCAACTTGCAGGTGTAACACAAGCTATGCATCAGTTATTTGTGTCATTTATAACAATTGTTGACTATATTGTAAGTCTTCTCACTTCTGGAGCCTCTCTGCTCATGTGCAGTTTGAATCCATGGCTCAGTGTTTGATATACACTCCTGGAAATGGAAAAAAGAACACATTGACACCGGTGTGTCAGACCCACCATACTTGCTCCGGACACTGCGAGAGGGCTGTACAAGCAATGATCACACGCACGGCACAGCGGACACACCAGGAACCGCGGTGTTGGCCGTCGAATGGCGCTAGCTGCGCAGCATTTGTGCACCGCCGCCGTCAGTGTCAGCCAGTTTGCCGTGGCATACGGAGCTCCATCGCAGTCTTTAACACTGGTAGCATGCCGCGACAGCGTGGACGTGAACCGTATGTGCAGTTGACGGACTTTGAGCGAGGGCGTATAGTGGGCATGCGGGAGGCCGGGTGGACGTACCGCCGAATTGCTCAACACGTGGGGCGTGAGGTCTCCACAGTACATCGATGTTGTCGCCAGTGGTCGGCGGAAGGTGCACGTGCCCGTCGACCTGGGACCGGACCGCAGCGACGCACGGATGCACGCCAAGACCGTAGGATCCTACGCAGTGCCGTAGGGGACCGCACCGCCACTTCCCAGCAAATTAGGGACACTGTTGCTCCTGGGGTATCGGCGAGGACCATTCGCAACCGTCTCCATGAAGCTGGGCTACGGTCCCGCACACCGTTAGGCCGTCTTCCGCTCACGCCCCAACATCGTGCAGCCCGCCTCCAGTGGTGTCGCGACAGGCGTGAATGGAGGGACGAATGGAGACGTGTCGTCTTCAGCGATGAGAGTCGCTTCTGCCTTGGTGCCAATGATGGTCGTATGCGTGTTTGGCGGCGTGCAGGTGAGCGCCACAATCAGGACTGCATACGACCGAGGCACACAGGGCCAACACCCGGCATCATGGTGTGGGGAGCGATCTCCTACACTGGCCGTACACCACTGGTGATCGTCGAGGGGACACTGAATAGTGCACGGTGCATCCAAACCGTCATCGAACCCATCGTTCTACCATTCCTAGACCGGCAAGCGAACTTGCTGTTCCAACAGGACAATGCACGTCCGCGTGTATCCCGTGCCACCCAACGTGCTCTAGAAGGTGTAAGCCAACTACCCTGGCCAGTAAGATCTCCGGATCTGTCCCACATTGAGCATGTTTGGGACTGGATGAAACGTCGTCTCACGCGGTCTGCACGTCCAGCACGAACGCTGGTCCAACTGAGGCGCCAGGTGGAAATGGCATGGCAAGCCGTTCCACAGGACTACATCCAGCATCTCTACGATCGTCTCCATGGGAGAATAGCAGCCTGCATTGCTGCGAAAGGTGGATATACACTGTACTAGTGCCGACATTGTGCATGCTCTGTTGCCTGTGTCTATGTGCCTGTGGTTCTGTCAGTGTGATCATGTGATGTATCTGACCCCAGGAATGTGTCAATAAAGTTTCCCCTTCCTGGGACAATGAATTCACGGTGTTCTTATTTCAATTTCCAGGAGTGTATGTACCTATGGTGTGTTTACCAACCCCATCAAGTGGACATAGACCTATAAAGACACTTATTTTCTAAACCTGTTTCCATACCGTAACATGGTATCAAATTTTTTAAGTATGTAGATGTTAAAGGACGTCAAATTTTGTTTTTACATATTGTTATTCTCATATTACGTTCTCCTGGCATGCTTTATGATTTTTTTTAGCCACATGACAAATTAAATATAGACAGAAATTGCAATAGAACATTAAATACAGCTACAGTCCAAAGTGGAAAATGTTTGTTTTAAAGAACCTAGGCTGTGGAGTTACATTACAAGAATCTACTTTCGTGTTTCCTTACAATTGACCAATGAACATATATTCCTGTAGTCAGGGACATTATCAGAGAATAATCTGGTATTATTGTTGCTACTATCTGATAAATCATTTATGTGTATTGAGAAAATTAGAATTGCTGTAATTCCTCCTTGAAACACATTCCATGCCACGTTCATGTATGTTGAAATCTGGACATGCAGTATAGTGCTCTGGGTTGCTTCAGTAAAATATTCATTGTGCTAATCATCTGTCTGCTAAGACACTCCATTTAATCATATCTTGGTTCATAGCCAAAAAGATGTACAATAGTGTTGATCACCTTTCCAAATCTGTGCATCCTGTCTTTTACCCTTTTGTAAATAGGAATAACCTGTGCTCTTCCCAAGTCACATGAGACTGTTCACTACACAAAAGATTCTTGATAAAGTAAATAAGCTAGGAAGGTAGTTAATTCCAACTGAAATCTTCTCCCATTTATTGAAAGGGATCACATGTCACACTCACCTACAGACAAGACATCAAAACAGGCACACACCACTGTCTGTCATACTCAACTGTTTGTGTCATAATTCTAGGTCATAATTTGAGTTCTTGTATAATGATTTAATTTGAGAAACGTCATTATTAACCTAAAAAACTGCTGGAAACTTTTATTCATTATTTTCAGTACTGTTTTTGGTCAAAGCATCATATTTAGGCGACCTACACATATTCAGAAACATGTAGGGAGTTATCTGAAAAGCTTTGATCTCAACAGTACTCTCAAAAGTTATCGTTACAGCAAACACTTAAAACAGACACTTCTTTTCACTCAAAAATCATAAGACACACAGTATTGCAAACATAAAACTGTACCATGTCTGTTATTTGTGCAGGCCAACTGAAGATGTCCCTCTCACAGTATAGCAGAGATGCTACGTCGCATATAGGCACAACAAAAAAACTGTCACAAATAGACCACACACACACACACACACACACACACACACACACACACACACACACACACAGCTGCAGTCTCAGGCAACTGTAGTCACACTACAGCTACAGTTGCCTGACACTGCAGTTGAATGAGTTGCATTTGTGTGTGTGTGTGTGTGTGTGTGTGTGTGTGTGTGTGTGTGTGACACTTTTTGTTGTGCCTATCTGCGACTCAGCATCTCCTCTATATTGTGAGTGGCAACTTTCCTTTTCATGGTGGTGGTGGTGGTGGTGGTGAGGTCCCATACTCCGAGGAGCGTAGGGGACGATGCGGGGAGACCCACACCGCTGTACTAGGCAAGGTCCTAGTGGAGGTGGTTTGCCATTGCCTTCCTCCAACCATAGTGGGGATGAATGATGATGATAAAGACGACACAACACCCAGTCATCTCGAGGCCGGAAAAATCCCTGACCCCGCCGGGAATCGAACCCGGGACCCCGAGCGCGGGAAGCGAGAACGGTACCACAAGACCACGAGCTGCAGACTTCCTTTTCATGATAGTGTTATATTCCATCTCGGATTTTCCATTGTTTGAAGATGTCCCTTGGATTGAGACTAGTGTAAACAATGAACAAGCTATCTTTGCAGCTGCTTTTTGGTGGTTAATATTGACGTTCTTAAAATATTTAAAAGTTGTGGAACACTGCTTCCAGTAAATATAATAACTTAAAAATATGCTGACCTAATTTGAGCAAAATGATTTTCCCCCTGTGGCAACCACGCAAATTTCAGAACCATCAATCAAGATAACACAGGAAGCGTTCTTCATAAATAATATAATATAAGCAGTGAATTGAGGTAAATAGAGAAGTTCAGTATCTATCAGCTTTTAATTCAGTACTGAAGCAATAACTACCAATGAACATATGTTTGTATTGGATATCGTTTTGGAATTTGAAACTGGATTGAAGCTTTCAACTCAGCAAACCATAGATCACCTTTGAGAAAACTGAAGTTGTGTAACATCAGAAATTCATCTGTGTCTCTTCTGGAACCAAGAAGGAATACTGGGAGATAATAAAGGAACAATGAGAAATTAGGAATGGAGTTTGAATATGTCCTCTAGATTGCTTAATGCTAAGGTGACAAGATCATAAATTTTCAGTCCACCAGTGAAACAGTAACACGTGGTGTAGTGTAGCACCCGTTACATAGTGTTTTCTCTTCCTCATGTGTATTAATGTCATGACAAAACTCCACAAAATAAGCTCTGAAGATGGCACCTTAACTGGTAACTGCAAGTTGCTTGAAGTGTACATGTATTAAAATAGTCAGTGGGGAAACCATTTTCTTTTTTAAGTGTTAAAAGGCTCTGGCTGTATGTTGTAACTGAACCAACAACTTCAATAACAATCTGTTGCTTTGATGTTGTTCATAAATTTTTACCTTGACTATTTTCTTATGCTCACGTTCTCATAGTTTCTTGATGTTGAACCTGCAATGGAATGCCACCAAATCTCACCATGTGACTTCATTTCCACTTGCAGAGGGTCACGGGCCGTAAGAGAGCTCTGTAATTTTCAGGGTATGAAATGATGTAACTGCCTTTTAAAGAACTCTTCTTTATTTTGTTGCTCTTATGAAACATTTACATAAATTGGCCAACAGGCCTCATATTAACTAGACCAACATCTTCGAAGTGATTCTCATAACAACGCATTCAGCTTCATTCATCTGTTCTGGACATTGGCATTGTAGGCAGTGCCTCTTTCTCTCTGTATTCCAAAACACTGCCTAGCTGCAGCTCCAAAGCAAAGCAACCCCTTCACAGCAGGTGGAAATGCTCAGCCATCACCACAGATTGGCGATGTGCTGTCCCAGTTCTTCTTTCAGCATCTCTGCACATATCTCATCACAAAGTTCACACAGTGCAGATGCTGTAGATGCTAACAACCTAAACAGCATGTTTACATGAACATCTGATTGCAAGAAAGAGGTGGAACAACTTCCCCCAAAATGAGCTATGAAGGTGGCACCTCGGTTGGTAACTGCAAGTTGCTTGGAACGCACACAACTGAAAATTGTCAGTGGGAAAACCAAATTATTTTTTATGTGGAAAAATCAGTAATGGCTTGTATCCCCCTTGGACGGCAGTTGAAGCAAAACATTAAGAACTGTACAAATTGAGACAATTGCAGCCATAAACTTATAGCAGAATATTGTTACAGAAAAGCGCAAGAAGTCTTACACATGTTGTAGGCTACAGAGAATATTGTTATGAAGTGTTTGTTTCACATAAGTACATCAGAATATTTTATTTTTGAGTCGATATAATGGAGCAAGTAAGTGATCACTATATCAGGACAAAATATAACTAATTTTATCAGAGATCAAAGTTAAAATTGATATTTTGCATCTCATATATCAATGGTTCATTTGGTTTTTACAAGCTCCCCAGTCTCACTAAAAACATTTAAGAGGATTGATTTCAGTACATTAGGAAAATGTTTTTGATAGACAAATAGTTATATTAATTCAAAGGAATTTAAGTGTGTTTGTATTCATTCAAAGGCTGTTAAGTGGGAAGTCTGTGGTCCTAAAAAAAATTATGATTGTACAAAATCGTTAAGGCTTTTGTGGCCACTTGTTGACATATTGTCTGTTGGCTTCTTTCTCGGGTTCTTTGGTCAACATTTGTTCAATGACATTTCTGAGCTTGCACTAACATGGGTGACTGGTATTGTCAAAGATTTGCCTTCCATTGCTGGTGGATGACTGGAGTCGAGCTCGTGGCCACAGATTATATGTACCTCATGCGCCGACATCAAAGGACTTTTCTTCCATGGTCCTCTCACTACCTGCAGTGGCCGTTGGCTGCAGCACAGGGATCCAGGATCTGCTCACCTTGAGGCTTTCCTCTTTCTTGTTGAATCTGTTGTCATGTTTGTGGATTTCTGCAGCTTCCCTGAACAAGGTGGGTGTGATAGCTCTTCTCTACAGCAAGAACTTCCATATCAGCGAACTGTACTATGTGGTCAGTCTTGCACAGTATATGCCTTGCCATGTCCAATTTCTCAATCTTCCCCAACCTGCAATGCCACTTATGTTCAGTGATCCTGGTGTTAATTGATCATCCATGCATTCCAATATAGACTTTCCCACATGTATATGGTATGCGATATATTCACGACATTGCAAGTGGGACCCTTTTCTCCTACGCAGATACGAGACACTCTTGTTTATTGGTTTATAAGTAGTCATGTTTGCACAATATATGACCGATAGGAAAGAATGGCAGAAAGGGCATACCTAACATTTCTTCTTCCAATGCCTCACTTTCTGAGTGTTTGAATCTGTGACACCTCACATGTAACTGGTAGAGTGAGTACTCTTTACTCCTCAGAATGCTTTCTAGGTGTTGCGTATCACATCAGAGGTGCTGTGGCTCACACATTCATGTTGTGTACATTACAAGAATATTAATCATGTGTCTTACCTGGCTTGGGTGGTGATTTGACAGCTTGTGCAGGTATCAGTCAATGTGTGTCAGTTTTTGATACATGCTGTGTCCCAGGTTTTCATCATCTCTCGTAACCAGCACATCTAGTAATGTTAGGTGTTGGTCCTTTTTTACATCCATGGTAAATTTTAGATTGGCATTCAGACTGTCCAGGCATCTCAGAAAGTCACTGAGGTGTTCATCATCATGGTTCCACACAACACAGGCATCATTGATGTAGCTGTACCACACCTTAGCTTTACAAGGTGCCAAGTCCAACACCTATGCTTCAGAATGTTCCATAAAGAATTTGGTCACCACTATACCAAGTGACTATCCATGTCAATGCCTTCCAGCTGTTCGTAGAAGCTTCCATTCCACATGAAATAGTTCCTGGTGAGACATGCAAGGAAAAGCTTGGTCATGTCTTTTGGGGAAAATGGAACTCATATACTTCAGAGAATCATTGAGTGGCACTTAGGTAAACAATTACATGATATTGTATGTGTTATGAATCAGTCTGGAGTGACATTTGCAAAAGCCATTAATTTGATGACTCTATGCAAAGAAATGTAATAAATATTTAACAGGCATAGTACATCATTTTAACCACAACAAAGTATCCTCAAGATATAGAGAAATAAATGATCTTGTGTGCATCCCAGAGATGTTACACAGAACCACTTATATTCACATTATATTCTGATAAATTGTCTGATAATATTAGTTGAAAGCTCAGGCTTTTGCTAGATGATTGCAGTCATCTACGAAGTGGCCTAACTGTTATTGTGAATGAAGCTAGTGAGTGTGTGTGTGTGTTGGGGGGGGGGGGGGAGGAAGCATGCTCTCGCAAGGGGGGAGGGGAGGGGAGGGAAGGGGGGGGAAGCGCATTTGACTGATTCTTTAATGGAGCAGTAACTTTTTTCAATGTTGCTGCTTTCCTACTGAGAGACACAATGTCTTAATTAACAGCACATTTAAAAAGTAATCTAAGAGCAGCCCTCACAGTTTGAGTAGTGTACCATGGGAGTGTGCATTTGGTTGTCTGTGAGTGAGTGAATGTACTTGTGCTAGAAATAGAGCTGTTGTTCAAAAGCTAGTGTCAGTGCTATTTTCTGTTAAGTGTTTCTGCATTCCACACATCAATCTTCTGTAGGTGAGTGATTGCCTTTCCCTTATTTTATGTATTAGCTATAATTAGTTATTTATATAGGTGTCAGAAGTCTTCCCATCAAGTATGGGCTTCACTGAGCACTTGGTCAAAATCTTTGGCCCTATTGCCTGCTTGTGTTGTTTGTGATGTGGGTGTGATTACTACTCCATAATACTCTATATACTAAACTCTTCAAACTTTGCATTTCACGATTAAGTTGACAGGTGCATATTGACAAAACTTATACCAGATGGTGCAACACCATCTTTTTAAATTCTGATTATTCTTTGTTGAGAACTCAGGCCAACTCCTGTAGTTTGAATGACTCAATTACTTTTTAGTTTCTGTCCACAGAAAGTGTGGATGACACTTGTCGTGAAACCTATCTTTGTGCATCTGTCTGGCTTTCCAAGCTAACACATCTTCCTGCATCATACAATAAATGCGCGTTTGAATTTTCTTCTAAGAACTAATGCTGCATTTGTAACAGCCACATGTGAACTGTAAACAGTAGTAAACACCAAGGGCACATGACAAATGATTATGTACAAAGTAGCAGCACCAGTGTGTATGTAGCAGACAGTTGTTTCTCCTTAAAGGCTTAGGAATCTTGTGGATGGTTGTTACTAAGGCATATCTGAAAGTCAGCTGGAATGGTTTCAGAGCTTGGTGACAGCTTTGTGTGTCTGCACTCAGAGTAGATTCCCATTCCTTTAATATTTCTACTGGCTTCAGTTTGGGCTAGTAGTGTTATATTTTTAAGATGACTGGTTACTGTGTCAATTTCTTGTAAACTAAGTACATCAGTATGGGCCACTGGTCAAATTTCTCTAGTATTTTCTTGTATATTACCACTTGCTTTATTTACTGTGGCCATGTTTCCTTTTCTCTCTGATATCTTTTCCTATGTCTTATATTTCACAGAATATTAATATTTCTGTAGAAGAGTATCATGTAGCTTTCTTCCAGCCGTGTCATCATTATCATATTCCAGTCATTTACTGAGCAGTAATATTTCTTATAAATCCCGTTGGCAACACCCTCCTGCTTAGTCATACCTGTTCACAACACTTCACACCATCAAAACTTTTTAACATACCCTTTACTCAGACTTTGGCAAACCTGTGAAAAATGTACCAAGCAGTGAATAGAATTTTGTGTTTGATATTCTTTTGAAGCAGAGATGAAGTATAACACTAATTACAGTTGCATCTTGATTATATGCAAGTTGTAAACACAAGAGTCATAAATCCCTATTTACACCAGATATGAGTTCATCTCGACAATGTACAAATCATATTAGATCTCAAAACCAGTCCCGTGTCTGCTTGTATGTGTGGCTCAGCAGCACACTCTCCTGAAATAGATGTAGCCACCTCATCGCTTCCATGAACTGGATTTATTCAGCACACATAATTTCACCAACTGCAGTAATATGGATATTGAATCTTTTAAGATCATGTAGCATTAATTTTTATGGTCTGCTGTCAATGTTTGTATCCTTTGGTGTTCATATGTTCAAGTTGCAAAGTTAATTTTCATTTTCTTTCTATCACTTGTATAGTAATATTTGAATATGACTAGCCATCCCTGTTAACAGGTAGCAAGACAACCATGTATTGTTCTCACGCAAAATGAGTCTAGTTTTCATGCAGCAGATGGCTTGCACGTCAAGAAAAAGATGGCCCGACCTATATTCGAGTATGGTCTTATGGAGCTTTCTCTAACCATTTCATTGAACAGATTAGGTCAGCGTCTTACCCATGACAGAAACATGCTAAACTTGTTGGCAACAACTGTAATGCAATGTAACAAACTAAGCTAACCCCTTTAAGACGAACACACAGACAAAGGCATCTGTGACCCTGACACAGTAGTAGCAATTATTAGCACCAAGGTACAAAGGTCTACTAAACAAAGCACAAAAATTGATAAATGACATTTTTTATTATATAAACACAAGGCTGCTAGCTATTTATATTTAGAAAATATACAGAGAAAGCAGCCTTGTCTTTACATACAGAGACAGAAAAAAAAATCCCACTGCCAAGAAGGAGTTGTGTGAGATAAATAAAAGTTGGTAGGCGGGTTTCTACATCCGAATTATGGTATCTATTTATATTTCATGCCAGTTGCATAAGAGTGGCACTGATGGTGCCACTGTGAGGATGCAAATTAAGTTTTCTTTAAATAAACCCTGTTGCAGTCGCGAGCATTAGTTACCTTTGAGACTGGACATAGCAAGTTGATGTTAGTCAAGAATGCCTTTAACACATCAAAGATACCATTATCAACAGCTCACTGAGTTTGAATGAGATCATGTAATGCTACGAGAAGCTGGATGTTCCTTCCACTATAGTGCAGAAAGACTTGGCTGGAATGTAGCCACTGTTCATGATTAGTGGCAGCGGTGGTCATTTAAAGGTATGGTTGCAAGAAGACTGGGCTCCATATGGCCATGTGCCACTACCAAGATGGAAGATTGCTAAAAATATGTGTGTCAAGGCAGACAGCCACATATACAAATAAATGTGAAACTGAGTAATTAAAGAACTCGCTGATGATGTCAGGCTGTGGTGTATAGCACACCATATTGCGTCTGTAGCAGCAATTCAAGCACCAGTTGGCAATACAGTGACACAATGAACTGTGACAAATCGGTTCTTCAAGGAGGGCTCCAAGCCAGGCGCCCTGTAGTGTGTGCAATCCACTGACCTTGCGACTTCAGTGGTGTCAAGCTCATTGGAGGGCGGAGTGGAGGTTTGTTGTGTTTTCCTATGAAAGCCGGTTCTGCCTTGGTGCCAGTGATGGCCATGTGTTGGTTAGGAGGAGGCTAGGTGAGCATCTGCAACCAACCTATCTGCAGCCTAGACAAACTGGACTTCTGGTCTGGGTGCAATTTTGTATGACAGCAGAAGCACTCTTGTCGTTGTCCTATGCAAATTTATATGTCAGCCTGGTGATTTGCCCTGTTTTGTTGCCATTCATGAACAGCATTCCAGCGAGTGTTTTCCAACAGAATAATGCTCACCAACATGCTGCTGTTGTAGTCCAACATGCTCTACAGAGTGTCGACTTGTTGCCTTGGCATGCACAGTCACCAGATCTGTATGCAGTGAAGTTTACTGGGATGTCATTGGGTCATCTATAACCAGCATTTACCTTTCCTGTATTGACTGACCAAGGGCAACAGACCTGGAACTCCATTGCACAAATTGTCATCTGGCACATGTATGACACAATGCACGCACTTTTACATGCTTGCATTCAACATTCTGGCAGTTACACCAGTTGTTAATATACAGTGATTTCACATTTGCAATAGCTTTTCTCATGCTTACTTTCACCTGTGATCCTGCATCATTAGTCACTTAAATATGTTACCTATACAAATGTATTCCCAGAATTTCATTAATCTACACGAGTTATGTTTTGGTGTTGGGACTCGATTTTCCATCAGTATACAAATAAAAAATCATTTATCAAGTATATGAGGGGTGCAAGACACCTAGACTACAAAATATGCAGAAAAGCCTACACTTCAGTAAAGTGGATAATTAAGAGGTTATCTCATTTTTCAGACAGTAGTTAGAATCACTTGTTTCACCCA
Source organism: Schistocerca americana (assembly GCF_021461395.2). NCBI lineage: Eukaryota > Metazoa > Arthropoda > Insecta > Orthoptera > Acrididae > Schistocerca > Schistocerca americana. The sequence goes on along the minus strand of NC_060120.1, from coordinate 713,307,067 downwards.
TTGAATTGTGACTCAAGTTCAAGCACACAGAATACCAGATTCTAGAAAAATATGTACCTATCAGAAAAATTGAAGATGACAGAGACTCTCGCTTTATATACAGACAGTATCAGGAAGATCAAGCAGTCTATGTGTATACTGCTGGTTCATAGTGTCCAGTGAGCACAACATTTCAGCATTCAGGGAGGTTGCCAACATCGGGCCAGCTGCTGATGCCTGTTTGGACACAATCCTAGTTTATGAGGTTGCCCCTCTAATGATATTGTCCCAGTATTTGTAAGTTTGTGCCAAAACCCCATTTCATTCCTATTCCCTCACATGAGTCTAAGACAAACAATACTCTGTGACTGCTGACTTGTTAGGATACATTGGTTGAGTTGGCCACTGGTGTTCTCGGCTATGATCTTAGACGGTGCGCACCATTTGTCCAATACATGTCTTGCCACGGCATCAGGTATATACCAGATTTCTGCAGACTGAAGTTAACTTTGATGCTGCCCAATAATTCCCATGTTTTATTAGATGGGCAAAAGGCAGTTCTTACTTGGTGTTTTTTCAGTATGCTTCTGATATTTCCGGGTAGCCCATTGGTGTATGATAGAAGGGCATGGCTGCCTCTTTCTGCTTAAGAGTTTATCTCATTTTTCAGACAGTAGTTTCTGGATCATCTCCAGAGTTTAGAGTAGTGGGGGTGCACAGAGTGTGCTTAATCTGTCATTCTGGGTAAACATTTTGCTGGAACACAATTCTGAGATGTTCCAGTTTGCAGGGAGGACACTCGGCATCAGAGATGGTGTGCACCCTGTTTACTATGTTTTAATACCCCATTCTTTTGTGCAGGGTGGTGGCAAACGTCTGCATGAAGATGTAGGCAGTATGCATTTTCTTTTGGAACACGCTGTGGCCCAGGATGCCTTCAGTTCTTCTTTTGGAATGGTTGTCTTTCTTCTGCCTCAGTCTCCACAGTGAATTTGATGTTAAGATGAATGGAGTTTAGATGAGTGAGGAAGTCATGGAGTTTGTCCCATCAGTGGGGCTGGATGAATGTGTCATCCATGTAGCAGAAAAAGAAAGTGGATTTCCATTTGGATGACTCCAGGGCTGCTTCTTCGAAGCAAATTTGCAACCACAGGTGAGAGTGGGCTGCCCATTGTGACTCCCTGTGTTTTTTCATGGTATTCTCCATTCAATAGAAAATACGTGGAGGTCATAACATTCCTGAAAAGATTGGAGGTTTTCCCTTCAAACTTGCGACCAGAGAGTTCAGCTGACTGTCGTAGAGGCACCCTGGTGAAAAATGAAACACCATCACAGCTCATTGGCATATGTGACGCATTCAGCCTAAAATTTGAGGTTTTTCAGGTATTTTGCCATAAAATATGTAGGAACCTTGATGTTGCTGACAATGGGGCATAACAAGATCCCATCTTTGTAGACCTTAGGGAGACCAAAAAGTCTTGGTGGTACAGGTCCTTGGGGTAACAATTTCTTGAGAAGCCTTCTTTGGTAAGCTGAGCTCCTGAGATGTGCTCTGGTCTTGTTTTCCACCTTCTTGTAGGAGTTGTCACCTTCTGCTGCATCTTATCAGTGTGCCTTTTTGAGCAGGTAATACAACAATCTGTGGGCACTCTCAGATCCTGAATGGTCACCGATTCAGCTGGTAATATTTGATTCAGTAGACATAGTTATCATCAGAGACCTACAATTTAAGGATATACTCCTTAAGCTGCTTAAGTCAGCAGTCACACTGCAGCCTGCTAAACTATGCAGACAATTCCCATGACTAGTGTTAACGTAGGGTTAGAAATAAAGTTAAGTCCCCTCTTACAAAATTGAAATTGTTTTGCCTGTCAGCTGCATGTCAGTCAGATTGAGACAGTCCTGTGGGGGCCCTCAAGGCATGGTTTTCAGCAAGATGTAAAAAATGTTATATTTGATGTCCTGTAGCCTTCCTATATGCGGAATTGACTGCCACCAAATAACATCATCAATTCAGTCCTGCCTCCAGGGAGTAAAAGTTGGCCAGTTGTAAACGTACTTTAAATAATTCTGAACTTTGCTTATGTGATTCATCATGTCGATTCAGTGGGAAGCGGGAGAATCAAGAATCAGGCAAGTTTTGCCCTGATACATGACAGGATATATGTGAAGTTTGTTTAGGCTCCACTGCACAGAATTATCACTGGAAACCCCTTACATGTCCTCCATACAATCCCAATCTCTTGCAGTTTCCATATTTTTGGAGCCCTGAAGAAAGACATTTGTGGCCCATCAATTTGCTTTGGACAAAAAGGTGCACACCTGGGTACAGTCATGGGTCCATAGGCAGTTGCAAACCTTCTTCCATGAAGGCATTGACCTTCTTTTCTCTCAGTGGGATGAATGTACTAACAGTCAATCACTTTTAGTATCAATCACTTTTAGTACAAGGAACAGTTCATGTACTTCTCTCTTCATCTGGCTCATTTTCATTTGAGTGCCTCTTATATTTGTATACAAGACACTAGCCAAAGTAGAAAGTAACAAACCAAAACTGAAATGTTAAGTCCTGTCCTCAAATGTTCCTTCACAAAGAAGAACCAAGGAATGTTGCTGTCATTTGGTAGCTGTACTGGTGACAGTATTGAATGACAAAGCATCTAGACAACATCATCATCTAAAAACAGTGTAACTCAGTATGAAATTTACAAATGCATTAGCTCTGCTCCTGACCATAATTTGAGATAAGAGATATATTATTGTAATAATGTGGAGAAACCACAGATTATGTCCATCTACAACAAGAAGAAGGAGAACTCTCCTACAGATCTTACTGTGTGACTCAAATTTAGTTATTGGTAGACTACAGAGTTCAAACAGTATGAGCTCAGTCAAAGACAGAATGGATTTCAATTTCGTCAATCATTCAAAACTCCGCTTCCAGTCTCTGTCGTTAACCACAGAGATGTGGACAGAGGAAACTAGATTGATTTGGCTCTTCTAAACTTTCAAAAAGCTTTTCCTGCAGTACCACATGACAGCTTACAAAGAAAATATGTTTCTGCAGGATGTATAAAACAGATTTGCATTTGGATTGGAAATTTCCTACCAGACAGGTTGCTGGGTGGAAAGTCATCTATGGACACTAAAGTAATGTCTGATGTGCTCCTGGAGCGTGTAATAGAACAGTAGCATTTCATTTGATACACTAATAACTGAATGGTTAATTTTAGTTGCAGTCTCAGGCTTTTTATAGATGTTCCAGTAATTATGAGGAAATTCTATCAGGTAAAAATTGAAGTTATATTTAGTTAGATTTCACCAAATAATCAGCTGTTGTGAAGACCGATAACTTGCTCTAAAGAAAATAAGTGATATGAATGTTCCAGATTTGTTTGACTGGCTCTTCCCATGCTTCATCCATGAATTGAACTGAAGCCAGATTGTCATGGCCCAACGCTTGGGAACAAGCATTGTGAAAATGGTGAAACCAGTCAGCTTTTTGCATACTATAGTTGTGAGAGTCTGTGTAAAGTGGTTGAAGGATGATGAAACCATGAGTAAGCAACAAGGTGCTGGATGTTCTCGCCTCACAAAATGTGGTGATTGGAGGCTTGCCGGCTCTGTATAGCAGAACAGATGGTGATCTGCGGCAGATCTGATGACAGAAAATAGTGCTGGTGCAGGCAAGAGTGTTTTGGAACACATTGTTCAGTGCTCATTGTTGAATCAGATTTCACAGCAAATGATACCTACATGTTTCCACATTGGCCCAACATCATGATCAGTTATGGCTGTAGTTGGCATGGGCTTGTCAAGATTGGACTGTGCATCATTTGAAATATGTTGCCTGGTTGAACAAATCATGTTTCTTGTTACACAAAGTCAACAGTTGTGTACACATGTGCCACCTGCCAGGCTACAGCTACTGAAAACATGGACTGCACCACAGAGTCAGACCAGTAGGGGCAGTATCTTGCTATGGGCTATGTTCAACTGGGCAGCTGAGGACCTGTGGTGGTAATCAAAGGTGCCATGATAGTTGTAGACCATGTGAACAGTGTTGTGGGCCACATGCATCCCAGTGTTGTGGGCCACATGCATCCCTTCATGCTAGATGTCACCAACAGTGACTGCATCTTCGAACAAGATAACTGACACAAGGCCAGAATAATGCTACAGTGGTTTGAGGAGCGTGTTAGTGAACTTACATTGATATCTTGGCCACCAGATTCACTTGATCTGAACCTGATGGAGAACATCTGGGACACTTATCAGGCACCAGCTCTGTGCTCATAAACTACCAACCCAAAATTTGCAGGACCTGTGTGACCTGTGCATAGACATCTGATGCAACACATCTCCAGAAACCTACTGAGAACTTGTCAAATCCATGCTGTGTAGAAGTACTGCCGTATTGCTTTCCATAATGCACTGTTAAGCAGATAGTCATAATTTGTTGGCTCATCAGCGTATGTGGCTGCAGAATCCATTGAATGTGGTAAGCTATAATTGACCTCTAAACTGAGAACTCAGGCATTTATAGGGGACCTATAATTTATTTGCCATTTGATTTTTTATATATGTGTATATGATATTGTAGAGAAGATGAGCCTGAAATAACTCTATGGCCGACTTGGATCAAACACCAGCCCATTAGATTTGTCCACGTTTTAGTTGTTTATGCAGCCCAGTGAAAAAGTGCTTCGCTTTCCAAATTACAAATGCGTAAATTACCACCAAGCACAAATTAGTTTCTTGCAGATAATTAGAGACAACTTGCTGAAGAGATCAAGCACAATTTTCTGGAAACGAAAACAATTCATAAGTTCAGCTTTGGAATGTTTTTGGTAGAATACGGACACGCCTTTTTACAATGTTAGTTTATTAATTTTTGTCGCACCGTCGAGTAGTTCCATGGAATCTTTCCTAAAACTATGAATTCTGAGGGTTAATTGCACGCGACTATGTCATTGTTCGGAAGAAAATGCACCTTTAATCAGCTGTCTAATATGTAGGTTTTCAAACTTTTTCCCACGGTATTAGGCCTACCAGATCGCTATTAATGGCTTCTTCCTCATAATGTCAAACGTGTATGAGAGTGCTGAAAAATCTCTTTCATTCAGTTGCTGTCTTGCTCATGTAATGTTAATGTTATTTTTAACTTGGTTACGATTTCGGTATTTTCCTCTATACCACAGAAGTTTGTGTAGCGCTTGTGCTGTCCATTCCATGTGACGAGACCACAAAAATGACTCACGCGATAGTAAACAAGGTTTAGTTGGCCGCTTATTACCACTTAGCTTTGCCGCTGGAAGTCCATGGTGAGTAGACTCGGGAATCCTTAACCAAATTTTGTCCTTTAAGTACCAGTTATAGTTCTTGTGACATTATAATAATATATTTTCGGAAACGTACAAGTCATGTTTATTCGAATATGTCTTCAATAACGCGACCTTGGGAAATGTATTAATATCGATTTTTATTTTGACCTTTGCCTATTTGTATATTTGCTAGTGACAAACTGAATTTCCCGTGGACCTTGGAATTTTTTAAAGATGACTAAGTGAAACGCAGGTTTCATTAGTCTTCTGAATCATTGTCAACTCTTGATCTACGGCGCGCAGTTCCCATGCTCAAGAATTTGTTTAATACTATTATCGTACGTGTCTAAAAACCAACCTTAGGAATCCCGATGTAATAACAACATGTATAACATTATAAACGGAAAAAAATTTACCAGTACTTCATAGGTGGGCGAAATTTTTCGTCGCAGTGCCCTAAAAAGATTGCTCTCTTTGCAGCCTTGCAATAACCACCATTTTGACCAACGTTATGACGAAATCGCTCTTCGTACGAATTCGTAAAGAACTACAATTGGAAGCAGAAGGGTGCGACAAGACGAACCAAAATATATTAACTAAGAGGAAAAATATTTCTCGAAGCATTGCCATTACCCTTTCTACACACACCATACAACATACCAGTTCTTGTAATAAGACTCGACTATTGTAGCCAGGCAGAAGGTGTTAGAACACTGATAATGTTTGACTAGGTCCTGTTCGTACATCGTCATTTTAATAGAACATAGTGTAACGAGAATTCCAAAATATACCGAACCAGGGATGCCAGTATACAAAACTCAAAAATTCAACGTCACATCACAAATTTGAACACTCGACGTTTGTTCATCTGAATTAGTTGCTTCGTCACAGACCAACAAGCCCCTTTCATGAAATTAACATCAACTTTGTTCCAAACAAATTACAATTTTTAATGCGGTGTGCCAAATGCAGGTGAAACAATTACGTAAATATACAAGCATCTATGGCGTTCCAAGAGATAGTTGTTTATTTAAACGCTGAAGTACGAATTGCAGATTGCCACGCAAATCTCCGATTGTGTTTTTCATGTATGAAACTTAAATTTGCATACAAGATGTAACACAGATTTAGCATCTCACAAAACGGAACTTGAACGTTATTAGCCCATTCATTTCCGTAACTAGGTCTGATTTAAAAACAAAGTCAAATGGCAACTGGTTCCCTAACGTTTGCGAAAGTTAATATTGTACATCTATGAAGCATGGCCGAAATTATTCAGAACTGACAAGATGTGTATCAAAATGTACCAGCAATGAGTGACCCAGAGTGCAAGGAGGTGGTATACATGTAGGTACAACAGTAGTTTGCGTGTGACCAGAAATGCCATAGATATGCAGTGAGATGTGTCGGAAAAAAAGAAAGAAAAAGTGATCAGTCGTTACTGCACCCTATGTTGATAAATACAGCATGTGGTAATCGCTTTCGTGCTCCAAAGATCATTTGCCCACACTATTGACTCAATGCTGAAGCACTCCAATAGGTGTAGGCCTATGTACATCTACACCCGTACTCCGCAAGCCACCTGATGGTTTGTGGCGGAGGGTACCTTGAGTACCTCTATCGGTTCTCCTTTCTATTCCAGTCTCGTATTGTTCATGGAAAGAAGGATTGTCGATATGCCTCTGTGTGGGCTCTAATCTCTCTGATTTTAGCCTCATGGTCTCTTCACGAGATATACGTAGGAGGGAGCAATATACTGCTTGGCTCCTCGGTGAAGGTATGTTCTCAAAACTTCAAAAAAAGCCCGTACCGAGCTACTGAGCATCTCTCCTGCACAGTCTTCCACTGGAGTTTATCTGTCATCTCCGTAACGCTTTCGCGATTACTAAATGATTCTGTAACGAAGTGCGCTGCTCTCTGTTGGATCTTCTCTCTCTCTTCTATCAACCCTATCTGGTACGGGTCCCATACTGGTGAGCAGTATTCAAGCAGTGGGCAAACAAGTGTACTGTAACCTACTTCCTTTGTTTTCAGATTGCATTTCCTTAGGATTCTTCCAATGAATCTCAGTCTGGCATCTGCTTTACCGACGATCAACTTATATGATCATTCCATTTTAAATTGCTCCTAATGCCTACTCCCAGATAATTTATGGAATTAACTACTTCCAGTTGCTGACCTGCTATATTGTAGCCAAATGATAAGGGATCTTTCGTTCTATGTATTCACAGCACATTACACTTGTCTACATTGAGATTCGATTGCCATTCCCTGCACCATGTGTCAATTCACTGCAGATCCTCCTGCATTTCAGTACAATTTTCCATTGTTACAACCTCTCAATATACCACAGCATCATCCTCAAAAGCCTCAGTGAACTTCCAATGTTATCCACGAGGTCTCTGTTGATTGATGGCATGTATTGCTGGCTGAACAGGTGGATGCATTTAATTATATCAGATTCAGTTTTAGAGAAAATACACACACTTCAGATTACGTTCACCCTTATCACAATTGTGGAGTTTTTGGATGGGTTCTTCATCAGCCAGTCCTACAGTAATGGTTGCAAAGCATTTAACAGTTCCATGGTGACTGCAGCCCAGGAGCCACCATTGTAAAATTGCGTGAAGGACAAATGAAAGTGTAACAGTTTGGGACACCACTGAATACATGAAGCAGTTTTGTCTCTTGTGTACCGAGGACATACCAACCTGCAAGTGCCATACAAAGGATCTTTCAGCTTTTAAGTGCTGCTGTTTGGGGGTTTCCACATGTCATATTGCAGTAATACAATTCTCAGCTATATATGCTGAGGAATTGGTAAGCATTCTTCAAAGGAAAATAAGTACCACTGCCTCCCTGACCTGCAAGTTCACTTGAAATGTTTCTCATCAAGTATTGGCCAACACACATGATCATCATGGCTCCCTAGCAACCATAGTTGATCCTTTTCAACTCTCATACGGATGACATGCAAAGAGAGTCTGCAGTTGCATACCTAAACTGTCTTTGTTTCTTCGTCACATATGTTGAAAGGTGTTGATTGTAGTGTGTAAGGCTTTGCACCATATTGAATGATCAAAGCTCATATACATTTAACTGATTGTTTTTCATTTTTGGGCTATCATGTATCTAATGTGTGGTGTAAAGATCATTTCAGTTACAAGTATCCCTGTTGTTACATTTTTCACAAATATTGTAGTCAAACAATAAATGAATGTATTTTTGTTGCAGTGTAATGCTTTGTACTATCAATCAGTTTTCCTTTACATTAGGTGCTTCTCACATCAGATGATGATACCCCAAAGCCAAAAGAACTGGTACTGCTACAAGGGAAATTGAATATGTGCTATGAAAAAGAGGTACTGGAAATTAAAGAAAAGCATGCAAATGAAATTGCAGAGATAAAATCTGAGTATGAAAAAGTAATCGATGAGTTGAAAGCCAACAATTTAAAAAATACTCATGAACTTACTGCCACCAAGAAGGTAATTATTAAATTCCAGTTTTTATTTTAAAAAAAACTGGGCTAATTATTAATAGTAACTTTTTTTATTTTTCAAGTGCATTATTATATGGACTCACCGTAGTTTACTGGAAAGTTTTTTCATGTAATTAAGGTACATTTTATTTCAGGTCCAAGAAACAAGTAACATTTTGAAGAAAGATTGTGCTGATGCTTTCAGTCATGAAGTCTGTGCTGATTATCAAGCAGTAGTAAATGAAAGGTAAAATGTCATTTTACTGAAAGTATATAGTATATTAAAATTTATATAGAAGATAGTTTGCGAATGTACTCTCTTGCAACTGTCCCTCTTGCTGCCACTCCATGTGATGGACTGAGCATGGAGGCACAGTGGGGAGCACATGGGCTTACATTTGAGATGACAGTCGTTCAATTCCAGATTTATGTTTTCTGCAGTTTCCCAGCTCCCTTGAAACTCTTAGTTGGTTTCTTTGAAAAGGACATGGCATTTTTTTAATCACCTCCCAATTTGAGCTGGTAGACTGCCTGACCATCTTACTGTCGAGATTTTAAACCCTATTCTTCATCCTCCCTTCCAAGTAACATCTATTTTTTGCGTTTCTCCCCATTGTTTCTCGGGAAACCACACTATGATTCTGCCAGTAGTGGCTACTGTCTGAAGTGATTAGTAGTATCTATGATGTCATACCTCCCTCTCACTGTTTCGTATATGTATAGTTTGCCCAACAGTTTCTGACTTCTCTGGGTGTTTATCAGTCAGAAATTCTCTCTATATCATCTTCTGAAAGAAAAAATACTAAGGGTAATGAATTAAATAAGAGCTACGTAGAAAATGTATTTATTTAGTTTAGGTGATGGTCTCTGAAGAGTTTGAGTTGTGATAGCCAACTGGAATATTTGTAAGTTTATGGTGGATCTCATACTTTGGAGGTCATGATCTCTTTCTCAAAGCATGGAAATAAAGATAACAACTGATGATAGAGGTAACAAAGGGAAATGTAAGGGAAAGTAGTGCCAGGTGACATCCCTTTCCTCATGCCTGTCATAGAGGCCTGGGGAAAATAATACAAACTCACATATTTCATTTCCAGTCGGCATACATTTTCCTAAGAACAATGCATTTCGTATATTGGCCCACCAATTTTTGGAAGCTGTTGGAGGATATTTTTCCCCCAATATGTTCCAAAATGGTTTAATAATGCTTAAATAAAAATTATTGAGATCAAGAACAATGCCTATTCCACTGAATGAACATGCTAAAATGAAATGATTTTATCAACATTCATTGTTAAGACCCACTGAACTTGTTTATGACAGCTCTAACTTTTACACACTGATCATCATACAGGATGACAATTATTGAACTATATGAAATAAAATGTCATAACTTCTGAACAGCTTGCGTTAGGACGTTTAAACTGCACAATTGTCTGTGGGGCATAATGGGAATTAGTATGTGCATGCACGGTTTTGTTTAGCAATGAAACCCACTTTCATTTGGATGGGTTCGTCAATAAGCAAAATTGGCACATTTGGGGGGGACTGAGAATCCAGATTTCATGATTGAGAAGTTTCTTCACCCCCAATGGGTGACTGTGTGGTGTGTAATGTCCACTCACGGGTTAATTGTTGCAATATTCCTTGATGGCATTGTGACTACCAAATGGTACGTGAAGGTTTAGGAACATGATTTCATCTCCATTACTCAAAGTGTCCCTGATTTCAACAATATTTGGTTATACAAGAGAGAGCTCGGCCCCATCAAAACAGGAGAGTGTTTGATATCCTGGAGGAGTACTTTGTGGACCGCATTCTGTCTCTGGGGTACCCAGAGGCCACTGGCATGGGCCTCGGTTGGCCACCATATTCCCCATATCTGAACACATGCGACTCATTTTTGTGGGACGATGTTAAAGACAAGGTGTCCAGTGATAACCCCAAAACCATTGCTGAGCTGAAAACAGTCTTTCAGGAGGTGATCAACAGCATTGATGTTCTGACACTTCAGTGGGTCATGCAGAATTTTGCTATTCTTCTGCACCACATCATCACCAACGTGGGCAGGCATATCGAACATGTCATAACCTAAATCTGAATATCTGTAGTGACGTTTACATGTTGAACAAAGTCATTGTTGGCCGGAAGATAAATGGTACCACACATACAAGTTGATTACAATTTCAACTTTGAAAGACCAACATTGTTGTGCTACACGGTCACAAAATGTAACTCTTAGTGTGGTGTTAAGCCACCATGGTTGGGAATATAAGCATCCAGATGTCACGGCATGGAGTTGTATGGGTCTGGGATGTAATCCATCCCATTCTGCTTGCACCTGAATGCACAGTTCGCGCACATTTTTGGGTGGACGTGCTCCGTGGCACACCACAAATTTTAGATTGGGGAGCGATCACATAAAGTTACCAGTTGCGAGCCCTCTTCCACATATCGTTTGGCTGTTACAGATTCCATTAGGAGCACTAACAGTGAATGGGCGCCGTACGGTAATTATCCCCACACCATCACACCAGGCTGGCATGACATGTGACAGAAGACCTCAAGCTGCTCTTCATGGCGATCTCCACTGCAACTCTAGAGACAGAACTGTTGATCGTTGCCTCCAGGCAGAAGTGGGACATGGCACTAAAGTGACCCACATCCCGTCTGCAGGGCTCCACATCTGTCCTTGCCAACAGCAGGTGTTTCAGGTGGAATGTTATGGGGGTGTGAGTGGTAGGTGTCTTAATGCTGAGCATGTGGCAAGCCCTGGATCATACAACCACCTGTCGGTGGTACTAACACTTAAGAGATGTTGCATAGATGGCAGGACAGCCCGCTGAAAACCAGCTCTATTGATGGTGGATATATTCATGTATGGTGGACAATCCATTGGTTCTTTCTCCATGTGGTGCATGTCAAGTATCTAGATCCTGCATATCATGCATTTGAGCATTCCTGTATCCTTTGCCACCAACAGTGGGCATTGATGGCATCTGTACGACCAGTGTTGCACACAGTACAATGATACGACAACTCAGCCTGTCGGAGCTCCTCAGTGGGGACCCTCTCGAATCTGTCTAGCTGGGCAACCCACTGCCAGACATGTCTGGTCATAGTACAGATGCAGGTGATGCTCTAGGGTTGCTACCTGTTGTCATACTTGCTGTCATGGCTGTTAGGGATGCTACTGTATGTAGTGTGCGGCTTATCATGCGAAGCTAATGATTAGCATATCTGATGGTGTGCAACATACCCACCCAGTTTGAAACTGGTTGCATCCTTCTAGGTGCAGCTCTTTTGACGATGATCAGCATAGAACCTCCATTATTGTTGACAGTTGGAAGGATGCAATCAAAAGTCTTCACAGTCGCTCACTTTTAACAAAATCAACAAACAACAGTGTTGGTTGTTTTGATTAATTCAGTTCTCTTCAACAATAATTGGGCTCTTTAGCAATTTCTGTTCAGTACTATTATAATAGCACGTAACAATCATTGTTAATGCACTCCTTTCTCTGTAATTTACCATGAGTGTAGCTATTTTCCCATTAACTCTGTATGCTGTCCTGATACTAGATAAAGTATGTCTATCTATCCTTGCTAGATTTATGTCTGTTGTCAACTAGGAGGGCTCCAGCAGTTTGCCTTAATTGGATGAGCATAAGGTCTTAGATGAGAGTAAATCATCACAACACCAAAACAAGTACTGATTTACTTACAGTTTAGAACAGTTTGGTTTTATACTACCATTGTTAAGATGCTCTGTATTACTTAGTATGCTTGTTGGTGGAACCATAACCCCCCCCCCCCCCTCCCCCCCCCCCCCCCCCCCACACACACACACACGTACCTTTCTTACAGTGACAATGAGTTGCTCAATAAGTTATCCATTGGTAATTGCCCAGCACTCTTAAACTGATAACTGAAACTGTGTTTGGCTATTGTAATCCATCGCAAACCAATCATTCAGGTCTTTCCTCTACTTTTGAGGAATAAGTCATGTTGTGATATTTCTTCAGTTGTCTTTGTGTGACCTTGGCTATTTGACTATGCGAGTGTTAGAGTTTTTAATGAAGTAAAAGGAAACTATTCCTTTAACATGTCTAGTAAAATCACAAAAGTTCTTTGATTTGTTATTGTAAATTTGTAAACACTGCCAGATATGTAACTGCATGTTGAGTCTATTTCATATAACAGAAATATTGTGGCATACTATACAGAGTATCACTGATGTAGTAAATTCGCAGTGATGGTTAGTTAGTAGCACATAAAGAAATGACTATGTTAGCAACTATTCTCAAAAACGAGTGTAAATAAATTTGTACAGCAGCCATATCTGTAAACTGCACTTCTCCGTGGCACATATGACAGAAAATGTCAGATTTACCTGTGAGAAACCTTGGTTGCTTAGGGTTTGATGTACAAAAACTGTTGTATACTGCATTAAAGCTGTCAGATTTGTATGCCTAGCAGTTGTTAGCTTATCATACATTAAATTTCTTATATTTCTGCCGTTAGCTACGAATTATAGACATGCTAGCTGTTAATCATATACCTTTGGGTGATTTATTGGTATGTAACTGTGGATTTTCTCCCAGTGATATATCCTTTATGTGAACTGAACTTGGCACTAGAATTCAGCAGCACTTCTCAGTAACCTTTGGCCACAGTTCTGCTGCTATTGCTTAGTGACGAGATAGGGTTTTTGTATCGCACCTGATGATCGTATAATTTATGGGGTGGTCGCATAGCACTTATTTCAATAGGAGCATGTTTTAAGAAATAAAGATTTAGTAGAATACCTGCCAGATTGTCTTTTGGAGCACTAGATGTAGAAGTAAATAATAAAAAACCTGTTTCCCTATGATACATTTGTAACTTTACTCTGCTCAAATTAACATTTTTGTTCTTCTTTCAGAGACAGCTTGAGAAATATGGCAGAGAAGTTGCGATTCCTAGTTGAGGAACTTGTGCAGTACTTTGGTGTATGTGAAGAGGAACTGAATATAGTGTTAGCTGAAAAACTGACATCATGGACTAAAGTAAATGAATTAAAGACTGCCAGCCCACAGGAGCAGCTACCATTTGGAGAGACAAGTCAGTTGAAAACCATTGTTGATTTCCAAAATACTAATGTATCAATGAATTCTTTGAGTCACACAAGAACTTCAGAGTCTTCATATGGGTCGAATGATATCAATGTGTCTGCTGATAATAGAGTGGATTTACATGATGATGATGAAAATCCATCGTTGCCTGTGGCACACAATGTTTCCAGTGAACAACAAGTAATGCGGAAAGTTCATTTTGCGCCTAACATCTCAAGTATCATTAATATTAATGATGAGAGTAGCTTTATGCAGTTCATTGAAGAAAATAAGGATTGGTCGGTTGACATCCATACTGAGCTTTCTAACTGCTTGAGACGTTTAAGAAAAGAAGCATCAGCTTTGTTTGGTTTATCAACTACGTTGCCAGAGCACTTGAATACTGCAAACAGTAAAGCAAAGTCACTGGAAGACAAAGTAGTTGTCTTATGTGATGAGCTTTCAAATGAAGCCCAAGAAAAAGAAGGCCTACTTGTGCAAATAAACGAATTGATTGTAAAAAATAAAAATTTAATGAAGGACTTAGATTTGTGTAAAATTAGAATTGGAGAACTCGAAAGGGAAAGACAGACAAAAGAAATTGTATCAGAAGGATTTGGAGAAAATGTCCATTCAGGTCTTACAAGACAGTTGGAAAACATGGCAAAACTTCAAGATAAAGGTAAGTGGAAAAAAAATCCATTAATCAATAAAGTATTGAAGTTCAGATAAGTAGTACTCCCTTCATCATTTAACAAATGAAGTATTAGTTGTGATGAAAGGTCAGAGTGAGTAAGCACAAACATTCTTGAAAGTGTTATTCTTTTTAAAGTTCTCCACGTTTGTAACTACCCATGTTTATTTTGGACTCCACGTTTTCTAATCACATCCATAGGATTGATGGGTTATTGGAAAGTTCTTGATGGAATGTAAATAATGAATATTCATACAGATTTGTAACTGACATCCATAACTCCCTGACGACATGTCTAAGATCACTAACTCATGCTTTTGCAGTGGATTGAATGCAGCCAGTTCAAATCCTATACTGAAAACAGTTTTTTCACTGTTATTTTGTTGTTGAAGCGAGAGGAGGTGATGGGGTATAGTTCCATATTGTTGGATACTGTGCCAAAGTCCTAGGTGATATCCGAAATCTCGCTGCATTGCTTTATGGAGTGAGGGTATGTGGCACTGTTGATAATGATCCATTTGCTGGCTGAAGATATTGAGCTCAGCTACTTCCTTCATGCTACTGAAGAAAAATAAACTAAGTGGTGGTACCAGATTTCCCACTCTTCAATAATAACAACAGCAGCAATTGCTGCTGCTGCTGCTGCTGCTACTACTACTACTACTACTATGACCACCACCACCACAACCACACTTAAACTTGGAAATTTTAGGTGGGATGTTAGAATTATGGTTGCGTATGATACCGGCAGAGGTCAGGCCTGAACTAATAAGTTTACATCATTGCCAACATCAGTAAACAATTGCACTGTACCAGTTACCAAATGATTTGTGTACTCCAGCTTGCTTTATGTTTCATTGGCTTCTTTTCTTATTTTGGAATGAGTGAAGAGACTAATCGTGGTACATGACAGGATTCAAGTACGACCCTCACGACACCAGAAGGGATAAGCAATCCCAGCAACCATTGCTTTCACAGAATATCAGAGCATAGATGTAGGCTGCTAGTCCTATGAGAGGCAGGATGGGCTTGTTCTCCCATTGTGCTCCTGTCCCCATAGGTGGTCTAAGGTCTTATTTGTTTAAACTCGGGACCAACTGTCTTGTTATAGTTGTTGCACTCTTCTACTACTACTAATGCTAACATTAATAATAATAATAATAATAATAATAATAATAATAAGGTATAAAACAGAAACTGTGCTATGCACATACTTATTACTGTTGCCTGCACAAGACAGATACAATTAAGAAATACAGCATTTAAACTCCACATGTAGCATTAGTTACAAAAAGACTTAAACAGCAATGACTCACATGAGTTCACTTCACTGCTAAGACAAAGTGCTGAACCTGAGATACGTTCATACAAAGCAGTAGATGAGTGCCGCGCTTTCATTCTTATTTCTAACATGGAAAAAACGACACACACTTATATACAATGCACTTACGATGAAATGGTGTAGAATTAACACATGCTTTGCTAGTGCTATCCTGAAAATAAAAACAATGACACTGAGTGGCAGATAGACACACAAACAAGTTGGAACATGTAGCTAAGTGGACACACACACACACACACACACACACACACACACACACACACAGAGAGAGAGAGAGAGAGAGAGAGAGAGAGAGAGAGAGAGAGAGAGAGAGATGGAGGGGGGGGGGGGGGGGCACTACATTACCTCAGTGCAACATCTTGACTAAATAGAATCTTGTAACAAATGGTAATGGGAAAGGGAAACACAGATTGCAAATGATGAGATAAGGTTCAAGGTAGTTGATGGGGGCTGGTCAATTCCAGTAGAGATTAAGGCCAGGAGGGTTTTGATTATGGAGGACATATGATTTACAAATCGTGATCTTCCCTCCTCCTCAATTCAGAGAAAATGGAGCTGAAGCAACGGATACAAAATGGCCCAAGAGTTGAAGCAGTTGTTAGAAGTCTTAACAGTTATGTGCTATTATAAGTCCAAGAAATCTGTGTTTTGGTGACTTATGTTTTTTAACAAGTTTTCCTATACCTGTATTCCATGTCATAACTCTGATCTCAAAAGGCCCCTGCCCACTGTCCCCCAGCCCACTCTCTTACCCAAAAAGTTGTGTTTTGCTATTGCTTGGTGTAATAGGTGATTGTGATATTTTCTTGCAGCATTTGTAGTTCATCCAGTTTATTCGATCTGTATTACAGCTTGTATTAAAAGGTGTTATGGCAGAATGTTAAAGAAGATTCCTTATTACTTTGAAAGACTCAGTGATTCAGTCCTACAGAGGTGCTGCTGTGCTCTAAAAGAGAGCAATCTTCTTTCAGCAAAGACCTTAGTATGCTTGTAACTGTTGTGTGAACAATAGAGAGGCAGTGAGAGATGACTTATTTTGTTTATTTGTGCTGGTACTAATTACTCCTGGTATTTAGTTTTGTACAGGGTATTTTGTATTTTTAATCTCTCTCAATACAAATTTGACGTAAGTTCATGTCCAGGAGACCATTTCAGAGCAGATCAGAAGTTTATTAGATAAAGCATTTACTGACTTATGAAACATTTAAAAATCCAATTTGCCGGAAAAAAATTATAATAAACAGAAAGATTAGAACCTAAAGAAAGACATAGTTGAAACCTTTGCTGGAACAAATGACACATATCACTGAAGACTGATATGCAAGGAAATATATGATACGTGGATGATAACAGGCTACCCCAGCTAATGTATAATTTCACATTCAGATATTAAAGACCAAGAGGAAGATCAAAACTCAGGTACAAGGAGATGATTAAGCCTGACAAGCAGAAAGGGCATACCTGGGGCAGCACTGAAGAGGGAGGGAAATTTAAGGACTATAATTGGTGGAGAAGTCTTGTCTGTCAACCCATTGAATAAGATGGAAAGTTGCAAGGGAGCTGGGGATTGGGATGATGATGATGATGATGATGATGATGATGTGCATGGAAAAGTTTAGAGACCTGTAACCAGCAGTAAATGTCAAGTGGCTGATTATTATTATTATTGTGTGGTCTTACCATTGTTTATTGTGTTTAGGAGTTGTTGTCAGTTGAACATGTGATGTTATTTCTGCAGTTTGAGGCGTTATGTCAGTAAAGAATTAAAGTATTTCTTGAAGTTTGTTTCAGAATATCTGTCATGTTATATGACTAATGTATTGCTGGAAACCAGTTAACGTCTTTCACAGAAATAGATGAACTGCATTACTGTATGCAAGGTTCTCATTGTTAATATACTTGTGAGCAGTGACACATACTGGCTGTATGGACAGGAAAGTAATATGTCTTAATAGGAAACTCATCATAACTGCAAAAAAGGAAATGGCATGCATATAATGTTCAGTATTTACAACTTATTCATTATTTCCATTTTGATCTTAGGATTTTAGCACTGAAACACGTGGTTTTGCTACTTTTGTTATTGTTTGTATGTTGTGGATGTGGACGTGGGAGTAATGTTTTCTAGGACCAGGCCTTCGGTTAGTGCAAGAAAAATATGTAAACTGTTCTAAAGAAAGGTATATTTTGTTTTTGTGTGTTCTTTTTTCTCTTATTTCTGTAGACAGTTAACATGTGTACTTGTTAAGTACAGCGTTGAGCTTAAACTTTTGTTGGGACTTAAGTTCTGCACATTTTACTGGTGCTTGAAAAAGGGATAGGCCATTGTGTAAGTAGATATGCACCAAATTTGTTTATGGTCAGCATGCCTCTTCTCATGAAAAGACCATTACACTTGAAAAGTCATAGTAAATGACTAAAATCTTGGGCTTCCAGCCATGTCAGGTGGTTAAAAATCAATGAGCTTTTGACTCAGCTCTCCTTGGCCATTGTCAAGTGGTAAATGACTGCCGTGTTGCCATGACCTCACCATTACATGGCCCTACTGCTGGCTATGACGTCACTGGTGCCCTCTTCCTTGCCAACTGTGGTAATGTTTTCATCCTGCATTGATCACACCTGCTTCAACCTCGCAATGGCCTGATGCCGGGCTGTGCTGAGCTGCAAACTGCCATCCTTGTTGATGGTGTTTTCAGATATTTTTATTTCTATTGCTTCTTTTATGATACTATCCCAAAATCCCTTCGTACTCGTAATAACAGGTTTTCATCAGATAGAATGTGGTGTCAATTTTCTAAACCGTGTTCTGCCATGGCAGATTTTTCAGGAAAGCTTGGGGGCGTAAGCACCTCTTGTGTTCCATCTGGTGTTGCACCACAGTGCGCACTGTTCGGTCAATATAGTAGCAGCCGCACTAACACACCCCAGGCATTCCTAATGCTAGGTCATCCTTCACAGGCCTCATGAGCTGTCATAGTTTTGCTGGGGGCCTGAACACTGATAAAATGTTGTCTCTCTTCAGTAGCTGGCTAATCTTTCCTGACACGGTGCCACAGGAAGGCGAAAATGAAAGTTTCTTGTTCTCTTCTTTGGTAGTATTTTTCCTGTGTGTCTCATCAGAAATAGCCTGTGGTACCTGGCAGTGATTGTAGCCATTTTCCCGGAAAACATTTTGGAGGTGATTTTGCCCTAGTGAAAGATTTTCAGCATTTGAGATGACTTAAGCATGTTGGACGAGGGTGTTCACAACGCCGTGTTGTGCTGGGTGTGGGGACTAAGAGCATGTGAGGTATCCATTGGTTTTGCAGCAAATGAGGGCACCAAGGAAGGACACTGCACCATTTATCCCTACTTCCATTATAAACCTAATGTGGTCATGAATACTGTCCAGGTGTTCAAAGAGTTCTCCCAGTTTTCCACATCTTTAGGGCCAGGTAGTAAAAGTGTCGTCAGTGTAACGATAAAAGCAACTTGGCTTATGGAGCCATGTCTGTAGTGATGACTTCAAGTTTCTGCATAAAAAGGTCCACTAGGGATGGAGCTTAATGACTTCACATCACCACACTGTCCAATTGGTTGAAATAATGGCTTTTGGGATAGTGTCAGAAAAGTGGTAGAAATACAAATACAAGGATGGCAGTTTGCAGATCAGCACAGTCTAAGACCCAGCCATTGTGAGGTTAGAGCATGCATGATGAGCACAGGATGGAAACATTACCACAGTTGGCATGCAAGAGGGTGCCAGTGATGTCACAGCCAGTGCAGCTATGTAATGTCAAGCTACAGTGACATGGCAATCATTTACCACTTGACAATGGCCGAGGAGAGTTCAGTCAAAAGCTTGTGGGATTTTAACCACCTGACATGGCTGGAAGCCCAAGAAGATTTTATTAATTCGTATCGCTGCAAGACCATGCTTTCATAGTAAATGTAGTTTACAAAACCAAATGACATTTGTATCTCTAATGTATGGAAGCAAACTTTGCTTTGAAAGAACAAAAATTACAATTGCTTCTTTACCAGTAGGCAGCAGTAACAGTTGGTGAGTCAGGCATAATGATTAATGTGGCACACATTGGAGATGTAATACAAATGTACTGAAAAATTAATTTCAGATCTTCTTCTTCTTCTTTTTTTTATATTAATTTTTAAGAATAATTTTAATCATTGCTTATTCAGAATATGTGTTCAAGATCAGTTCAGACTCATACTTGCTCAAGTTCAGTTTAGACTCTCTTTAATTGTGGGCACATTTATAATAAATGATATAATTTGGCGTAAAATAGTCGTCTGTAAAGTGATTGGTAGCGGCATAATAACTGAAATGTGACTAGCCTGTTATGTACATATTATTGCTGGGCATAGCCACAGTTATGTAACTTGAATGTGATCTCTTATAAGCTAACATTATGATAATATACACATAAAAGTTCATTGACAAAGTGACTGATAGAAGAATAAACTAATCAGGGCTCATTATGTAGCCTTGGAATTTATAATGGAAGCTTTTTTTCAGGGTCTGGACTGCATTATAGAAATAACACGTTCCATGCATGTGCTTAAACTGAACTACTTTTGTAAATGTTTCCTCCATAAAATGGTTTTTCCACTTGAAATAATCAATTTACTTAGAAACTTTTGGAATGATTTGTGCAACTTAAAAAGTAAATAATGTTACAGTCTTTTGTCATGCTACATCTTTTTAATTATTCGAATCTGATTTCAGTTTTTAAACTCATTTAGAAGCCTATTCTCTGTCTTTGTTCTCACTCTTACAGATTTCGTTTATTAGGCTAACATCATTCCTGAACAAGTATGGTAGTTTTTGATTGACTAGTGAATCCATTACAAGTTGATGCTAGTCAGAAAACTGGAAGACTTGTTAGCTGTTTTGTTGAATATGTTTTATTTGTGAACATAAGCTTGCCCCCAGTCTTTGAAATGTAGGAAAATATATTGGTATTAACTTGTTTCAGAAGGGCATAACATTTAAATGAATAAGTAGCATCATTCTTACTGACAGCGTACTAACATTGTTCATAAAATTACTGCCTATTTTTGTGCCACTTTTAATAACATTATCTTGATTGCTCTTTATAACTCTCACAGAAATACATTTCTTTTCTAATTTCTTCAGCTCGTTCAGTAATAAGTGACTCGACAGACCAGAGGAACTCTCCTTACTTGCACTTAATTGAAGAGCTCTGTAGGGAAGGTGACAGGCTAACAGAAGAAGCACGTAAGGAAAGAGAGGATTTGCAATTACAGGTAAGTCTGCACTTTTTATTAAATAACAATTTCACAACATAGTGTTACTTGTACACCCAGTTGTCAAAACTTCTCTGTAGTTGAAATCTATTTAGTGTGATATATTTCAGTCATTGAGAGCAGTTGTTTCTTGATGGGGGTCAAGGAAACCATTAATTTTCCATGTTTTATGTAGAAAGTACACTGTCAAAAGATGGAAGAAAGTACAATTTTGGTGTAGCATTTGTTTTGAAACTTAGTTTCATAGTTTGGTATCCACACCTGCAGATAATACCGTGGCAACAGAGGACTCGAGCCAGTGATGCTGGCAGCCAGCAAACTGGTCATGATGGCTGCCAGCAGGGTGCACCAACACCATGTGTACTGGAGAGAGCATGTGGTTTACGAGCCAAGGAGTTAAGATGGCTGCCGACTCACTTTAGTTACATTTTTCCTAGCTTAGAAGGCTGACCTGTGGGTATTCTGCCCCACTTAAACATTTACGTGTTTTGGGGGCATTCTCTTCCTCAGTTTGCTCTCTTGTCACATTATGTGTTCTGTTGTCATTCTGACTTGCATTTGTTTCAATAGATTTAGCCCTTCGTATGTTAGAACTCTCACTGTTGACAACTTGGTATGGCCCAGATAGTGTACACAATATACATAAAACTGAAATAACATTGTCAGAGGAGTCATAGCTTTTTGAATGTTTGCCAATTCACAACAACTGAGTGTACAAGTAACACTTACCATGTTTTATTCTCTTCAGTAGATAAATTTTAGCTTTTCCTGTGCCAAACTAAATGAAGAATTAAGTTTCATGAACCATGAACCATGGACTTCGCCGTTGGTTGGGAGGCTTGCATGCCTCAGCAATACAGATAGCCGTACTACAGGTGCGACCACAATGGAGGGGTATCTGTTGAGAAGCCAGACAGATGTGGTTCCTGAAGAGGGGCAGCAGCCTTTTCAGTAGTTGCACAGGCAACAGTCTGGATGATCGACTGATTTGGCCTTTTAACACTAACCAAAACGGCCTTGCTGTGCTGGTACTGTGAATGGCTGAAAGCAAGGGGAATCTACAGCCATAATTTTTCCTCAGGGCATGCAGCTTTACTGTATGATTAAATGATGATGGCATCATCTTGGGTAAAATATTCTGGAGGTAAAATAGTCCCCCATTCGGATCTCCGGGTGGGAACTACTCAGGAGGACGTCGTTATCAGGAGAAAGAAAACTGGCGTTCTACAGATCGGAGCGTGGAATGTCAGGTCCCTTAATTGGGCAGGTAGGTTAGAAAATTTAAAAAGGGAAATGGATAGGTTAAAGTTAGATAGAGTGGGAATTAGTGAAGTTCGGTGGCAGGAGAAACGAGACTTCTGGTCAGGTGAATACAGGGCTTTAAATACAATACCAAATATGCATAATGCAGAGTAGGTTTAATAATGAATAAAAAGAATAGAAGTGCAGGTAAGTTAGTATAAACAGCTTAGTGAACGCATTATTGTGGTCAAGGTAGACACAAAGCCCATGCCTACCACAGTAATACAAGTTTATGTGCCAACTAACTCCGCAGATGATGAAGAGATTGATGAAATGTATGGTGAGATAAAAGAAATTATTCAGAGTGTGAAGGGAGGTGAAAATTTAATAGTCATGGGTGACTGGGCATTCGATAGTAAGAAAAGGAAGAGAAGGAAACAGAGTAGGTGAATATGGAATAGGGTTAAGAAATGAAAGAGGAAGCCGCCTGATAGAATTTCACACAGAGCATAACTTAATCATAGCTAACATTTGGTTCAAGAATCATGAAGGAAGGTTGTATAAATGGAAGATGCCTGGAGATACTGGAAGGTTTCAGATAAGTTGTATAATGGTAAGACAGAGATTTAGGAACCAGGTTTTAAATTGTAAGAGATTTTCAGGGGCAGATGTGGACTCTGATCACAATCTATTGGTTATGAACTCCAGATTAAAACTGAAGAAACTGCAAAATGGTGGGAATTTAAGGAGATGGGACTTGCATAAACTTACAGAACTAGAGGTTTTAGAGAGTTTCAGGGAGAGCATCAGGGATCGAATGACAGGAATGGGGAAAGAAATACAGTAGAAGAAGAATTGGTAGCTTTGAGGGATGAAACAGTGAAGGCAGCAGAGGATGAAGTTGGTAAAAAGACGAGGGCTAGGAGAAATCCTTGGGTAACAGAAGAAATATTGAATTCAATTGATGAAAGGATAAAATATAAAAATGCAATAAATGAAGCAGACAAAAAGGAATACAAACATCTCAAAAATGAGATCGACAGGAAGTGCAAAATGGCTAAGCAGGGATGGCTGGAGGACAAATGTAAGGATGTAGTGGCATATCTCACTAGGGGTAAGATGGATACTGCCTACAGGAATATTGAAGAGACCTTTGGAGAAAAGAGAACCACTTGTATGAATATCAAGAGCTCAGATGGAAACCCAGTTCTAAGCACAGAAGAGAAAGCAGAAAGGTGGAATGAGTATATAGAGGGTCTATACAAGGGCAATGTACTTGAGGACAATATTATAGAAGTGGAAGAGGATGTAGATGAAGATGAAATGGGAGACATGATACTACATGAAGAGTTTGACAGAGCACTGAAAGACCTAAGTCGACCTAAGGCCCTGAGAGTAGACAACATTCCATTAGAACTACTGATGGCCTTGGGAGAGCCAGTCCTGACAAAACTGTACCATCTGGTGAGCAAGATGTATGGGACAGGCAAAATACCCTCAGACTTCAAGAAGAATATAATAATTCCAATCCCAAAGGCAGGAGGTGTTGACAGATGTGAAAATTACCGAACTATCAGTTTAATTAGTCACGGATGCAAAATACTAACGCAAATTATTTACAGATGAATCGAAAAACTGGTAGAAGCTGCCCTCGAGGAAGATCAGTTTGGATACTGTAGAAATGTTGGAACACGTGAGGCAATACTGACCCTACGGCTAATCTTAGAAGAAAGATTAAGGAAAGACAAACCTATGTTTCTAACATTTATAGACTTACAGAAAGCTTTTGACAATGTTGACTGAAATACTCTGTTTCGAATTCTAAAGGTGACAGGGGTAAAATACTGGGAGCGAAAGGCTATTTACAATTTGTACAGAAACCAGATGGAAGTTATAAGAGTCGAGGGACATGAAAGGGAAGCAGTGGTTGGGAATGGAGTGAGACATGGTTGTCGCCTATCCCCGATTGAGCAAGCAGAAAAAAGAAAAATTCCGAGTAGGAATTAAAATCCATGGAGAAGAAATAAAAACTTTGAGGTTTGCCGATTACATTGTAATTCTATCAGAGACAGCAAAGGACTTGGAAGAGCAGTTGAACAGAATTGACAGTGTCTTGAAAGTAGGATATAAGATGAACATCAGCAAAAGCAAAGTGAGGATAATGGAATGTAGTAGAATTAAGTCAGGTTATGCTGAAGGAATTAGATTAGGAAATGAGACACTTAAAGTAGTAAGATGAGTTTTGCTATTTGGGGAGCAAAATAACTGATGATGGTAGAAGTAGAGAGGATATAAATTATAGACTGGCAGTGGCAAGGAAAGCGTTTCTGAAGAAGAGAAATTTGTTAACTTCGAGTATAGATTTAAGTGTCAGGAAGTCGTTTCTGAAAGTATTTGTATGGAGTGTAGTGGATGATAAATAGTTTGGACAAGAAGAGAATAGAAGCTTTCGAAATGTGGTGCTACAGAAGAATGCTGAAGATTAGATGGGTAGATCACATAAATAATGAGGAGGTATTGAATAGAATTGGGGAGAAGAGAAATTTGTGGCACAGTTTGACTAAAAGAAGGGATCGGTTGGTATGACATGTTCTGAGACATCAAGGGATCACTAATTTAGTATTGGAGGGCAGCATGGAGGGTAAAAATCTTAGAGGGAGACCAAGAGATGAATACACTAAGCAGATTCAGAAGGATGTATGTTGCAGTAGGTACTGGGAGATGAAGCAGCTTGCACAGGATAGAGTAGCATTGAGAGCTGCATCAAACCAGTCTCTGAACTGAAGACCACAACAACAACAAGGACTGAATATTGAGAATATCAAAATTTTTAGCTTATATAGGTCTCCAGGTGAAGCTGTATATACATTTTTCAAAACATTTGAACTGTTTATTAGGAAAATATTAAAATTTAAAATTGATATCAAGGTGATTTCAACATATAAATGGCAAACACTGGTGAACGGTATACAAGAACATTTTTTAATATCTTAAGATCTTTGAATCTACAAACTTCAGCCCCACATGGTATAAGGGTTTATTTGATAATATTGTAGTTGATTTTTTCAAGAGTTATATTTGATGCCATACTTGCTGGTGGAGCTCTTGGAGATGACAAATCAGGACTTTCACATTTTATTGTGAACAATGGTCATAGTCAGACACATCCATCAATGGTAAGCCTAGTGTTACATGGATAAGTGAATAGAAAGAAGAATAGATTAGTTTGTTTATTTATAGTAAGAAAGTTCAGGTAGAATGTAAATAATTCAGGGTAAAGGAGACCAGTCACCAAATAGCGGATGTGTTGAGTCATCGACAGGCACACACAAAAGAGAAGTGTGTGTCTGCATGTGCTCAATGGACACACAGTTGTGTGTGTGTGTGTGTGTGTGTGTGTGTGTGTGGGGGGGGGGGGGGGGGTTGCGTTTGCACGCGCGCATGCACGTTTGTGTGTGCGTGCGTTTGCACACTCTAGCATATATGCACACACGTGTGCTGGTGCAGTTGGGCAGTTGTGCATATGCGCTTAAAGGGGACTACTCATCAAGTAGCAGAAGTACCAAGTCATCAGTAGACCCACACAAAAGAGAAAGAAAACTAGTTAATTTTTGGATATCCTTTCTTGAGCTAGAGCGTGTGCACGCACCCTCGAGCTCGAGAAAGGATTTACAAAAGTTAGCTAGTTTTCTTTCTGTTTTGTGTGTACCTGTTGATGACTTAGCACTTCCTCTGCTTGGTATGTGATCTCCTTTACACCTAAATTATTTATTGATGGATTAACAAATGTATGCTGGAACTTCTGACTGTGTATAGAACATATAAATTAGTAAGGGTACTGTTGAATAGTTTCTCATGATTTTCTTAAAAAACCACACTAATTGGCAGTACTCACATCCAGTATCAATCAAAACTAATCGTCAGCATAAAAAAAATAATAGAAGTTTAAAATGGTATAAGGTTGATCTGGCTCAGATTGCAGAGGAGATTTGCAGAATGTATAAAACTTCTTGTAAACAAGGGCACATGCTGAAGGACACTGCTTTAAGAGATTATTTAAAATGTAAGGAAACCTTCAAAGAAAAGCTGATCATAGCTGAAAAGCTTACCTGTCAATGGTACATAGACTGAGCTCCCAACAAATGTGAAAGCACGGGATTTTATCAAACAATAAAACTTTGTAATCCATACACATTCTGTACTTTTGGACCCGAAAAGAGGAAATGATTAATGCGTAACATCAGTAAGTAAGCTGCAAAACAAAATCGAGCAAAATTGTGCACGTGCGTTAGATCTGCTTGATTCTGATCCACTTAGGGAGGATGCTTTCCAATGTAATGTTATCACTCCTAATGATGGTATAAAATCTGTTTCAAATTTCTCTAACTCAAGTGTGAACTGTTAATGATTGTCAAATTTTGTAATTTAACAAAAGAAAAGAAGAAAGATACATGTAATCTGTCAGCCACTAACTTTCCTTTTTAATAACTGTTTCCCAGACAAACTCAAAACCACTGAAATTACACCAATCTTCAAAATGGGAATAAGTATCGGCCTTAAATTTACCGACCAATTTCTGTTGTTCCAATTTACTCCTGAGCTTTTGAGTATCTTACGTACAAATGTCTAAATAACTATTTCAAAAGAACATGATCTTTTCTCCTACTGACATTTTGGATTGCATTGTGATGAAAATATTTCTGCTGTTGTTACTGAAGCTATTAATCATCTGTTAACTGTATTTGAAAATAAGAATCTGGTATTTTTTGTACTTTGTGATTTCAGTGAAGCCTTTGACTGTATTACCTTTAATACCCTGCTTGCAAACTGGAATTTTATTGCCTAAACAACTAGTATTTAGCTGTAATCAAGTCCTATTTAAGCAAAAGAGGACAATTTGTGTTGGTTAAAAATATACGGTTTTCATTGAAGGGAATTCGGACTGGTGTGCTCCAGGGCACAGTGTGTTGTCCACATCTTTTCATCGTTGGCATTAATGATTTACCTTCTCTGTTACGTGTTAATTCAGTAGTTTGTTTTGCAGACATGATACTGATCAGTACATGCTACAACACTATAGAACTGTATAAGGCAACTCAAGAAGAATTAGAACTACCAATGAACTAATTTTCTTCTATGCTCAATTAAAAGAGAAGGAAAATATGAATCACAGCACTTCACTAATCCGTAAAAGCTTTAGTTGTTTCCTGTTGACAAAACAGAATGACTGGGAATTCCTGCATGGTTTGTACTGTAAGAAGTATGCTGAATTTTTGGAATGTCACTGTCTTGTGTCTTCTGCAGTGCCCTGTGTTCATAAGGGATTTTAATTCAATTAACTTTTCTGTTTTGTATACTTGTTGGCCTTATTTTGTATTAATAATGTGCTGTATGTACAAAAGTTGGACAAAAATATGGAAACAGTGTGAGAAATGCATGCTTGAACATGATGGTAGCCAGCCCTGCAAGTGGCGCTGGAGTATTTGACCATAAACAGCACCTGTGCAATGTCCTCAGTAAGTTGCAAGTGTCAGTCATGGTCAGAGCAGTTTTCTGTGTAGCTGTGAGTGCATTATGTAAGAATTAAGTAAACTCAAATGTGGGAAAATTGTTTGTGCTCTTATGGTGGGTGCTTCTGTAATTAAGGCAGCCAAAGTGTTTGGTGTTTTGAGAGTCACCTTCTGCAAAGATTTATACCGCTTTCAGGAAAAGTGGAAAAACATCATTAGCTAAGTCACAATGTGGGTGAAAGTGTGTGTCGATTCTGATAGACCTTCATTTAAAAGGACTGTGACAAAAAGTAAGACAGCAGCTGCAAAAGTCACTGCAGAACTGAATGTTACATTCATGAACCCTGTCTCAACCGAAACAACATGAAGTGAGCTCCGTAAGCAGGGAATTACAGTTTGAGTTGGAATTTCAAAACCACTCATCAGTGATGCAAATGGCTGTAACAAGAAAACTTGGTGCAAAAGCCATAAGGGATGGGCTATGGAACAATGTGAGAAAGTCATTTGGTCAGATGAGCCTTTTTTTCACACTGTTTCCAAGTTCTGGCAGAGTTTAGATATGGTATACCATTCCAAGCCTTTAATGCAGACTGCTTTCTGCCAAGAGTGAAACATGGCAGGGTTTTGGTGATGATGTGGGTAGCCATAGCATGATATTCCATGGGCACCATGCTTGTGTGAGCATGAGGATTAATTGTTGCATCTCCCATGGAATCACAGTCACCAGATTTTGATATTATTGAGCCTTTGTTGTCTACTTTGAAGGGAAGGATGTGTGATCATTATTCCCCTCCATCATAATTACAGTTTTGGAGAAAGAATGGTAGACGATTCCTTTGAAAATTATACAGGACCTGGAAGCTGTTTTGAATACCAACAGTTTTCCTTACCATATTAGGCATTATACTGTATTATTGTATTTTTGATGTTTCCATATTTTTGTCCACCCCATGTATCTACTGCTTAAAATCTGCATGCTTTGCTTTTTGCTTATGTGCTTGATTACATTAGTTTAAGACTGTGTTCCTTATGTCAGGCAAATTGTATCAATAATTTCTTGAGAATTTCTAGATTCACTGGCCTTCTAAAGGTGTTCCATGTATCTTATCGGTTTGCTTTCAGATGCCTCTGAAGCTAAGGTTGGCACTGAACAATATTTCTTATGAGATTGGTCCATTATACTTGAGCAATTTCTGCAGATGTAGCTACACTATACATTTGTCAGTATCAAGTAGTATCCCCGTAGATATGTCCATAATACAAAAATATTATTTGGAAACTATAGTAGCAGATTTATATGCATGTGCAGCGGTCTCCAGTTTTGTATAATTTTGCATAATATCGGTAACAAATTAGTTAGGATGTGAGGGCAGTTATTGTAACTGTACTTCTCTTTGCGCTGACTTACAGTGACAAGCACTGAACACAAGTTGTATGTTTCAAACCAGGTAGAAGCAGCAGACAAATTGCTGCGGTCCACTCGCCAGTTTCTTGAAGAACAAGCTGCAGAACGAGAGCAGGAAAGGGATGAGTTTATACAAGAAATCAAAAAATTACAAGAGCGGCTGCACGATAGGGAAAAAGATAAGGATGACTATGAAAGAGTAGTCAAGGAGGTGAGGAACACATTTCCTACCCATAAAGGATTATAATTTTGTCTTCTGTAGAATTCTATTTGTTTTTATCACTTTCATCTTATTTACAACTTTGGCAAAGATTCATAGTACTTCTTCATTTCATGCATGAAGTGCCCCACATGTACAGAATATCTATGTTACAGAGATTGTGCTGATTTCATTTACCTTTATATGATTTCAAATGGCCATTTGGTTTTGCCCTTATTGAACTAGATGCCCATGGTTTCATCAACGTTCCAGAGTATTTACATCTGCCTTAAATAATTATATACAACAAATAATACAATTATCATTTACTGGCTTTGGTTAGTAACTGCCGTAAAAAATAATTATTTGAGTGGATTTATCTGTCGGTAATCTGCACCTTTACAAAAGAAAACTGTAAGGTATATCACAGTGTGCATTATCTTAAACAGTTTCACTACACAGTCCAGACAAGTTTCCTTCAACAGGCAGAAATTTGAATAACAGCTTGAATAATTTTTCCTCGCCTTTGTGTAATGTGAAAATTGTGTTGAATTTGAATGGTGGTCTGACACTGTTGACTCAATTCCAGACTCTTGAAAAATTACTACATTTTTGTTTTGAAACAGCACATCATCTCTGCTTCCATGACTGTAGAAACGTATATACATTAACATGTGTCTCCTGAGGTATGTCCACAAAAAATGGTGCTAGGTACAGGTATTTATGTTAGTAGTCACCTTGCCTCAGGTTTCTTTCTGTTTTGCCTTGACCATTTTGTAGGCAAGAAAATTGTATATATCTTGAGTCATGTGGTATTATATTCTTTCTACTAACATCAACAGGAGGTGTAAGTGATATAATACATGTTTCGTATTAGCTGGTGAGAATGTGTAGCCAATTTTGTGGGTTTCTGTATTGCATTCTAACACGTTGTCTCTCTTTGCAAAAGGGTGAACGGTGGGCTCCTGAGCAGCTCAGCGTAGTTCAGTCAGTGAGTTTTTATGTGTAATTGTTTTGTCTCAATTCTTGGCTTAACCTATCTGCTTTGCTGCCTGCTTAATTCTTCTGTTACTCACTGTCATATCTACGCATTGGGGGTGCTACCTTTGGCATTACCTGTAGCTATGTATTTGTGTTTCTGTTGTCTTTGTTTGCATTTGTGCTAAAACAGTTTCTGCTAAGCAGTAACCATTAACACCTTCTGAAAATCCAGCAGTACTAATTTTTAACTCAAATTTAATGATTTTTTCCCTCTCCAATTTAAGTAGTTTTCTTCATACATGTTATTTTTTCTGGGTTCTGTATATCTAATGAAGATGGAAGTTGTAATAGTGATTATATTGAAGAAGAATTAATAACTCTGTCTTACAATTATTTAATAACACTGGAAATACTTGGATGGAATAATAATATAACAAAGGAAAGGCAACCACTCACCTGTAGGTAACTGATGTGTAGCACATAGAAACATGCAGCTGTGGGTGTATGTGTTTTCGTATTTGTGTGGTTGTGCATGTGAATGTGTGTTCTTTTACTAAAGAAAGAGCAAGAGCTCAAAAGTTAGTGTAAATATTGTTTTCAGTTGCATGTTTTTATGCACTACACATCAGTCAGCTTCCTTTATTTTATATTACGACAAAAATTCTTAAATGACATATTTTGTAAGTCTGTCAAAGTGGTGTGGCCTATAAAGCTTATATTTTGTTAACAACATTGAAGTGTTTGGTCCAATTAATATTGTAATACACTGCCAAGATTTTGCAACAGCTGTTTACTCTTGAGTGACTGTTAGTTTTTGTGCATAATGTTGTACTGTCATTGATAACTGAAAACTGATTGGTAGTACATTTAAATTTATTGATGCTCATTACTGCTTGCATGTGTATCAGGCTTTGATGTGGTTTTTTTCTGAATTTCATCATAAACTTACCTAAAACAAAACTTAAGTAAACCCAGTTGGCTCTTATTTGTCTGCTATACTTTTCTTAACTGAGTCATCTCACATTATCATAATTGTCATAAACATTTCTTGGTATGTTTAATGATAGTCATTAAGTTATCAATTGTTTTCATCACTAATATAAAGTCATACGAATTGCTTTACAGATGGAACAATCCATTGTACTTCTTCCATAATTCATGTTGAACAAACATGATAAACATCTTTTTAAACCAGCAAATCTATCAATTCCTTGAATACTACCAGTCAACTTCTACCTGGAACTGTGAAGTGGCAAAATAGTTGTGTTTTACTGTGATATCACAGCAGTACCATTCAGTCTCCCAAATTCTACCTGCTATTACAAATAATTCATAGACAAAACAATCCAAGTTATCAGAATTAATATAGAAACCACTAATTAAGGAACTGCTTCCATTCAAAGTTTTGCACACACAGGCATCCTCAAGGGAGGACAATGGAATCTGGTACAATCTTTTAAGTAATTACAGAATTCTCTAGAATATCTTACAGTCATTGTTTGCTACATCACTGAAATGCAGATTTAACATACTTTACCAACTATGGTGAGAAGTAATGCAGCTTTAGCAGTATCTTGGGTTTTCTTAGTTATAATTTTGTTCACGGGGAATTATGTTGATTCCTTGGTGGGCTACAATTTCGTTGCTGTTCTGTAGACAAGATGAATGCGAACCTTCACAGAATTATGGTTTCAATCTTTTTGTCTTACTTTCTCCTTCAGCCCTTATCCAGCTGCAGAAAAGAGCTGGTCCAGAACCCTGGCACATGGATTCTGTTATCAGTTCCCAGCATATTGTAAATGTGGTGACAGTATACTTGCCAGTTATCTATTTCCAATTCCTATGATTCCCTTGCTGCAAGATAGAATCATAACAGTAGTTTACCATTTACTTGTGGACAAGGAAACCTCATTAAGGCTTGCTGATTCTACATTCAGTTTTACATGACAGAGGTATGGAGGTGTGCGCATCTACAGGATTATACTTCATCTGTGTACCCCAAACACATAATTCAAAAAACGAAAATACCAGTTTTGTGCACTAGAAGAGTGAGAAAGGAGTGTGAAATTTCAAACTTGAGGAAATATCATCTTACTGGGACCTTCTGAAAGTTTTTGGGTGTGTCTCAGCACCACATGCAGTGATCTAGCTACAGGGTGTTTCAAAAATGACCGGTATATTTGAAACGGCAATAAAAACTAAACGAGCAGCGATAGAAATACACCGTTTGTTGCAATATGCTTGGGACAACAGTACATTTTCAGGCGGACAAACTTTCGAAATTACAGTAGTTACAATTTTCAACAACAGATGGCGCTGCAAGTGATGTGAAAGATATAGAAGACAACGCAGTCTGTGGGTGCGCCATTCTGTACATCGTCTTTCTGCTGTAAGCGTGTGCTGTTCACAACGTGCAAGTGTGCTGTAGACAACATGGTTTATTTCTTAGAACAGAGGATTTTTCTGGTGTTGGAATTCCACCGCCTAGAACACAGTGTTGTTGCAACAAGACGAAGTTTTCAACGGAGGTTTAATGTAACCAAAGGACCGAAAAGCGATACAATAAAGGATCTGTTTGAAAAATTTCAACGGACTGGGAACGTGACGGATGAACGTGCTGGAAAGGTAGGGCGACCGCGTACGGCAACCACAGAGGGCAACGCGCAGCTAGTGCTGCAGGTGATCCAACAGCGGCCTCAGGTTTCCGTTCGCCGTGTTGCAGCTGCAGTCCAAATGACGCCAACGTCCACGTATCGTCTCATGCGCCAGAGTTTACACCTCTATCCATACAAAATTCAAACGCGGCAACCCCTCAGCGCCACTACCATTGCTGCACGAGAGACATTCGCTAACGATGTAGTGCACAGGATTGATGACGGCGATATGCATGTGGGCAGCATTTGGTTTACTGACGAAGCTTATTTTTACCTGGACGGCTTCGTCAATAAACAGAACTGGCTCATATGGGGAACCGAAAAGCCCCATGTTGCAGTCCCATCGTCCCTGCATCCTCAAAAAGTACTGGTCTGGGCCGCCATTTCTTCCAAAGGAATCATTGGCCCATTTTTCAGATCCGAAACGATTACTGCATCACGCTATCTGGACATTCTTCATGAATTTTTGGCGGTACAAACTGCCTTAGACGACACTGCGAACACCTCGTGGTTTATGCAAGGTGGTGCCCGGCCACATCGCACGGCCGACGTCTTTAATTTCCTGAATGAATATTTCGATGATCGTGTGATTGCTTTGGGCTATCCGAAACATACAGGAGGCGGCGTGGATTGGCCTCCCTATTCGCCAGACATGAACCCCTGTGACTTCTTTCTGTGGGGACACTTGAAAGACCAGGTGTACCGCCAGAATACAGAAACAATTGAACAGCTGAAGCAGTACATCTCATCTGCATGTGAAGCCATTCCGCCAGACACGTTGTCAAAGGTTTCGGGTAATTTCATTCAGAGACTACGCCATATTATTGCTACGCATGGTGGATATGTGGAAAATATCGTACTATAGAGTTTCCCAGACCGCAGCGCCATCTGTTGTTGAAAATTGTAACTACTGTAATTTCGAAAGCTTGTCTGCCTGAAAATGTACTGTTGTCCCAAGCATATTGCAACAAACGGTGTATTTCTATCACTGCTCGTTTAGTTTTTATTGCTGTTTCAAATATACCGGTCATTTTTGAAACACCCTGTATGAATTCTGCATTTCAGTTAATGTGCCAAACAGCAAATACAAGAATTATCTTGGCTGCAAAAAGTTGATTCTGCCTGCCAATTGTGAGGGTTGTCTTGTTCAGTTTCCCACATTCATCTAGTCTTTTACTGCCCATGGGCTGCATTTTACTTAAACAACCCTTAAAAAGTACCTTTGAAAACACACATTGTTCAACTTCAGTTATGCCAGGCAAGACTAAAAAACAGAAAATGTGAAAGTAATGTAATGAATTCAGTAACCTGACCAGATCTGAAATTTTATAAGCAAACCAAGTGTTGTAAATGACATCCAAGTTGAACAAGCCTTTCCTTTAAAAGTTTATTCTGTGAGTCTCCACTCATCAGAGTAGAATTAATACGGCATTTTTGTTAATATACAGCAGGATCTCCTCAGTTGTGCTGATTTTTTTTTTTTTTTTTCATATTTAGTTCTTGAGACATGATATGTTTTCAAATTCATCTAATCAGTTGTATCAAATGCAGTTTTACAAACTTACCTCCCTCTTGGAAAGTTTTCTGCAGATGCCCATGGTTACACACTTTTGATTTTCCATTTCCTGTTAATCACAATAGTCACCCTTGTTATCATTCTTTTCTTCATAATTATTTCTTTATTTCTGAAGACAGTGTCATGTATCAAGAGTTACTCCACAGTATCAAGTGTCACACGGCATAATTTATTTGCTAGTTGTGCCTTGTTCAGCTCTGTACCACTCTCACATTGTTTCCCATGTTATCTCAAACTATCATTTCATTCTGTATTCTTACATTACTAAATGCATTGTCGTAATATGTAAATATACACCGAGGAGCCACAATATTATGACTACTGCCAACCACAAGACTGATGTTGACGGAATATGATAGCTTAAGGAAAGAGTATAAGCACAGCAGAGATAAATGGAAATTATTCTAATAATGATATGGACTTCAAATGGGGAAATCCACTTATATAAGTGACTCTGACAAAGTGTAGATTGTTACGGCCCAGTGCCTAGGAGCAAATGTCTTGGAAACAGTGAAGCCGCCCAGCTGTTCATGTGCTGCTGTCTTGAGCAGCTATGGAAAGTGGCAGGAGGATAGTGACACCATGTGTAGGTGACAAGGTGTTGGACTTCAACATCTCATCACAGAATGTGGAGGTGGAAGTTATACCCGATATGTAAAGCAGGATATATGTGCCTATCTATGGCAGATCTGGTGACAGTCTCCAATGCCGATGCAGGCACAAGTGTTGTGGAACACACAGTTCAGCACTGATTTTTAAACATTGGGATTTTCAGCAGATGATTCCTGTGTGTTTTCACATTGATGCAATGACATTGTGAATAACGATTGTGGTGGAAACAGGATCATCGCATCTGGAGTGAGAATCGATGGAAACATGTTGCCTGGGGTTGGCAGATAAATCACATTTCTTGTTACACCAGCTTGATGGTTGCGTGTGGATAAGTGGCCTTCCAGGTGAACTGCTCAAAATGCCCCTTGGACATTGGCCAGTGGGGCAGTGTTTTGCTTGGGGGGGGAGGGGGGGTACCTTAGCTTAGCAGGTAACTTTTTCTGAGTTCTAATATCAAATGAAGATGGAAGACACAATAGTGTTTATATCAGTAAAGGTTTAATAGCTCTGACAAACATAATATTTTAACAATAATGGAAATCTTCAACTGAGTAATACATAAAATAAAGGAAAAGGCAACCACTCACATATAGCAGACAGATATGTAGCACACAGAAAACAGTATTTACACTTGATTTGTGAGCTTTTGGCTAGTAAATGCGCACACTTTCACACATTACCACACAGACATCTATACGCACTCCCCCGCATTGTTATTACCTAAAGCACCATAGCTGGTGTGGACTGCATGAACATTATTGCAGACCAGTTTCGTTCCCTCGTACTGGATGTCTTCCTGAACAGGGATGAAATCTTCCAGCAGGATAACTGGGTCACAGTGTCACAATAATTGCTACAGTGGTTTCAGGAGCATGATAGTAAATTCATATTGGTATCTTGGTCATCAAATTCATCACATCTGATCCTGGTGTAACAAATTTGGATGCTATCTGGAACCAGTTCTGAGCCCACAAACCACTGGCCGATAATTTACAGTAATTGTGTGACTTACGTGTAAACTTCTGGTGCTCTACATGCCTCCAGAAATAATCTAAGGACTTGTCAAATCGATGCCATGCTGAGTTGCTGCTGTGTTGCATTCTAAAGACAGACTAATACACTGTTAAGCAGGTGATTATATAATATTTTGGCTCATTAGTGTACCTCCTTGTTGTGTGATGTTAGTAATAACAGATTGTTGGAGCCCAGTAGAAAGTGAATATAATTTTTCTTGCATGGGTGTGAATCTGAGGAGTTCTGTGTACTTGTTGTTGTGCCCTTGCAACCCATCCCATCTATCCTGATTGGTAAGCAGTAACAAACGATTGGCTTAGTGACTTACATATGTACTTCATGAAGCCTTCTTGTCGATAGTACTCAGTAATATTACATTCAATAGCTCAGAGTAGGGCAGTCAGTAAAGTCTGTAATTGGGAATGGGCTGCTGTCCTATTCTTTTGAGTCGATAACAGAAAATTTTATTCATTAAAGCAGGTCTTTGTCCTTGTCTGTCCTTACTTGAACTTTGCTGTTGTTCAGCTTTAATAGTTCACACTGTCCATGAAAAATAGAAGGATTAACATTCTGTTGACCAGGCCAGTATTGTCTGTGTTTGCCCTGTCTCCATTCTGTCGACCCCTTCATTTTGTTGTATCTAGAAATGCTGTGTCAGTGCAGTTCAGGAAAGTTGACTACCCAATCATTCTTTTCTGACTCTTGTGGCCCCAACTGTTGTTCTACTAGTTAACATGCAGTTGTTTGCTGTGAGTCTGTATGACACACACACACATTGCCTCTGGTAGTTCTGTGCAACACTATTGTGAACAATATATTCAAGTTTCACAACTGCTTTCCTTTCCCTAGTTATTACAGTTTTAAATCTTTTGCACCTAATTCATGAAAACCAGCATATTAACACTGGCCACAATCTACTCAAATTAATGAACAGAGTGAGAAAAGTCAGTGATTATAAATGCCATCAGATTTAGGTGTCTGTGTCTGTGGCGATCAAACATGCTGAGTTACATTATAACAATATAATGTAACTGGATGGATAAATAATCATCTCACCAAGGGGTGGCAGGAAAAGAGACATACAAAAAAATGTAACCTATGCAAGCTTTTGGAGCTGTTGGCTCCTTCTTCCATGAAGAAGAGTTGAAGGGGAAGTAAGAGGGGTGAAGGAAAAGGACAGGAGGGGTTTAGGAAAAGGGGTACAGTTCTACAGTTTGGGAAAGTTACTCATAACCCTGGGTAAGGGCAGACTTACCGGACGAGATGGAAAGGAAACTCTGAGTGTTGGGGACTACACAAGACAAGATTTGAAAACCTGAGAGCTTAAAGGTGGAAGACAGATTAATATGCAAGACAGAGATTACTACTAAAACACTGTACATGAGTTAATAATAAGAGTGAAAAGCTAAGTGCATTGTATGTGACAGAGATGGGAGGGTGGATGGCAAAAAATAGGCAGATCAGAAAATGAAAGATGTAGGAAACTAAAATGGAGTGGAGAAAGCAGTAGTTACTGTGAAGAAAGGGTTAGGTGGAAGGAATTAATGTAGATTAAGGTCAGGTGGGTGTCGAGATCAAGGACATGTTGTAGCGTTAGTTTCCATCTACAGAGTTCTGAGAAACTGGTGTTTGGGGGAAGAATCCAGATGTTGTGTATGTTGAAACAGGCACCAAGGTCACGACTGTCATGTTGTAGAGCTTCCTCTGCAACAGGATATTGTGTATTTTCAGTATACACCCACAGCCAATGTCCATTAATCCTAGCTGCAGCAGCTGGTCTATGAGGTGTCATTTCACAGATGGCTTTCCCTTTGATATTATATGTTTGTCAGTTACAGGGCCAGAATAGGTGGTGGTAGCAGGTTGCGTAGGGCAAGTCTTGCAGCCGAGACGGCCACAAGGGTAGGAGCCATGGGCCAGGGAGATGGGTGCAGGAGGAGCATAGGGTCTGACAAGGATATTGTGGAGATTGGGAGGGTGACAAAATGCTATTCAAGCTGTAGTGGGCAAAATCTCAGACAAAATGGATCTTATTTCAAAGCATGATTTTACAAAGTCATGGCCTTGTCAAAGTACTTGATTAATACATTCAAGACCAGGATAATACTGACAAGAGAAACTCCCCATCACACCCACCTGCACTCCCTCCCCCCTCCCCCCCCCCCCCTCCCCCCAAGATTTAGTGTTCAGATGGCTCAGTTGATAACCCATCAAAAACTGAACACAGATCAATCATGAAAACAGGAAGAAGGTGTTCTGAACTGTGAATAAAAGCCAAATAGAAGCAGTGAACGGTTCAAGTACAAGAAGTGCAATAGAGAGCAGCCTGAATTAGCTATGGCGTAGTGGGTAAGTGGTCATGGTGCTGGATTGCCAAGCAGGCAAGCCATGTTATAAACTCTCTTGTGTCCTTCTTCTTCTTCTTCTTTTCCCACAACATTATGAACTGTCCATCCAGTCATTGAAGCATTTGCTATCTTTCTGTAGTCGTGGCAGTTGTCGTACGGTACATTCGTTATAGAATATGATCCGTGTGATAAGAATACATTACCATTGCAAGTGAATGTGATGAATAGTGAAAGCAGGTGAGATACCAAGCAGACATCTCACAGAAATGAAAACAACAACAACAAAAACAGTTGTGAACCACGTTACAACAAAGGAATTCAAGAGTCAAGACCCCAAAATGCAACGCAACTTCAAAAACATATGTTTTGACAGAACACAGAGAAACTATGTGATTGTGAAACTGTTGCATTCATGTTTTACAGCTTATGTGTCAAACTATTATGTTTTCATCATTTCCTTGGGAGTGATCACATTTACATTCATACGAACACCCATATCGGCAGGGACGTGTATCTCGCTTACTTACCAGTTGTACAAATTAGGTGCGTCGGTAAGAGGTTCCTATCATATGACATGCGTACTGTCATTAATGATGTGTATGTCACACCAGACGTGTTTTCCAGTGGAGGATTTGGTGGGCTTTTCACCTTGTCAACAACATTTGCAGTTTCCATTAGAAACCCACTTCCTTTCAGCTGCATATAGAGTAGTGCAGTATCAACTGTCATTATATCATTATACCTCACTGTTGCAAACAGATGTTAAACCACGTCGCAGACACAAGTATGATTTTTTTTTTTTTTTTAAAAAAAAAAAAAAAAAAAAAGAAGAAGAAGGGAAGTTTGAATATGGCTCACCCACATGGCAGTCAAATACCGTAACCACTTATCCATGACGCCATTTCTCTATCTGGCTGCTCTGTATTGCACTTCTTGTTCTTGGACTGTTCACTGCTTCTTTTTTGATTTTTTTCACAGTCCAGTCACCGTCTTCCTGTTTTTATGCTTGATCTGTGTTCAGTTTCTGACAGGCTGTACACTGAACACTCTTACCACTAAATCTGAGGGGGGTGCAATGGGGAGTTTCCCTTGCGAGTGACAAGTGGTGTTCTCCAAAGTTGTTTTTTGGAAGGATCAGCAGTTCCAGGATGGGATGTGATGGCCTGGGAAATCTGATTTTGAACTAGGCTGGTGGGGTAATTACATCCAGTGAAGGCTGAGGTGACAATGGTGGTGCATTGTTGTAAAGGCTCTGCATCCAAACAAATACATTTGCCTCAAATGTCAGGCCTGTATGGGAGAGAATGTTTGACATGGAAAGGATGGAAATTATCAGAATGTAACAACTGCTGTTTGTTAGCAGATTTAATGTGAACAGAAGTGTGTAGCTAGCCTTTGGTGAGGATGAGGTCAACACCAAGGAAAGAGGCATGGGACTCGGACTATGACCACGTGAAATTTAATTGGGAGAAGGTACATAGTGATTCCAGGAACTTTAACAGGTCAGCCCCATGATGAGTCCATATGGCACAGATGTCATCAATGTATTTAAAACAAATCAGGAACTGAAGGCTTGTTGACCCTAAGAAAGCCCCCTCCAAGCAACCCATGAAAAGGTTGACATAGGACAGAGCCATACTGGTTCCCATGGCTCTAACCCTAATCTGTTTTTATGTCTGCCCCTCAAAAGTGAAGTAATTGTTGGTAAGTATAAAGTTGATTAAGGTGAGCAAGAAGGATGTCATAGGTTTAGAAACAGATGGTGTTGCTTGAGGACATGTTCAGCAGCAGACAGACCATGTACGTGGGGGATGTTGGTGAGAGGGAGATGGCATCAATGGTGATAAGCAAGTTGTGTGGCAGGAGTGGGCAAGACACAGATTTCAGACGATCTAGGAAATGGTTGGTATCTTTAATATAGGAATAAAGTCTTTGTACTGCGGCTTGCAGGTGTTGATCAATTAAGGCAGATATACTTTCAGTGGGTGTTTTGAAGCCAGCAACTATGGGATGGCCGCCCAGGATGATTGGGTTTGTGGATCTTAGGAAGAAGGCAAAAGGTGGGGGTGCATGGTTTGGGTGTGGTAAGAAGTTATGTGGATTAAGGTGTAAGTCCTTGAGAGAGGTCTGATGTTTTTAGGAAGGACTGGAGCTCAGTTTGAATCACATGGATGAGATCTTGATGGCAGGTGCTGTATGTAGAGGTGTCAGATAGCTGGCATAGACCTTCACTGATGCACTCTTGTCAATCAAGTACCACAGTGGTAGATACTGTGTCTGCTGGAAGGACAATGATGGAGTCATCAGCTTTTAGGGAACACAGTGCCTTGAGTTCGGCTGAGGACAGGTTAGGATCATGTTGTAGGGACCTGAGGAAGGGTTGTGAAGCAATGCTGGACTTGAGGAATTCTTGGAAGGCTTGTAAGGGATGATTTTGAGGTAGTGGTGGTGGATGGAGCTGGGATTGTTGTCAGAACTGTTCAAGCCACGATTTAGTGTCATGTTTGCTGTTGGAAAGGTTTTGTGACTGGGTTGCAAAGTGATGTATTTGTTTAACGTTACATGTAAAGGAAAGTAGATGCTGCACCAAAGGAGCATGATTAAATGCAGGTTTATGGCTGAAAGTGAGATCTTTGGATAGGGCAGCTAATTCAGGGTGGCAGAGTGCTTTAGATAAGAGGTTGAGAACACTGTCCAGTTGTGACTGATTCTTGTGATTATGAGTTGTTATTGGTGTACGAGGCAGTGGTGAAGGCTGTGGGATGTTAGGGAGGTTGGCCAAGCTCAGTTTGTAGGAGAGGAGTGGTGGCTGATGGTGTGCATTCTTAGGTGCAGAGTTACTAAATGATTATGGTGTGTTGTCACTTCATCAGCTCCAATGAGAGTTTATACAAGAATACATTCCATAAAATTTGTATCTATCAAGCTAGGCTTTGAATCATTCAGAGAGCCCTGGGTACACTTAGACATCAAGCTATTGTCCAAGTTGTTATCAGGAGAAAATTAAAGTTGAAAAACTAAATAAAAATCACTAATCTATAGCTCAGTGCCCACTGTCTGGGCTGCCCATTTCATACTTACTTAATTGACAATTTTTATATTCTACGGGCATTCAGAAATAACTAATATTGTCATTGTTCACTGATTGGCATGTGTGGTTAGTCCTTGTTTTCATTTAATAGTAGTTTATAAATACTTCCTCAATATTTATATTCATTAGTTCCATAAGCCATTTCACAATAGTAGAGATTTAAGTACACTGTGAACAGGATCAGACCTAGATTTTTGTGGTCATTAACATTTTACTTACCCATTACTAGCAGAACTGAGTAACACTAAATAATAGTTTTGCCGAATGCAAAACTGTGATCCCTAAGTTACCAAGTATCATTGTTAGTAGGTACACTACTTCCAGTTACAATAATTAGCAGGATTAAGGAATATGTGTATTCTCTCACCCTCATTATACACCTCACACTTTTCAGTCAATGGTGGTTCTGGTGATTCCTTAACATTTTGTTGCATGTAGCCAGCAATCTTAGAATAACCTTGGTTTTGTGTGCTAAAAGAAAATAATGTGACTTCTTGTAGGTCCATCCTTTTGACTAGATGTCGTGGGGGCAATGGCTCTTCACTATTGTAAGAAAATGAAATACCTACAGCCATCCTTATGATCTTATTTATTGTGTAGCTACCATCTTCAGGCCTTGCTGCTGAAGGGGTTATCACTATCCATATACATGCTGCATCAGTGGTCAACATAACTGGTTCATGCAGACTATCTGTAACTGTGATACCAGCACTCCACCATGGTTTGAGTGCTACATGCATATGGATCGTGATAATCACTTCAGCATCAACTAAGGCTTGAAGATGGTGCATTGTAGTGCTGAAACTGGTAGCTACACAATAAATAAGAGCACAAGGACAGCTGTAAGCATTTCATTTTCTTACAATAATGTGAGCAGTACAAGGTTTTACATGTTGCCATGTAATTGCTCAATGGCACTGTACTAGGTATTACTGCTATTGCTCCTCTTTTGTAACAAAGTAAACCATGTCAATATTAGCAATATCTAAGCAGCTGAAGCAATTCTAGACTCTTAATGGCAATGAAGAGTGACAATTAATGGAAAATGTTGCCCGGTGTTGCTGATAAAATCTTAGACAAGAAGTAAATGGTCATTGACTGAAGAACGATAAATACATGCCAAAATACAGCACAATCTTAAGTCATGTGATTTTGTGCACGCCGTTTTTAACTTGCTCAGGGAATGGGAAAAAGCATCATAATTGAGAAATGTAATAATAAATTGTGAGGCAGAATTGCTGGAAAGTACTTACCTCGAGGGGGTGAAATGGTTATTACTGCCAAAAGACACACACAAAAGTCATAAAAGTGACAATGAAAACCTAGCTTTGACAACTATTAGTTCCTTCTATGGAGAAGACAGACAGGCAGTTTGGGAAAGGTTAAAAAGGAAGGTCATGTCACTCAGGCCCCAGCCTGAGCGAGACTCACTTCTAGTGAGGACGATAGTAGACAAAGAAATGTGGTAAATAACTCAATGTGCTAATGAGAGAGATAGTAACATAACACAGTTGGCGTATCATTTACAAAGCAAATATAAGTGTGTAATTTTAGAAATGAAAATAATAAAGATGTTCATAATTTTATTTTGCTAGAAAATTGAATATTTTGTGGCATGAAAATGGTATATTTTATTCACATCTGATTTTGCCTACATACGATATTAGCTGATACATATTTAATTCTTTGTGATGTTTTTGGTAACAGCATTCAGCAATTGTCATTAAAACCACGTGGGTACCTTACTTCTTGTCAGAACTACAAACACCTGCTGCTACAAAGCAAGGTGGTACAGATTTTCATTCGGAAGGGCAGTGGTTCAAACCTCTAATTTAGGTTTTGCATAGCTTCCCTGTATCCCTTAAGGCAACTACCAGAATGATTCCCTTGAATAGGACATGGCTGATTCCTTTCCTCAATCTGAGACTGCGCTCGTTCTCTAAAGAACTTGTCATCAGCGTGCATTATACTTTGGTCTCTCTTCTTTCCTTCCCTTAAATACTGTTGTAATAAAAATAAACCTACACTGTCATAAATAATATTTACATTAATTATTGTTATTTTGTACTGGAAATTAAAGAGAATTTGACATAATAGAATGTATGTGTCTGGTGTTTTGTATTTCTGAATAATTTATTGTTTCTTCTTAGAATAGTTAATGTGGCTGTACAATGATTATCTTTTATGTTCAGTTTATTATATTTGTCATCTGGTTAGGTGACCAAAATGAATATGGGAAATATATTGCTTTAATCATAAATATTGCTTGAATAGCATATTGATTTGACACATGTTAATTGTTATGTTAATGTTTAAAGCTGACTTTGTGTTCATCTTTGTCCTTGAGCTCCCTGAAAAAATTACACTGTCTAAAGTAGACAAATTGTGGTGCATGACAGGCAAGTGCATAACTATTTTGTTCCAGTCTCAATCAGTGTGCATAATGGAAGATACTAATTTTTAGTGTTTATTAACCCTAATTATAAA
This sequence comes from Schistocerca americana, assembly GCF_021461395.2. Classification (NCBI taxonomy): domain Eukaryota; kingdom Metazoa; phylum Arthropoda; class Insecta; order Orthoptera; family Acrididae; genus Schistocerca; species Schistocerca americana. Next base: position 713,262,768 of record NC_060120.1, on the reverse strand, counting down.
GCATTAGAAATATCAAGTGTTTGAGGAATATGCTGAAATAAAGAATTTTGTAATCAGGTTGAGGCACTGGAAGTACAACTGAAAGAAGCCCATTTACTTCATTCTGAGGAAACCAGTAGAAAGGAGGAGATTGAGGGAGAATTGAAAGCAGCTGTGGATAAGGTGAGTGTATTGATTGTTGGATTTCAGAATGTCTTGTTTGTATAACTGTGTGTGATAAAAGATATGGCACATTTGATTTGCAATGACACAGTACTTGTCTTTGAATCAAAAGCCATTACTGCAGTTAACAGTATCCCATATTGTACACAAACTACAGTTAATGTTGTACATATGTATTTGTTAAGTAATATATAATGTACAGATCGCTTCAAATCATCACATCACACTACATCATCACCATACCACATACTATTTGTTCACTTTGTATTTAGCTGTCAATGTGAGCCTGAAGTATTGGTGTTTATGTTCCAAGTTTCACAATTGCTTTTCCTTGGATTATGTTGACAGTATTGTATGAAAGAGGTGACACTTTTTTACATGTTGTTCCTCATGGGAACATGGAGTGGAGAAGACCTAATACTTTCCATGCCTAACCCTCCCTATTGTAGCGTAAAAGAAAATATGAATAAATTTAAAATAAAATGTTGGAATTCTTATCTTTTGTTCTGAAGCCCAATACTTGTACATGGGTGATCTCTCAGGTTTTCTCAGTGTGCCAAGTAAAATGGTAATCATTGTTGTAAAACATTACATGTGTCCCTTTTTCTGCACATAACTCTTACCTTGAAATGCGCTTTAAAGGGTGTGGAAAGTCTCTTCCTAGGAGTGCATCATCCATTTCTTCCTGAGACATTACCTATCATCTGTTGTATGACACAATGTAAGGCAAAATAGGACTGTGTCAAATTGAATCTCTTTTACTCGTAGGTTTTGGGGGGAAAAAAGTTTTCCTGTACATTGATGTAAAAAAATGATGTCCAGTCATACTCCTTATCAAAAAAGTCACCAATTCTTTTACAAACTGTGGTATTCACAGATATGCCTGTCTTTGTCATCTACTAGGTGCTGAATTTGCAACCCCTCCCCCCTTTTTTTCCATTGCCCATATGTGTATGTTAAGACAGTCAATGTTACAGTAATATATAGAACTTAAGAAACATAAACATAGCATAAAGTAACTGACAAAAAGTGAACTTCAAATGTTATTACTTACTGAGTAATGACTGAAATGCAAGAAGTGTCACAGAAAATATCTAACCACTGTCAACTGTGTTTCTTTGCGTGGAATAACATGTTTGTGTCATCTGGTCTCAATTCAATTTGAGTTTCAATTCAATTCAAGTTCCAGCTCTTCTTGTTGTAATGTTAAGGCAGAGGCATCTCTCTTATTTCACTACAGGTCATATTAAAAATAGACATCTATACAGTTGGACATGTATCAACTGATCTGAAAATGATCCCTAAGAATAAGTTAAATACTTCTTCTGATTTACACCTGCAACTGAATCTCAACAACTAAATGAAATGATTTAAAGTATCTGCTTCATTTTTATGATTGGTTCAAGAAACAGGCCGATGCTTAGTTTTTGGTCATTCTCTTCCCCATCAACTATCACAGCAGCCCTGATATGTGGCTTGTTTAGTTATCCCTTGGCAGCATGAGCATGGAAGACATGGTTGTCTTGTATTTATTAGATAAACTGCAATGTTACCTCCAACAGATGAAACTCACAAAAATAATTGTGTGTTTCACTTTTGATTCTTTGTACATTTTGCTGTGCACCACTGGTTTCACTACTGTTCTCACATGTGGGAGAACAGCAGTTTAAATCCCCAGCCAACCATCCAGATTAAGGTTTTTCATGGTTTCCTTAAACACGTTTCAGGCAAAAGCTGGTATACCTACTTGGAAAATTTCTCCCTAATCTTTCCCCAATCTGAGTTTGTGTTTCATCTCTGATGACCGTTCTGCCTACTTGATGTAAAACCCTAATATTTCTTCCATCCTTCCTAGTACTGTTCATAAAGGTGTTTAACTGTGAACAAGAGTTTCTGTTTGTATGGTTCTTCTGTGTGTACATGGACTTTTCAGCTTTGCATCCTAACAACATTCATAGTTTGAAAAATCCCTTTATTGATGACCACTTACAGACTGTTCTCAGTCTGCCTCAAGCGGTACAACCAGACACCTACAGAGTGTGAGCCCGCACAAGGCAAGGACGTCATGCAGTATTGTGATGGTGTAGCAGTGTCTCAAAGAAAAACATTTGAACTGTGTGATTTGTCGTACCAATATGCTTAGCACAATTGATTTCAGCTGAGTTTTGTGTATAAAGCACTTAAGTATGTGATATTGTGCATTTGTTGCACTCTGGAAGTTAATTGTGACATACAAAAATGTTGCAGTGGTTAAATGTAAAAAGTTAACATTGCAGTTCTTGTCACACAGTTTTTCAAAGCAGCTGCGTCTTGTAAAGGTATAAATGAAACAAATTACAGACGACAATATGTTGAAATTTATGGGCATTTGCTTGCCTGTAATTTTAACTTCTGTGGGCAGTGCGATATGATTTAAATATGAGGTTTGTTCAAAACATTCCAGAACATTCATAATTTTGTGCCAATGGTGTGTTTCAGTGAAATGTGGTTCTTATCCATGCACACACCTATGTTTAATGTGTAATTTCCGAAAGTTTTGCTGTTGTATGTCTATTAGTTATTGTTCATTGCTGTATTGAGTAGAATGTTGTGTCATACAGTCTGAAAATTTTGAGATGCCAGGTTTAGAGGAGGGTCTGCATTAAATTTTGCATGAAATTCAAGAGAAACCTTTACAGAGACACACAATGATGCAGGAAGCCTACAGCAAGAGTGCTAAAACCATACTCAGTGTTACAAATGGTGCACTCAGTTTAAAAATGGGCAGACAGAAGTTAAAGATGACCCTCTTTCACTACGCCCTTCAATGTCTACTGACGATGCTCATGTCAGGAACATCAATGAAATTGTGCATGCCAATTGAAGACTGACTGTCTGAGAGATTGCAGAAGAACGTAATATTTCAGTTGGATCATGTCATGAAATCCTGACACAGCATCTTGGAACGCATCGTATTGTCGCCAAGTTCGCCCCATGGTTCATGAGTCAAGACCAGAAAGACCTTCACCTCGGCAGTCTGTGAAGGGCTTTTGGATCATGCAAATGAGAACAAGCTGTTCCCTAAGAGAATTATAACTGGTGATGAGATGTGAGTGGATGGTTATGATGTTGAAACAATGGGTCGGGAAAGGTTCTCCAAGACCAAAAAATGCTTGTCAGGTCAAATGTCAAAGACATGCCAATACTTTTCTTTGACTTTGAAGGATCAGTTTATCACAAATTTGTGCCACAGGAACAAACTCTTAATCAGTGGTATTACTGGGACGTGTTGCGAAGCCTGCGAGAAAATTGAGAAGGAAACAGCCTGAAGAATGGCAAGATAGTTCATGCCTCTTACACCACGATAATGCAACCGCACATTCATCGCTGTTGGTGTGTGACTACTGCACAAAAAATGAAATCACTATGTTGCCTCATTCCCCATACTCTCCAGGCTTGACCCCTGTGAACTTTTCTTTATTTTCGAAGTTGAAAACCCCATTGAAAGGACAAAGATTTGAATGATGGATGAGATAAGAGAAAACTTGCAGACGGTGCCTCAAGTGATCCAGCAAGAGGTGTACCAAGACTGCTTCCAGAAGTGGAAACAGCATTGGGAGCAATGTTTTTAGTTGTGGAGGAGAGTATTTCAAAAGAGACTAAGCACAATTGGTAAAAGGTAAGCGTAGAAAAATTTTGTGGAAAAAGCTCTGTTTGTTTTTTTTAAAAAAAAAAAACAGGCCTCATATATTCATCTCTTCCTTACAACATGCCACCCCCTTGTACTTCCATTAGATAACAATTCATCATGTCAAAACTGAGCGAGGTGGCGCAGTGGTTAGCACATTGGGCTCACATTCGGGAGGATGATGGTTCAGTCCCGTGTCTGGCCGTCCTGATTTAGGTTTTCTGTGATTTCCCTAGATCACTTCAGGCAAATGCCGGGATGGGTTCTTTGAAAGAGCACGGCCGATTTCCTTCCCCATCCTTCCCTCACCCAAGCTTAGCACATTGAGCTTATTAGTCATATCCCTCACAGTATATTCCTAAATATTTTTCTGAATTCTGCAATAAATAACTTAATCAGTTTAGAATTATCCATAAATAGTTAAGAAGTACCACATATCAGCATAACGATACTTTCATAAGTAATACTGGCTAATGGAGTTCATCTTCTATGATCTGCTGCTGTCCATGTTTTGCTTAGTGGAGTACAGAATAATTGTTTTGAGAACTAACACACAATGGTGCTATAAAATGGATGCCAGTTTACGAATTTTCAGGACATAAATATTGTGTAGCTACCTCCCTTTTGTGAACAACACTTCCTTTTCTATCAATTCAGAGAACAAGGAAGATTTGGCAGAGCACTATATTGACATCTCATGAATCAATACCAGAAAGACCTTCTCCTTTATCAAAAGCTATTTCCTGCATTTTCAAAACATGCCACATGTCCCATTTGAAAGCCACTTCCATTACATATGCATTACTTGCTGAAAACAGTCAGTTGAAAATTATTGACTTTAGCTTCCAGTGAAACTGTTAGACAGGCAATGTAAAAAGAAAATTGATTGTGGACATTTTAGAAGAGTGGAGCCTCCACGTTTATGTGAAGATAAAGTAGGAAACAATGGAAAAAACATTTAAGGGATATCCAATAGTGAGACTGAGGTCCACATCATCTTCTAGGGATAAAACGTGATTCACAGTGTATGGTAGTGTTTTATGAAGGAAAACATTCATTCTAATTATAATAGAATACTTTGGGCTCCTTGGTCCATCCTGTCCTCACTGCCCTTCCTCTCCACCCCTTCCCCACCATTTCCAAAAATTGTAATACTTAGTATGCATAATCCACGAATTGGACAGAAAGTCATGCAGGTTGTTGGAGATTGCTGTATATGCTCGCTCATATGCAGAAATTTACCCTTTAGTGGTGAGTATAAGTTCATACTTAAAAACGTGAGCAACCTGTGAAACAAAATTATAAGCAGAAAGAGAGCTGTTGCTCTGTAAACTACATTTTAATGAAACTTAACAATTTTCTTTTATCTAATTACATAGTTAAAGCAATATTTTTGAAACAACTCAAAAACTTTTCTTTCCTGTACTAATTTTGTTTGATAAATCCACTATTTCATGGAGTTTAGATTTGGGTGCTGCGAGAAATCATCACTGAACTGGAACATCAAGTAGAGCAACGCAGTCAGCGAGAAACAGAACTCGAACAGCGGGTTGAATCACTCCAGGCCATTCTAGAGCAACAGACCCAGAACCACCAAAGATTAGCGGAAGAGGTAGGTTATAATGTATTATTTCCCATTAGTTGTAGCATTTTCTGTTTTCTTACATGACAAAGTACTGCCCACTTATTTGTGATATATACAGTACTCTTACAGCAGTTGTGTAGACATGACCTTCACTATCAGAAAGACATCCTGCTTTCAAAAAGTGTGCTCTTATTCAAGTGTACTTTTCTTTATTCTTCATTGTTTGTAAATCATGTAATGTAAGAGGACCTCCTGAGATATAGAAAGAACGAAGGTGAGAAGCTGCTGATACAAGCTGCAAGACTTAATAGTTATTTCGTGAGAAAATACGACCAAGGAAACTAATAAATTATGTGACTGAATTGACAGTTAATACCTTTAGGAGGTGAAATACTTTGTGCTGCCAATAGACAAATATAAAAGTGACACTCTACCTAGCTTTTGGCACTACAATGCCTTTGTCAAGGAGGAGAGAGGGATGAGCTGGGGAGGGTTGAAAGGAAGGACAGGTCATTCAGACCCCGGGAGAGACTCACTTGTAATGAGGACGAGGGAAGACGAAGGCAAAGATGAATGGGTACGCAGTGCAAAACATTTTGCCTTCTGAAGGTGCGTATTGGTCAATAGCTCTGTCTTAATTAGTAATTAAACTAAAAATTGTGCTGAAACTAGATTACTTATATTCTAGCAGATGTAGTGGCCAGAGAAAATATTTGTGTCCCTCAGTGTTCCAATTTTCGTTACTTCTGAATTAGTAAGCCCCAGGACTCGGTAAAAATATAATAAACTAGGGTATAGGTGTTCTTTGGAATTCTTTGCAAAATTGTAGACAACAAGCTAACCTAATAGATTTTTAAGTATCTTTAGGTGAAAAGACAAAAATGAGATGGTTTAAAGAGGTAAAGAAAGATTTGCTAATAAACAATATAAGATAATCAAAATCACCTTAAAGATGAATATCAGAATGGAAAATTCCAAGGTATTGAGAGGTTTCTGGGTGGTAAAATCGTGAAATAGTCTTGATGTAACTTTTAATTTCATTATATTATTTGTTAATTAAACTTCTGTCGACTTGCAATAACTTTAAACTGGTTTATACAACTATGAGCATGTACTATATGAACTAATACAAATAAGCTTTCGTTGTGGAAGCATTCTTAGCAATCTCAAAAATTCTCTGCTGATATTTTACAAAATGTTTGAGATATTGCTTATTGAGGAATGCTCTTCATTGAAGAGCTGACATCACCTATTCTGAGGCTCTCCATATGCGGTCCAAGTGGTGGTGTAAGCTCCATGAAATACTTGTGACTTAGAGGCATCTGCTAGTGAAGTGTAACCACTGTAGACTTTCCAAGGATTACCTCAAACAAATTATAATGCAACACGAACAAATATTTGCACCAAAATATAATATCCTATGTAATAGAATGCCACAGATAGTATGCAAGTGTAATTTATATAAAGGAAAGATAAACTTTAATATAATCATAATTAACAATGCATTAATTCTTTTATGGACGAGAAGGGTACAGAAAACTCCATACCTCTAACATTTATTTAAAAATCTCTAATGTAACAATAACAAGATTCTGTAAACTCACAGTAGGATTCAGAAGAAAACTGACCCTAGATGGTTGGAGGAGGAGGAGGAGAAAGAGAAAGAGAAAGACACCAGCTGAGATAATGGAGGAACACTGGAGTAGGAGGAGGGAACAATGGAGTCTGAAACCCTGAAATTATTTGTTTTTCTTATAAGGCCTAGATGAAAAATAAATTAATAATACTTTTACTGAAAAAATTTAAATTTATGGAGAAAGTGTTATGTTATAAATATTATATGCATCAGTATATTTGGAAGAGGCTGAATTCAGACAGCTACAAAATATTGTTTATAAATACTGTTTGTACAAACTGATGGTGAATTTAAATTACTACAGCATGTACTTCCAGACATAAAATTATCTCTGTATCAGTGTTTTCAGAAATTAAAATGTGTGATTATATTTTTTAATGTGTCATTTAGCTCGATTCGTTGCGCATAGACAGTGGTAGCATTGAGCTGACACAACATATTAATCGCCTAGAGGATGAGCTACAGAAACACCGTCTCCATGTTGAACAGCTCCAGTCAAATTCTACTGCGATACAAGAGATGAAGACACAGGTATGCCAAATAATTACCTTTGATTCTTCCAGCTGTTGCCCTTTGACAGAAAGTACCAATAAATTTCCATATGGTAGTCAAATTCTGTTTCGTTCAGTCTCTTTCTGTAGTATGTATAAGGGGGATTCAAATGAAGCCCAGTCACTAATGTAAAGTAACGGTAACTATTTTATTAACTCAAACATTTAGTTATACACAGGACACATACTCAAAAATAGTCACCAAAACTGTTGGCACATTTATCCCATTGTGACACTAGCTGGTCGATTCCATCCTTGAAGAAGCTAGTAGGGCTGTTGTCAGATCCAGCCCTAGACCCAGTCTCACACTTCGTCGTCCGTTGCTAATACCCAGTAACCGATGGACCTCGTCCACGGTGATTCTGCAGTTATCCAAGAGTAAAGCATTCACTTCTGCAACCATTTCTGGTGTGATGACATGATGAGCCTGTCCAGGATGAGCATCGTCTTCTAGTGACTCGCGCCCTTCAAGGAATCATTTGCGCCATTCCACAACACTTGAATGACTCAGACTGTACTCACCGTACACAGCCTTCATCCATCAATACATTCCACGGCCTCCAACTTCCTCTGCCGCCAAAAATCGAATCACTCCTTATTGTTACTGCTTACTCACCTGCATGGTCGGTAGTGGATGATAACTTGTGTGACCCCCTTCTCTTCAGCGTGAAATCACACTGGCAGTATGCAACGTCATATGGTGTGCATGTGTCAGTCTCTCTACCAATAGAAGGCACCACCATATCCGCAGTTGTATGGTGCCACCTTATGTGTAAGGCAAAGGTAGACGCACTGACCAGGTTTCATTTGAATGAACGTCGTAGATCGAGGGTGTCTGAGCTTATGCTAAAAAATTCTAAAAGATTGGAATGAACTGGAAATACAATAATTCATGTACCAAACAATTTTCTTTTTTCCCACTTCATCTATGCCACTCTTTGACTGCATCTAATTGGTCACAACTACCTATATATGGGGTGTTCAAAAAGTCTCTCCGCAGTGCCGTATGATTGTTAGCCATGTGTGGCGTATGATTGTTTGTTTACCTGCTTGGGTTACTTCCCTTCAAGGGGACTCTCCCAGCATTCCACTGTTTTGTTTATCTCAGCCAGCATCAGTAGTTTCATTGGTGTGTGTCATTACGTGTTGACTTGAACGTTTAAGTTTAGTTCCTTCATTCGTTTTTTTCGTTTTTGTCACTGTTAAAATGCTAACCATTGAAGAGCGTGTGTTTTTAGTCGAACAAGTGTTGAAAGCTGGCAGTAAATGCACAGTTTCAGTTTGCCAAACATTTAATTCAGTTTTCCCAGAGACAACACTCCCATACCATGATGCTGTGCGAGATTTGACTAACAAATTTTGAAGTACGGGTTCAGTGACAGATGCACCGAGAAGTGGTCGTCCTAGCGTTTAGTCTGAGGATAAACTACTCGATATTTCCGATAAAATGTCCATGAGTCCGAACAAGTCTAATAAAACTCGCCCAGGAAATCAATGTTAGTGTCGGAACGGCTCACACAGCTGTAAGGAAAAAATTAGAACTTTGCCCATACAAAGAGACAGTTGTGCAAGAACTGAAAAATACTGATCATGGCAAGAGACTGCATAATTTCACAGGGACTCTGGCCTACATGATCACCTGACCTAACACCACCTGACTTTTTCTTCTGGGGTGCAGTGAAAGCAACTATCTATAAAAATCGTCCAAAACCCATCGATGAATTGAAAACTTCAATATCCACTTTCACTGCTTCTGATGTTACAGAAGAAATGTTACAGCTTGTGTTTGGAAAGATGATTAGACAAATTGAATTGTGTGTTCAACAACAGGGGGAAACACTTTCAACATTTAATGTGAAAATTTGTAAGTAAAAATGAATATTCAATAAATTAATAACTTGTATTTCACTGAGTTTCATTTCGGTATATTCACTGCGGCATACAGCATGTGCAGGTAATAATCATACGGCACTGCAGAGAGACTTTTTGAACACCCCGTATTTTGAAATATTGTGGTGGTTTAAAAATGTGTGCTGGGCTGGGACTCAAGCCCAAAACTGGATGTTACAGGGAAAGGAAAGGTTCTGTTTTTCAATCCCAGTCTGGAATTTGGTTATAAATGCTGGGGACTTTCAGAACAGCATGCATTCCCTGCACGGTTAAAGATTCATTCTGAAACTTATAAATGTATGTATACTTTAGAGTCATACATTTGTTATTTTTATTTTATTGACATGTCTAGTTCCGAAGGACCAAATTGAGGAGCAAATCTCCGTGGTCATGGAACATGCCAGTAGATGAAATTACAACATAAAAATAATAACAGATAAAATAAAATGTTTATGAACCCAAAAAAGTCAAGCCATAAGTTTAAGTAAACACAAAAACAATATAACATAAGAATCAGCATATTTTTCAAGGGACTTCTCAACAAGAATAGAAGGAGCGGTCCATGAGGAATCTCCTCAGTTCTAATTTGAAAGCTCTTGGATTACTGCTAAGATTTTTGAATTGTAGTGGTAGTTTATTGATAATGGTTGCAACAAGAGTTAAGGAAGCGTGATCCAAATGCCAGCCGGAGTGGCCGAGCGGTTCTAGGCGCTTCAGTCTGGAATCGCGTGACTGCTACGGGCGCAGGTTCGAATCCTGCCTTGGGCATGGATGTGTGTGATGTCTTTATGTTAGGTTTCAGTAGTTCTAAGTTCTAGGGGACTGATGACCTCCGCTGTTAAGTCCCTTAGTGCTCAGAGCTATTTTTTGTGGTCCAAATGCATATTGGATTTATGCCGAGTATTAACTGAGTGAAAGCTACTAATTCTTGGGAACAAGCTGATATTGTTAACAAGAAACAACAGTAAAGAATATATATATATATATATATATATATATATATATATATATATATATATATATATATATGTGTGTGTATGTCTGCTTGTGGCTGTATGTGTGGATGGATATGTGCGTGTGTGCGAGTGTATACCTGTCCTTTTTTCCCCCAAAGGTAAGTCTTTCCGCTCCCGGGATTGGAATGACTCCTTACCCTCTCCCTTAAAACCCACTTCCTTTCGTCTTCCCTTCTCCTTCCCTCTTTCCTGATGAGGCAACAGTTTGTTGCGAAAGCTTGAATTTTGTGTGTATGTTTGTGTTTGTTTGTGTGTCTATCGACCTGCCAGCGCTTTCGTTCGGTAAGTCACCTCATCTTTGTTTTTATATATAATTTTTCCCACGTGGAATGTTTCCTTCTATTATATATATATATATATATATATATATATATATATATATATATATATATATATAGAGAGAGAGAGAGAGAGAGAGAGAGAGAGAGAGAGAGAGGGCAATGTCAAAATACCCAGAGTAGTGACAGAGGTTGACAAGAGGTTTGCGAACTTACACCACTTATTGCCTGAACTGCCCATTTCTGATCCAAAAATATCCTTTTAGAATGGGAAGAGCTACCCCAAAATATAATACCATAAGACATAAGTGAATGAAAATAAGCAAAGTAGACTAATTTTCTTGTCGAATGATCACGTACTTCAGATATCGTACGGATACCAAAAATGGCAGCATTAAGCCTTTGAAGAAGATCCTGAACATGGGCTTTCCACACCAGTTTACTATCTACCTGAACACTTAGAAATTTGAACTGTTCAATTTCACTAATCGTATGCCCATTCTGTGAAATTAAAACGACGACTTTTGTTGAATTATGTGCTAGAAACTGAAAAAACTGAGTCTTACAGTGATTTAGTGTTAGTTTATTTTCTACAAGCCATGAACTTATGTCATGAACTGCATTATTTGAAACAGAGCCAGTGTTGCACACAACAGCCTTTAGTACCAAGCTAGTGTCATCAGCAAACTGAAATATTTTAGAATTACACATAATACTAGAGGACGTATCATTTATATAAATAAATAAATAAGGAGCAGGAGTGGTCCCAATACTGACCACTGGGGTGCACCCCCCCCCCCCCCCCCTCACACACACACACACACACACACACACACACACACACACACACAGTTTGACTTTATTCCACTCAGACACCCCCTCTCTCCCCCCCCCCCCCCCCCCACACACACACACACACACACACACACACACACACACACATCACAGCCATTCTCAGCGCTCTGAATGACAATCTTTTGCTGTCTGTTGTTAAAAAAAGAGGTGAGCTACTCCCTGTATTCCATAATGGTCCAACTTCCCAACTTCTGGAACAATATTTTGTGACCCACACAATCAAACGCCTTAGTTAAATCAAAAAATGCGCCTAGCGTTCAAAACCTTTTGTTTAATCCATCCAGTACCTCACGGGGAAAAGAGAATATAGCATTTTCAGTTGTTAAATGACTTCTAAAGCCGAACTGTACAGTTGATAGCAAATTATGTGATGCAAAATGATCAATTATCCTTACATATACAGCCTTTTCAATAACTTTAGCAAACACTGATGGCATAAAAATAGGTCTAAAATTGTCTACATTATCCCTTTCTCCCTTTTTATAAAGCGGCTTTACTTCTGAGTACTTCAGTCGTCCAGGTGACTGACCATTCTTAAAGGAAAAATTACAAATATGGCTAAGTACAGGGCTAACATGTGCAGCACAGTACTTTAATATTCTGCTAGGCATTCCATCATATCCATGAGAGTCCTTAGTCGTCAGTAATTTAATTATTGACTCAATCTCGCCCTTGTCTGTATCACGGAGGAGTATTTCAGACACCTTCAGACATCAGTCTTGAAAAGGCATTTTCCAAGAGTGGTGCATCATTCCCTGTATAAGTTAAATTTTTATTTAAGTCACCAGCAATCCTCAGAAAATGATTGTTAAATACTATACATATTTCTGACTTATCAGTAACAAAAATATTTTTACTACGAACTGAATTTGTATCGCCGACCTTGTGCTGCTGACCAGACACTTCTTCATAACTGACCATAAGGTTTTTTTTTATTTTATCCCTGTGAATTAGCTATTCTACTTGCATTGCACATACTCTTTGCCTTCCTAATAACACTTTTAAGCACCTTACAATACTGCTTGTTGGCTACTGTAGCTTGATTGTGACTACTTCTAACATTTTGATATACTACCTGCTTTGTTCTACATGACATTCTTATCCCACTAGTCAGCCATCCAGGCTGCCTTTTACTGCTAGTACCCCATTTAGAATGTTCTAAAGGAAAGCAACTCTCAAGGAGCATGAGAAATGTATCAAGGAAAGCATTATGTTTATTATCTACGTTATTGGCACTATAAACATCCTGCCACTCTTGTTCCTTAACAAGGTTAAGAAAAAACACTCCATTGCCATTTGAATAGATTTCCTACATAGTTTGTAATTATATGTGACATCTGTTTGAGTACATAAGACTTTTAGTGTTAAAATTTGTGCATCGTGGTCCAAAAGGCCATTCACCCTTTTACTAACAGAATGCCCATCTAGTAATAAAGAATGAATAAAAATATTGTCTGTGGCTGTGCTACTGTTCCCCTGCATCCTAGTTGGAAAAAACACAGCTGCATCAGATCATATGAGTTAAGGAGATCTACCAACATCCATTTTCTTGCACAATCATATACAGAATTAATATTGAAGTCACCACATATAATTAATTTCTGGTACTTCCTATAAAGTGAACCAAGAACCCTCTCTAGCTTGAGTAGAAATGCTCTGAAGTCAAACTAGAAGTTTAGTTTCACTAAATTAAACTGGTCCTGCACAACATTCAAATATCTCTTCAGTGCAGTGCCATGATACATCTATGTACTCAAACAGAATACTATTTTTTTACGTACATTGATGTTAATTCCTTCTCTACTTGAATACCTGACCACCTCTGAAAGTGATTCCTTAGTTAGAGGGACTTCCTTTAAGCAGGTATACTTATCAGTTGACTTCAGTCTAAAAAAATTGCAGCTCTAACACCAACTAAAACAGGTATTTTTCAATGAGTGAGCCCACCACAACCTCTACACTGTCACCTATAAGTTGTGCCAGCCTTCACATCCCCTTACCTATTGAGGAGCAGGCCATGCCTAGTGAAACCCAATCTACTGATAGACTCAACTGGCATCACTGCAATGGGATCCACGCCCTCGGTCAAATTTACTAAACCACTTCAACGCACAGAAAACTCTAAAAAACGCAGTGAGCGAACGTTACCAAAAGTTTATTAAATCGTTGTTTTGCCACAAACAACATGGGACACTGTTGAAAACTATTACATTTAATAACTGTATAACATTGCACAAGCAACTTCATCAGAACTTAACTTAAGAACCGCTACAGCTGCAATTGCACGCCACAAAATGTAAACACTCTGCTAATACTCGGGCGCACGATTGAAAACTATTAAATTTAATATTCAAATACAGTGCAAAAACAATTTTAACATGCGAAATGTAAACACACTGCTGAGGCGTCTGTATTAGAAGAGCTAATATTGCCTTTCTTATGAGCCCCTTTACATTTTACGTGTGCATGCAAACCAAATACTGTATATATGTTATTTCATTAAGTGCACTATTGATGGATGAGAGCAAAGTTGTCTACTCCCTAATGGTACCCAAAAGGTCGAAGAATAGTTACCCATTGGTTGCCATAACATTAATTTTAAACTAACTTAATTAAGTATTCGTCAGTTAGTATTTATAGACAAATAAATTAGATAAGACATACAACAGCTACTAAATTAGTAACCACCACTATATAGTGTGGTGTAGCATGCTGAAATCAGTAATTTTGCTATGGGATGGTAGATAGATGGTAGATAATCTTCGGTTCCACTGTAGACCTCTTATAAAGAAAATAAGTGAAATTAAAGGCTTTTCTGGGTCACTTACACCACTTTATCACCCATCAAAAATAAAATGTCTTACCTATTTGTGCATGTACTGGCAATCAACTACTCCTGTATTAGTTATGGAAAATATTTACAAATCTGGCCTTTGACAACTGTTCACAAATTACCGTGTGTTCTCCAGTGGTGTAATATGTGTCCACTCACGTAAATGCAATATTTTAGGAAAATGATATTACATTCAACTATAAGTGTACTGCAGTGTGTGACAATTAGAATCTTCACAAGAATGAATTCTGTCATTGACATCGTAAGCTTGTGCGACATGATGGTTTATAAGAAAAATTTTAAACAGCTGCTACTAAAAGATGCTTATATAAAGCCTTCATCAGTAAAGGAGGCACACATACCATTCACACACGCAAGCAAGCACACCTCATGCACACATGACCGCCAACTCCAGCATCTCACACAGAATGCCTTCCAGTCCGAGTTGCTGGAGTTGGCGGTCATGTGTGTGAGGTGTGCTCGCTTATGTAAGTAGCAATCTGTCTTAACACACACACACACACACACACACACACACACACACACACACACACACACAAACACACAAGAGGCAGTGCGGTGGTGTTGGTTTGCACAACTCACATGTGTCTTCCAGTTGACTTACAGATTGTGCGTGCAGCCGATCCTCTTCCTTGGGTTATGAGCTACGTTGCTCTCACCATCTAATTCATCTCCGGAGACTGCATCAGGTTAAGGGCAATATTATTAACCAGACCTATATTCTTGAAATAGATTATGTACTCGCTGGCTCTTGTCAGTTAAACAGCAATATATTTTCAACTCTCATCCCAAAATAGCAATTATTCTGTACAAACTGCAGCAATCCAACTGGTTCCAAGATAAAACTCAGAATCTACTAAACATTCATACAGTTACATATGTTCTGCCTCATGCAGAGCCAAGACATAAAATAAAAGTCTCTGTCTAACACACACTTTATCTGTCTCTGTAACAATCCCCATGACACCACACACCATGGAACGTTATCCAGATACTCTTTGACTTTTTTATATAACTTCTAGGGCGCTGCTTGTAACCACTTGTCGGTGCCACTCATCTGACACAGCTCCTGGCTCCTTGTGACAGCTGTCCTTCGTGCACACACAGACATTTGTGGCGCAGTAAAAAGTCTCTCTGATCCTTGTCATTAAAATATCGGGTGTTCAAGATGGTGGAGAGCCAAGTGTTTCTAGAATTTACCCCGAAATTCTCGAGCCATTACGTATCCCTCCCCTTAGCTCGAACACAAGGTATTTTATACATATTCATCATGTACAATTACATGGGATAATAATTCTTTATCTTTTAACAGGACCGTGCATATTTTACCACAATTACAAA
This sequence comes from Schistocerca americana, assembly GCF_021461395.2. Taxonomy (NCBI): domain Eukaryota; kingdom Metazoa; phylum Arthropoda; class Insecta; order Orthoptera; family Acrididae; genus Schistocerca; species Schistocerca americana. The sequence goes on along the minus strand of NC_060120.1, from coordinate 713,246,933 downwards.
CTGTGAACCTTTCAATCCATGTTGGAGTTAGCTCTGTTTTCTGTTCCTCTTCCAATCATAAATTCCAGGTGCACATAACTCATGAATATTCTGCTGCTTTGTTCTTGCTTCCCGTACTACCTTTTCTAATTATGTACCTAATCCTTACTTAAAGTAATCTGGAGGAACTCTTGTTAGAATAAAAGTGTTCCCTTCTTGGAAATTTGTAAACCTGAAACTTACCAGACTCGTCCCTTTAACCCTCTGAGTGCTGCATCGGCACGTGCAGCTGGCCATGTCAAGCCTGCCCTTGGGGGCCGCGTAATCCATGCACCTGCAGTGGCAGCCACTTCCGCGGACTATTTTGTGTGCCTGAGCTCTCCACTCAGCCGTCCATACCCTGGCCTAAGTATTTCTGGAACCACGGTGGTTGTGACAGTCTCGCAGTTAGTGTGATTGCCAACGTTACAAATAAGCGCAGGATATCTGGATACTTATTCCATAGCTTTGAATCTGGAGATGAATTGTTCTATAGACCTAATTTGCACTGAAACTGCTTACACTGGTAACATGTAACTCCTCATCAAAGGCTTTCTTTCATTTGCAATTAGTTCTTGAGAATTGTCATAAGGTCTCAGTATGCATCTGTGTTTTATTTGGCATACTGATACTTAATTATCAGATTTTTGTATGCAACCTATGATGTAAACGCTGTAGAATCTGTAATGACCAAACGTTGACGTTCTTCTGTACTAGCGCAATAATTCACCCGCAAACGACCGTCTGGATGCGGAGACACACTTTTGAAGCTAATCGCTATATTTTGATAGCATTAACCCAATAGATTATCCCCAAGGAAACTTCAAAAAAAAAAATTCAACATTTCTGAATTCTTTTTATACGGGACGCAATTTTTATTGTACAGTAGAAATAAACAATGATTTATAACTTTTGTTTAAGAATTAGATAAGGAAATACTCAAGTTTCTAAACTATCTAACTAAATGTCACCTTTAATTCCTAATGACCTTTTGTGCTTCAGAAACAGGGGAGAGTGTGAAACTGACCAACGTGTGCCGAGACGCCCTTTCGAAGTGTAGGCGTAGAATTTTTTCACCAATCCAGTGTCCTGTAAAAGATAGGACAGTAATCTGTTACTGAATATTAGTAGAAAATTGTAGCATGGGTAGCTGTAAAAGATATTTATTTAAGCGGCGAATAGTTTCGGGCAAAGCCCATTTTCAAACAACCATGTCAAAAAGGAATGTGACAAACACATTATAGCTGTTAGTAAAACTGTAGAATATCGATAGCAATCCATCTGCTATGGTTTTATTAACAGCTGTAATGTGGTTGTCACAGTCTTTGTTTTACATGGTGGTTTGGAAATATACTTTGCCCGAAACTAGTCCCTGCTTAAATAAATATCTTTTACTGCAACCCAGGCTACAATTTTGTACTAATAATAATGTTAGAATTCTTTGTTTAATTAATGATATTTGCACTAAGTTTAAGGTTTAACTTCCACCAAAAAGTTATGGAAGAATACATAAATTTGTACTAAGTTTTTACTTTTGCACCTTATGTACGTACATTTGAAGCATCCAGTCTGTGTTTGTCAGCACAGACTGGATGTTTCACATGTTCATACACAAGGTGTTTGTCAGCAAAGTAATTCATCTGGAGAGGCTCTTCAAGCTCAGATAATTGGGCGATATATTTTTTTTTTTTTTTTGCTCAGCTGTATTTCCCATCCTTCTTTCTCGTCTGGGCTTTGGACCAGCAATGGCGAAGTTAAAAATTTTTCTTTTAAATTTTTGTAATTATTTTTATTATTATTATTTTTTTTAATTAAGTAATTTTTTTCAGAAGTAAGGGCTTCATTTCATCTTCCAGCTGTAGCAACTTGGCTAAAAGTTCTTCTTTGTGTGCCAATGCACAAAGATACATTGCATGTTTTGCATTCATATTTCGTTTCTCGATGCACATTCTGTTTCAAGCAGACTGCACATCTACGCCATAATCCACGTTTCTTGGACTGGTCACTTGGAATGACATGTGGAAAGTGCCTCCCAAGTAAAGCGAAGAGGATTCTTGTCATCAGAGCGCCATCGCTTCATATCTCTTCTCCATTCTGTAGCAAATTTTTCCACAGGTTCTCGTACCAGACGTAATGAAAATCTGCTAATGATATTTTGCTCCCTGTCACTGATCTGTGAAGAGAGTGAGCATTCAGAACACAAAGGACCACAACGTAAAAAAAAAACTTTTTGTACCATTTAACAGATTTACACACAGATGCAACAGAGCTTAACAGCATATCGGTGTTGTCTATTGCTCCCATATTTGCATTGTAATCAACAACACATTGCGGCTTCATTACTTTTTCGCCAGTCGTCCTGTTTGTCTTTCCTGTGTCACTCATTTCAGTAGTGTTTCAGGTAGTCAGCATGAACACTTCTCTCTTGTCATGCCACTTGATGGCAAGCATTGCGTCAGTTGACATAAACTCAACTTCTCCTTGTTTCGGTTTCTTTTTGTAGCTTTGGAAAGTTGTGCCTATTCCTACATACAGTACCACATGCTGCTGTTCTCTGATTGTGAAGCCAGAGGAACAAGGATGGACTTGTATACCAATTGTCGACATACAGGGTATGTCGATGTTCAAGTTATGGCATCATTAGTGTTGCCACAATGTCACCAGATTTCTCCAAATTATGGACTTCAATTTCTGTTGTTGTACCTGTGTATACAGTGAAATTGAAAACATATCCAGTTTTACAGTCACACAACACAAATGTTTTGATTCCAAATCTACTTCGTATTGAAGGAACGTATTTTTTAAAAGATATCAACCTTTGAACAATAATAGGCTTTCATCAACACAGAGTCTTTTGTATGGATTATATGCTCTGCGGAACGCCACACAGACTGTATCAATTATTTTCCTAATTTTAAACAAACTGTCATCTCCACAATTGGCTGAGTTGTCACTAAAATACAACAAACTCAAAAGTAACATAAAACGGTCACAGGACATAACTTCACCAAAAATTGGAGTACCCAGAAGTACATCTCTGGAGCAATATTCCTTTATTTTCAACTTTTTAACAGGAGCCATGAGAAGTCAAATACCGTTGAAGCTATACATTTTCTCAAAACCTGTACTTTTTCAGGTGGATAGTCAGGACCAAACTGATTCCGACGTGTTTGCCATGGTGAAAGTGAAAAATCGGTTTGTTTCAAGTGCTATAAATTTCAACAGATCTTCTGATAGAAATAGCAGGAAAAAGGATAGAATGTTTGAATCAGGCACTAGTTGGCAATTATATCCTTAAGATAAGTCATCAAATGCATGAAGTGCTGGACTGAAATTGCATTTTTGCCAATCAAATTTCTCATTCTCACTGAGATGTGGCCTTTTACAGATCGATTCATCTTCACTTTCAGAATCTGAAGAAGAACTGTCCTGGTGAGCTCTACTAGGTGAAGTACGTAGCGGTGTATTATTACGAGATTTTTATGATGAATCTTCATTGTCACTACATTCATTGAAGATGCACACTCACTGTCACTCCTTGTCAGTATCTCCAGTATCTCTTCATCAGTGCAGTGACTCCATTGTGCCATTTCTCTGTGGAACTCAAAAGCGACAGAACTCCAAAAATCCTGATGAAACAGCAGATAGGTAAACGACACCACAAAAGTAGAATGCAGAAGATCACATGAACCAGCTAGCATGAATGTCGAACAGCAACTGTGAAATCCATAGTAGAGTGTTTCCCAGATAGCAGGGACAGCGGCACAGAACAATAAATATGATTCATCCATCCCAGGGAGTGCACGGCACACAAGAACTTGTGACGGGCCGGCATGCAACCCTGAGTGGCTATTGATGTCCGCAGGCCCACTGGCTGCGGTACAAGCCATCATTAGGACTCAGGTACCGGCTAGGCCACACAGCAAATGCCGTCTGCAGGGCCCACGGGAAAGCCCACTTCACCGGCAAACAACCTCCCCGTGGCAAGGTGGAGCACTGCGGCACATTGCGTCTGCAGTACTCAACAGGTTAAATGTGTGACTTCTGTCACGATACTGCCCTTTTTCCCTTTAGGAACAGTACTTACCGTATTTACTCGAATCTAAGCCGCACTTTTTTTCCGGTTTTTGTAATCCAAAAAACCACCTGCGGCTTAGAATCGAGTGCAAAGTAAGCGTAAGTTCTGAAAAAAAATTTGGTAGGTGCCGCCACAACTGACTTCTGCCGTCATATATGTAGCGCTACACAGGCATGCTTTGCAGGCACAAAGATAAATATTGGCCCCAAACCCTCTGCGTCAGTAAATAAATTAAAAAAAAAAGGTGGCCGACGAGCTTTTTCCTCCGCCTCGCGTTTCGACTACTGCATTTTCACACATTATCCAACGAAGTAAATACAAATTCCGTATTGTCCACCTTCGAATGTAGCAGCATTTCAATGTACTACGAAAATCCGACTGGCAAGACTGTTCGGGATGGCTACGTTCTTAATTTTTTCCTACCTATGAGAAGAGATGGTTCCTTATAGGAACTTTTGTGAATTGTGAATCTCATGCAGTATTCTCTTCACCATAAGAATAATACGAATATAAACATTTTGCCATGTATTCTTTCGTGTTTGCTGCTAATTCATTTAAATCCTGTCTGCCTAATAAACTACGAAACTAGAGTGAGACAACAGCAAACGCGGAAGAATATACATATCATGTCATGTTTATATTCGTATTATTCTTATGCCTAATAGTGATACAGTCAGAAATGAAGCACGGCAACTGACTAGATTTTTAAATCTTAGATGACTCTAATTTCAGTGCAGAATGTAATGTAGGCTACTAAAGAGGCGTCTGCAAAGATTTTCAAATGGAGAAAAATTTTCACCAAACTCTCGTTCAGAACATCTTCTATCATACGCTGTCTATTATTTGGTTCTTGTTGATCATTATCAAAGAAAGCAGCAGTGTAAGTAACAACAAATAGCAGTCTCTTGCCATTGTTTCGCTAAGGAGACGATTCCTTTCTCTCTTTTTTTTTTAAATTGTAAGCGGCGGTAGCGCGCGCGAAAGCAAGCCGTGCCGCGAGCGGCGACAGGTCGTAAACACTCATTATCAGAATGCGACAAACAATGCATGACACAGTACAGTAATGCATTTTCGGCTTAAAGTGACGTAAACACTTATAACAAAGAGTACGACACTTATCAGATCAAAGAAAAATAAGCAATCAATTCAAACCAGACGTAGTATGCGAAAAACTTGGGTACTCGTATAAATACGGACGGAGCACGTGATGCATAGCAATGGCTACCTGGTAAAGGTTAACTGCTAAGCTTATGACTCGAACCAAAGTACTGTAGCTGTATCTTCATTCATTCGACCTAAATTGTGTCTCGTATTACAATGGACCAACTTTGTTTCGATTTGGAGGTGCGGCCTAAAACTTTTCTCTCCCCTTGAATTTCGAGTCTCAAATTTCAGGTGCGGCTTAGATTTGGGAAATTTTTTTTTCCTTGATTTCGAGTCTCATTTTTCAGATGCGGCTTAGATTCGAGTGCGGCTTAGATTCGAGTGCGGCTTAGATTTGAGTAAATACGGTATATCTTACATGGGTTGATCCTAGGAGTACGGTATGCCTATCTGCTCTTCTCATCCAATAAATGCTGGGTGCACCCTCCTCCTCCTTCCTGAGTAGGCCTCCTGGTTCATTGCCCAAGTATACATCTTTATGAATACTATTCTTAAATATTCTGTGCTAAAATTACAAATCTACCTTACACCCATATTCCACTTTCTAATAGATCATCTTATACCCTAGATTCCTCTTTCACTCCTCACTTTTACTTAAACAGGTTTCATGCACACACATAGTATATGCTGTATCTACCTGTATTTACCAACTTTTCTCCAAGGACTAGCACGGCACTTGTAAATATATTTTAGAGCGACAAAAATAACAATGTAGAACCATCACATATCAACAATGTAATATGTGCATTGATTCAGATGTACATGTATATCTATTCCCCTACATCCCTTGGCGGTTCTGACTTCGCTTTAGGTTTCTAGCTCGTAATCCTTATGTTTGTGCTTAAGTATATCTTTGTGTGTATGTAGATGAACCACTGAAATTGAGGAGGACTTCAGCGATAGAAGTGTATGCATATGGAAAGAGGGAAAAATAGACCGGTACTCAAATGAGAAGTAAGAAACGAAAAAATAGAATCGGTTGCTAAGATCGAAGAAGTGAAGTAAGATAGCCCCAAAGACCGGAAAACCCTTCCCACCCCCCTTCCTCATGATCCCTACTTTGCCGATACTTGAGTGAGAAGCTGGAGGAGGTATGATGTTAAACATCTCCTACAGAACGGACATTCTCACCTTCACCTTTGAAGTCCCCGAAGAAAGATCTTAGCAACTCCTATGGAACGGCGAATGGGGAAGAATCAGTTACATTTATCTGTGAGGGTTGTCTGAAAGGTGTGGTGTGTGTGTGTGTGTAGTGTCAGTTATGTTTGTTCCTACACTACCCATGTTTTCCAAAAGTGATACAAACTCTCACATGTATCTTACATCTCACAAAAGGTATGAAATTATTCTATAAAAATAGAAAATTATACACTATGATAACATAATTGTTTAGTCATTCAGTTTATACTATTTTTCATATCCACATAAAGTACTTCGTCAGTTTTTGATGTCTAGATATTACTTTGCTTGAATAGTACCATGATATTTCCTTTATACTAGTACTATTTTCTATTCGTTTCTTTCCATGTTTAGAGATCACTGTTTATCCGTGATTTTCTTAAATATGTCTCAATCTTGTTTTTTAATTACTTATATTATAGGATAGTTTAAGAATTCAAGAATAGATTATAGAATAGTTTAAGAATTGAAGGAAATTCGGTGTATGAAAACTAATGTGTAAGTAACACCGAAAACAACTCGGGATCCTACGGTCGTCACTCTGTCCGTTAACACAGAATGTTAAAGTCCCTGGGGTATATACCACTTTATGTCCTTCACATTATATTTCCCTTTTTCTTCTCCTGTTGTAGGATCCACTAAAAATAAGGTTTTTGTGTGGATTACTGATTGTACTCGGTAAGGCCCCACATACTTTTAAAAAAAATTGTGTGTTTCCTTCTTCAAAGCAGAGCTCTGAAGATGCTGTTTTACTAGAGCTAGATCATCAACCTTATACTGAGGTTCGATAGCCTTCTCGTTATGTTTACTTACTTCTTGTTGTGCCCTCTTAACTAAGCTCTAAGCAACTATCATTTGATTCAGTTGGTGATCAGTAGTTGGTTGTTTTGGCCAAGTAAAGCATTTAATAAGAGTTTCACCTACAAAGGGTTTACCTATTACTTCCAAAGGTGTTAGTCCAGTTGATAAATGTGGTAATTCATTTAAAATAAGCTCAAAGTCTCTAATTTTCGTTGCCCATGACGTATGTTCTTTATGGCAGTATGTGCAACATAACTTCCCAGTTTCTTTCATAACCTTTTCACATGGGTTGGATGATGGATTATAGTTGGAGATTAATATTTGATGAATATTTTCCCAAGCTTGAAATTCTTTAAATTCGTTACTAGTGAACTGCGGTCCATTGTCGGAAAGGAACCGCCTTGGTTTTCCTACCTTGAGAAAGTAGTGTTGCAGACAGTGTATTATCATTGGTGTGTTTGCTTTCTTAATAGGGTACAACTTAACATACTTCGACCAACATTCTATGAAGACAAAAATGTAAGCCACTCCTCCCTTTCCTTTTGGAATTGGTCCAAAGAAATCTGCAATTGTTAGATCGTGTAATGCTTTAGGAATAATTGGATGCATTTTATATTTAACATTAGTGTTATCCTCTTTTTACCTTCTGACAGATTTCACAAGTTTTAACGACTGATGCTATTCTGTGTCCTAGCTTTTGAAAGTAGTAGAACGTATTCGTATGTGCAGCTCATTTCTTTATACTGAAATGCCCATACCCCTTATGAATGTACCACACTAACTCGTCTTCTACTAAATTCGGTATACATTAACTGCCAATGTTGTATTGTCTTACTGTCTCTCCAGAATAAATTATGTCCTGTAATCTTCCACCTTCCATCTTGATTAGGCGGTAGCGACTTCCTAACATACATAGCAAATATATCTGTAAAATAGAGATCGTGTTGGATGTTATCCATTATTTTCTGACCCATTTATTGCACCTTGTTAAGTGGATATTCTAATGTTAAAAAATTAATTGCAAAAATTACACCAGGTCGTTCTTGGAATTTTTGTATACTCTATACTGTGGCCAATAATTCTTTTTCTGTGGCTGTATAATTCAATTCATGTTTGTTGAGGCTCTGGCTAGCAAAAGCTATTGGCCTGTGGTCTATACTTTCTAAACTCCATTCGCCTTGGAAAAGTTCTGCGGCTATACCATAATCTGATGCATAGGTTGAAATCTTCAGTGGTTCACCCATCACCGGATGGTGCAATATCAGTGATTCTGATACTGCCCGCTTTACACTTCCAAATGCATTATGTGCCTCTTGGTCCCAACTCATGGTATTCCCTTCCGTAATAAATACAAAAGTCGAGGGTTGTTTAACTCTTGACTTTGTATATTGTGTCTGTAATACGCTGCCATTTCAAGAAATCCCTTCAATTGTCTTATGTTTCTAGGTAGTGGACACTCCTTAATGGCCTCTGTACTTTCTGGATCGGGTTTAATTCCTTGTACACCGACAATATGTACCAAAAATTTTAGCTCTTGCCCTGCAAAGTATGATTTAGACAGTTTTATTGCAATACCTTTTTCTTTAAATCTTTTTAGGGTCTTCCTCAGGATCAAGCAATGCTTGCCCCAGGTGGGTGCGATAACCAGTATGAGTCTGGATGTAACCGGATTTGCCAATACCCAGCAGTCAGGTCCATCAAGCTAAAATACTGTGCTTTCTCAAATTTGGATAGTAACTCATCAATTTTAATATGTCTATCTCTTTCAGTTTCTATATATTTGTTTAGGGTGCGTGCGTCCAGTACTAGCTGCACCCCTGCTGTAGCCTTTGTCACTAAAGACTGTTTATTACGCTCGTACTGCGTTGTATTATTGTATTGTCTATTATTTTATCTATCTCCTCTATAACCACTTCCTTTAAGCTTACCGGTGTCGAGTAAGGTTTACAAAAGAATGGAGTATCATCTTTGACCTTCAATTTACATATGTAGTCACTAATAATACCTGGACTATCAGAAAATACTATTTCATATTCTAATAGAATTTTGGTTAAATCTGATATTTGGTCGTTGGTTAATATTGGGGATTCATTTACTTTGTTTTGTATGTTCACCCCGTGTAATGTGTGACCTACGTTTTCAATCTCCGGTGACAATTGTGTGGTCGCTGTTAATTTTAAACATTGAACCTCTGTTGTTTGTGTACCCCTATTGTTGTTTGTCACAAACGGTACACAACACTTATAGTCTCCTTTTCCACAGTAAAGCAAATTTTCCTCAAAATTTAACACGGCGTTAAATTCTGATAGACAGTCTAGGCCAAATAACACATTCCAGTTAATATATTCTACTACCAGAAGTATTTGATGGAACTAAATATCTCCGATGTTACAAGTTACTTGGGTTTCATATTTGACAACCTTACTTTTGGTTCCAGTTATACCGACTATATATACTCCTGTTACTACTAGTATAGGTAAGTCATGCTTAGTTCTTAATGTGTTAAAGAAACCCCGAGAAATAAGTGACACTTCACTACCCGAATCTATAAAGATGTTAGCTCCAAGATCTTCTATTCTTCCATTTATAATTGGTTGTGGATTAATGTTGTTATCGGTATGTTCTTCCAGTAACAACCACTCTTTGGTGGGTACCTTATGCATAAAAGTAACATATTTCTTATAATTTAGGCCTCCTAGTGTATTTCTACGACCTGAGCCCTGGCCCTGAGTCCAGAATGCACTACGTTTTCCTCACTATTTGTAAGCACAGGCTGGTTACCAAATCGAGGTATTATGTTACTACTTTGGACTCTCTTATTACTCGGTACAAATTCCTGCAATGTTGCTGGGCCTGTAGTTGAAGGGGATGCTTCTTTTGACAATTTTCATTACTATCATTCTGCCTATGCTGATGTACTCTTGCTAAATTTGCTTCGTGTCTCTTAAAGTTGCCACTACTATTATTATTTCTTCAATGGTTTTGACTTTCATTTTGATGTATGCTCTCATTTTGGTCCCTATTTATGGCATCAAGTGCATCTACAAAGGATAATAATTCTTCTACCATTTTCCATCCACTACACAATATATCCTTTCTAGCACAAATGGGTAAGTGTCTTATAAGAATCCTAACCAACTCTTCTTCTTCCATGGGCTTATCCAAATACTTCACCCTCGTTAAATGCCAATCAAAATATCTTCTCATTGTACCCCAGGAACTATTGTAATATTTTGGGTCCCGCAAATCCGATAGTTTCTCCTGGGCACTGGCTGACCAAGACTTTTCTTTGAATTGAAAGTCTGCCCAAGAAGAAAAGTTTTCAATGTTTACGGTACCCCACTCTGAGGCTTCTCCCAAAAGGTACCCCATCAAAAATTCAATCTTTTTCGTGTCTTCCCAACGCTTGGGTAATGCCTGGTTAAATCGCTTCAGGAAGTGAGTTGGGTGTATGTCCCTGTCTAGCTTTAATTTTGGAAACTACCTGGATAATCCTGAATTTGCTCCCCATTGTAGGTCGGTTATTGCCTCACTGGTTAACACTACATTAGAAGAAGTCCCTCTGTTCCCCACTTGGTCCTGCATAAGTTTGAATTCTTTCCAAAACTCATCAACATTTCTCTTAGTGTCATCAAGTTCATAGGATAGCTTTGTAGACACATTGTCAGAGTTTACTTTCATGGCAACTTTTCAATCTTTTATCTCCTCTATCTGTTCCTCCAGACCGTTTATATTTATAGTGTCCGAAGTTGCTAGTTTTTCTTTAAATTTTCTCTCCACGTCATTGACTCGAGTGTTGACACTTCCAATTTGTGATTGTACAAAAGGAATCGTCTTGTTTCTCAATACTATCATTCAGGGTGTGCAACCTCTGATTTACCACATCGAAGGTACCATTGCATACGCTTTGAAATGATCCTAATTTTTCAACAAGTTCCTTTTCTACATTATTATAATTCTAATTTTTTAGTTAAATCTTGAAGTTGCGCATCCTGTCTCTGTTTAAATTCAGTAAACATTTGATTCATCTGAACAGTTAAGGAATTACTTAATTCATCTTACAAATGTAATCACAGATTCTCCACTTTATCATTTAATACTTCAAACTTAGAATCTAAAGCTTCGCCCTGTGCTTCTAACTTTTCACTTAAAGTAGCACTTATCTCATTTCTCAAAGAGGCAATTTGAGCAGTTTAAATTACACTCTGTGCTTCTAACTTAGCATCTAATCTAGTTAGAGCTTCACTCTGTTCTTGTCTCTGGTTATCTACTTTAAGGCTTAGTGCTTTAATTATATTTGCTACCTCAGTCCAGTCTGGCATTTCCTTTGTTACAGTCATTGCCATGGCTGGCACAGAAGTTACCCCAACTTTCTGAATAGTATCCATCTCTCTATTTTTCTTCACCCTAGTTATCTAACGTAAAATACAAATTGTGTACCATACCTACATCCACATTTTACTGTCCCGCAGTTGTTTCAACTTTACAAAACAGTTATTGGTCTTCGCTCACCCATCGTAGAGGTCTAGGTTGCGTGGGTGAACAGGTGTAGAATCAGCACAGGTGAACAGCACGGGTGCCGGCAGCGTTGAACTGTGGTTGCGGCACCAGCGTCGGCGAGAAGACGCAATGTCAGCAGTGGTGAACGGCAGTTGCAGACGGTGACGACGGGTGGTTACCGTGTCGGCGTCATTGGCAGGATACTGCGTTGACGTCAGGGACTGGTTGCTGCATCGGCGTCGGCTGGGTCGACATATGTGTGAGGACTGCTTCCTTCCACACACCAAATCTTCTTAGTCGAACTATTCTCTGCATCTTCCTTTGTTTGGTGCTTATTAACTTTTTCACCCCTTTTTTCTTTTAGGCAGAATCCAATTCTTCATAACAGTTACTTTGTCTTGTTACTCTCAGTTGCTATGGCAAATCAATATCTTATTATCTCGATTTCTGTCGTAAAATTCCTCCTTTTTGAGTCCTGTCACTTGGGTCACCACATTGTAAAGCTTTCTTGGACAAGAGACAGTGCGGTGTTGGGATGCACGAATCACGTGTCTCTTCCAGCTGACTTACACATTGTGCGTGCAGCCGATCCTCTTCCTTGGGTTATGAGCTACGTTGCTCTCACCATCTAATTCATCTTTGAAAACTGTATCAGGTTAAGGGGAATATTATTAACCAGCTCTATATTCTTGAAATAGATTATGTACTCATTGGCTCTTGTCAGTTAAACAACAATACATTTTCAACTCTCATCCCAAAGTAACAATTATTCTGGACATACTCCAGCAAGCCAACTGGTTCCAAGATAAAACTCAGAATCTACTAAACATTCATACAGTTACATATGTTCTGCCTCATGCAGAGCCAAGACATAAAATAAAAGTCTCTATATAACACATGCTTTATCTGTCTCTGTAACAATCCTTATGACGCCATACACCATGGAACATTATCCAGATACTCTTTGACTTTTTTATATAACTTCTAGGGCGCTGCTTGTAACCACTTGTCGGGGCCGTTTGTCCGACACAGCTCCTGGCTCCTTCTGACAGCTGTCCTTGCTGCACACACAGACATTTGTGGCACAGTAAAAATGTTCTCTCACCCTTGTCATTAAAATATCGGGTGTTCGAGACGGTGGAGAGCCAAGTGTTTCTAGAATTTTCCCCAAATTCTCAAGGCACAACAACACACACACACACACACACACACACACACACACACACATGCACGCGTGTCTATGGATGTACATGTGTAAAGGGGGGGGGGGGGGGCAGCAAAGTGTCACATGCCCTCTTTGAGTTTATTACTTCCTGTCTTTTGATTGCTTGACATTTTTTAATGATTCTGTCATCTATATTTATCTGGTTTCAAAGTATGCATCCCATTTATGCAGTGAAATCTGATTGTATTGTTTCATGTATTTATCATGACATGTATGTACATGGAATGTATCAGTAAATGAGTGAAAAATTGTTGTTTCTGTGCTGCATGAAGTTGTAATTTCTTTAATAAATCTTTTACTTATTTTCAGTTACAAGAATTGGGAGACTTTATAGACAAAAAGACAAAAGATCTTGAATCTTTGTTTGTCCCATCTTGCAGTATTAGTTGCAGTTCACCATCAGAGGATGTGTCTATAAGGTATTATATTTATGTTGTTGTGGATACCATGAAGATATTTATTATAAACAATGTGTTGAAATGAAAAGTCAGTTAAATTACATATTTGACTTGATTTTGAGCTGATAGTTTCAGGTTTGAAACGATAGTACACTCAAATATTTAGTCACTTGACTCAGATTAACAAAGACTATTATTATGTCATCTTAAAAATGAAATTGTAATGAAAGAATCATTTATCTTTTGCTAGTAAAATGTTCATAAGTAGGTAATTGAAGACAAACAAAAATAAGTAAATAAATAGCAGAAATTTGGCATAGCTTAAGTGGAATTTGTGTCAAGAAGACACATACTTTATCTGTCAGTACAGAAGTTTTTAAGTTTATTGTTCTTTACTTTTATTTATTGCTGTTCAGTTGAAAATCCAATTGGTTCCAAAATTTTGAAACTTCTCTAGTTGGTGTTCAAATATTCAGTTAGTTCTGCAATTGCCATTTTCTATCTCTAAAGTCTGTTTTCTGTCCCTCATGTCAACTAAAACATTTATTTTCAAAATCATTGCTGCTAATACAGGAAGGCAATAAGTTGTTCATGTATGTTACGCTGTGCTTCATTGATCATTAGAACAGCAGTTTACCAAATACAACAGTGGCGTTGAAGTAGATTACTAGCTATGGGGTTTCTTTCTTCTTTATTTACACATTTCCAAATATGCAAGTTTTCATGTTCGACTTGTCTTGTTATGACCTTCAAGACCTCGTAGGGTTTGGTGCCATGACACAGGAAATCTAAAATAAATATTTAATACATCTCAGAATAATTCATTTGTAAAAGTTTGCCATCATGCAATTAATATTTATTTCCCTTCATACATACATAATAATCAATATCATGGTAAGTCATTAACTATTCCTTTGCCGGTAGTTACATACTTTTGATTTCTTTTATTTTCAACCATGTGCAGCTTAAACGTATTTGACTGCCTAACTTTTTTTCTTTTATGTGAGTTTTATAAAATTGCTGGCTTTTCATTTGTTGTGTCTTCTGAGAGTTATATGCTGATATCTTGATGTCTGTGTTTACATTCAGTTAGTCCACAGTCTTTCATGTTTGTCTGTCTGTGCCAGGTGATGTAAGTGTCCTGTAACCTTTACAGCTGATGGTTGTCCATATTCACAACCGCAAATACATTTCATGTATTTTATAATGGGTATAGTTGCTGCAGTACCTATTCTTTCTTACTTGCAAGCAGGTCTGAAGGAACATTGCATCGTAGTTCTAAACAACACTGGCACTGCAATATCTTATTTATCTGCCAACATTGGGCAAGTGACTTTCAGTTAAAAAGTTGTCCTGCTAATGGATCATGCTCGAATAGCCTAATGGCACATTCATGCATGTCCAAAGGAACATTGCATTGTAATTCTGAACAACACAGGCACTGCCATATCCTAAATATCTAATTGGTATGAAACATCGAAACTGGCACAAATCAGGGAGCTGTGTGGATCGAGATGTTTATGAGAGAGGTGACTTTTCATGCAAAGGGTGTGGTGGATCGCCGTCTGGTGGGGCGAGCTCAGGCGACTGAGTTGACCCCGATGGCAGCCCCATCTGGCCCCCACCTGTGACAAACGAGCTTTCCACTCATGACTACGACAAGGATGACCCTACCAAACTGATTCGTGCCCCCATGACCGAGTGTTCTTTCTTATGAACAAACTCGCATGTGGGGGTTCATACTCTGATGGTGATGATGATGAACCAGCCATTTCCGCCTTCTGCAACATCCAGAAGTTTGCTGTGCTACCAAGTACGGGGCAGCAAGAGTCAGGTGAGCCACAGAGAGTTTCACCGGTCACATTGCAAGAGTTTATCATCCTGGCAATGGCGGCCTGAGAGGGCTCACCCACCCAAGAGGGTGATGGTCCTCGGGCTGCCCCAAAGGCCCCATGCCAAAAGAAGAGCCCATAGCTGTGTTAATCAATGCCCCTTCCTGCGCTAGGTGAAACCTCGTGGTCTGGACAGGTGCAAAGACAGCTCAAGAGACCGCCGAGATGGACGCCATTGACCTGCTGGATGCAAATCTTGCAGAGGCAGTTGCTGAGGCCAATGGACGCGACACTGACTCTTGACGATGCCCGAGCACCCAGGAGCTGCCGGGCGATGACAAATGATGAATCTGACACCTACTCTCAGACTTCTGACTTTGTGAGGCCATACCATTAATGGTCTGGCTGCAGCCGTGGGGTCGTCGGTGTCTCCTTCTTTGTATGCCGACGACTTCTGCATCTCATTTAGCTCCACGACTACAGGAGTCGCCGAATGCAGGCTGCAAGTCGCCGTTCACAAGGCAGCATCATGGGCTCTGACTCATGGTTTTCAGTTCTCTGCAGCCAAGACTCGAGTTATGCACTTCTGCAGGCGTCGGACGGTCCACCCTCATCCTGAACTTTACCTCGACGGCCCCCTGCTTGGAACGGTGGACACTTGCCGCTTCTTGGGACTCGTGTTTGATGCCCGGCTCACATGGGTTCCTCATATTACTCAGCTGAAGCAAAAATGCTGGCGGCACCTCAACGCCCTCCGCTGCCTTAGAGACACGTCTTGGGGTGCAGATCGCTGCACGCTGCTGCGATTGTACAGAGCCCTTGTGCAGTCCCGGCTTGATTATGGGAACCTGGCCTATGGGTCTGCATCACCCTCAGTGTTGAAGTTGTTAGACCCCATACACCACTGTGGGGTTCGGCTTGCAACTGGCGCTTTCCGTACGAGCCCCGTGGATAGTCTACTGGTGGAGGCCGGGGTTCCCCCGCTGCGGATTCGCCGCCATCGACTGCTCGCCAACTATGCTGTCCACGTGCATTGCTCGCCTGGCCATCCCAATCATCGCCTGCTTTTCCCTGCCGTGGTCCTCCATCTGCCCGAATGGCGACCTAGGTCTGGGCTTTCCATAGCTGTCCGCGTCCAGTCCCTGCTGTCGAAACTGGGCTCATTCCCTCTTCTGCCTCCCTTCCGGGTCCGTGCACCTACGCCTCCCTGGTATTTGCCCCGGCTGTCTGTCCGTCTGGACTTGGCACAGGGACCCAAGGACTCGGTTCTGCCTGTGGCCCTCCGTCGCCGTTTTCTTGCGCTCGTCGCCTCATTTCCGGGCTGTGAGCCTGTCTACACTGATGGTTCCCTGGTTGATGTTCGCACTGCCTACGCTTTTGCTCACGCTGCCCATGTTGAACAGCACTCCTTGCCGGCTGGCTGCAGTATTTTTACTGCCGAGCTGGTGGCCATATTGCGCGCTCTTGAGCATATGCATTCCTGCTCAGGTACGTCCATCGTCATCTTCAGTGACTCCCTGAGCAGCCTCCAGGCCATCGACCGCTGCTATCCCTCTTCTCCTCTGGTGTCCTCTATTCGGGAGTCTGTTTCCACCATTACCCGCTCTGGTCATTCGGTGGTCTTTGTTTGGACGCCAGGTCACGTTGGCATCCCGGGGAACGAACGTGTTGACAGGCTGGCCAAAGGGGCAATCAACGCCCCAGCTTTGGAGATCGGCCTTACGGCTCGCGATCAGCAGCTGGTGTTGCGCCGTAAGGTGCTTGCGATGTGGTCTGTTGAGTGGCGTGGCATGACAGCCCCGAATAAACTGCGGGCTGTCAAGGAGACAACCGATGTGTGGCGCTCCTCCCTGCGGCCTTCTCGCAGGGACTCTGTAATCTTGTGTCGGCTGTGCATCGGCCATACCTACCTGACGCACAGCCATCTTTTGCGTCAGGAGGATCCCCCCCTGTGTCAGTGTGGGTCCCGGCTGACGGTCGCCCATTGCAGCCAGTCCAATGTGCTCGACATCGCCTTTCTCAAGGGTGTTGGGCACTTCACATCGGCCACAGTCCGATGCACCCTGTCGTCTGACCACCTCATGGTGGTCTACGACATGAACATTATTGGCGCTTCCATGCCAACTGACCGCCGTAGTTTCCGTGGCATTGACGAGGAACACTTAAACACTTACACGCTGAACTAATAGACAGTGTAGATGGCGCACCCGATCCTGTCGTGGAAGGGGTCAATGAGGCATTGAACTTCTTAACATGGCACACAATCGGCACAGCAGAGGTGGCCACTCCCAGGCAGCCGCAAAGACCATGAGAGATGCCACGCCAACTTCCGCCGCACATCCTAGAGGCAATCACAAACAAGAATCGCCTCTTCACGTGGCTACCTGAGATGAAGTGCCACCTCAACAGGGCGTGGTGCGAGATTCGGGCCACCATAGATGACCACAGAAATCGGGACTGAGTGGGCCTTGTAGCCACCCTAAAGATGATGGATTTAAGTTCCTGCAGATGGCCAAGCACTTCCTTCATTGTCACCAACAAGTTCCACCCCCACCCCCACCCCCAACTGGATTTTGACATTGTCTGTGAGCCTGATGCTAAGTAGTAGCAGTTGTATCTCCCGCAGTACCGATGTCAACAAAAAGTTTCCCTACAGCCAGAGAAGCTTACAGAGGACAACTCTAACCGCTAGGCCCCACACCCAACAATTAGGTCAATGAAGGAAGAGCAGCTCGGCTGCTTACCCTGCCTACACACCTGGCTTATGAAGCCAAGTTTTGAGCGAGTGAGCGGGAAGCTGCTGTTACATTGAACAAAGAGGTATATTGTTGCACTAATGCTCCATTTGTCACATGACAATGTTACGAACACTTTGATGTTTTCAAAAGTGGTAACATTTTTACCGACAAACATAGGTACACAGAAGGTATCTGTGAAGAAACTTTGTATAACAGAAGAAATACTTCACCTGATTGACAAAATTCAAGAGTGGTAACATTAAGACTGCAGTGAATATTCCACTGTTAAACAGAATACACAGAAGGCCTCTCTGAGGGAGAATTCTTGTCTAATGATGTGATAGAAGAAATTGGAGTCGATATAGAAGACACAGGGGATCCAGTATTAGAACTAGAATTTAAAGAGCTCTGGAAGACTTGAGATAAAATAAAGCAGAAGGGACAGATAACATATCATCAGAATTTCTGGAACCATTGGGGGAAGTGACAACAAAACAACTATCCACGTTTGTGTCTGGATAGCATGAGACAGACTTTTGGAAAAGTATCATCCACACAATTCTGAATGTATCAAGAGCCAAGAAGTGTGAGAATTATCACACATTCAGCTTAGCTGCTGACGAGAACAACATAAAGAAGAATGGGGGAAAAATGAGGAACTGGTAGACATCAATGAATTTAGTTTTAAGAAAGGTGAAAGCACTAGAGAGGCCGTTCTAACATTGCACTTGACAGTGGAAGCAATACTGAAGAAAAGTCAAGACATACTCATAAGACTTGTCCACCTAGAAAAAGTATTCAGTAATGGCAAATAGTGCAAGATTTTCGAAATTCTGAGAAAAACATGAGTAAGGTGTAGGGAAAGACTGGTATTATACAATATGCACAAGCACCAAGACGTAACAATAAGATTGGAAGATCAAGAACAAAGTGCTCGAATGAAAAAAGGTGTGAGGCATGGATGCAGTTTTTCACCCCTGCTCTTCAATGTATATATCGAAAAAGCAATGACAGAAATAAAAGGAAGGATCAAAATTGTATTAAAATTCAGAGTGAAAGGATATCAATGATAAGATTTGCTGATGACTTTGCTATCCTCAGTGAAAAGTGGAGAAAAATTATAGGTCTGTTGAGCGGAATGAACAGTCAGTATAGAATATGGATTGAGAATAAACTTAAAAAAGAACTAAAGTGGTGGGAAGAACCAGCAATGAGAACAGCGAGAAGCTATAACATTGTAATTGGTGATCTCGAAGTAGATGAAGTTAAGGTATTCTGCTACCTTGTAAAGGAATTCTGCTACCTTGGAAGCAAAACAACCCATGACGTATGAAACAAGGAGGACATAAAAAGTAGACTAGCATGGGCAAAGAGGGTATTCCTTGCCAAGAGAGGTCAACTGGCATCAAATTCAGACCTTAATTTGAAGAATAAATTTCTGAGAATATACATTTGGAGTACAACATTGTTTGGTAATGGGACCATAGACAGGGGGAAACTGGGATAGAAGAAGAACTAAGAGTTTGAAATGGGGTGCTACAGAAGAATATTAAAGATTAGGTAGACTGATAAGATAAGGAGTGAGGAGATCATGTGCAGAATTGCTGAAGAAATGAATATTTGGTAAGCACTAGCAAGAAGAAGGGGCAGGATAATAGGAAATATGTTAAGGAATTAGGAACAACCTCCACTGTACTAGAGGGTGTGTAGTGGGTAAAAGTTATAGAGGAACACAGAGATTGGAATACATCCAGCAAATAATTGAAGATGTAGAGTGCAAGTACTATTCTGATGTAAAGAGGCTGGTGGAGAAAGGGAATTTGTGACAAGTCCCATGAAACCAGCCAGAAGACTGTGGATCATGAAGTAGATGCAGTTAAGAAAATCTGTTGTCTAGGCAGCAAAATAACCCATGATGAATGAAGTAAGGAGGACATAAAAAGCACACTAGCACTAGCAAAAAGGGCATTCTTGGCCAAGACAAGTCTACTAGTATCAAACATAGACCTTAATCTGAGGAAGAGATTTCTGAGAATGTACGTATGGAACACAGAATTGTATGGTAGTGAAACATGGACTGTGGGATAACTGGATCAGGAGAGAATCAAAGCATTTGTGAAGTGGTGGTATAGACGAACGTTGAAAATTAGGTGGTCTGATAAGATAAGGAATGAGGAGCTTCTCCACAAAATTGGTGATGAAAGAAATATATGCAAAAGACTGACAAGGAGAAGGGGCAGAATGATAGGACACCTGTGAAGGCATCAGGAAATAACTTCCATGGTACTATACGGAATTGTAGAGGGTAAAAATTGTAGGGGAAGACAGAGATTGGAATATATCCAGCAAATAATTGAGGACGTAGGCTGTAAGTGCTACTCTGAGGTGAAAAGGTTGGCACAGGATAGGAATTCGTGGTGGGCCGCGTCAAACCAGTCAGAAGACTGATGACTCAAAAAGGTAAGGAATGCAGTATTGCAAAGGTGCCAAATTCCTTGTCCAGCAGCAAGTATCTCTGAATGGTAGTGGGAAGGATAGCTATGCAACCTATCAGTTGAAGAATGAAGGGCTTCAGAGCACGCGTATAGGCACACTATTTTCAGCCAATCCAATGCCCTCTTTTGCAAGCCGAAATAAGCATGTGCACTGGAATATGACCATTCTCAGCATTGTCATCCAAAAACTTAAGTTGCAACTAAAGAATCATCCCTTGAATGATTAATAGTTTCCCTTTGTAGTCACTGTGACTTTAATATTGCCAGCAATGAATCCATGCTGTGCTAAGTGGGAAACGTGTATCTCTGTTCACAAGGTATATAGAACTGTGAATTTCCACCACGTTGTTGATTACAATGTTCCATATCAAAGATTTCAACAAGAGAATTTTGGCACTTTTGTAGTCCATATTGTGTGTCATACTGAGACAATGCTTGGCCACTTCAGATTTCTCTTAATGGTCCAGATGTGCATGTTGATTTAGACCCATATATCTTTCATGGTACAGCATGTTTGTTCTGTTAAAACTTCCCACATTTACAAGGAATCTTACTAACACTAGACCTTCTAAAACCAAGATTGTACTTCACTGAGTGTAGAAGAATTCAGTGAGTTCATTGGCAAATGGAAGAAACATTTAAACTTGTCTTCCTATTTTCGAAGAAGCACCATAAACGTGCAGCGAGATAGCCATTCCTCTTTGCTTTTCATTTTCTTTTAGCTTCTCACTTTGTCTGACAGGCACCTTATGTAAAGTATAGTGAATCTTCGATTCAGAATATCCATTTTGACAGAATGAAGTACAGAAGTGGTGTAGCTCAATGGATAAGGGTGTCAAAGGATGGTGACAGCTATTTACCTGTAAGTACAAGTCTGTGTGCGTGAGCTTACAATAGATAGCGTGACCCAAGTTGCCATCACCTTTTCTCTGCACCAGCACATCCAGGAACAGAAGTTCATTGCTCAGCTCCATCTCCATTGTAAACTTAATAGAATGAAAATAATTTAGATGTTGTAGAAATACATCCAGCTATGCAGAAGAAGAAGAAGCAGCTGTATGAATATCAAAGAGTCCAGGTGGAAACCATTACTAAGCAAAGAAGGAAAATTGAAATGTGAAGGAGTATACAGAGGGGCTATGCAGGGGAAACAGACTTGAAGGCAGCATTATAGAAAGGGAAGATGACATAGATGGAGAAGAGTTGAGAGATATGATACTAGAGAAGAATTTGACAGAGCACTAAGACCTTAGTCAGAAAGAGCCCCTGGAGGAGACGACATTCCTTTGGAACTATTGATGCCTTAGGGAGAGCCAGCCATTACAGAACACATGGTGTGCAAGATGATGGGCAAAATAATCTCAGACTTCAAAAAAAATTTAATAATTCCAATTCCAAAGAAATCAGATGCTGACACATGTGGATATTACTGAACTATCAGTTTAACAAGCCATGATTGCAATATACCAACATGGATTATTTACAGAAGAATAGAAGAACTGGTAGAAGCTGATCTTACAGGAAGATCAGTTTGGTTTCTGGAGAAATGTTGGAACGTATGAGGCAATACTTGACCCTGTGACTTATCTTAGAAGATAGGTTAAGGAAAAGCAAACGTGTGTTTTTAGCATTTGTAGACTTAGAAAAAACTTTTGACAATGTTCACTGGAATACACTCTTTGAAATTCTAAAGGTAGCAGGGGTAAAATGATATATTGTGGGGATTTCATGACAAAAAGTATTTTTTTATTCATATATTCTTTTGCTCTATTCATCACAATTCTTATCTGCACCATGTTTTAATTTCCACTTACTGTTATGATATTTTCTTCCTATTGTTCTATAACATTTTTACTTTTACAGTACAGTGCTACCCCCAACCCCCATACAGTACACTTGCACACATGCAAAGCAGAAAGTAGAAAGATAAAAAGCGGTTTCTGTCCTGCTGTAAACAGCTCTGTTGCCTCACAGCATGACAGCAGATATCAAAGTATGTCAATATTTGATCAGCTAAACTGCTTAAAATAATTTTTGTGTCACCTGCATATTTGTGACTGTATATGGGCTTAGATTGAAGGGGAGCAGAGAATGAAAGATTGAGACTTACTAAACTAAAAAAATAACTGTACTGTGAATTAAAAAGAAAAACTAGCATAATTTAAAGACAATTTGCTCAAAAATATACATCTTTGCATATCTGTGATATCAAAATTCACTGTTGGGTACCATTCAATACAATTTGGTGTCACCCCTTGCATGCTTGTATCTTCCTTGGCATTCTTTCTGCAGTGTGATAAAGACATTGCTACTCAAGCCTGTCCCACTTTCCAGGGAGCTCTCCTGACCTCCAACATGTGAGGTTTGTTGCTGCAATAACTCACTGCAAGTTTCATCTCAATCGTGATAAATTGGGTTCATGTCAACAGGTACTGCAGGTCATTCTGCTCGGTTGATTTCTCCCTTCTGGAAGAGATTGTAGTTTCACATCTTGAGATACAAACCCTTTTCGGAAATGTTGGAGTGTGAAATAGGTTTGTAGGATGCTGTCTCAATACAGTGCAGCCATCAAATTGCCCTCAATAGTGTTGAGAGACATACATCATCTATGCATAGTACTAGCCTAAAACAGGACTGGCCAACCTCTCTACTGAACCTGTGGAACAGCAGGCCTGAGACATGATTGGTACCTAGTCCCTATCTCCAGACTCTTCTACAAAGATTATCAAGTCGTAAAAAAAGATTGCACTTGTCACTGAAGAGATCCCAATACCTTTGATCCAGATTTCATTCCAGGCATTCCTTTGTCCATCTTCTTCATAGACCATGGTGCTGGGACGTTCATACTGTTGTTCTTAAATTACACTTAGAGGTCATATTTATTGTGTGTAGTTGGTTGTCTACAGTCAGTCATCACAGCCCTCCCAGTTGCCTCCAAAAAGGCAGCACATACCTCTGTTGCATTTCCCTTGTGTGCTTATAAGCCATTAATAGTAGGTAATGGTCATCAGCTGGTGTTGTTGGCCATTGGTGATAACTATGAGGCAGCTGTTCAGTGTTTTGTGTCTCATGATACAGACTGAATGGTTAAATGATATCAGTGCGGTGCAAGCCAGTTTGGTGGGCAACTTCAGTGCGGCAGTCTTCTAGCCATAAAATGACAATGTATGCAAAGTATAAGCTTGAAAGGACTGTTTGTGGAATGTTAGCAGACTGGACAGTGGTGCAAGCTGCATTGTCAGTCTACATTTTATATCCCCTCTACTTCAACCATCATCAGTTATGACCCGCACTGAGAAT
Organism: Schistocerca americana; assembly: GCF_021461395.2. Lineage (NCBI taxonomy): Eukaryota > Metazoa > Arthropoda > Insecta > Orthoptera > Acrididae > Schistocerca > Schistocerca americana. The sequence goes on along the minus strand of NC_060120.1, from coordinate 713,223,205 downwards.
GCAGCTCTTTCTCAGGAGGGCTGCCAGTGAAGCGCGACACAAGTTCGAGTGTCAGTGCCTTCACAATATTGTAGGGAGAATGCTGAGGAAGGTCCAAGCATGCTAGGAATAGCACCAAATTCCATTGAAAGTTTTACCTTTACTGCTGTTTCATGGATATGTATGTAGTGATTTCCTGTGGTCAAAAGAATATCCAGAAAGAGGATTCTGTGGTGGGGGGTTGCGTAAATCATGGGGTGATGCAAATGTTTTATTGGTCAATTTATATACATTTCCATCTGCTTAGTTGTTTATGACTGGTAGAAGCCGACCTCGGGGAAGATCAGTTTGGATTCCGTAGAAATGTCGAAACACGTGAGGCGATACTGACCCTATGACTTATCTTAGAAGAAAGATTAAGGAAAGGCAAATCTACGTTTCTAGCATTTGTAGACTTAGAGAAAGCTTTTGACAATGTTGACTGGAATACTCTCTTTCAAATTCTGAAGGTGGCCGGGGTAAAATACAGGGAGCGAAAGGCTATTTACAATTTGTACAGAAACCAGATGGCAGTTATAAGAGTCGAGGGACGTGGAAGGGAAGCAGTGGTTGGGAAGGGAGTGAGACAGGGTTGTAGCCTCTCCCCTGCCATTATTCAATCTGTGTATAGAGCAAGCAGTAAAGGAAATGAAAGAAAAGTTCGGAGTAGGTATTAAAATCCATGGAGAAGAAATAAAAACTTTGAAGTTCGCTGATGACATTGTAATTCTGTCATAGACAGTAAAGGACTTGGAAGAGCAGTTGAACAGAATGGACAGTGTCTTGAAAGGAGGATATAAGATGAACATCAACAAAAGCAAAACGAGGATAATGGAATGTAGTCTAATTAAGTCGGGTGATGCTGAGGGAATTAGATTAGGAAATGAGACACTTAAAGTAGTAAAGGAGTTTTGCTATTTGGGGAGCAAAATAACTGATGATGGTCGAAGTAGAGAGGATATAAAAGGTAGACTGGCAATGGCAAGGAAAGCTTTTCTGAAGACGAGAAATTTGTTAACATCGAGTATAGATTTAAGTGTCAGGAAGTCATTTCTGAAAGTGTTTGTATGGAGTGTAGCCATGTATGGAAGTGAAACATGGACAATAAATAGTTTGGACAAGAAGAGAATAGAAGCTTTCGTAATGTGGTGCTACAGAAGAGTGCTGAAGATTAGATGCGTAGATCACATAACTAATGAAGAGATATTGAATAGAACTGGGGAGAAGAGGAGTTTGTGGCACAACTTGACTAGAAGAAGGGATTGGTTGGTAGGACATGTTCTGAGGCATCAAGAGATCACCAATTTAGTACTGGAGGGCAACAATTGTAGAGGGAAACGAAGAGATGAATACACTAAGTAGATTCAGAAGGATGTAGGCTGCAGTAGGTACTGGGATTTATTTCTAATAAACCATCCATTTCTTCACAGGGAACAGATTGAGTCTTTGAGATGTGACACTCCAGATGAAGCAACTGGCAGTGATGTTCCTCTCATATTACCTTTAGATGATCTTAACAGACTACAGGAAAAAATGCATCGACACTCGAAGGCTGATGAAGTGGCTCTGAAAAGAATCCATGATTTGGAAATGCAGCTTCAGACAGTGAGAAGAAATGGAGAGGTAAGACCAAAAAAACGTTACTTTAATCTTTGTACATTCCTGAAATTGTCAGCAATGTATTATAGTAACATGTTACAAATATGAATTGGGGCATTATCACTTAACTATCATTAGCATTACCAGCAGCTTCTTATATGTGCATGAAAGGTTATTTTTTGCAGGTAGCAACTAATATTCTTTTGTCTTGACTAATTATTATGCAAATAAAGTTTAACTAAAACCTTTCCTGTTAGTTTTGTTTAGTGCTAACTTAGTAAATTACAAAAGGTCATATGTTTACAATACTGTGACACATGCAAAAAAGGTATTAGAGGTACTTAACTGTATTTTGATGTCCAGCTAGACAGTTTCATTGAGTGGCTAATACTGCACTAGAAACAAACTTAGACAAGTGCAAGGACTAGTAACCTATTTAATGTGGTATCAAATTAGCAAACAATAATTTTTTGCATCTCACAGCTTGGAGTGTTACTTGGTGTGGCTTTGATTATATGATATGTTCAATCCATACACGTTCTGTCACCTGCTAGTGTGTATGTGCCAATACCTTGTTAATAATCTGCACCACCATTCTTGAAGTTAATTGCTTGAGTGGGCCTGCTATGCAGTGCCACTACACTGTGCCATGTAGCTCTTCACTTTTTGCATTTGGGGGTGGGTGCTGAAAGAGAGCTCTGATCTGTGCAAACTACTAAATGATGTAAACTGTTTTGTGCAAATTCCTCCGTATTGTAATTACAATGTCTTCTCTGTGCAATTACATTTACAGTTGCAGATGATGTAGAGCACTAATATATTGTAACTCACCATAGATCATAACATGTATCAATACCCATTTGTATTGTGATACATGTGAAGTTTTGAAAATTCACGAGTGCTGCTATAAACTAATATTCTTATCATCAGTTGTGCTCTTTTTAAAATTTTTAATGACAGTAGGCCTATCTTCATTCAAAACAATCTTTCTGTAATTTCATTGTATAATTATATGAGAAATAGTTTCAGAATTTTCGGACACTTACAAAACTATATTCTCCTAAGTTAGTGATACGAGTGTTTTGGATATGTTAATTTAATTCGTGGTTCACAGTTCAGCCAAAGTACACATCACCCCTGAATTTCATTGTAAATCAATGCAAATAAACATATGTTTTTGAGAAATTTCAGAAGCTACCATTGTCGTTCGTATAATCTATGAGCAATTTTTAACAAATTGGGGTTTGTAACTTAATTACTGTAGCAGATTTTGCAACTAACATTTTGTGTTATATTTAGTTTTCCCTCAAGAGGAGTAGCCCCATATATTACATGCATTTATCACAAATTAACTACGTTTTTGAGTTTGCTAACAACTATAATTAACATCAAAACGATTTAGGAAAATAATAATTTTTACCATGGGTTTTTGTGTTACCTTAATATAAATCTTGTTTTGTGTATCTGCATCAGATCCTATATGGAATTAGCAGCATTTTAGCTCTACGGATTGAAAGATAATCGGCAGGTTTAATTTAAAGTCCTTTGTTCACTGCCTTGTAATACTTTGGACCTGCCAAAATGTAGCACAACTGTGAATGCTAAATCTTAAACCTGGGGTGAGTTGCGTTGACATTTGTAAGCAGCTCAAAATCACTTTGGCTACTGTCAAACGATTGACAGGTGCTGTGAATACGTGTGTTGGAAGACCTGTGGATCCTGTCTCCTCTGCAGAAACTACAGGATCTGTCATTACGCATCCACTCGACTGTGAGTGGCATGTGAATGGTAGATCTAGGCGTCCTGTACAGGGTGAACAGGGACCAGGGTGTTGTACTGATCCCCTAACCAACAAGTTTGATGAGGTGCTGTATTTCACTGAAATTGGAACTGACCCAGTGGGACTCACTCCACGTGTTGTGGGGAAACCTGTTTTGACCAATGTCAAGAGGAGGCAAACACAAAAGGGTAGGGAGAGTCTGTTAATCATCGGCAGTTCAAACATGCGGCGAATTATGGTGTGTCTTAGGGAAATGGCTGCCAAAGCATTCAACATGTTGAAGAGGCTATTCCAGCAGCCATAGAGGGAACAGGGTACAACCAACTGCAGATTGTGGCACACATTGGAACAAATGATGCCTGTCGTCTGGGCTCGAACAAGTTCATTCTTGCATCATTCTAGCGACTGACAGGGTCATTGCAGCGACTGCAGAGAAGGTTGAGATCAACCCTGTGCATGGAGTTTCAACAAAGCTCAAAATTTGCAGCATTGTCCCCAGAACTGTCCACTGAACATCGGAGCCTGCTACTGAGGCAGCTGACTGTGTGTGGGGCAAATTCTCCATCCAATCCAGATAATTACAGCTTTAGGAAACCCAGAAAGATCAGTGTAAGATTGAAAGAAATGCCTTCCACAAGTGAGAGTATTAAAATCCTAATGGTAAACTGCCAAAGCATTCACAACAAAGTGCCAGTGTTTGAAGTGCTCATGAAAAGCTGTGAAACTCACATAATATTAGCTTCAAAAAGCTGTTTGAAACCTGAAATTGATAGCAGTGAGATTTTTGGGGAAAGGTGTATATTGAAAGGATAGGCAAATAGGAAATGGAGGTGGTATACTTGTTGCAGTAGACAGGAAACTAAAATCCACCGAAATAGAAATTGAAGCTGCACGTGAGATTGTTTGGGCAGCACTCAGTACCAGGGTTGGGCATAAAATGATAATTGGATTTTTCTATCACCCACCAGACTCACCTCCTGGTGTGACCGAAAACTTTACAGAAAAACTCAGTTCACTTGTATGTAAGTTCCCCAATCATACTGTAATCACTGGGGGAAACTTCAAATATCCAACAACCAATTGATAAAATTAAAGTTTTATTAGTTGTGGGCGAGATAAAATATCCTGTGAAACATTGCTAAATACCTTCCCTGAAAACTACCTAGAACAGATAGTTAGGAGCCCCACGTATGATGGAAATATATTGGATCTAATGGCAACAAATAGACCTGATCTGTCTGAGGATGTTCACATCGAAACTGGTATCAGTGACTTGATGCAGTTGTGGCAACAATGATTACCAAAGTACAAAGGACAACTGTGGTGTCACCGCCAGACACCACACTTGCTAGGTGGTAGCTTTTAAATCGGCCGCGGTCCGGTAGTATACGTCGGACCCGCGTGTCGCCACTGTCAGTGATCGCAGACTGAGCGCCACCACACGGCAGGTCTAGAGAGACGTACTAGCACTCGCCACAGTTGTACAGCCGACTTTGCTAGCGATGCCACACTGACAAATACGCTCTCATTTGCCGAGACGATAGTTAGCATAGCCTTCAGCTAAGTCAATTGCTACGACCTAGCAAGGCGCCATCACCAAGTTATATTGAGATGATAATACTGTATCAACAAGACCAATGTTCACCAATTGTGGATTAAAGTTAAGTATTCCAGCAGCTACATACTTTTCTTTATAGCATTCATTATGTATCCTGTTTCAGACCTCACGCCAGCCTGCGTGAGTTTAAGCGCGTGCCTTTCGGCTTCCTCTCATTGTGTCTAGGCTGTCTTGCCTAGACACAACAACAACTAAAACAAGCAGAAAGATATATATGTTCAGTAAACTAAATAAAAATCAGTAATGCAGTGAGGAACTCGAAACTTCCAGCACAGGTCAGGAGCATGTAGAGGACCTCTGGCTCAGGTTTAAAAGAATAGTTGACCAAGCACTGGATAGATATTTACCCAGTAGAACAGTTCATAATGGGAGGGAACCACCACAGTATACAGTCACTGTAAAGAAACTTCTAAAGAAACAGAGATTACTGCATAACAGGTGTAAAACAAAGTGTAGAGCTATAGATAGAGAGATGCTGAATGAAACACATTTGGCTGTCAGGAGAGCAATGGGTGATGCCTTCAGTGGCTACTGTAGCAGAATATTGTCAAATGACTTTTCACAAAATCCAAATAAATTCTGGTCATACATAAAGGCTGTTAGTGGCACCAAAGTTAGTGTCTAGTCCCTAGCAAATGAGACGGGAACTGAAATTGAGGGTAACAAAGCGAAAGTTGAAATTCATAACTCTGCCTTTAACTGTTCCTTTACCAAAGACAACCCAGGAGAATTGCCCCAATTTAAGCCTCGTTCCACTGAAAAATGAATTAAATAAGTATTAAGTGTCAGTGGTGTTGAGGAACAATTGAAATTGTTAAAATTGAACAAAACACCAGGCCCCGGTGGAATCCCTGTCAGATTTTATACTGAATTTGCAGCTGAGTTAGCCCCGCTTCTCACTAAAATCTATCGCAGAGTCCTCGGACAAAAAACCGTGCCCAGTTCTTGGAAAAAAGCACAGGTCATCCTCATCTAGAAGTGATCCACAGAACTACCGTCCAATGTCCTTTACATCTTTTTGTTGTAAAAATTTAGAACATATTTTAAGCTAAAACATAATGAGGTATCTTGAACAGAATGACCTCCTCAATGCCAACCAGCATGGTTTTTGAAAACATCGCTCATCTGAAACCCAATTCGTGCTTTCCCAACATGACATACTGAAAGCTTTGGATCAAGGCAATCAGGTAGATATAGTGTTTATTGATTTCTGAAAAGCACTTGACTCACTGTGGCAAATATGCTTATTGTCAAAAGTATGCTCATTGGGTATCAAGTGAAATTTGTGACTGGATTGAGGACTTTTTGGTAGGGAGGACACAGCATGTTATCGTGGATGTAGAGTCATCGTCAAGATGTAGAAGTAACTTCAGGTGTACCCCACGGATCTATGTTGTGACCCTAGTTGTTCAAGTTGTATATTAATGACCTTGCAGACAATATTAATAGTGAAATCAGGCTTTTTACAGATGGTGCAGTTATCTATAATGAAGTACTATCTGAGAGAATCTGCAATATAAATATTCAGTCAGATCTTGATAAGATTTCAACTTAGTGTAGGGATTGGCTACTTGCTCTAAATGTGTAGAAGTGTAAAATTGTGCACTCAACAAAACAAAAAAACATAGTATCTTATGACTATAACATCAGTTAGTCACTATTGGAATTGGCCCTCGCTGAGCGAATTTTAGAGAGCTGCAGTATTTTAACCATGCAAAGGTAGCATAATCATTAAATGACAGTTCTCATGTATTCTCCATTTGTTTGGGCATTTACATTCTTAATCACTCCCTTTCTCCATGACTTCCAAGGTACCCAAATCACGATCCAAAGCAGAAACGGTCCTCCATGGCATGTGGAGACACACATTCTCCTTCACCCCTTGTCGATGTGCTGAAAAGACTCCGTTTTGCATCCCTCCGCACATACTTCAAACATTTAACGAATATCTAAACTGCTTATTCAGTTTCCACAAACATATTTTGTTGGCCTAAGTAGCTAGAAATAGAACTTGTCATTCTGCAAAATCACCACAAGCTCAAGTGTAAGAAGACTGAGATGCAGAAGTAAACAGCAACATAGCATAACTGCACATATGGCTGATCAAAGGATGAATACATTATGTATAATTTTTTTTCTAGGATATAAATTTTCTTGTTTCAGGACTACCTTTTACCACTTTATTCATTGATCTGCACCCAGTACTCCACTTACTTTTTATAGAACAACTTGAAGGACAAAGTTTTCCCAGTAGGCTAAGCATGTCAGTAACATCAAATCTTTCATGTGGGAGGTGGTTGAAGACAATGAATGGCAACTTTTTGTATGAGTGATGAGTAGTGCCCACAAGTGACTAAAGCAAAGCATTGGACTGGCATAGCTTGCAGCTATGCTCTTGGTTCTGTTAATTATTAACTGGTCTTCTGTATATGACTGTTGTTTATGCTTACATGAATAACTGAGGTCTAGTCATACAATGACTGATTTTAGTTCATTATTTACTGCTAATTATTGATGAGCAAAATCTATAATTACACATGGTCACTGGACAGCTGGCCGATGAAAATTAATGGGTTGAATAGTATTTAGTAAACAATGCAAATAGTCCTCTATGTGTGAGAATTATGTACAGAAATTAGTTACACTGCCAGAATACCACATTGTGACAAGACTGACAATTGTGTTGAGATACAAAGTGAAAGAAATGTGAAATGACGAGGTAAAGGAATGTATCAATCAGCTAAATAGATGGACTATATCCAAAAGATGGAGACTGATTTGGTAGCAAGTGACAATAATAATACAAGGGAGATCAGTAAAAATGGATATAATATTATGGGATAGAATGTTTATCTACTTTTATTAAATGGTGGGCATAATAAATAATAGAATAGTTATTTTTTAGTTACTCGTCGAAGTCCTTAGTTTGAAGCAGCTGTTATTCTTTCCTCACAATCGTCTTGTTTAATTTTGAGGTTTTCTGATACTCCACTGCCAAACCTTTAGATATCTTCTGAGGTTTTGGTATAAGGACCTGTGGTGTTCAGCATCTAGTCACAGAGTAATAAGGTAAAAATGATTTGTTCACCCTTGTTTCTGTGAAAATACTGTCACAACATTGAAGAAGCCTGTAATGTGCAATAACAAAAGTATGTTGTGCAACACAAAGTAATGCAACAATAAGATGAAACACTGTACTGTGGTGTGGGTGACATCACTGCAGGAACAGCTTAGCGTAGTGGCATCGTGCCTCTCTTCCACTAAATTCAGTGAACCCATACACGAGGTGCATATAGACCAATTCTTCATCAGTAAACTCATTGATACAGCTGTATATGACTGTTAACCTGCGACTAACACTGCTGAAGAAAATAAACCAAAGACAGAATCGAGCAGTACTGAATGCAAGCATGAAGGCAAAGACTGAAATGGGTATTACTGTTGTCGACAGTGGGTACTGTGAGTGAATGGAAACAAGGCACAGAGCACATATTGTAAACATTTGCACCATCATGCAGTACTTTCAGCACAGTACAGATACAAAGGTGAGTGAGGCAAGAACCAAATGCAAAGCAGTAACTCTTTAATGAACTGCAGGAGACCCTGGCTTACTTATACTAAAATACCCAGAAGGTATCACTGAATGTTTGTCAACGGAGTTCTGGTTCACCTTGTAGTTTTTGGCATCCCATTAATCATTTTGTGATCTGTTGCCAAGTACCACTTTTCCATCATGTGAGTGGCAAGGGAAAAGGGGGGGGGACATCACTTTTAAAGCAATTGAGAAGTTTTCATAGTTTAGACACACTGTGACAAAATGTGAGCAAAATTTACTGGTCTCAGTTATTACCCCTTTCAGCAACAACACATGTTCTAGTAACACTCATTAGCTTGTTTCTAAGTTTTATATGTTCAACAAGACATTATTGCAGATTGAAAAATGTGTATTATGTGCAAGCATATGTGCAGTTAGTGCCATTACCCATTTGATGTGATTTTATAATAATTGCACATAGTCATTATCATTTGCAACTTCATTTCTACTATTCCTTTTTGGATGCATAAGTCTTTTTATCATAAAGTGAAATTGTCTTATAACCCTTCTCTTTAATATGACTGTCTACTTTCTCTGTAGGAAATTACTGCAGAGAGAGATTTGCTACAGGAGAAAGTTGAGCAGCAGCTTGTAAAAATATCATCATTAGAGTCTCAGAGAGATGAACATCGGAGAACAGTAAAAAATATACAGAAGCAAGCAAGCATTGAGCTTCAGTCCAAAATATATGATATGGAACAAAATCTGAGAAGTCTTAGAGAAACAGTGGATGAAAAAGATAGTGAGGTATGCTGCACCATGATTTCATGTTTTTAATTTTGTACTTTGTGTGTGTGTGTGTGTGTGTGTGTGTGTGTGTGTGTGTGTGTACATGCTCATGCATTATTTCCTTTCTGTGACACCAAGGTATTTATTGAGTGTAGTGCTGCTGCCTGTGTCACAACCAACTCAACTATCTTTTTGAACAGTGTTTGTGACAAGAAAAAATGCCTTCTTTAAAAAAGAAAGGTGACTACACAAATGTCAGTATCTTTTATTAGGTGATTTTCCAAACCACAATGCCTATTTATGTGACAGATGTTTGTGTTCAGTGTTAGTATTATTTACAATTTATTTTGTACATTTTTTGAAAACTGTTTTGTAGTTTATTTCATTAAGGTATGGAAATTCTTTTTTCCTCAGCTGTTCGAATGGTGGAATGTACTGGCTGATGAGGAAATCTCTAGTTTCTGATAATATGGTAAGGTAAATTCTGGCAGAATGTAAATAATTTAGGCGTAAAGGAGGCAAGTCAGCGTAGTGTTGAGTCATCAGTCATCAATGGACACACAAGAAAGAATGAGGACTTAGCTGGTAGATTGAAGTGGGGGTGGGGGGGGGGGGAGGAGAAAGTAGATGGGAAGGAAGAGGAGAGGTTGGCAAAGAGTAGCTGATGGCTCCAGGGAGGCACCATTGTGCAGGATAGGAATGTGGGACGGAGAGGCATCAAGTGCGCAGTTTAGGAATGCAGCAGATGAACACTGGAGTCACTGATTTCATTTGCACACAATTAGAGTGACGTGGAGGTGTGGATTGGGAAGAGGCGACAAGGTTTTTGGGCAGAGGGTTGCAATGGGTTAGCAGAAACTGAGGCCAGGAAGTTTTTGGGAGTGAAGGATGTGTTGCAAGGATAACTGTCATCTGTGTAGTTCAGAAGCTGGTGCTGGGGAGAATAATCCAGATGGCACAAGTGTAAAGCAACCATTGCATTCAAGAATGTTGTGCTCAGCAACATGTTCTGCCATTGGGTTGTCAACTCTGGTTTTGGCCACAATTTGGCAGTGGCCATTCATTCTGGTGGATAGATGGTTAGTGGCCATACCCAAATAAATTGCTAAGGAGAAATTGTGGCAGAGTTGGTATATCTCATGAATGCTTTTGAAGATAACCCTTCCTCTAATGAACAGGATAAGCCTGTGACAGGCCTGAAGTAAGATGTGTTGGGTGGGTAATTAGGCAGGTCTCACACAAGGGTCTTCCACAGGGATATGACCCCTATGGGAAGGCGTTGGATGTGGGAGTGATATAGGGGTGGATCAGGATGTTGTATAGGTTGGATGAGTGGACAATACCACTTTAGGAGGTGTTGGGAAGGATCGTGAGTAGGTTGGCCTTTATTTCCAGGCGGGATGATGTATAATCAAAGGTATGGTAAAGGACTTGGCAGAGTTGCTGCAGTTCCAGGATGATATTGGGTGATGAAGGAGCTGCTGCTTTGCATCTGATACTGAGGGGGGGGGGGGGGGTATAATGATAATATGGCCCAGGAAATCTGTTCATGGGGATAGTACCTGTCTTGAAGGTCTTTGTGATACATGCAGCATACAGGCAAGGGAATTCTCATCACTTGCCGGGATATATGAAACTGATCTTTTAGTGTGAAAAAGGATGACAGCTGTCAAAATGCAGGTACTATTGGTGGTTAGTGGGCTTAATGTGGGTAGAGGTGTGGAAGGAACATCAGAAAATTGGAGGTCGAGAACCAGGAAGGTGCCGCATTGGGTTGAGGAGGACAAGGTGAAGTGAATGGGAGATAAGGTGTTGAGGTTGTGGGGGAATGAGGATAGGGTGTGTTGACCCTGGGTCCTGATCATGAAAATTTCATTTAATTTGAACCAGATATGGGATTTGGGAGGCTAAGAAAGTTTCCTCTAAATGGCTCAAAAACAGATTAGCATAGGGCTGTGGCCTGTTGGTACTCTGGGCTGTGTTGTGAATTTGTTTACATAGCTTCCACTCAAAGGAGATATAGTTGGTGTGAAGATGTAATTGGTTAGATATATACAGTATGAGGAGTGTGGAATCAAAAGGATGTTGGGAGGGGTAGTGTTTGACAGTGGCAAGGCTGTTGTCATGAGGGATGTTGGAGGTAGTATCAGCAGTGATGATTAGGGATCCGGGAGGTAAAAGGATAGGGATGGTGCAGTCGATGAAGGAAGTGGTTAGTATCTTTGATACAAAAGCTAGGTTTAGGGCGGTTGGTAGGAGGTGCTGGTCAACAAGAGTGGATATTCTTTCAGTAGGAGCACAATAACCAGCTATAATGGGAGTGTCCGAGTTTATGGAGTTGGGGAAGCATGTAGGAGGTCAGTGTATGGGGGATATGGATTCAGAGGCAAGATTCTGGAATGGACTGAAGGCTTTGTTCTTTCTTTTGTTGAGAGATTTGTGTGCTTGTTGAGAGATTTGTGTGCTTGGAAGCAGCCTGCAGGAGGATGGTAAGGCCAAGTTGGAGGTAAAGAATAGGAATTCCTGGAAGGTAGCCAGGCAGTGGCTACACCATAGAGAGTGAGGATCATGCTTGGATATTGAAATTAAATAGGAGAGGCAAGGTTGAAGGTTGGAATTAGTCCATACCCCTGCATCTGTGGCCTGTCCCTCCTATGTTCCTGTCTGACACACCTGCTGCCTCCCTGTGAGCATCAGCCACCCTTCTTCAACTACTCATCCCACTTCTCACCTCCTGTCTGCTGCTACTCACCTCACCCGAAGCAATCTTTCAAGTCAGTCAACCTGCTGAACTGCAGTCCTGGCATTGTGTGTTCAGCTGGCACAATTTAGCTGTGTGTGTGTGTGTGTGTGTGTGTGTGTGTGTGTGTGTGTGTGCTCTGCTATTTGAAGAGTTTTCTCCTTTATTTGTAAATTACCTAATTTAACCCTAGCAATAACAATGCCTTTTTTATAACGTATTCTTTTGCTTTTAACTTTTATTAAGAACCATATTTTTAAAGTAGGGTACAAGAGCCTGGAAATAAGAGGGTCACTCCAAAAGAAATGCACACTATTTTTGTAAAAATACAGTTTTCATTCTGCATGTGTGAAAGTTTTACAGTGTGTAGATACATCCTTCCCGCTTGTTTTCAAACTTAGTTCAACCTGTTCTTGTGAGTGGCGCTGTCACGTCATGTCTTCAAGATGACTGTTACACTTGACGTTCGTCAGAAGCAACGTGCTGTCAGAGAACTCCTGTGCTGTGAAAACGAAACAGTGGGAAACATCCACAAGAGGTTGAAAAAGGTGTATGAAGATGCTGCTGTCAGTCGCAGTACAGTTAGTCGGTGGGTAAGCAGGTTACGTGATGAAAGCGAGCACAGCAATATTGAGAATTGTCCTCGCAGCGGCAGGCTTCATACTGCACACACTCCAGACAATGTGCAGAGAGTTAACGAACTGGTGACTGCTGACAGACGCACCACAGTGAACGAATTGTCACGCTACGTTGGGATTTGGGGAAGGAAGTGTTTGCGGAATACTGAAAGTGTTGGCGTTAAGAAAGGTTTGTGTCAGATGGGTACCCAAGATGTTGACAGTGGCTCACAAAGAAACAACAAAAACTGTATGCAGCGTACTCTTGGAACAGTACAAGAATGGTGGAGAAAAATTTCTTGGAAGAATTGTGACAGGTGATGAATCGTGGCTGCATCATTTTTCGCCAGAGACGAAGAGGCAATCAATGGAGTGGCATCATGCAAATTCACCCAAGAAAAAAAAAATTTAAAACCACACCTTCTGCTGGAAAAGTTACGGCTACGGTGTTTTTCGATGCTGAAAGACTCTTGCTTGTGGACATCATGCCAAGTGGAACCACCATAAATTCTGATGCATATGTGACGACACTGAAGAAACTTCAAGCTCGACTGAGTTGTGTTCGACCACATCGGCAAAAGCAGGATGTTTTGTTGTTGCACGACAATGCACGGCCACAAGTCAATCAAAAAATCAAGGAAGCGATCACAAAACTCCGATGGACAACACTGAAACACCCACCTTACAGTCCTGACCTGGCTCCATGTCACTATCATCTCTTTGGGAAACTGAAAGACTCTCTTTGTGGAACAAAGTTTGAAGATGATGACTCCCTTGTGCATGCTGCCAAACAGTGGCTCCGACAGGTTGGTCCAGAATTTTACCGTGTAGGTATACAGGCGCTGGTTCTAAGATGACTTGAGGCAGTTGAAAGGGGTGGAAATTATGTGGAGAAGTGAAAATATTGTTGCTAAAGGATGTATCTACACACTGAGAAACTTTCAAACATGTAGAATAAAAGATGGATTTTTAAAAAAGTAATCTGCATTTCTTTTGGAGCGACCCTCATATCTTTAAGTACTGTCTTAGCTGTCTTTGCAAAACTAACACATTTTCAGTAATATTATGTACTGGGAAGGGGAGGGGTCCATACTTTATTGTTGTTTTGGTCTTCAGTCCAGAGACTGGTTTGATGCAGCTCTCCATGCTACTCTATCCTGTGCAAGCTTCTTCATCTCTGAGTAACTACTGCAACCTACAACCTTCTGAATCTGCTTAGTGTATTCATCCCTTGGTCTCCCTCTACGATTTTCACCCTCCACTCTTCCCTCCAATACTAAATTGGTGATCCCTTGATGCCTCAGAACATGTCCTACCAACCGATCCCTTCTTCTAGTCAAGTTGTGCCACAAACTCCTCTTCTCCCAAATTCTATTCAATACCTCCTCATTGGTTATGTGATCTACCCATCTAATCTTCAGCATTCTTCTGTAGCACCACATTTCGAAAGCTTCTATTCTCTTCTTGTCTAAACTATTTATTGTCCACGTTTCACTTCCATACATGGAATACTTTATTATAGGATATATATAGACAAAGATGATGTGACTTACCAAACGAAAGCGCTGGCACGTCGATAGAAACACAAACACACACAAACGTAGACACAAAATTCTAGCTTTCGCAACCAACGGTTGCCTCGTCAGGAGAGAGGGAAGGAGAGGGAAAGACGAAAGGATTTGGGTTTTAAAGGAGAGGGTAAAGAGTCATTCCAATCCCGGGAGCGGAAAGACTTACCTTAGGGGGAAAGAAGGACGGGTATACACTTGCACACACACACACACACACACACATCCATCCACACATATACAGACACAAGCAGACATATTTAAAGACAAAGAGTTTGGGCAGAGGATACGACTTCCTCAAATCCTGCCCCGAAATGAGATCCAACCTTCATGAAATCCTCCCCACTCCACCAAGAGTGTCTTTCCGCCGTCCACCTCACCTTCGTAACCTCTTAGTTCATCCCTATGAAATCCCCAAACCACCTTCCCTACCCTCTGGCTGCTACCCTTGTAACCGCCCCCGGTGTAAGACCTGTCCCATGCACCCTCCCACCACCACCTACTCCAGTCCTGTAACCCGGAAGGTGTACATGATCAAAGGCAGAGCCATGTGTGAAAGCACCCATCTGATTTACCAACTGACCTGCCTACACTGTGAAGCTTTCTATGTGGGAATGACCAGCAACAAACTGTCCATTCGCATGAATGGACACAGGCAGACAGTGTCTGTTGGTAATGAGGATCACCCTGTGGCTAAACATGCCTTGGTGCACGGCCAGCACATCTTTGCACAGTGTTACACCGTCCGGGTTATCTGGATACTTCCCACTAACACCAACCTGTCAGAACTCCGGAGATGGGAACTTGCCCTTCAGTATATCCTCTCTTCTCGTTATCTGCCAGGCCTCAACCTCCGCTAATTTCAAGTTGCCGCCGCTCATACCTCACCTGTCTTTCAACAACATCTTTGCCTCTTTACTTCCGCCTCGACTGACATCTCTGCCCTCCTTTAAAAATGTCTGCTTGTGTCCGTGTATGTGCGGATGAGTATGTGCGTGTGTGCGAGTGTATTATATATAAAAACAAAGATGATGTGACTTACCGAACGAAAGTGATGGCAGGTCGATAGACACACAAACAAACACAAACATACACACAAAATTCAAGCTTTCGCAACAAACTGTTGCCTCATCAGGAGAGAGGGAAGGAGAGGGGAAGACGAAAGGAAGTGGGTTTTAAGGGAGAGGGTAAGGAGTCATTCCAATCCCGGGAGCGGAAAGACTTACCTTAGGGGGAAAAAAGGACAGGTATACACTCGCACACACGCACATATCCATCCACACATACAGACACAAGCAGACATATGTAAACATGTAGATGCACACAGGTTGTTATTTGATAAGAAATAAATCAAATTCACAGTAACAAAATTAATGAGGGTAACAGCAGAAAATTTCAGCTGTTTCTTCATTTGAATTTCGTGCCAGTAAATTATTGTTAACAGAGGTTGAAGTGATAACCAGAAAAAGTAATTTCGCGAATGAAACTAGAATCATATGACTATCTAGACTCATGATTAGAATCATATGACTATCTTATTTCATGTAGCTGTGGAAATAGATTTGGGCCAATCATTCAGTTTTCAACTAACACTTAGTACCAGAATTGCAGTATAATTTGCTTTATTTTGTGCACATGTACTTGAGAGTTTATTAAGAATTATGTTAAGAATTATTGATATATTATAATAAAATACATATTATGTAAATCACCAACTATATCTTTTCTTTTTGTTTTCTTTCCATTAAAGGTGAAGGATTTGAAAACTACTCTTGAAAATATGAGAGAGGCTATGTCACTACAGGAGACAGAATGGATGAAAAAATTTTCGAGTGAGCATGAAGAGTTTCTGAGTCTTCAGGTACAAACTGAAAAACTTCTCCAAGAGAAGCAACAGTTACAGGTACAGTTGTAAACATTCTCAGTTTATCTCAATCATTCTTGTTATTAATACTATTATTGAACGTGGACAATATGACTGTCAAGAATTCTCATTAGTGAATCTAAAGAAGGAAGCAGTTGATACCAATGCCATAATGGTAAAATCTTATATTGCTGAGGGTCCTAGAAAAAAAAAATTTGGTACATAGAAAGTTAATTAAAGTTACCTAAAATTTAAGATGCAAAATCAAAGCTGCTTAAAATCACTCTCATTGAGATTTCATAATTAGATCATAATTATAGTAAATATACATTTTTGTTCCCATTTGCAAATTCTTAAGTTCTTGCACCCCCACACTCCCTCCTCCTCCTCCCCCCCCCCCCCCTCCCACACACACACACACACACACACACACACACACACACACACACACACACACACACACATACAATTATATGCCAAGTGCAATCTATTCTCTGTTGAAGCCACTGTAAATGCGCTGGAGAAATTAAGGAACACCATGACCTAAACTCTTGGTTTTTCCAGAGCTTTTGTTCTGGCAACAGTATGTGGACTGCACCCTGGGCATTTCCCCATGTAACTCTTTCTCCCAAAAGTACTTGTCCAGTGAGGTATGTAGGTGTAGTTGTGCAAAGTTTAAGCTGAAAGGTACTGGTAGAATTACAACTGTGTAGACAGGTTTGAGTTGTGTGTAAATATTGCCCAGTAGGAACCCAGAAGTTCACTTAATATTGAAAAAACTGAATATTTCACATAAATTTCATTTTATATCAGTTTTCTCATATCTTTTTTGTAAATAGTAAAAAATTATAATTTCAGTTCTTTTTTATCACTGTGTTGCTAACTAACTTTCCTTATGTTTGTTGCTTAGGTATCATTGTCACAACAGTGCACAGAAATGAGTACATCTATGCCAGAATTGTTAAATTCTGTTTTGTGTGAAAAGAATGCTGAAATAGATAGCCTCGTGCAACAGTTGGCAGAACTTCGTAAGCAAGTAAAGGATTATGAGTCTGAAAAGCTTATACAACGACCACAGTCTGTTAAGGTTTGTTAGCACAGAATATCATTAATCTCATTATGTTGACAACATTATTTTCAATGGATGTATAATTTTTAGCATTTTAACACTTTGTAGCTCATATTCAGTTTCCATGGCGAATTACTTTAGTGCAAATGTGGTATTTTACTGTTTAGGTTTATAGAACTATTTACAAACCCGCGCCCTCTCAGCAAGTTGGTATACTTTTCTTTAGTTTCAGTTGAATTAAAATAATTTCAATAAAAATATTACATATATTACAAAAACTCTTTTCTCATCATTATCTAAACAAGTAAGTGAATAGTACTTATGCTATTTGAGGCAACTGCTTAAATGAATCTTGGGAATAACTTCAGGTGATGTAGTAATTGCATGCCATTTCTGTGAGGTAGTTGCTCATCATATTCAGAAGCCTCATACTGTGAGGACTTGCAGACTGAATTGCTGATACATTTTGCTTGCTTTTTTTTTCAATACTGTGCCGTGTCATTATCTTCTAGGACAATGCACATATATTCTAAAGAGGTGTGAAGTAAGAATAGAGCTGGCAGCATCAGAGAGAATGCGGCACCAATTTTTAAAAATCCATGCTAAGTCATGAGGCTGGCAGTACGAGTAGCATTCAAGAAATTTGAATGTCTTCAGAACAATCAGAGCACCTGAAGAACCTTTACACATCGATATAGTGATCTTGTTTGATTTGTTGTGTGTTGACCATGCTGTTGGCTAAATTAATTGTAGGAAACTGTTGGCTAAAATTCCTATTTCTGTTCTGGAATTTGCTCACTGATGCTGTCCATGCTACTTTTGGGCATTCACATAGGAAGACATGTCTGCAACATTTGAAATCATCTGTAAACACATGCAAAATGCACAGGCCAAATGTTTCATGTGAGGTGACTCTTCAAGGAGCATTCAAAAGAGCTTTTTCCATTTATAGTTATTGTATGCTGTAGGTAACTGGAACAGGGTGGCTTCCATGTTATTGGAAGTGAGCCCAAGTCACATCTGTATTAACAGATGCCATAATACCAGTGTGCAGAAAAATGGTCATACATGTGTTGATGTCAACAATGTAGAAAAAGATAGATTACCACGTAGTGTAAAGAAGACATGTCAAGTTGCAGACAGGAACAAATAAAAGAGTCTTTTAATCGTGCCTGTCTGCAACTTGATGTGCCTTCTTTACCGCAAGTGGCAATGTATCTTTTCCTACATTGTTGATATTCTTACCTGGAGTTTCCAAGTGTTGATGTCATGTTATGTTATGTTAAAATATGACACTTTTCCTTAAAGCAGACTAATTGCTTTGTGAAAACCAGCATCTTTTTCTGAAGTGATGGTCATGCAGAACATAGATCACTCTTCATTCTTGAAATCCAAAATGTGTTTAACGTAATTAGATGCTGGTAGCTAGTTATATTTTCTGTGTTACTGATTCCTTTTAAAATATTGTTTCACCTTACCTTGCGGTGGCCCAGTGTAATGTTAAGCTCTCTCTATACAGTTTAAGCATTTTCATGGACTTACTTGTTGAAGAATGCTGGTTCTGCTTTCTTGCAGCGCCGATGTCTTCTGCTAGCACCGGACGCTTCTCCGAAGATTTCACTGCTAGGAAGGGGAAATTTTCACTCTCTCGCTCTCTCTCTCTTCTTACTTAAAAAATACGCTACTCTTGGAATATCCTTCAATGCACCAGAACATATTTATTTCCACTTCTTACAAAAAAACAACTAAACTTTATGACGTAAGCCCACACATTACCGGGCACCCAGAATCAGTTAATTACACATTTTTGAACACAATTAATACATAAGCTTTTATCGTGGCTGACTATCTATGTCGAGTCCACATACTCTCAACAGCAGTTCAACATCAAATAAACAGTCACTGTTCCGAGGCTCTCCATTTGTTTTTTAACAATACAATGCTACATTACTCTTTGCAGCCAGCCACGGAGCTTCCAGGCAGTATTTGCTTATTCTTGGCAGGTCGCACTGAACACTTGCCAGTGCCGACGAATTATCTCCCTTCCAGTTTCGCCTGTACAAACAATAAATGGGCGCAGTATCCCATGCTCATCCTTACGCCCTGCTTTAAAATAACGCGTGTTAGAAACGCCTGGAACACAAGTGTCTCCAGACTTTAGTAAAATTCTGGGGGCTCTACAACCTCTGATTGCACTTCACCACAGCAGGGAGAAAATGTTAAAGAAAATTCTCACCAGAAGATGGTTCCAATAATTAAGAACAATGGCACCAATCCAGGACTTGTGTAGAACAACACAGGGAATACTGTTTGTCACTGGGTCTGCAAGAGATGCTCTTCATATGACATCTCCATGTTAAAAGACACATGAAAACTGATCAAAACTTACTGACAGACTGAAGCTGTGTGTCATACTCTAGCCTTGATCGTTACCTCTCATGAACAAAGCTGTCAGCAGCTGAGATATCCAGTGGTGATTCGTGGTGTGCCGTCCGAACTTCAGTTCTGTCACTACCTCATTGCTATTTTCCAAACCCTTCAAAAGCCCTCCTGTGTACGTTATTAAACAAACACTGAACTGTGAATTATGGTTTACATACCTCATGACATACATTTGCATTCTTTATGGTTTTCATACAGGAGACATGCTAAAATTTTCTTTACATTTAAAATGTTTTTACACTAATGAATAATGATCACTAAAATGATATTTCTACCAATTCGTCCTTCACAAATTCATCCATGAGTAACAACATTTAAGTATCAATGCTTGTATAACTTTCTTTTAAGGGGACGTAAATTCATATGCGTTAATGTGTTCATTTTTAATTTATTATAAATTTTCATTCCCATGTATCGAGGTACCTGGTCATACTGGTTCAGGTGTGGGCAGGAAGCAAAGAGTTTTCTTTGTTTCTTGTAGTGAACAAAATGATTTACCTCAAATAATTCCTGTTTGGCATGAAAAAAGATAATAATCTTGTAAATATATAGGGATGGGATGTATAATATTTGAAGTTTTCTACATGAGGGGGAACATGTTCCTTTATAATTTACAGTACACATATTATGAATGTGTGTTTTTTTTTTTTTATTCACATTGTGTTATCCAAGTTTCTCAAAAAACAATACCATGCCTAATAATATATTATGTTCCAACTTCAAACACAATAAAAGACATGGTTGGGACAAACCGACAACCAACATAACATAGACATAAGTAAGACAATATAGCTTAATGACATGCTGTACAAGAACAGCCAGCTCGAGCCAGTGCATATCAATGCAAAGAGCATTTCCCTACCAGGTACTCACGTCAGTGTGTGCCTGCCACCTCAAATTTTTATCTAAATTTAATCCTACAAATTTGAATATCTGTAGGAAGTATTCCATAGGAATGGGTACTCAGCTCATAAAATTAAGTAGGTGATGCAATCAGAACTGCAAACACCTGAAAAAGAGATTGATACTGAGGCTGAGGAAGATAATCCAAAAATCACTTATCTACCTTTTGATGGCTAGTATCCTGTAAGACCAGTAGACTCCCACAGAAACATGGCATCCACTGTATTATCCTCCCTTGAACTAAGAAAAAAGTATTCTGTGTGATGTTGAAGACGACCTAAGTCTTCAAGAGCTGGCTGTGTATCGCATTCCATGTTATGGTGGCATGGGCATGTCTTACGTGGGACAGACTATCAGGACAATAGAGGAGAGATGAAAGGAACATCTGCAACATACCCGACTAAGACCACCAAACAAAATCGGCTGTCGCTGAGCACTGTCTTGAATCTGATCATGAAATGAAATAGGATGAGACAAGTATTGTGGTACAAATGCCATGCTTCTGAGACAGGATAATAAGGCATCTATCAGAAAATCTAATAAACAGGTCGGCAGTTTCAATTTAAATAACACTTGGGGTTTGACAGTTAGTTTAGTAAAATCTTGCCAGCCATCACATCTGCCAGAGTTGGAAAACACTGAGAGAATTTGTTTCATGAAATACCTGTGCGAACTTTGAAAAACAAAAGAGCATCAAAATGTTGTAGTGAGCAGAGGGGATTGAACTCTGCTCTCAGTAGCGACATAAGACCAACAGTAGTAGTCACAGTCTGGTTGGAGTCCAGGCAGTGAGTACACGTAACAGCAAAACTCGCCACAGCTGAAGAATACGGCTGAATTGGCTGTCGAAATACTGTGCTTAAAATGGCAACAACAACTTGGCAGAGCACCCAGAAGCATGCTATTGAACATTTGTCTCTGTAAGTCATGATCCTCCCGCTGTTGAATTCCTGTATGTACTGTTGATCATTTCATTTTTTTGCTTATGGCGTAACACAATAATATCGCAAACAAATCAAATGTGTTTTATGTAGGAGTATCCTGCTGCATAATCTAGCCTTACATACAGAATATAGATGACACCATTACTCTTACATACTTTGTTCTGTTTCATTGAAATGCTGATCATTTGTGTATCCAAGCGTGTAGTACACATCGTGTCAATTTGACATTTGATGAATGTTGTCTTCATGGTGGTGTGATTTTAATGGCCATAAGTGTATAAATACATGTCCATTTTGTGGTATATAATTTTTTTTAGTGTAATGTGTTTGAAAGTTGCCTGTATAGAGTTGTACCTTTCAGTTGAGTACTGTGTGTGTTATGTTGCCACATTTGTTTTCAGGTATTTTAAGCATATTTATTGTCATTTACATCTTCCAGGAGCGGAAAGAGGCAACTGAAACTGAACAATCCATTGACAACCTGGAACGAAAATTGACACTGGAGGATGTCGATGAAATGAGGGCATGTGAGGAACCAACTTTTGCCAGTCAAGCAGTTTCAGTATGTGTAACATATAGTTCTTATTAGTGTAAAATGTCAGTAGTAATTTACCAAAAGCTTGATAATGCAAAGATACTGGTCTTTTTTTTTTTTTTTTTTTTTTTTTTTTTTGCGTGTTAAGAACACATTCTGCGTCAACCTCACTATCACTATCATTTTATTATTGTTGTTGTTTTCATTTTGTTGCTGCAGGACCCATGTGTAGAGCAATGTTGTAATTTACAATTCCGCCAGTAATTCTGCAGTGAGCTAATGGTTACATACATTACACATCAGTAATACCGTTTAAACATACTACAGTTATTTACCAAATTTAGAATGTAAACTTGCCTTGTAAATTACATTAGATTGAGATAAAAGTTTAGTTAGTTTGTTGTGTTTTCTTATATCTACTCTTTGAATACAGAATACGTCACATTACATTTTGCTCTTTACAAAATGTTCTACCCAGGATTAATTTTAAACATAATTTATGTACATGACAATAATTCACACTTTTAGTTTCAGGCCATATGTAATGAAACACAAAATACACCTAGTCTTTTCCCTGAGAGTTCAATACAAATGAAGCCACTTTTGAAATCAACATCAGACTCAAGCTTGTTAATTGAAATACCTAGTTCCAATCTTAGCATGCCTGCTACTGGAGTCTCAGATGACAAGGTGGATACCGTCTACACAGATGGAAATGGTACTGAATCAGATGTTACCGTTCTCAGTACAGATTCAGAGCTATTATCAGTGGACAAAGAACATAGTTTGAAACAGAAAGTGCAGGCAAAACACCTGAAGGTTATTCTAACAGTAAGTATCATTATTTCTCTTCTATTTGTACTTTACGTACTGCGTATGTCACCTGTATCTTGTTAAGGAAATTGTATCCCATGAACATAATTAAAATTAAACCCTTAGATTCTAGTTCTTTCTCTCAAATACTGAAAATGGCTAGATGTACAAGAGGGAAGACCGTAAAATAATATTGTCATTCTCTCTGCAAGCTACACAAGTTCTGTCATGGTATTAAAAAATATTGTCCATATTTGGTTAGTCTTAATGTGAGAAAATGTTAACATCTGCATAGGTGATGTGCAACAAAATGATGAGTACATTTCAGCATGCAGACTCTCAGCTGTTGCCCTTCTGGCCTTATTGTCCATTTTAAGTGTGATATTCCCTGCAGTAGTTGAACTTTTGTACTGCCAATGGCAGCAGCTTCTTCTACATAGCGGAATCTTAATGCATGGCCTCTCATCACCTTCAGTAATTTATACTTTTGTCTCCTGTACTCACAATTACAAAAATATGACTATTTATTCTGTCCAATAACTAATGGAAAACATTAACTGCATGTGTTTAGTGGGATCTCAGTTATACAGTGACAGAAGTCATGGGAGAACATATTTTTCAGTTTGTCAGGCATGAGATCTCAATCTTTGTCATATACTCCAACAGTTTATGAATCCCATATCACCTTGGGGAGCATGATTTCTACATACCATAACAATAACGATTTTCCTGAAAAACTGCAGACACTAATACTTTATTGTTAAATTTTCATTGTTCTCTGTTCTAATTATCTCAAAAGTGTGGTATCAGAGGTGAACTCAATGTCAAAATTTATAGACTGAGGCAGTTCAGCATTTTCTCATAATCACCCTTGTAATCATTGTTGATATTATTTCTGTTCTGAAATTTTGTAGTTCCAGGTTGTATTATTGATTTTTGTTTATTTTCAGTAATTTCGTTTTGCTGGATTCTGTGACCCTTTATTATCGTGCAGGTGTAAAGTTGAGTAACCTGTATTTGCACTTCCTACGTCTGCACAAACTCCTCTATACCAGTACTGTTCTTTTCTTCTCACTGAACTGTTCCTTTTCTGTACCATGTTTGCCATTTTTTTTCTATTTGATCACCTTTCCTGTACTTACTTATGTCAAGATTTACAGGCCTTTTATTTTGTTTTAATTTATGTTGCAGTACAGTTTTGCATGACTTCCTCAGTGTTCTGCATTCTTATATTTCATTCCCTTGATAAACCGTATTCCTATCATTAAAATTACTTTTCAGTCACATTTTGATAAGCAAGTTTACTTGAGCGGTGTGTCTTGGTCCAATGCTTGGCACTTCACTCGAGTTGCAAATAATGTTCTATTAGTGGTCAGACAGTTCTGTTTCTTTTGACTTGAGTTGTCTCATATTGGTGGCAGCAAAAATAAGTGGTTTTATGTAATTCTGTTAAGTATTATGAAAATTCCTGAAGACTTTTTTGTGTTCTTTACTTCTACACCCCACCCCCCCTCTCCCCGTCTTGACAATGAAGTATTAATACCTCCACGTATTGGGCTTAGTTTTCATAATAGTGCAAGAAATTTGATGGTAAGCCTTTATTTTCATATTTGATGAGACATTTTCAGGCTTAGTAGTTTTCCAGGAATCTTCAACAGCTTGATAGCTTTTTTAATTTTAATTCACATGTGTTGCTTTGATATTTGTGTTTATCACATGACTGGCCTATTAATAAACATTTAAAAATTCTGGTAATAATGTTCTGAAGCCATTGGGTTGAATTGACTTGCAGTTATTCTATTTTGACAGGAAAAGCTGAAGCAGACTGTTAAAAAACTAAAACAAGATTTAGAAGAAAAGAGTCAGAGGTTGTTAGATTGTGAGCAGAAACTACAAGATATGTTATCTTTGAAAGAAGAAAAGGAAGTGTTGGAAAACCAGTTAGTAACTACTATTCAAGATATAACAGATGAGAGGAATAAATTCCAACAAGAGAAGCAGGCAATGAAGGAAAATGAATTCAAATTAATGTGCGAAATTACTAATCTTAAAACATTGGTAGATGAGAAACAATCTGAAATTAATTACTTGAAAGGAATCATTATATCCAAAGATGAAATTATAAAACAACTGGAGGAAGACAATAAAATGACTTTTACATCCGTTGATCCAGTTTCTCAAAGGACAACAGAATCTAAGGAGTTAAGTCTGTTATTGCATCAGCTTAAAGAAGAACAAGAATCTGGAAAAGCTCTAAAGGATGAATTAAATCGACTTCAGGAACTGAACGGAAAAATAGTTAATGAGTATAATAGCCTTCGGAAAGAGTTGGAAAAGCAGGATAGTATGTAGAGTTCCATCATTTTAGATTTTTGTAAGAAATATAAGTTGTTTCCCTCTCAATCACTTGTTAAATCCCAATTTATTTTTACAGCTAATTCTCTTGATGACCTGACAGCAAGAGTTGAAAAGGAATTGGATTTGTCTGCTCGTCTTGATTCTAGTTTGCTTGAGAAGCTGGAACCACCTGAGACAGTTTGCAGATGTAGTGATCCTTCTTTTACTGAAGTTGTGAGCAAAATACTAAGGTTTGGTGCAGAAGTAAGTACATTGAATGAAATCTTGTTCTTAACCTTCAGTTGCAGTTTTAACAATTACGTGTACGTAATATTACAAAAACATGTTTCTGCTGTCGGCTCAATTGTTATTGTATCTATTGATAATTGTTTTGTCATATAACTACAATAAATCTTTTGCTGATAGCAGAAACATTGTGTTTTATTCACAAAATCAAGTAAAATGCATTTTGAGACTGTTAAAATAGCGAAACTTAAACATTATAGGTGTTGTAACACATCTAATACAAGAGTGAATAAGACTACAGCACCAGAAATCATGATTAGTTAAATAAATTATGCTACAAGGGGTGTTCAGTATGTAATATAACACATTCCCCCCTCCCTCAGGCAATTTTGGTTGCAAAAATCCAGAATTTGTTGTGAGACATCGTGGAATATTTGCACTTCAGCACCTATAGTTCCATGAAGTCCCAGTTGGTGACAGCTGCATACATAGCCTTCAAAATGGCACCTGTAATGGAGGTGCATTCCAAGCAGAGAGCTGTCATTCAGCTTTTTTTGGGAGAAAGCCAGAGCATCACAGATATTCCTAGGCACTTGCAGAATGTCTGTGAGACCTGATAATAATAAAAGCATGGTGAGTCATTGGGCGAAGTATTTGTTATTATTGCAACAATCTCGTGCAAACCTGCACGATCATCCCTACACTGGCTGGCCTCACACATCTGTTACTCCTGCAGTGTTGGAAACTGCGGACACTCTCAGAGGTGCACACATGTTGGATTCCTTGCTGACTAACAGAAGACCACAAAGAACAATGAGGGACCATCTATGTGAAATTGCTTGTGCAGTACAGGGTTGATCGTGACAGGTTTTTGTCGATCATCATCACAGGTGATGAAACGTGGGTTTCATTACTTTGAACCAGAAAGAAAACAGCAATCCATTGACAGGCGCCACACACCTGTCTTCCAAAGAAAAGTTCAAGGCCACACCCTCAACCAGTAAAGTCATCGTGACAATCTTCTGGGACTCTGAAAGAGTTTTTCTATTTGATGTCCTCCTTCATGGTGCAATTATCAACTTGGAAGTGATTGTCCTACTCTCAGAAAATTGAAGAAATGACTTCAGCATATTCATCGCCACAAAAATGCAAGAGAACTTCTCCTCCATCACAGTGCAAGGCCTCACACAAGTCTGCACACGCAAGAGGAACTCGGAAATCTTCATTGGACTGTTCTCTCTCATCCACTATACAGTGCAGATCTTGCACCATGTAACTTCAATCTGTTTGGCCCAGTGAAGGATACACTCCATGGGAAGCAATACATGAACTATGGGGATGTTATTGATGCAGCAGTACATTGGATCTGACATTGGCCAGTAGAATGGTACCATGTGGGCGTACAGGACCTTCCAATAAAGTGGCGTTAATTGAATGGAGATTATGTTGAAAAATAGGGTTTTGTAGCCAAAAGAGTGGGTAATAATATGGTGTATTGGAATCATGAATAAAACCAACCTGCTGTCAGAAAAAAATGTTGCATTACTCACTGAATGCTCCTTGTATATACAGAAATACCAGCACAGGATAACTGTTAGCATTACTTGTGACAGAATAAGAAACAAAACCCACTGAAGATAGCACATAAATGCTGAAACATGTATAGTGTGTGTCACCAAAATCTGGACTAACTTGAATTCAAATTTCCTGTCACATTATTCTTTAGCCACAGGTAATTGTTTCTAGTAAATAATCATAAGCCCAAAATGGCGAAGATGTTGAAACCAAGTGCAGAGTATGGTAAAAGACCCTCAGTTGTCAGTGGTCTTCATGCATGGCACTCAGCAGCAGAAACAATTTGCTTCTTTAAATACCCAAAATCTCTGTTAAATAACAACAATATGAAAAGTTCTGTTGGAAAATTACAAATTATTTAGGAATAAAGGAGATGACTCACCAAAAGGCAGAACCACTGCATCATCGATAGTCACACAAACAGGCCTGGCTAGCTTTCAGAATGCACTTACTTTTACAAGCTGTAGGAAAAACACGTGCGCGCGCGCACACACACACACACACACACACACACACACACATTCACACGCATACACTTGTCTCCTTACATTGTGCTCAGTCAACTGCCAGCACTTTACTGGCCCACGGTTAGTGTACTAACAGCTCATGGGAGAGTGGATAGCCATCTTTGGGCTAGTGAGGGGTGCAGGTAGAATGGGCAGGTGTCAGATGGCTGGGCATGCTTTTTCACCGACTACAGCATGAGATAACAACACATAATTAGCTGACGTGGGGTCACAAATTGGATGGGGGTACTAGTGCAGGGCATGATGTGTGTGTGTGTGTGTGTGTGTGTGTGTGTGTGTGTGTGTGTGTGTGTGTGTGTGTACACACTATTGGCTGGGGGAGGGGAGCAGCAAATTACCTTAGGTTTAGGCCAGGAATGTTACCGGAGTGAAGGATGTTCTGTAAAGATAGCTCCCATCTGTGCAACTCAGAGAAGCTGGTGCTGGTGGGGAGGATACAGACGGCACATGCTGTGGATCAGCCATTGAAATCTCACGTATTGTGCCACTAGACGGACCACTTTGTTTTTGGCAACTGTTTGGCAGTAACCATTCATTCTAGTTGATAGCTGGTTGGTTCCTGTATCAATATAAACACTATGCAGTGGTTGCAGCAGAATTAGTATGTAACATGGCTGCTTTCACAGGTGGCACAGTGTCTGATGGGACTGGAGTAGTTGGTGCTGGGTGGGTGGATTGGGTAGGTCTTGCATCTTGGTGTTGCACATGGCTATGATCTCTATGGCGGAGGATTGGGGATGTGAGTGGCATATGGATGGACTATGATGTTGTGAAGGTTGGGTGGGTAGCATATCACCACGTTAGGTAGGATTTCTCTCATTTCAGGGCATGATGACAGATAATCAAGCCCTGATAAAGGATGTAGTTCAGTCGTTCCTGTCCAGGTTTGTATAGGGTGACAAAGGGGATGCTTCTTTGTGATTAGTTCTTGGGGTGGATGTGAGAATCAGGTGTGTGTGAGGATATGGTATAGAAAATCTGTGTATTAGATCTGGAGGGTATTGGCTATCTGCAAAGGCCTTTGTGAGGCCTTCAGCACTGTAGATACGTCTACGTGGCCAGTCTGTATGGGGGGTGGGAGGGGGGGGGGGGGATTTTTTGATGTGGAAGTGGTGGCAGCTGTCAAAGTGCAGGTACTGTTGATAATTAGAGGGTTTGATGTGGAGCAAGGTGTGGATGGAGCCATCTGAGAGGGGGAGATTGACATGAAGGAAGATGGCATGATAGGTGGAGGAGTACCAGATGAAGTGTATGGGAGAGAACGTGTTGAGGTGGTGAAGGAATGAAGATAAGGCATCCTGGCCTGGGTCCGGATTATAAAGATGTCATCAGTAAAACTGAACCAGACCTGGGGTTTAGGGTTTTGGGAAACTAGGAATTTTTCCTCTTGGTGGTCCATGAAGAGGTTGGCACATGAGGGTGCCAAGCAGGTGCCCATGGCTGTGCCATGAATTTGTTTCTATACTTTCCCTACAAAGATGAAGCACTTAGGGTTGGGATTTTTGTTGGTTGGGTGTAGGAGGAATGAAGTGGTAGATTTGGAATCCTGCAGCGTGTAGGAAGAGGTAGTGTTAATCGCGGCAAGGCCATGGGCATGGGAGATGTTGGTATATAGGGAGGTTGTATCAATGATGACGAGTAGTGGTATGGGAGGTAAGGATGTGGGGAGAGCCAGGAGCAGAATGTGGTTGGTATCGGGAGGCTAAGTTTTGGATTATCAGTTGGAGATTTTGATCAACAAGGGCTGATATTCCTTTGGTTGGGGGCACTATAACCAGCCATAGTGAGACACCCAGGATTGTCAGGTTTGTTGATTTTGGGGAGCATGTAGAAGGTGGGTGTGTGAGCTGTTGTTGTGGTAAGTAGGGAGATGGATTCAGGGAAGAGGATCTGGGAAGGGCCTAAGGATTTCAGCAGGGACTGGAGTTTATGTTGGACTTTTGGGATGGGGTCACTCTGGCAGAGCTTGTATGTGGAGCTGTCAGACAACTGGCGGAGGACCTGTGCCAGGCGCTGAGTTATGACTCAAACTCGCGGCCCACCTGTCTGGCCCATTTGTGTGGCCTATCAACAAAATATTAGTAGAAGTGACCCTGTCTTATGACTTATGTTCTGTAGTACTAACATTTTAAGTTTGACAAGGCCAATGTCTGGCACGTTTTAATTTTATATTGTGACATTTCTGAAGAAGGCTACATTATTATAGCCAAAACCTAGGTAAATTTTCTTGGCTTATGCATGTGGAGGCTGAAATTTAATATAATTAAAATATTTCTGTTTGCTGACAACACTAGCTTGGTAGTAAAGGATGTTGCTTGCAACATTGGCCCAGTTTCAAATAGTGCAGTTCATAACCTACAATGTTCATGGCATGTAGAAAATAAACAAACACTAAATCACAATAAGACTCAGTTTTTACAGTTTCTAACACACAATTCAACAAAGCTCATTGTTTTAATTTCACAGAATTGGCATGTCATTAGTGAAACTGAACAGTTCAAATTTTGGGTGTTCAGATAGATAGTAAACTGTCGTGGAAAGCTCACTTTCAGGATCTTGTTCAAAGACTTAATGCTGCCATTTTTACTATTCAAATGGGGTATGAAGTGAGTGATTGTTTGACACAAAAAATAGTCTACTTTGCTTCTTTTCACTCACTTATGTTGTATGGTATTATATTTTGGGGTAACTCTTCCCAGTCTAAAAGGATATTTTTGGTCCAGAAACAGTCAGTTCGGGCAATAAGTGGTATAAGTTCATGAAACTCTTGTTGACCCCTGTTCATGAGTCTGGGTATTTTGACATTGGCCTCTCAATGTATATATTCTTTACTGTCGTTTCATGTTAACGATATCAGCTTATTCTCAATAATTAGCAGCTTTCACTCAGTTAACACTTGGCAGAAATGCAATCTGCATTTGGATCGCACTTCAACTCTTTTGCAGAAATGGGTGCAGTATACTGCTGCATCCTTTTCAATAAGCTACCACCATAATTCAAAAATCTTAGCAGTAATCCACGTGCTTTCAAATCAAAAATGAAGACTTTCCTCATGGATCACTCCTTCTATTCTGTCGAGGTGTTCTGTGAAAAATTAAGCTGATTCATGTTGTATTGTTGATTGTGTTTACTTAAACTTATGGATTGTCTGTTTTTGGGTTCATAAACATTTTCTTTTCATCTGTCACTACTTTTGTGTTGTGATTTCATCTACCGACGTGTTCCATGATCTTGGAGATTTGCCCCTCACTTTAGTCCTACGGAACTTGAAGTGTAAAGAAATAAATAAAGTCTTCCCACTCTCCCATGAGCCACTAGATGCTTCCCCCTAACCCTTCCCTTCCTCTTGCCTCTCTCCGTCACTCACCCCACACCCCCGCCTCACTGCAGTACACTCACCGTGGACCAGTAAAGAGCTGATAGTTGACTAAGCCCATTGTAGGGAGAAAGGAGTGTGTGTGTGTGTGTGTGTGTGTGTGTGTGTGTGTGTGTGTGTGTGTGTGTTTGTTTTTGCTACAGGTAGACTGATTGATGATGCAGTGCTTCTACCTTTCAGTGAGCCATCTCCTTTATTCCTAAATAATTCATAACAATATAGAAAGGATAGATTACCACTCTCCAAACAGAGTCGTAGGCAGGCACAATGAAGAGACAGCTAAAATATTAAAATTTTTGGACAAAGTCCTTCTTCTGCAGTAGAAAACACACATAAGCACACATGATTCATTGTCTCATGACAGTGGCCGTGAGTGTGTGAGTTGTGCTTG
Source organism: Schistocerca americana (assembly GCF_021461395.2). Taxonomy (NCBI): domain Eukaryota; kingdom Metazoa; phylum Arthropoda; class Insecta; order Orthoptera; family Acrididae; genus Schistocerca; species Schistocerca americana. The sequence continues at coordinate 713,191,919 of NC_060120.1, read as the reverse complement.
TGGAAGGATTTAGTCCAGTAACGTATCCAACAGTGTACTTTTAAATGTGCTGCTGCTGCTCAGTGCCTGCTGTGTGTGGTGAATAGCGATGTGTCGTAATTCATATTGTTATACATCCCAGATTTTCCATTCTTCAAGTATTGCTGTTGCATATGTGTTCTTTTATTGTTTATTGACAGAGAAGGAAAATAAAACTTTGGCAATCAGCGTTCAAGGATAATGTTATCATTTTTTCCGTAGCACCATTTGTTTGCTCAATAATAGTCCACCACCGCTGCTGCGTGACACTTCCCATGTTGCAAATCACACATGTATTCTGCTATTATATCTTTTGTCATCCTGGCCTGTAATGTGATCAGTTAGTACATACCCATGGGTATGCAAATCTATTCCCCACCTGTAATTGTATGCAGTAAAATTCATGAGCATAAAGAAAGTTGACAGATAACACATGGTACAATATAAACTGGACCATATAAACTGTGGGTGACAGAAAATATGATAATATAGCGCTGGAAATTTCTGGATGGGATATAATAATAGAAGGAATGAAGGTGACTATTCACTATATAGTTGAGGTGTTAAGCGAGTTAGTCATGAGTTCAGTCTTGTTCGTGTGCCTGTCATTGCATAATGTCTCCACTGTGTGGTGATATTCTAATAACTGTATCATAGTAAAATACTGTATTTCTTAATGTTAATCCTTTATATAATCTGTTTTTGTTCCATTGTTTTGCAGGTCCTGTCACCAGAGGAACTTTCATATGTGCAGCAACTTATTCCAGCTGCAGATAGTATGAACGAAACTAACCATATTGGTATGCGATTATCTACAGTTAATATTACTATCCCTGCAAATAAATTCACATTTCGTAACAGTTGTAGTGGAAGTACTGCAATGCAGACAACTCAGCTGCTTGAACACAAAGGTACACCTGTACAATTTTGTTATCTACTTCATCATTTCATCCCCATCGACGCACACGTCGCCCAAGTGGCGTCAAATCGAAAGACCTGCACCAGGCGAACGGTCTACCCGACGGGAGGCCATAGCCACACGACATTTCCATTTATATGTACTCATTTTTTTCTCCATTGTATTTTTCTCCTCTCTATTCTCCCATTTATTCCTGTTCCTTAGTTGGATTAATGTTTTCAATTTTTCATATTCTCATCCTACTTTAATCCATCTTTACTTCTCACTTAGTCCCTTTTTCATTTCTTGACTGAAGCTAGCATACTGCTTACTAATGTATTGCCTTAGACCTCCTACTCTCAGATGTCTTTTATTCATCTACACCTTCCTTCCTCTTCACAACCAGTGGATTTAGCTCAATCTTGAGCCTGTATAACTTATTCTCCACCCATCCCATCTTCCCTATGCAATCATTCATTCCTGTCTTAAGACTGGATGCAGGCTTCCAAAAGATGCTAGTGTTGTGTTCTTTCTAAGAGATTTTCTGTCAGCAGTATTTAGTATTTTGCCTTGTGATGGTAACTAATAACCTGTCTGTTTCTCTGTTTTTAATTTTAATAAATAAGTAATTTAAATTCACTTGTTCTCAATTCTTGGGGGGGGGGGGGGGGGGAGTTGTCAGTAAGGAAAAAAGTTTGAGAGGTAGCTAGTTCTTATGCCCTCCCCCACTCACTGGGGACTTTCCTGACAATAAGTGATTTATGTACCAGGTCTGGTTGAAATTTATACAGTGGCTTAGGAGGATATGTGGAACATACATACATACGTCCATATTATTATAAAAGTGAATTCATTGTTGATTTCTATGTTAAGACAGTTATTGTGCCGTTTCTTCTTGTATATGGTGCCACTTCTTCTTGTATATGAATGAGGCAGGTAGTATAGATTTCATGAGAATGAGAAAACCCACTATTCATTGCTCAAGACTCTTTTATGGTTTTTTCAGTTGAACAACTTGAAGCAGCTGTGGAATCTGGAAAGAAACATGTTCTGCAGTTACTTGAAAGTTTGAACAAGGAAAAAGCATGTAACTTAGAATCTGAGAAAAAAGTAAATGATTTAATGAGAGTGCAAAGAGAACAAGAAATGGAAATTGAGAATCTAAAAAGACAGACAGTGTACCATGAAGAAAGATTGCAGCAGTTCATGTAAGTTTTATTTTGTATCTGTGTTCTTGACAATATGTGGTTCTCAATAAAATTTTTAAAAAATACATTACATGTATGTTTGTTCCCAGTGTGCTATTGGAGAAGGAAAGAGTGAAAGTTAGAGACTTTGAAAATGATCTCCACAAAGAAAAAAATAATGTTAGACACTTACAGTCACTTCTTGAAGCTGAACGTCAGAGGGCCAGTATCTCCAACAGAAAAGATTCAGAGCTTATAGAGGTAAAATACAGCTAATAAGCATTTCATTGTCTTTATGTAAATATTTCTGCTTCATGCAGAATGATATATTGAGGTTTATTTTGAAAAATATGATAGTCACTGTTATGAAATCATTCTTTATGCACACCTGTATGTGGTAAGTTTATTATATTTAGGTTCGAGTCCACTTGTTTGACAGTGTGGTGGCCTTTTGCCACACAACTGTCTTAGGAGTTCCATATAGACCTAGCTCTCAATAGCTGTCTGCTAAGGCAGCCGGTTTCTCCCTTTGCATGTTATTTCCATACCAAGCTGTCATTCCTGCCATGGTAACCGGATACCTGCACATTATGATCGCTGACTACTGGTGGGCAAAAATAGCTCAGTCCATAGCGAGACTTCTGCCGACCTACTCTAGACCAGTCTCCCTCTTCCGTGGTGTCTACGTCAGTTCCTGCGTGCGCTTGCACCAATACGGACACACCACATTGAGGTGCACACCATGAAGTTTTGAGAGACACTCATGCCCTGCCATCTCTACCCCTGCTATGCAGCTGGGCATATAAATGGTGTTTTGTGCCACATCTTGTGCTGAAGTCTACTGATTTTGCACGCCATGTCGGAATATCATTGTACTGGTGAAACTTAGGGAGGAGACTGTCACCTGCCTCGGTGTTCACCTTTTCTACTGTGCTACACCTGTTTCCAGCACCAATCACACCGGCAAGTGACTTTTTCGGAACTTATGAGTTTCAAGACTATTTTATGTGTTGGTCTTTGTACAGAGCCTACCATACCTTGCTCTATCATTGGGCAAGTGACTTATAAGTTAAGTAAGGAAACATTCCTACACTGGTGACCCAAAAATAGACTCCGTCGACTTAATATCCTATTTCAGCAGGGTATTACCACCTTGTTCTGTTAGCGCTTATTTCAATTCTCCCACACGTCCACATCCCACCAGCAACCAGTTTTAATGCTACAGACACTGTTGTTTCACATCAAGAGCCATTTGTCTTCTTTTGATGTCCTTTCTGCAACATTGTGGCAGTGGCTTCCTCCTTCCCTCCCAACCGACGCTGCATTGCATGTGACAGTGCTCTGGCACCCCATGACATCATCGCTGGCCTGTCCACATGTCTCATGGAACTGGAAGGCAGCAGTGCTGAGCTGCATGCACTCCTTGTGGCGATGCAACCACCAGTGGCCCTACCACCAGCACCAGACTCCACAGCCAACTCCTGCACCGGTTCCTGCTTCTGTTGCCTCCACTGCCATCCTTCCCTGCTTTGACCCACTGGTGCCCATTGCCCCGTATGCCACTAACACTCTGTCCAGCCATGCTGTGGCTCACCTACTGTGTTTGATGCTGCGGGATCTGAACCTGTGGTTTTCCTTGGGGGACACCATCTTCGTTGGTTGCGGCATCACTCAGGATACCACCAAGTTCGCTATGGTGATCAGCCAGTGCGAGGCAAGTGGAGGTCCAAGATGCCATTTCATTGCTCCTAGCCACCAACAGCTATGAGACACTCTGATGCTCACCGACTGAGATCACGAGATGCTAGTCTCCTTGCCTGAAACCACTGCTGTTGCCATCCCCACCCCTATGTGGCACAGGCAGCTGATCATCATTCCTCCAGCTACTCCGTTTCAACCCCCTCCTCACTGCTCAACATGCTGTCCGCACTGGCCCGCAGCATAGGGCCCAGCGATATCCTCACCCACCTCAGCGCTGACATAACAATGCTACAAGCAACTGTGGCCCGCCTCAATTCCAGTCGCCACCTCCCGCACAGTTCAGCCCACTAGTGCTACAACGGCTACCACCACCACAGCCCTAACCAACCTGCTAACACCTCTCGCGACACAGACGGCCTCTGCTGATGCTGCAAGTGTTTTAGTACAGATGCTGCAAACTGCATGGAGGCCTGCTCTTGGCACCTAAACACCAACAGCCACCATAATTAGGCATGCCTGGCTGTTAGTTGATCTCCCAGCATCTGTTAATCTGCAATGCTGGCCCTGCCTCACTTTTCCTGTTGTCTGTCTCTCTGTGGCGGCTTATATGGGAATCTGGCACCATCTCGGCCATCCTTCTCATGGCAGCAAACAACTCCACCATTGTCACCTATGGCATATATCACCATGTTCTCAACCTTAGCCTACAATGGCACCTCCCTTGAACCTTCACCGTCACTGACCCCATTACCAGAATGGACTTCATCGGACACTACTGCATGCTCATTGACTTTGAAGGCCGGTGCATCATTGACTGCGACATTGGGAGATCAACGAAATGCACCAATTGTTTCACTGTTCTTCTCGACGTGAAGCCAGTGGTGTCTTTCAATGCATATGCCGACCTACTGGTGCAGTTTCCTGCTCTTACATATCTGTTCAGTGCACCTCAGGAGATCCACCATTCAACTTTACACTACATGGACGTGGCTCCTGGGACACCGTACTTCTGCTGGCCCCGGTACCTACCACCACACAAACTGAAAATCGTCAAGGTCGCATTTGACGAGCTGCCCACTGCTGATGTGATGTGTCCTTGGAAAAGCCCATGTACTTTCATCCTTCACCTTGTTGAGAAGATGGGTGGTTCCAGGTGCTCATGCAGGATCACCAGGAGGTGAACTAGTGCGCCATCCCTGATTGATACCTGCTGCCGTTCTAACACAGCTGAATTTTCAGCACGATTGACTGCACCAAACTTTCCTCCAGATTCCGGTAGCACCTGAGGATATCCAGAAGACCTTTATGATCTTCAGCCTTCATAGTGCCGCCCAAACATGGCAGCGTTTCTTGGATGGTGTGTTGCAAGGCTGTTTCACCTACCTGGACTACATACTCGTGTTTTCCAGGACACTCAAGGAATACCGTGATCGATCGCCTCTACCGTATTTTCGAATGCCTCCAGGATGCTAGCATCGTCATGAACACAGGAAAGTACATTCTCGGTGTCAGTGAGGTGGCATTCTTGGGCCACATCTTCTCCTCTGCCGGATCACATTCATTGCTTGTCAGTGTACTAGCCATCCTCGATTTCCCACTCCCAGAGACGCTCAAGGACCTCCACCATTTCCTCAGCATGTTAAACTTCTTCCACTGTCTTCTGAGGAATGCCACCGCTATGCAGGAGCTGCACTCCATGGCGTCCAAACAAGAGGGAGCAAGCTGGTACATCACAAATGTAAAATAGCTTCTCTGCCACTAAGTGCAACATGGCGGACGCTACCCTGCTCGCCCATCCCTGTCCCATCGCCCCACTTGCCATAGTGGTCGATGGTAGCCAGACGGCCATTGACACCATCTTGCAACAGCACGTCAGTGACCCCTGGCAGTCTCTTGCATTCTTCTCCAGCAAGCTCTCTGCTGTTCAGTGATGCTGGGATGCATACGACAGAAAGATCCTCAACGACCACGAGGCAGTCGAATACTTTCGGCCATCGGTGGAGGCCTCTCACTTTACAGTCTTCACCAATTAGGAGCCCCCACTGTTTGCTCTTGCAAAAGACTTTGACCAGTGCACCCCACGTGAATTCCAGCAGCTGTCGCCCATATCCAAATTTACCACCGACACATGTCACATTTTGGGAATTGACAATGTCATCACTGACTACCTCCGCTACATCTGTGCCATCAACTCGTCCGTGGACTACAAGGCACTTAGCACCGCCCAGGAGCATGATCCAGAACTCACCTACCTTTGTCTGGGTGATGTTACTAGACTACACAGCTCCCAGCTCAGACAATAGTATTTGGTGTGTTGTATCCACTGGGTGAGTGCACCAATTCCTGTGTGCTGCCTTCCGCAAGGCCACATTTGACCAAAACCTGCCACTTCCTGGCATGCGTGCATTTGTCATTCTAGTGATGTAGCATTTTGTGTAGCCAGATATTCAGAGGGACTACAGGACTTGGACTCGCACCTGCTTCGCCTGGCAGCATGCCAATGTCGGATGCCACATATATATCCCCGTCGCCACCTTCCCAGACATCAGACATCGCTGTGCCCACATTCACATGGACCTCTTCGGCTCTCTAGCTTCTTCTGATGGCTGCTGCTATCTCCTCACCATAGTGGACAGTGTCACCTGCTGGCCTGAGTAGTGTCATTACCTGATGTCACCACTGCCACAGTAGCCACCACCTTCATCTCCATGTGGACTGTCCATTTTCGCTGTCTGCCGCTATCATTATGGACCACAGATGCTAGTTTACATTTGCCCTTTTTTGTACGCTGATGGACCTCTGCTGCACTGACCATCTCCTTACTATTGTCTGAGCCAATGGCTGCACCATATCCTGAAGGTCATAACAACAGGTGGATCACTTCCCTGCCACTGGTACTCCTCGACCCTCAGTCACTCACTCACTCACTCACACAGGGTGAGCAGCAATCTGCCACTATTTGCTGATGAAGCTGTAGTGTACAGGAAAGTGTTGTTGTGTGACTGTAAGAGGATAGGGGACAACATACACAGAATTTCTACATGGTGTTGCGCTACAGCAGCTTGATCAAAATTTGGTAAAATGTAAGTTAATGCAGATGAATAGAAAAAAACAATCCTATAATTTTCAAATACAGTATTGGTGGTATGCTGGTTGACACAATCATGATGATTCAATATCTAAGTGTAAGGTTGCAAACCAATATGAAATGAAATGAAACGAGTACAGGTCAATAGTAGGTAAAGCAAATGGCCAAATTTGGTGTATTGGTAGAATTTTGTGGAAGTGTAACTAACCAATAAAGGAGTTAGTGTATATAATGCTAGTGCAACACAGTCTTGAATACTGCTCGGGTGTTTGGGATCCCAAGTAAATTGTATTAAAGAGAGACATTGAAGTAATTCAGATACATTGTGCTAGACTTATTACCAGCAATCCCGGGTTCGATTCCCGGCGGGGTCAGGGATTTTCTCTGCCTCGTGATGGCTGGGTGTTGTGTGCTGTCCTTAGGTTAGTTAGGTTTAATTAGTTCTAAGTTCTAGGGGACTGATGACCATAGATGTTAAGTCCCATAGTGCTCAGAGCCATTTGAACCATTTATTACCAGCAAGTTCAGTAAACAGGAATCCTTGGAGGGTGGATGATGTTCTTACTGCAATGCATTATTGAGAAAATTTAGGAAACCGGCATTTCTGGCAGATTGCTGACTTCTACTGCCATGTTTTGTGTAAATACCAAATAAGAAAAATTAGGGTCTTTATGGAGTCACATAGACAGTCATCTTTCCTTCAGTCCATTTCCTAGTGGAACAGGATAGGGAATGACTAGTAATGGTACAAGCTGCCCTCCACCAGGCTCCACATGGTGGCTTGCGGGATATGTATGCAACTCTAGATGTAAATGTATTTCATCAACCAACCAATCTATGCAATATTTTGGCCCATCCTCATGCCACATCCATGCCCATCCTCTTGCTACTTGATCGTATACCTGTGGAAGACACAAGTGCAAGAGCTGTTTGATAGAGCCACCCAGCACATCCTGCTACAGTCCTATCACAAGCTTATTGTATACCATCAGAGGCGGGGCCGCCTGTAAAAGTAGTCATATTGTGTATGAGCTTCGATGCAATTTTCACAAAGCATTTTGCATGACCATGACCATGACCACCAACCATCTGGCCATCCAACTTAATGGCCATCGCCAAACTGTGGCCAGGAAGAGAGTGGGCCAGTAGCAGGACATACTGCTGAGCATAGTATGCTTGATTTCAGTTGCTGCTTTGTGACCCGTGTCATCTGGATCCTTCCCACAATCACCAGTTTCTGTGAAGTGTGTAGATTTTAAGTCTGTCCTTGCATCACGTCTTTCAATCTTATAAACTTCTTGACCTCAGTCTATTAGGTCCCTGCTCCAACCTTTCTTCAGTGTGCCTCAATGCCTCGACTTCAGTGCAGAACTGCAGTCCTAGCACAGTGTACCTGTACATCTCTGTGTGTGTGTGTGTGTGTGTGTGTGTGTGTGAGAGAGAGAGAGAGAGAGAGAGAGAGAGAGAGAGTGACACACACACACACACACACACACACACACACACACACTTAGTAAGCCAGCACGATGTAACTGTACAGTTGTGTGTGTGTGTGTGTGTGTGTGTGTGTGTGAGAGAGAGAGAGAGAGAGAGAGAGAGAGAGAGAGCGACACACACACACACACACACACACACACACACACACACACCTGTACAGTTACATTGTGCTGGCTTACTAAATGTTGCGGGAATTTATAAGACTCTCTCTCTATTTTTGAAATAATTTAGTACCTGAAGAATACTTTTAACTCAGTCATAGTATATTTAAACTTCCACAGAGAACAAATTCAATATTTCCCACTATAATTATTCAAACTCGTGCAAGTCAGCTGACTCGTCTCACGTCAGATCCGATTAAATACATTTACAATAGCATAGTTTTTACAACCAAGTAATTTATGAACATGTCTTTCTTCTAGCAAGTCCAACACATGAAGTATAATCAACAATTTTTCAGCTGTTCTTCTTTTTCCCTCATTAGAATAGTCAACATTATAAAACATCGTAAGAATCATAAACACTCCTTGTTCTTCCAATACAGCTTCTGTGGCATGAGCGGCATACACTTGTCGATGCCATTCGACCGTCGCGTCTACCTTGTGCTCGTAAATCCTTTCCAGCCTGCACACACAAACATGTGTCACGCAGAATGTTCATTCTCACACTAATTTTTAAAATATTGTGTGTTCGAGACGGTAGAAGGATGAGTGGTTCTAGAATTTATGCAGAAATTCTCGAATCACTACATATCCCTCCCCTCAGCTCGAACACGCAATATTTTATACATGCTCATTATGTACATCAGTATTACATACAATAACAATTCATAATTCCACAGTATGCATTCCACATTCTTTTATTAACCATGCGTAACCCCTTTCTTTACTATTTAGATTTTCTTTTTTCATTTTACTTTGATTATAAAACGGGAGTATTTCACTCAATGTTGGAGTCAATTCTCTTATATCTAGAGTCGTGGGGCCTAAACCTTTGGTTTCCATTTGTAAGCTCCAGGTGTTCATGACACTTGAGTATTTTACTCTTTATTCTAATTCTTTGTACTGATTCTTTAGTACGTAATAGCCTCATTAATTATAGACTGTTTGTAGCCTGGAGGAACTCTGGGCAAATGAAAGTGTTCTTCTCGACACTTGCAAAATCAAATAAAACATAATTCTGCTCATGGAATATAGGGTTCAAACTTACCAAAATAATTCCTATTAAATGTGTGACTTCTGTCACAGTACTGTCCTTTTCCCCTACGATCAGTACGTAATATCTTACAGGTGGGTTGACCCTTTGAGTGCATTTACTCCTTCCGTTTTTGTACGCACGCCCCTTTTTAAAACATCCCTATTCATCAGGCCACAGGTTGTCCTACCTCCATGTAGGTACGCCCTAATCGTTTATGAGTAGGCCTCATGGTTTATTGCCCTAGTATACATCTTTATGTACACTATAATTAAATATTTCCTGGTAAATATACAAATGTATTATACACTTTGTATATCCTTCTTAATACTTCCTTTGGTCCCTAGAGTCCTCCCCTACTTTTCAACTTATACTTACTTGGTATATACTATGTCTCTATACACTATTTAATATATAATATGTTTACTTAGGTTATAAGAGTCCCACTATCCTACAAATAGCAAAACTCTCTTACTACTTTCAGTATCTCATTTCCTAAACTAATTCCTTCAGCATCATCTTATTTAATTCGACTACATTCCATGATCCTAATTCTGCTTTTGTTGATGTTCATCTTATATCCTCCTTTCAAGACACTGTCCATTCCATTCAGCTGCTCCTCCAGGTCCTTTGCTGGCTCTGACAGAATTACAATGTCGTTGGCAAACCTCAAAGTTATTATTTCCTTTCCTTGGATTTTAATTCCTACTCCAAAATTTTTCTTTTGTTTCTTTTACTGCTTGCTCAATATACGGATTGAATAACATCGGGGATAGGCTACAACCCTGTCTCACTCCCTTCTTAACTACTGCTCCCCTTTCATGCCCCCCAACTCTTGTAACTGCCATCTGCTTTCTATACAAATTGCAAATAGTTTTCGCTCCCAATATTTTACACCTGCCACCTTCAAAATTTGAAAAAGAGTATTCCAATCAACATTGTCAAAAGCTCTTTCTGAGTCTACAAATGCTAGAAACATAGGTTTGCCTTTCCTTAACCTATCTTGTAAGATAAGTCATAGGGTCAGAGCTGCCTCGCATGTTGCAACATTTCTATGGTATCCAAACTGATCTTCCCCGAGGTCAGTTTGTACCAGTTTTTGCATTAATTTGTAAAGAATTTGTGTTAGTATTCTGCAATCATGACTTATTAAACTGATAGTTATGGTATTTTTCACACTTGTCAACACCTGCTTTCTTTGGGATTGGAATTATTATATTCTTCTTGAAGTCTGAACATCTTTCGCCTGTCTCATACATCTTGCTCACCAGATGGAAGACTTTTGTCATGGCTGACTGTCCCAAAGCTCTAACAGAATGTTGTCTACACTTGGGGCCTTATTAGACTTAAGTCTTTCAATGCTTTCTCAAATTCCTCTTGCAGTATCATATGTCCCGTGTCATCTTCATCTGCAACCTCTTCCATTTCCATAATATTGTCCTCTAGTACATCTTCCTTGTATAGATCCTTTATCTACTCCTTCCACCTTTCTGCCGCCTCTTCTTTGCTTCTACATGGTGTTGTGATACAGCAGCTTGATCAAAATTTGGTAAAATGTAAGTTAATGCAGATGAATAGAAAAAACAATCCTATAATTTTCAAATACAGTATTGGTGGTATGCTGGTTGACACAGTCATGATGATTCAATATCTAAGTGTAAGATTGCAAACCAATATGAAATGAAATGAAATAGGTCAATAGTAGGTAAAGCAAATGGCCAAATTTGGTGTGTTGGTAGAATTTTGTGGAAGTGTAACTTACCAATAAAGGAGTTAGTGTATATAATGCTAGTGCAACACAGTCTTGAATACTGCTCAGGTGTTTGGGATCCCAAGTAAATTATATTAAAGAGAGACATTGAAGTAATTCAGATACATTGTGCTAGACTTATTACCAGCAGGTTCAGTAAACAGGAATCCTGTTTACATCTGCCCCTGGAAATGTCTTACAATTAAAAACCTGGTTCCTAAATCTCTGTCTTACCATTATATAATCCGTCTGAAACCTTCTAGTATCTCCAGGCCTCTTCCATGTATACAAACTTCTTTCATGATTCTTTAACCAAGTGTTAGCAATGATTAAATTACTCTCTGTGCAAAATTATACCAGGCGGCTTCCTCTTTCATTCCATACTTCCAGTCCATATTTACCTATTACTTTTCCATCTCTTCTTTTTCCAACAATCGAGTTCCAGTCCCCCGTGTCTATTAAATTTACATCTCCCTAAACTATCTGAATAATTTCTTTTATCACATCACACATTTCTTCAACTTCTTCTTCATCTGCGGAGCTAGTTGGCATATAAACTTGTGCTACTGTGGTAGGCATGGGCTTCATGTCTATCGTGGCTACAACTATGAGTTCACTATGCTGTTCTTAGTACCTTATACATGTTCCTATTTATTTTATTAAATTATTAAACCTACTCCTGCATTACTGTTATTTGATTTTGTATTTGTAACCCTGTATTCACCTGACCAGAAGTCTTGTTCTTCCTGCCACCGAAATTTACTAATTCCCACTATATCTACCTTTAACCTATCCATTTCTCTTTTTAAATTTTCTACCCTACCTGCCCACCTTTCCCACATTCCACACTCCAGTCCATAGAATGCCAGTTTTGTTTCTGCAGATAATGATGTCCTCCTGAGTAGTCCCCACCTGGAGATCCAAATGGGTGATTATTTTACATCTGGAATATTTTATCCAAGAGAATGCAATCATCATTTAACCAAAAAGTAAAGCTCCATGCCCTTGGGAAAAATTACTGCTGTAGTTTCCCCTTGCTTTCAGCTGTTCACAGTACTAGCACAACAAGACTGTTTTGGTTGATGTTACAAGGCCAGATCAGTCAATCATCCAGACCGTTGCCCTCCAACTACTGAAAAAGCTGCAGCCCCTATTCAGGAACCACACGTTTGTCTTGTCTCTCAACAGATACCCTCCGTTGTGGTTGCACCTACGGTAGAGCTATCTGTATCACTGAGGCACGCAAGCCTCCCTACCAACGGCAAGGTCAATGGTTCATGGAGGGGGCAGGGGATGTAGTAATAATCCTATATGGAAAGTAGCTGATTACCTACCAATACTCGGCTACCTAATTTTTCATCACCCAGTTCCCACTGCTACCCTGGTGCTAGGGCTGAAATGTTCAACAAAAAATGTCACCAATTAGGGAGCAACTGGGCAACTGGAGTGGCATTTGAATAAGGCACTAATATAGTTATTTCTTATTGTTTAACATGTTGCTACCATCCCAACCCATACATCTGCAGATGCTAGGGAGGTCTTACTCGTAGTGTTCTTCCAGATAGTAAGTGATACATGTGCCAAATTTGGTTGAAATTGTCTCACACATTCCACACTTATGCATTACAATATCACCCCCTTCCCTTCCTCACTCGCACCCATCCTATCCCTGTGGGTCACTTTGTCATCTGGACTATTATCATTTTGCATAGCAACCACTAGTACTATAGATACAACACAAACATTCATTGTTTGTGATTATTTTTGTCAACCACTTCCTACTCCCACCCTAAATCCCATCAAACCACTGGGGCTGAAATTTCTTTGGAAGTGTCAGCAATCAAACTTAAAATGCTGAAAATTACAGGATCAACGCTAATATGGGCCATTCACAATTATTTTTACATTTCACATCCCTCTCATCCCCCACTCCTAAGGGTGTCTTATACTCCCATCCTCCAGTTTTTATTTCCAGATATTACATCATCTGAAGCATAAAGCGGTCACCAGTTTAGTATTGGAGGGCAGTGTGGAGGGTAAAAGTCATAGAGGGAGACCAATAGATGAATACACTAAGCAGATTCAGTAGGTACTGTGAGATGAAGAAGCTTGCACAGGATAGAGTAGCATGGAGAGCTGCATCAAACCAGTCTCAGGACTGAAGACCACAACAACAACATCATATTACATCATATTTGTACCAAGTAATGGCTCAAGATGTTCCAGGGTTATGCATAACATGCCATCAATTCGCCTCTCCACCCCTACAAATAGGGGATCTGAGGGTATCTTACCCTAACACCATTTTTTCCTAGATCACAAGCGTTATGTGTACTATGTTTCGTTCAGATTTCTTCATATATTGCAGACCTACATACATCATCCCCATTCCTCCCCTAACACAAACCTCACCCACCCTGTGTTGGAAGTGCGTCCTGGTCCCAAAGAATTTTTTCCAGATAGTAAGTCATATGTGTATCAAGTTTGGTTGAAATTACTCCTAGCGTTCCAGAGTCATGCTTTACATGCCACCCCTTCTTACCATCTCCCCCAACCCTAGTAGTTAAATGTAATCAGGGATGTCACCAGTCACCCCAATGACCGTGACACTTAAAGACTCAACACTAATATCAGTTTTTTTCTGCCTTTACATGCCAGCCCCTTCACAAGCCCTCCATGATCATAAGTCAAGTGTATACAAAGTTTGGTTGAAATTGCACCGGGAATTCCCACCCTAAATCCCATCAAACCACTGGGGCTGAAATTTCTTTGGAAGTGTCAGCAATCAAACTTAAAATGCTGAAAATTACAGGATCAACGCTAATATGGGCCATTTACAATTATTTTTACATTTCACATCCCTCTCATCCCCCACTCCTAAGGGTGTCTTATACTCCCATCCCACCCTGTGTTGGAAGTGCGTCCTGGTCCCAAAGAATTTTTTCCAGATAGTAAGTCATATGTGTATCAAGTTTGGTTGAAATTACTCCTAGCGTTCCAGAGTCATGCTTTACATGCCACCCCTTCTTACCATCTCCCCCAACCCTGGTAGTTAAATGTAATCAGGGATGTCACCAGTCACCCCAATGACCGTGACACTTAAAGACTCAACACTAATATCAGTTTTTTTCTGCCTTTACATGCCAGCCCCTTCACAAGCCCTCCATGATCATAAGTCAAGTGTATACAAAGTTTGGTTGAAATTGCACCGGGAATTCCAAGTTACAAGTCCATATCACCACTTTTCCACCCCATCACAAATAGGAGTACTAGTGGTGCCTTACCTCCCACCGAGCGAGGTGGCGCAGTGGTTAGCACACTGGACTCGCATTCGGGAGGACGACGGTTCAATCCCGTCTCCGGCCATCCTGATTTAGGTTTTCCGTGTTTTCCCTAAATCGCTTCAGGCAAATGCCGGGATGGTTCCTTTGAAAGGGCACGGCCGATTTCCTTCTCCATCCTTCCCTCACCCGAGCTTGCGCTCCGTCTCTAATGACCTCGTTGTCGACGGGACGTTAAAACACTAATATCCTCCTCCTCCTATCCTTACCTCCACGATGATTGTTTCCCGATGCCACTTCATGAGTACCCCAAGTGCTGTAGTCCATTCGCATATGTGCATGCATGCTTACACACACACACACACACACACACACACACACACACACAAAGGTAGGTAATTCCTCCAACGAGAACACCAGACTTTAATTATTTTTTTCTTCCTCTGAGCCACAGATGATACTGTTCATGATGTTTATTTTATTATGTTGTCTGACAGAAATAAATAATCCAAATGTGTGATGGAGGTACTTTATTTGAGTGTATATGAGTGAAATATTCTTTTGCAATTTATATTTCCAGTCAATGAGAATCAAACTGGAAAACGCTCTTGACAATGAGATGAGACTTCGTATACAAATAGACCAGGCAAAAAGCAATCAGGAAGCACTAATGTCTCAGTTAAAATGCCAGCAGTTGAAGACGGAATCAGGAGTAAACTCAAGAGACACTGCTACATTGATTACTCTAAAGGTTTGTAATGTATGGTAAAAAAATACTTAGTCTAGTCAAATTAATATCCTTCTGAATTGTCTTGTTTGTAGTAAGGTTATACGTCTCTGAAAAAAGAGATATTTAAATTATTGTGTTTTTAATACTGTCTTGTGTTTTGTCCCATGGCTGCATATTGCTATGTGAGCTGGCAACTACCATGTATGTACAGCCGGCGTCAGCACACTTCTCTGGCAGGTTCGCTTGTCACGTCTCCCATATCTCAAACAATGGAGCAGCTACCTGATAATTCTTTTGCTTTGATATAAAATTTGACACCCATACTCTTCCAGCTTGAAAACCATTTTCATAAACAGGAGTGAAATACACTACTACTACCAAACATTAAGGAGGGTCATGATCAGCTTACATCTTGAATGTCTGTTCAAATATGAAATGTTGTAGGAAGTACTATGTAGTCCAGCTAATTGCAGGCAGTCTGTTCTGTGGTGCCACAGCCATGCTCCACGTTGTTCAGAATTCTGAAAACATAAGCTGCATGCAAATTTTTCCCTAATGGCTATCAGCACTTTATGGCTGGCACAAGGTAATGAATGGCTGGTTGAGAGTAGCTAGATAAGTGTAAACAGTCTCATCAACTTTTTCAGTCTTTCATACACTTCTTCCTGTAGTTTTCTGTATTTCTAAACTTCTACATCAAATATCTTGTGTAAAGGCTCCGAGCTGTGTCATGTTGTTGGGCTGTAGATATATACAGATGACACCCAACTTCGCTTGGTCAGGCATCATTCTCTGGATAAAATTGTGTGTTTTAATTTGATAAGTCTCTTCCTCAAAAACTCGTACTGCTCTGTTTGAAATTTCATATTGTGTGTTTGTAAATATCGCATGAGCTCTACCGTGTATTATTGTTATGAATTAAGGGACATATAAAGATGACTACCTCTTAAGAGTTAAATGAGAACTTTCTGCCTATGACCCCCTCAGTACTAAGTTCATGAGTTTCTGAAGCACTCTGTGTACTATGTTTCATCCCATGGTCACTTTATTGTATTTGTAAAACCTCTACAGCACAATGGAAACTCTTTTCTCTTGGTCTCTATCCTCAAGTAGTACTTGGCTGTAATGTTTGCCTCTATCTAACACTGAAGACAGTTCACTTTTTTTAACACATTAACTATCTCATGTATTCAGAACAACAAGAAGCTATATTTACACTGTATCCATTTTTTGAGCTGTTGTTGGCTGTGTTGTGTCATTTCCATTGACCATTTTGTCCAGTTTCAGGGGTAACATGGTAAGAGAGAGATTCCATGTGGTCATGTTTTTGTCTGAGCTATTTTATAATCTCTTACTGCAGTGCTTCCTTTGGATCATGTATTTGACAGAGTCAGATTCCTATATGTCTTTAGTTCACCTCTGATAATTAGTTTCTCTTAGACTGATGCTGACCATATGTCAGTTTCTCTTCTGGTTAGCTGAGTATGTCCTGTTAACCAGTTCACAACTGTAGAGTGGACTACCATTCCCCCTTGTTCTCGTTGCCTGCTCGAATAGCTTCCTTCAGCTTTGCAGTTCACAACTTTTGTACTGCATTACCTTGTAGCACTTATTAACTGTTGGTTACATGTGTCCACAAGCCAGCTTCCCACCTGCACAGGGCACTCACAGTTCTTCTGTTAGTATGTGCATGCTGATCACGGGGCATCAAACCACTGAAGTACTTTTTCCTTTCCTGTCCTGCGCTTTTACTGTCTAACTCTCTTTCCACAGACTTATTCTCTAGTACAGAATCTCTGCTGATTAACCTAACTCACTTGTAGTATGTTGATTACAGCTTTTTCCACTTTATTCCTTTTATTATACACCATATATTTTGGTTATCTACTGTTAAATCCTACCATTGAATTTGACTTTCACTGTTTCAAAACTCCTTTACAGAATGTGTGGATGGTGTGGTGAAGCTCATCCCATATCCAGGATGGTAACTTGCCCAAGTGGGGTTTGTTGGGCACCTGTTCAATGGTAACCCTATGACCACACAAAGGTCACACTATTAATGCCTTAGCTGTCACCTTGTGCATGCTGAGGAATAGGTGCAGGTTGTTTGGGGGAACCAGGATTTGGGGCACTAACCATGATGCCAGGTTTTGCTCTGGCTAGGTAGTGTCCATAAGAAGATCTCTTGTTTGGAGTAGAGGGCATCATGGCAGGTTTTCATCAAAGTTATCAGCCAGGGGCTTGAGGCTCTGGCAGTCTCCTCAGGCAGAGTGGAATTCATTGCAGATCATTATGACCCTAGGAACTTTCCCTCCTTGGTCATGCCATGGTGAGAAAACAAAGCCAAGCAACTTGCAGACACTTAATGCTCTCAATTCCTGGTTTGTAGCCAAAATGATGGACAGTCCTTCCTCTTGACTAAGCCAATGTTTTTTTGGTGAGTATTGAAAACATATTTGACAAATCCCCTTCCCTTAGTAAATTACAAAGTGATTCCATCTTAATGAAGTCCTAGCTAGTCCTCGGAGTTACTAAACAATTTCGTGGTATACCAGTTACCATAACACCCCATAAGGACAAAATGGTAAATAATTAATTTTTCACCAAGACTTAACACTGAAGGTGGATGAAGAACAAGGCAAACACTTAGAGAAGTAAGAGATCAGGGCCTGCAAGATTGACACCAGCACATAAGTCCTCAGTTTTGATGGGGATTCACATACAAAGAAAGATTAGAGAATATGTCTTCCCAGTGTACTACTCACTACATAATTTGTGAAGACTGTGGCTGCCTACTTCACCAAAGTTCACCGTACGTGCTACCAGTTGAATATGTCAGTTGCAGGAGCAACACCTCATACAGGTCCACAAAGTGTGAGATACTAATTAAGGAACACAGCGTAGAGGAACTGAAGGTCACTGATGGCCTTTCAAATTTTGAAGTTTGGAAAAGTATGGTTTTGGTTATATTATGTCTCCATGATTTCGATTTTTGCCACTCCTGTGTCCAGGTCATCAGCAGTATGTGGTGTATGTATTCACTCGACATCGACCTCTGCTAGTTGAACAAATAAACTTGACCATGGGGGTGGTAGGTTCTCCCGTCTCATGTATTATGTGGTACCTTCTTCCAAAACCACTTCCTGCAATCAGCCAGAGAAGAAAAATCGATCCTATCCCAGAACTATACCTGGGCACCAGCATTTGGATGTTGCTGCAAAGTCCTGAGTTCTGAGAGTCCTCTTTGATAAAAAGCTGACATGGCCGCCTCATGTTTGTCAACTAGAAACCATGTGTGAGAGCTTAACACTTTGTGCTTCCTTGCCCACACCTCTTGGGGGGTGTATTGTGCTATTCTTCATGTTTACAAGGTCATGGTCTCTTCTTGATTGGACTATGATTGCTAGGTTTATGGCTTAGTGGTACCTTCAGCTTTTGATATTGTTTAACCCAGTCCACCATCATTGAGTAAGATTCCATAGACATGCTCACTTATGTCAAAATCTGAAAATTTCCTAATCATCCAGCTCATCAGATTCTTTTTGCACACAAAGAGCATTGACCCCCTGACATCTGCCCTTTGGTGGACTTTCCAGTTGGATTATGCCTTGAAGCCCTCTGCAGAGGGGTTCAAACAACCTCTGTAGAATGTGTTCCTGTGTTTTCCCTTGCTCCCTTCCCCCTCTCCCCCCTCCCTCCTCTCTCTCTTGGTTAGCACATATGGAACAATCTGTTTTGAGGTCGTTTTGCACTTTGATTTGCAGTGGGAAATGTGACATACTATTTTGGGTAGTCTGTCACATCTGTTGCAGCTCTCTGGCTCAGATGTATACTTACATAATATGGTTGTTCCTTTTCAGTTGCATTCCACTGCTTTTATTCTTTACTGTAGCTTTAATTACTATCTACCTCCAATAACTTCTCTCACAGTACTTGATTCCAGAATTTGTGGCTTGACATCTCTTTTCCTAGGAAGCAGTCATTTCTTCTTCTTCAACTCCATCTTCAACCAATTCACTGCAAGTACCACGTATGAGTTACTCGCAAGTTTTAATTAACATGTACCATTAGCTCTATTAAAGCTTTGGTGTTTATTACGGTCTGTGTTGCACCTTTGATGCTGTTGATGCCAGTCATATTGTTTCAGTAGATACTATTCTGTTAAATCTTCCCTGTTTTGCAATGATTTCCAGCAGTAGGGTTGTAATTTGTTTAAATATAAGTGTGATGTTGGTGTTAGGTACTTAACTCACATTTGCAGATTTCTGTCAGTAGACTACATCATGTGGAGCTGCTTTGTGTAGAGCCTTCCATATACAAATTGCATGGTTCCCAACACTATAAAAATTTTGTTGACATGCTGCTTTGTTAGCATATGCTAATATTGTACATTAGCCTGATTTGGAAGATTTTTAGTTAAATTCAGTGTCTCACACAAAAAGTTTTCCTTCAATAAATTTTTCTTTTTACACTATAATATTAGATGGTTAAATAACTAAATGAACTTCTAATCTTAGCTCATTAATTCGGTGTTTATGTTGATTTAGTTGCAACTGTAGAAGTGTGGAGAAGGCATATGTTTATGTAGTACTTTTATAATTAAATATAATCTGTAGGTCAGTTATAAAAACCTGATCTTCTGGGAAAAAACTTCAAACTTTAGTACACTTTCTGTTGTACTTGCACCAAAAATCAATTTTCAGCACAGGACACAATCTGCTTACACATTCTACCACCATTTTAATTTGTGTGCTTGTGTGTGTGTGTGTGTGTGTGTGTGTGTGTGTGTGTGTGTGTGTCTTCATTATAAGAAATAATACTTGTTTAAAATAATTGCTAGTTACAAAGATTGCATTATTAATAAATACTTGTGCAGTATCGTGAAATCATTATAATTAACATCAGTACTCAATTTATAATAGGAGAAATGTGCTAAGCTGGAAGCCATTGTTCGTCAAGAGCAACGTAGGATGGTAGAATTACAAACAGCTCTGAGTGAAGAGAGGATGATTTGGCAACAGAGACTGGAATCGGAAAAATCATTAATTCATCAGTTGAGAACAGATATGGTTTTTGTAAAAACTCAGAAAGAAGGCCTTGAAAAGCAGGTAGGAATTGGAAGCACAATTTTGGATTTGGCCTATTATAGCTTTGTAAGAAGAGTTTTTAAAAACAACTTGAATACAATTACTCTTTTTTTTTTTTTCTGTTTTGAGAATACTCATGTGATCACAATTCCTCAATGACTTGGCACCTTTAGTGTACGAAATTTGTATAAGTTCCTGTAATGAAGTGCACTATTTAGTAAACATTATTTACAGTAATTTTTAAAAAAAGAATATAAACACTATAAGTAGAGGTTTACATTATCCTAAAAATTTAACTTCCAAATAGAGCTCCTAACAACAAGCGGACATCTACAGTCAAACACTAGAAAAAAAATTGGGCAGATATTTTAAGAAACAGGCTGGCAAAGGTCAGGAACTCGCACAAAGTAACAATTTTTCAAAGGACAGCATGTTTGTATTTGACTGTCAGCTTTGTTAAGCCTCTAAGGGAACTATGTTGACTTTGGAATGAAATGTACCTTTATGCCAGAAAATATTTAAATTTTTAACCTGTTTGTAGACATGAAATCTTCCACTTGGGAATTTACCTACAGCCAAAATTGTAATCGAGCTCAGCGACATAAAACTAGCAGAAAGATGAAAATGTTGTCCTTCAAACAGATATAGATGACTGAGAATCCTGTTCAACAACAGATAATCACCAAATAATGAGTTATACAACTTCATGTCATTTAATAGTTTTGAAGTTTAGATTTGTATTCGTAAATAGTTATTTAGGCATTCTTTCTACAACGTAATAGAACTTTTGTAACTGTATAATAAGCTACCAAGTCCCAGTTCTTGTTTTAAGTGCTTATCTACTGTCCACAAAATGAGTAGTTATCTGTTCTGTCAATTGATAAGATTTCACCCAGGATTTACCAGCTTTGTATGCATGATCTTCTCTGTTCTCATCCTAGTAAACCAATGTTTGCTTTCAAGGAATTAATTGAAGTGATATATTATGTGATTTAATAATAATAACCGTGAGGCCTGTGGTGCGCTCCAATATATGTTGAATATTCGTGACAGCTGGAATTTTCACACTGGGAATTGTCAGGCTGCAATTGTGACCATCTCATGTCTGCTGTAATCCTAAACTTTCTGCAAGAAATATCCTACTTCAAGATTAATCAATACAAGAAACATGTTCCCTTCCTTTTTATCATAATCTTGCCTCTCTTTGCACAAGGTGTACAAAATGCTTCTGCAGTTTTTCCCCAACATTTGAGGCTTTAATGAAACAAATCGGTTACACATGTATCATTCAAAGTATTTTCCATCACTGGCCACTACTTTCTCCCATCTTTCGGGCAGTGTACAAATCCCGCATCAAAAAAATTATTCATATTTTGAAGTGATCCACGAATCGATCCAATTTGTGACTTCGGAAGTGTTGGTCGGCCAGGCTATGCGCCATTAATCTAGACAGGCGATAGTCAGAGGGAGCAATGTCTGGAGAATACGGCGGATGGGGTAGGACTTCCCATTTTAACATTTCCAAGTACGTTTTGACCCCTTTTGCAATGTGGGGTCGAACGTTGTCATGCTGCAAAATCACTTTATCATGCCTCTTGCTGTATTGCAGTCATTTGTCTTTTAATGCTCTGCTCAAACACATTAATTGCATTCGATAATGAGCAGCTGTGATTGTTTCAATTGGTTTTAACACCACATAGTACATGACGCTGAGCTGGTCCCACCAGATACAGAGCATGATCTTGGAGCCATGAATATTCGGTTTGGCCGGGATATCCCCATGATTTTTTGCATTTAGGGTTATCGTAATGAACCCATTTTTTGTCCCCAGTCACAATGCGAGGCAGAAATCCCTTCCGTTTTTGCCTCTGAAGCAACTATTCACAAACACACACACGCCTTTCAACGTCTCTTGGTTTCAGCTCACATAGGACCCAAGTTCCTTCTTTCTGAATTATGCCCATAGGCTTAAGACGTTTTGAAATGGCTTGCTGTGTCACTCCCACTAATCACGCCAATTCTTGTTGAGTTTGACGTGAGTCTTCACTCAGCAATGTCTCCAATTCTGCATATTCGAAAACATTCTCTCTTCCACCACTATGCTGGTCTACGGCACTAAAATCACCATTCTTGAAATGTCGAAACCACTCACGACACATTCTTTCACTAATTGCATCCTTACCATATGTACTTGAGAGCATTTGATGAGTCTCAGCCACTGTTTTCTTGATATTGAAACAAAACAGTAACACCTCCCGCAAATGATGAGAATTAGGCTCGTAAACTGAAATTTTGAATCAAGAACGACTTTATGATGCAGAGACAAATTGACTAATGTTTGAATGAGGTTATGTTGACTGAGGTCCAATCTAACTGCCCGACGTCAGCGATGCGTTTCTTTTGACTGCTACTTACCATTGTTGCCACCTATCGGCAAACGGCGGAAGCAAAGTTGTACACCTTGTAACATTTCTCCCTCCTTATATTCCCCATTTGTCCCCTCCACTACTTTTTTGTTCAGCCTGTTTTGAAAACTTGTAATTCATTGACAGTTTTTACTTGTTTGTGTTGGTAAGACTGTGATCCTCTTACTTTCTTCTTTACATGACCATTTTCTCTTCTTGTTGTAGTTTTAAGTGCAAGGCGACAAGGTACAGGCTCAGTTTCAATAAAAGTTAACAATAAAACATAGTTAAAAGTTAACAAATCTTTACTTCTAGGCAAATAATTACTTACAAGTTTTGTTTCTTGTGGATTTATGCATTGTTTAAAATGATACTTTGTGTATTCGCACTTGCAAATTAGCTGCTACCACCAAATCTAACTGTACACTGTACTCACTGAAGCAAATTTGTATCCTTATTCAGATAGTCCTTGCAGTTCAAACACAATGCAGAAGGTTTGCTACACAATATTACCCATACCTGTGCTTGTTTTCATAAGGACGCCACTTAATTGTTATTAAACTAGGTACTCAGACCTATTAATCAGCAATACTGTAGGAGGCAACATATGAACCTAAGACCTATTTTCTAATAAAATATTCAGTACACACGTATTTAATAAAACTAATATTTCCTTGCAGAAAGGAAGCGTATGACTTTAAGACCCATTTTCTAATACAGGATGCAGCACAGGAATAATATACAAAAGTAGTATTTCCTTTGTAAAAGGACAGGACCAGTTTCCTTCTCTCATTGCTTCATCTTCAGTGTGAAATTAAACTCTAATCTAATCTAATCTTACTTTTACCTGAAAGCTGTGGCTGATTAGAAGAGTAGATTTAAAACTTGCAATTATTTTATGTCAAGCTTAATAATTAAAGTGTGTAACAGCCACATCTCTTGTTGATAGCTCTTAGCTGCCCAAGAAAAAATGAGCACTTATCAGTTGGAAATTGACACTCTTCGCAAAAAATTACACTCGCTGCAAGAAATAGAAGCATCCTTTCAGGGCCGCTATACTGCTGCATGCCAGGAAGCAGATAAAGCACGTCGTCTTTTGGAACATGCACATTCACAGCAGGTGAGTACATTAGTTTGATACCATATTATATATTACCATAATTTGTTATAATTACAAGCATTCATCGTAGCTCACTCTTCGTACTGATTGAAAAGTAGTGCCCATTATAATTTTAAGCTTGCCCTTTCCACTGCTCACAATTGCTATGCTAACATGACATTTGTTAATGCTTTAGTTCAGAGTTAAATATACTGAGGTAATTCTCTCCATGCCTGTAGTAATATACAAGTTAAATGCTGCCTTGATTGGTGCTAAATGGCATACAACTTGGTATTTCAATCAGAAATGGCTGGATTTGTTGTGTGCTGAATCTAGGATTACTGAGATGGTGGTGAGACAGCAACACCAATTGTTTATTACTGTAAGCTCTGTATTCCGCTCAGCAACATCTGTTTGTTGCAGTGGTAGTCAATTGTGCATATTGGAGAGCAAAAATCTTGCTGAACCAAGGTATACAAAATTGTATGTTTGTAAATAAAGTGAATAACTGTTGAAGTGAAACATTCATATACAAGTCTCTCTTGGGGCATCTTGACTAATTCAAATTGTGTTAGGTTTGGCCATTCATTAAATGCTCTCCTACGGACTATCCATACTTTCCATTTTAGTCATGAGCACTTCATGACACATTCAGAAATTCCTGGAAGTAAAAATATGAAAAATAAAGGAGAGGCAACCATTCACCTTTAGCAGGCTGATGTATGGTGCATATGCATGCTTAACAGAACACAGAATTAACTTGTGTTTGAGCCCTGTCTCTTCTGATTGCAGATAGTACACACATTCACATATACAAACACACAGATACCCAAACACACACTACCAAGGCCGCAACAACACTGATTATTAGAGAGCAGTAAATAATATGGATAGGGAAGCTATGATATGAACAATGACATAAGAAAAGAGGAGGTGAGGCAGTGAGAGACAGGTTGGCTGAGGTTTAGGCCAGGGGGATTGTGAGGATGCAAGATATACTGGAGAGAGAATACTCGCCAGCATAGTTAAGAGAAACTTGGGCTTTAAAGGAGTATCCAAATGGGATGTGTAGTGAAGCAGCTGTTCGTCTTTTGTGTTGAGATGCACAACAGATTCAGCAGCTAGACAGTCAAGATTGCAGTTCAATGGCCGTCTCCTGCTGCAGTACAGTTGCAGACATATCCTACCCAATAAAATGTAAGGCCACATGTGAAAGAAGCTTTGTTATATATCAACCAAGGTGCAGTCTATGTGTACGTGATAGGTAACTGTTACAGCGTAAAGTCAGCACTGCCACGCCAGTCAGGAATCACAGAGAAGAGAAGGCTGTGAGCAGAGGTCAGCTTACCGACCTCGCTCCAGGACAATAATGCAACAGCAACGGCCCCTTGTTGAAGACGACATAAGCACTGCACCCAACAGATTGCACTCACTTTGGTATCAGCTTCAAAGTTAGCCACTTCGTTAGCCGATGCATCGTAACCTCATCATTAGCAATATCTTCGTAACACAGATAGAGACCAGCAGTCACTGCAGTTCGGTTAACAGACTTTTGTTAGTAGTTGTCACTAGGACCAGAACTGTTACTTGTGTTTGTGTTCTGAAGAAGACTGATTATTTTGTATGTCGCACTTTGCCTGCGACATATCTGTGTAATTGCACTTGTGGATGATCGTGTGTAAAAGACTACAAGAATTCTCAGATCAAAGTTAAGTATTTGTACTTGTCTTGTTGTAATAAAACTCATTAATAAGAGTTGTTCGATTGTTTGTCTAGTGAACCAAGTATGCAGGATTCCTAGACACAACAGTAACCAACTGTCTGCTTCCATGCATGGCCACTGCCAACCTGTGGCCAACTCATTAGTTAGAAGGTGTACCCACCTAATCTTCTTCTGTAGCACACCATTTCAAAAGCTTCTGTTCTCTTTCTTTCTTTCTTTCTTTCTTTCTTTTTTTTTTTTTTTTTTTTTTTTTTTTAGTATTTATCATCCATGTCACTTTCCTACATGCCTACACTCCATACAAATGCTTTCAGAAACGACTTCCTGACACTTAAATCTGTACTTGATGTTAACAAGTTTCTCTTCTTCAGAAATGCTTTTCTTGCCATTGCCAGTCTACATTTTATATCCTCCCTACTTCGATCATCATCAGTTAATGGTGTTGAGACAGCAACAAGCCACAAATTTAATTTTAGTTCCTTTATTCAAAAGATACCGTTACCAGTTAAAATAAATTTGTGCCTGTTGTCTCAACACCATCAACATTTGCCTTCAAATAACATCCACGGTCTCCAACCATGTCATCATATGACAAAATCGTAATGGTTATTTTGCTTCCCAAATAGCAAAAATCATCCACTACTTTGTGTCTCTTTTTCTAACCTAATTCCCTCACCATTGCATGATTTAATTCGATTATATCCTCTTTTCAACACACTGTCCATTCCGTTCAACTGCTCTTCCAAGTCCTTTGCTGTCTCTGACAGAATTACAATGTCATCAGTAAACCTCAAAGTTTTTATTCCTTTTCCCTGGACTTTAATTCCTGCTTCACATCTTTATTCTGTTTCCTTTACTGCTTGCTCAATATACAGATTGAATAACATTGGGAATAGGCTACAACCGTGTCTCACTCCCTTCCCAACCGCTACTTCCCTTTCATACCCCTCGACTCTTATAACTGCCATCTGGTTTCTGTGCAAATTGTAAATAGCCTTTCGCACCCTGTATTTTACCCTTGCCATTTTTAGAATTTGAAAGGGAGCATTCCAGTCAGCATTGTTGAAAGCTTTCTCTAAGTCTACAAATGCTAGAAACATAATAGGTCTGCCTTTCCTTAACGTACTTTCTGTGAGAAGTCATAGGGTCAGTCTTGCCTCACATGCTCCTACATTTCTCCTTAATCCACCTGATCCTTCTCGAGGTTGGCTTCTACCAGTTTTTCCATTCTTCCATAAAGGATTCGTGTTAGTATTTTGCAACCATGACTTATTATACTGATAGTTCGATAATTTTCACATCTGTCAGTACCTGCTGTCTTTGGAATTGGAATTATTATATCCTTCTTAAAGTCTGAGGATATTTCGGCTGTCTCAAACATATTGCTCACCAAATGGAAGACTGTAGTCATGGCTGGCTTTCCCAAGGCTATCAGTAGCTCTAACAGGATGTTGTCTACTCCTAGGGCCTTGTTTCAACTTAAGTCTTTCAGTGCTTTATCGAAGTCCTCACGCAGTATCATATGACCCTCAGGTACATCTCCCTTGTATAGACCCTCTGTATACTCCTTCCACTTTTCTGCTTTCCCTTCTTTGCTTAGGATGGCTTTCCATCTGAGCACATGATATCCATGCAGGTGGTTCTCTTTTCTCCATAGATATGTTTAATTTCCCTGTAAGCGGCTTCTGTCGTATCCCTAGTGATATGTGCTTCTACATCCTTACATTCGTCCTCTAACCAATCCTACTTAGCCATTTTGAACTTCCTGTCGATCCCATTTTTTAGATGTTTGTATTCCTTTTGGCTGCTTCATTTATTGCATTTTTATATTTTTTGCTTTCGTCAATTAAATGCAATATCTCTTGTGTTACCAAAGAATTTCTATGAGCCCTCATCTTTTTATCTACTGGATCCTCTGCTGCCTTGACTATTTCATCTCTCAGAGCTACCCATTCTTCTTCTACCATATTCCTTTTTCCTGTTCTTCTAGATTCTTTCAGTTTATCCAGGTTCCATGTCCTTAAAGTCCTGCCTTTTTGCAATTTCTTAGTTTTAATCTGCAGTTCGTAACCAATAAATTGTGATCAGAGTCCACATCTGCCCCTGTAAATGCCTGCAATTTAAAATCTGGTTCCAAAATTTCTGTCTTATCATTATATAATCAGTCTGAAACCTTCCTGTGTCTCCAGGTCTCTTCCATGTATACAAACTTCTTTCATGATTCTTAAACCAAGTGTTAGCGATGATTAAATTATGCTATGTGTAAAATTCTACCAGGTTTCTTTCTCTTTCATTCCTTACTCCCATTCCATATTCACCTATTACTTTTCCATCTCTTCCATTTCCTGCTATCGACTTCCAGTCCTCCACGACTTAAATTTTTGTCTTCCTTAACTAACTGAATAATTTATTTTATCTCATCATACATTTTCTCAATCTTCTCCTTGTCTGGGGAGCTAGTGGGGATATAAATTTGTACACTGTGGTGGGTGTGGGCTACGTGTATATTTTGGCTACACTAATGTGTTCACTATGTTGTTCATATTCACTATACTATTCATAGTATCTTTTCCGCTTTCCTATTTTTTTGTTCGTTATTAAACCTACTCCTAGACTACCTCTCTTTGATTTTGTATTTATAAAACCCTATCCATTTTCCTTTATAAATTTTTTAACCCACCTGCTCAATTAAGGGATCTGACATTCCACGATGCCACAAATATCTACTCTAAATACTCAATAACAGTGGCCATCAAACTTTTTTAGCAATGGAACCCTTTGGAAAGACTAAATATTTTATGAAGTCATAAAATAAGCAAAAATTGGCTTTATGTTCATTAGTTAATGATAATCATGTAATGAAAATCATACAGAAATAGGTACATTATAAGCTACTGAGTTATACAACAATATAAAAAACAACCCACATCACATTAATACAATACACAAAATAATACTGTATTGATTCCATAAGCAAAAATTGGCTTTATGTTCATTAGTTAATGATAATCATGTAATGAAAATCATACAGAAATAGGTACATTATAAGCTACTGAGTTATACAACAATATAAAAAACAACCCACATCACATTAATACAATACACAAAATAATACTGTATTGATTCCACTGTAAATTGATTCCATTTAATGGGAGATATGAAGTTTCTTTTTATTTTTAACCAACTGTTTAACATCACACTTGATAGGAGAGAGTTTGAGACGCATGTCAGGTTATAAGCCTCCAGTTTACTGTGTTATTTTATCTTCGTAACCGCATATTCTGAGAATCCCGTTTCACTCAAGTATGTTGTTGGAAATAGGAAATGAACAGTCGGAGCCTGTGTGGCAAGTTGTGGATATTCATCACAAACTCTGCACCAAAAATAACCAGTTCGCATAGTTTTAAACAATGATTCCATTCTTGAATCTGATGTCATTTCTAAAAAATGATTCATAAATGTCGTTTGACGTATTTTCTGGCTTCTGCAAATTTGATACAAAAGGCTTTTCAGTTTTATGTTCTGCTCTTCAGGAAAATATGTCGGCAAAGGTGCACATATCACAGAGAATTGGATGAATTCTTCAAATATTTCATATGGTAATTCTGTTGTCTCACTAATGAACACATTCAGGCCAATAAAGTGTTCTAGTTCTCTCTTGCCAACATAATCAATCCAAATAGCTGACTTATTTTGAAGGTGGTTATTTTTTTATTACTATTGAAAATATTGTCTTCTTTCCTTTTAAAGATAGATTTTATTTATTGATTTTTCCAAGTATATCTGGCAATAAAGCTAGCTACCATAATCTTCACACAATACTGAAAGCAGTTGGCACTGAAGATAGCATGATTTAATGTAATTATTTATTTTTATTGCTCATCAATAACCAGTTTTAGATATAGTGCCATCTTCCGTATTGGGAGTGCTAGGCTGTGCAGGGTGCCACGGCTGGGACAACAGTTTGGCACTTTACATTTTATCAGTGATATCATTCCTGATGTTTTATTAGTCATTGCCTTGGCTCCATTTGTACAAATATCAATACAATCATTCCACTAAAGACGATTTGTTTAAAAAATATTGTTAATTGTGTTAAAGAATTATTTTCCTGTAGTTATAGTTGGCAGCAGTGCACACATAAACATGTCTTCTTCACTTGAATGTTTATATTGATGTCACACAATTATCAGCAAGATGGCCAGTCCAGCAACATTAGTTGACTCACACATTTGCCAGACAAATTTGTTGTGTAGAATGTGACCAAATAATTGTTATTTTATATGTTCTGCAAGATCATTAATTCAATGCAAAACAGTGTCATTCAAAAGTGGTACTGTAGAAAGATGCTCTTTAGATTTTTTCTCAAGCATACATTGTGTTATGTCTGCCAT
Source organism: Schistocerca americana (assembly GCF_021461395.2). NCBI lineage: Eukaryota > Metazoa > Arthropoda > Insecta > Orthoptera > Acrididae > Schistocerca > Schistocerca americana. The sequence goes on along the minus strand of NC_060120.1, from coordinate 713,161,867 downwards.
ACATGGTTTTATTAAATTTTCAGTGATAGTGTGTGCTTTGGCCATTTGTGCAGTGCTGACCATATATAATGGCTGTATGGTTTTTTCATTCTCAATTTGGGTCACATATTTCATAGTGTTTTTTAACTTCTTAATAGTTGTTCTTTCTTGCATATAAAAAGATCCTTCATTCTTGTCTTTGCAAAAGGGGTGTGTAATTGCTTAATGTCAGTGCATCTTAGTGGTACTCTGGAACTATTCAGAAGTAATTTGCTACATAACATGCAGAGAGGTGAGCTGAGAGAATCAGCAAATCTGATATTGATGTAAAATTCACCATACTTTCATTATTTCCCTTTTAGCCAGTCATTGGATACACCTTGGTTTGAAACCAAGTTGTTACATCACCTTCTCAAATCTCATGGGCTTCATCAGAAATGTTTGAAATTGATGCTGGATCTTCAGGACGGACTGCTTTTGAACTCACGATACAGGATTTTATTGTAACACCTTTAAACCAAGGCTCCATTCTGTCTTTTTAAAATGTGACAAACATAGAATAATATAACCACAAGATATTGTCTTTTACAGCTATAGTCAATAACAAATACAAATTAAATACTCTGTGAGCCGAGTGCGGTGAGCGGATGTCAAATTGAACTCTGCATTGCAGTCACAGCTCGAGTAGGAACTATAGTTTGTGCTTTGTGGATCTATGTAGCTCCGGGCGGTGAGCATAAATAGCAATGCGACAAGCCACTTTGAGGGGGTTCGAGACACAGTGGATGAGTGAGAGATGGAGTTAGTGAGAAGGGGGAGGGGAGAAGTAGGGAGGGAGTATCAGGTTGTGACATACTTACTCATACAAGCTAAATTGTTTTGTTTGTAGTTTGTGATCATAGCATTATTGTAGATTTATTATACTGCTAGTCGCCTCATTTGCGACTATGACAAGACGTGATGTGCTTCATGCTTAAAATTGATATTGTTTTGGCGGAGCCCGTGCGGAGTCCCAGTTCTCCGCCAACCACAATTTGAGTATCACTGCTCTATAGATTGACTTGCAAGTCTAACCAACAGAGAAAATGGCCAAGTGGTATCTAATCATGTCAACACTCATCCTGTTGGGTACTTGAGATCAGAATTGGAGGGAGTTCAGATCTAAAGTTGAGGGTTGCATGCATTGGAAATCAAATGTTACTGTTTTGTCTGTGCTTTACTATCTTCCTTCCTTCCTTCCTATTATATTCCCATGGGTATGGTAAGTCTGAGAATTGTGGTGCTGCAGTCACCTCATGCTTGTTGACTCGTTTCTTCATGCTAAAGCATGCAGAGGTGTAAAGTGATGACATAGCAAGAAAGTTGAGTGTGTGACCTTGCTGTTGTATTGTGTCACTGACAGGCAAAAATGACTGACTCTTAGGATCAGATAACCAGTAACAAAGCTGTGTTTTGTAAGACTGCAGAGGATATAAGACAAAAATAAGTGATGCAGTGAATGTAACTGCAAATTTTTTCCACAAAAGTAAGAGTTATGTTTGGAAAAAGTTTGATGCTATAACCTACGTTTACCCAGTGCAAACAAAATGGTTGTATTCTTGTTTAATAAACAAGCAGTTTTTGAAAACTCACTCACACTAGCTGATCAAAAGTATCTAGACACTTACTGGTGGACACCAGTATGGAGTGTGTCCACCCTTCACTTTTATGATGGCTTGAACTCTGCTGGGGACACTTTTAGGAAGGTGTGTGTCTGTCTGTGGAGGGATGTCAGCCCATTTTTCCTGTTGGATGCTGGGTTTTGGAGTGAAGTCAGTGTTGTAATTCACCTTAAAGATGCTCCAGTGGCCAGAACAGGCCAGTCCAGTCCATCTCATCTCAGGGAAATTATTGTCCACAAACCATTGCATCACAGATGTGTTGTAATGCTGATACAAATGGTCATCATCTCTGAACTGTTCTTCTACATCTACATTTATACTCCGCAAGCCACCCAACGGTGTGTGGCGGATGGCACTTTACGTGCCACTGTCATTACCTCCCTTTCCTGTTCCAGTCGCGTATGGTTCGCGGGAAGAACGACTGTCTGAAAGCCTCCGTGCGCGCTCTAATCTCTCTAATTTTACATTCGTGATCTCCTCGGGAGGTATAAGTAGGGGGAAGCAATATATTCGATACCTCATCCAGAAACGCACCCTCTCGAAACCTGGCGAGCAAGCTACACCGCGATGCAGAGCGCCTCTCTTGCAGAGTCTGCCACTTGAGTTTATTAAACATCTCCGTAACGCTATCACGGTTACCAAATAACCCTGTGACGAAACGCGCCGTTCTTCTTTGGATCTTCTCTATCTCCTCCGTCAGACCGATCTGGTACGGATCCCACACTGATGAGCAATACTCAAGTATAGGTCGAATGAGTGTTTTGTAAGCCACCTCCTTTGTTGATGGACTACATTTTCTAAGCACTCTCCCAATGAATCTCAACCTGGTACCCGCCTTACCAACAATTAATTTTATATGATCATTCCACTTCAAATCATTCCGTACGCATACTCCCAGATATTTTACAGAAGTAACTGCTACCAGTGTTTGTTCCGCTATCATATAATCATACAATAAAGGATCCTTCTTTCTATGTATTCGCAATACATTACATTTGTCTATGTTAAGGGTCAGTTGCCACTCCCTGCACCAAGTGCCTATCCGCTGCAGATCTTCCTGCATTTCGCTACAATTTTCTAATGCTGCAACTTCTCTGTATACTACAGCATCATCCGCGAAAAGCCGCATGGAACTTCCGACACTATTGTATGCAGTACGCAATGCCGTAAAATGTGTTCGTATCTGTCTGCATTTAGCATATTATTAAGCACAATAAAGGGATCACAATCTAACCATGAAAAACACTCCATACAATAACTCCACCTCCTTCATACTGCACTGTTGGCATGACACATGGTGCCAGGTCACATTCTCCAGACGTTTGCCAACCCCCCACCCCGTGGGATTGCCACAGGGTATACTGTAATTCATATCCCGAAATCATTCGTTTACAGTCCTGCATCATACAGTGGTGTTGCTCTTTACATTATCTCAAGTGCCACTAGGTATTGACTACAGAAATGTGATGCTTATGAGGAGCTGCTCAACATTGTAACCCCCCCCCCTTTTTTTTAACTCCCTACACACAGACATTGCACTAGCTGGACTGCTGGTAGGACTTCGGGACTAGAGAGAGACTCTTTCCCCTCAGGGGGCTCACAGCTTTTTCATGCATATGAGCACTGGGCACCAAACTTTTGCAGCACCTCCTTCCTTTCATATGCTGTAATCACTTGTCTCTGACTATCCTTCCTTCTCTTGCTCTCTTTCTCATGATGGCAGCCTTTGATGTTGACCTCGCTATTCCCTAGGGTCTGCCTTCCTTTCTTGGAATATTCTTTCATTCACCAGCTTTTGGCTGAAGTAATATGTGGTCCACTTTGGGTTTGACTTTCATTTTCCAAATGTTTCTTTAGTGTGGAATGACTGTGGAAGGACACTTTTAAATAGTGCCTACTGCATGCATTGTTAAAGATCACCTGCACACTACACGTGCGTAGGCTCTTACTTGTGCTTTAAAGCCAACAAAGTATTCATCCGACGTGGTGGGATCGTTGCATACTCTTTTGGTTGGGTCCACTGACAATGCAAGGATCACACTGCTGATGCTGAGCTACTAGCTCCCCATGCGTGCCAAGGAGATCCCTGTCATCATGGGCCATCAAGATTTAAGACAGGGGCTATCATTTCAGATGGCCTGTGCTGCGGCTGGGTGGTGCTCATGGGGAGAGCCCTTGATGAATGTATGAAACATGTTGAAACATATTAAATTACTCCAGAAAAAAAGCCATTCTGATCTGGCTGTCTCATCACATAGAAATTGAAATTTCAGTGTGGAGAATTACAACCCCACTGCTCTCTCTGCCCTGGATGTCCCATGCCAGAAGGGGCAAGCCAGGTATCTAGAAGTAGAACAGTTTTTAATATTTAGTATGTACTCAAACTGAAGGAGATAATTTTATTGCAATAAAACCTTTATTTTTTGTGGAACATATTGAGGATAAATTTGGATAAGTTGGATCATTAGGAAAATGTGCAATAGATGGCCATTGCTTATAGCCTCTTCCAATGCACAATCTGCAACTCTTCAGTCATGTGAACATTTGTATGTTATACTGATGACCATTTCGCCACAGAAGACTTTGAATACGGTCTGACGAATCATCTTGTAACAAGACATTACACTCCAGACAGATGAGGAGCTACACGCTAATTTTGAGTGGCAAGGCATACTTCTTGTCCGACACATCCATGAAGATTGTAAGGACAATAGCTACAGGCTAATTTTGAGTGGCAAGGCATACATTTTGTCCGACACATCCATGAAGGTTGTAAGGACAATAGAATAGATACAAGTGCCTTTATCATAGCCTTTGAAGGAAATGCCCTTGCAGAAGTAGTCAGTCATTGATACAGCTGTGACTTGAAACCTTATGTCTCACTACCCATGAGGTGCATTTGATGCTTCCGTTTTGGTCACATGTCATCCAGCTGTATGAAGGGCCCAAGATGTGATAACTGCAGACAATCACTCCATGAGAGTACTCCTTGTCAACAACCACCTTTGTGTGCTAGCTACAAGGAACACCATCCTTCACATTCACAAGTCTTCCAGAAAAAAAAGAAAGAAAATACAGGAATATAAATCTGTTGACTGTACGTCATTGACTGAGGCACATAAAAATCGCCTTGTTGATGACATCAAATTATGTGAAAGGCATAGCCAATACTTCCACCTCATTTCATTGAGACCAATTCTTCCATCCTCCTCCTCTCGTGTGATTCTCACGACACTATCTTTGGGAACCACTACCATACCCTGGCTGGAGGAATAGCATCTCCCGGTGACAGGGCTCCCTCTTGAGACACTTCTCTCTGGAAACCCACAGATCAGATTCCAGCCAATGGTTGAAGGAAAAATGATCTATGGGTCCCAGGGCTGCCCACTCTTCATCTGTCCCATTGCTCATCACAGATAGGTCCATGCAAGAATCTCAGTCACTGAAGGCTGCAAAGGAGAAAGAGAACAAGGACAAGAACCGGGATAAGGCTACTCTGGTGACCATTATTCCCCACACCATCAGACTCTGAACCCATGTGTACTGATGTGGTTCCACAGCTATTGATGATAGGATCCTGGGGCATGACCAGTTCTCCTTGCCCCTTCACACATAATCTGGACACCCGTAACATGATCATTCAGTGGAACTGTAATGGATATCACTGTCATCTGCCGGAACTACAACACCTTATTTCCTCCCCTTCTGCAATTCATGTTGCTCTGCAAGAAGTGCACTTCACTGACGACCATTCTCCAACACTCTTAAGGTTATCACCCATTTGACAGAACTGTGATGTACTTGAAAGGGCGTATAGAGAATGTGCATTGGTTCTCATGGATGTGTTCGTGAGTGGAGTCCCCTTTGCACCATGTTCAAAACGATAGTGATGTGAGCACAAACGGCCTCAGTCATCATCATTTGCAATTTTTACGTACCTCCAAGCAGGCGACAATTCTTGCCTTGAATTGACCCCCATAGTCTAACAACACCCCTCCCCTCTCTGCCTCTTTCTTCCTACTTGTGTATTACAATCCAGTCCACCCCCTGTGGGGAAGTACAATGTTGGTTCTCCTACCTACTTCAGTGCCACCATTGCTGCTGTCGATCTTAAGATTTCTTACCCCAGCCTTGTGGTTTCACTATCATGGTCACTTTGCAGTGGTGTTTGACAGCAACCACATTCCATTGATCCTATTGCTTCCTTGTTACCCCTCAGACTAATCAGTTACCACAGTGGCTGCTTTGCAGAGTCAACTCCCAGTTGTATCCCTCTGCTGCTACCTTTGCCCCTCTCTGTCAAATTGCATCAACGGGACTGTGCAAGGCATCTCTGACACAATCGCCCACACTTCCGGAACTGCAGTTCCCCTTTCGTCACATCCCATCCACCAATGGCGGTGCCATGATAGACCAAAGATATTTCAGTAGCTGTTCGGGGTCACCAAAGAGCCCTACATATCCAGCTACGTTCTTTGCAGATGAAGCATATCACTTCTAAGCGGCTTTATGCTAAGGCTTGCTATCTAATTAAGCACATTAATTAGGAATGCTGGGAGCTCTACGTCTCCTCCCTTGTAATGTACACCTGTACATCCCAGGTACTGAGCTCTTTTTCTTGTTTTGGATGGGTTTTTTTGTGATCGATATACTGAGAAATGCCAAGTCTTTACTTGTTCCCTGTAATAACAGTTACCTTCTTTTATGAATTTCCCAGTCGCTCTTATGTTTTTTCTTGATGTTGTGGCCCTGCTATGCAGCGCCAGATATTTGACCACTGATTTATTTTCCAGTTGCAGATGTGCAGCGACATTAAGAGAGCTTCTACATTCAAACGACTCACTATGAAATCACAAAACACAATTTCCATAATTATTCTATATAGAAATAAGTTGTCTTTTCAGACATGTTGATATGTGGTGCTCCAATGTTTGAAAAATGGTTCAAATGTCTCTGAGCACAATGGGACTTAACATCTGAGGTCATCAGTCCCCTAGAACTTAGAACTACTTAAACCTAACTAACCTAAGGATGTCACACACATCCATGCCTGAGGCAGGATTCGCGCGGTTCCAGACTGAAGCGTCTAGAACCACTCGGCCACAACGTTAATGCTTGACCAAAACCATAAGTTCCTACTTAACTTGAGAGAGCTTAGCATAGAGTCTGTATAGCAAGATTCATTTTTCACCAGTGCTTGACCATGGTCATCAGGCCCCAAATCACAACTGCAAAGTGCAAGTGACCCTCACTGGCCAGTCCAAATTATACATCTGTTGTCGCTTTCTGCACTGTCACCACATTTGTGTTTCTCACATATGCACATAAATTTCAACAAACCTGGGTACAGTGGATACTCTTTATGCTACTACTAATTAAAGTCAAGTTTTTTCACACGTACCTCTTTCACTGATCTAGTAAAAGGAAAGTGAGACCTGTTGCTAAGCTTGATAGCAACGTGTACCACTACATGTTCCCCCATTAGGATGAATGAGGTTATGTAAAATAACTTACACAACTAGACACAGTGTGGCTTACCTTATAAGCAATCCATAAATTAATTTCACTCTTATATTAGGGTCTCATGTGACCAAAATTCAACGCATTTCTTTCAACATGAAAGTAATACATCAATTTTCTTACATTCGTCACCATGTCTTAAAACACAGTTGGTATCTGACCATGTAACAAACCTGTCTTTGTATTTCGGAAAGATAGTTAAAATCATTGAACTTAATTAAACACCACACACACACACACACACACACCTCCAGCTTTCACATTATACTTTTTTAAGATCATTATTTTAATGACATGGTTTTTTTAATTACCTTGAGGTACTAAATTTACCCTGCTATTTACGTTAAGGAGTTATATATTGACACCTTATCTTATCTTACATTCCACATTCACAAATCTCAGGATTGTTCTCATTCAAAATGTGCTGAAGAAGGATAAGTCTAAGGAATCAATCGAGTCTCAGTATAACCATTTACTTTAACTGTTTTGGAGACTAATTCATGTAGTTTACTTTTTGTAGGTTCAGGTCCTTCCTTCCTTGGATCCACATGGCCTTAGGTACAGCTTCCCTCTTTCATAGGTAAATCTACCCTCTCATTCCTACCAAATTGCTTTAGATCTTCTTTCTTTGGATTAATCTAACCTAAGGTATAGGTTCCCTCCTTACTAGGTAAACCTACCCTCTCATTACTACCAAATTGTTTCATGTCCTTCCTTTTTTGGATTCGCCTGATATCAGATATAGGTTCCCTTTTTCCTTGGTTAATATAGTCTCTCATCCTCCTACTGCTCTACATATCTGGAAACATTCCACCTTCGTGCTTACAATCATATGCTTAGTCTCCGACAATGTGGCTTTTTATTTCTAATATTGGAGATTTCTCCTCAGCATTGTGATCTTACCAAAAATCTATATAAAATATTAGTTTCTTACTGCCTTCTTTTCTCTTATCACTCCTAATTCTCAACCTGTTATTATTTATGTGTTTTATAAACGCCTTTGGATAACTTAACTTACATTAGACCGTCACTTTGTAATTTCTTAATTTGTACCTTCTTCTGTCCTGTCTCCACCCCCCCCCCCCCCCACCCTCCCTCCCCATCCAGACGACATCACTAATGTAAGAGTGTACAAATAAATGCCTAATTTTATTGTACTCTAATATTTTCTTCTGTTATTATAGTAAATCTTGACCTTCCTGCAATGACTTATGAAATGTATGCTATACTTCTGTATTCGAAATATAGGTGTACCTGTACCTTCTTAAATGCTTCGTGTTGGTAGAATCCTTCTGGGATAGTAGGAGAAAGTTGAAAGACAGTAGAATAGATAAAGAGGAAGAAATTGCCGCATAGAAAACTAAAGTGTAAAAAAATGAAGTAATTAAACTCAGAATCTAGTGGTCGTCACTCCGCCTAATCTGCAAAGAGGGCTTAAACACTTCCATTGTATCAATGTTATAAAGTCCTTTTTTGCATCCTGTTTTGGGCTCCATCAGAAATACTGCTTTGGGATGTGGTATGCCTATTATCTTGAAAGGTCCAGTATAATTTAGGAAAAGCTTACTTGTCTGTTTCTTTATACTTTAAATCTGACAATACCCTTTTATTAGAACCAAATCATTAATATTAAATCATGGTATTTGCACCTTTTCATTGTATTTGTTTACTCTTAATTCTGCCTGCCTATTCAAGTTGTCATTTACTATCTTAGTAACTTCCCCAGAATCTATATTTCTTAATTATGGCTATTTAAATAGCTTTAGCAGAGGTTCTCCAGTAAAATTCTTAATACTTCAGCATCATCCCATTTCTGAGGCATAGATTTAGAAAATAATCTTAAGAAACTGTTGCAAGAAGAAAACAGTGCTGTGAAGACTAAAATCAAGAATTCAGAAGCACAAATACCTCATAACGAGCAAAATGCAGTGAAAAACTGTAACCACTTTTCATGTGAAAACTTGCAAGCTGTTAGGCCTCAAACAACTGCTACAAAAGGAAATAAAGTTCTTGTTTTAAGCAACAGTCATGGCAGAAACTGTGGGAGTATACTACAAGATGAATTAGGCAAAAAATTCAGTGTGCAAAGTATTATAAAACGTGGGGCACCAGTTAAGGAAGTTGTGAAAAACGCAGACAAATTAACTGATAACTTCTCCGTCAATGATACTTTAATCATTATTGGTGGCACAGATGACACTGATAAACCTCTGGAAGAATTGCAGAGGAACATGAAAGATTCTTTGGAATACATACTTAAAAAGCAAATGTAATAATTCATCCAATATTGCATAGACATGATGCACAAGGTCTAAAAGGAAAAATCAAAGCTGCAAACTGCATTATGTTAGAAAAAATCGACACTGCCACAGGCATGTGTAGGAAGAGATTATCTGTGAATTTTGAAATCGAACACCTGAAAAGAAATGAATATACAGCTCGTGGTTTACATCTAATCAAACAAGGAAACATTCACATTTGTAATAGGCTTGCTTCTTTCATACACATGGCGAAAACTGAAAAACCAAGTACCAGTACACGAAAAAAGCATACGCAAACAGACAGTCAGATAGAAAGTGCCAGTATCGAAGTGAAACTGCCACCCATGAAAAAACAGACAGTTATGGACCATTTTATAACAAAAAATAAGCCCAATGAAAGTCATAACAACACACTTACTAGGTCGAATTTCAAGCCATCAAATTCAGCAACAAGTCAGTCGTTAAAGGACAGATGGGTGAAAAAGGACGGGAAAAAAGTGAAAAATTGGGAACATTTCGACAGAAGAAAGACGGGAACCCACAAATGGTGAACCAGCAAGCCACATGACAAACACCATGAATACCATCCCTGGAAAACATGAGGATTGTTTACCACTAAGTACACTAGCTCAAATAGTGAGGTAAGTGGTCAACCAAGAAATGAATCCCTCCCTGCCCCAAATTTTAAATTACTCCATCAAAATGTTCAGTCGCTCCCGAATAAACTAAATGAAATAGAAATAACATTAAATGATCTAAATTATGTTTCTGTAGTATGCTTTACAGAACACTGGCTCAGACAAGATATGTTAGAGCAAACATACCTTCCTCAGTTCAAACTTGCAAGCATGTTTTGTAGGAAAATATCGAGTCATGGGGGTACTTGTATATATGTTAAAGAAAATATTGACTTCAATGGTGTAACTAAATACCATAAACTGTCCTGTGAAAAAGATATAGACCTCTCTATTGCTGACCTACCAAGGCAAAATACAGTTATTATTTATGTATACAGGTCACTAGATGAAGACAAAAAAGTGTTTTAAAATCACATGGAGGAACTCTTGGAAGAAATTCACTCTCCCAAGAAAAATATTATTATATGTGGTGACTTTAATATTGATTTCTTGAAATCCAATGAATTCAGAGATGACATTATATATTTACTACAATCGTTCAACATCAGTCCAACAGTAACTGAACCAACTCGAGAAACACCTACCTCTGCATCTATTATTGATCAGATCTTGATAAATATGTGCAAATATGCCTATAACACACAAGTTGTAAACATGAGTTTTAGTGATCACTATACTCAAATTCTTGGAATGAATGTTTCAGGACACCAAATTCCCAGTTGAATACAATACACTGTAAGGAATTTCAGTGTAAAAAATGTGGTATATTTTTGTTCTCTCCTAGAAGGTGAAAGTTGGAAAGATGTATATGACTGTAATGAGACCAATGAGAAATACGATAAATTTATGGCCCACATTCAAACATTTTTTTGAAATGGCTTTTGCCAAGAAAACAACTATGTTGAACTCTACTCAAAAACAAACAAGTGAATTACAAAAGGCATAAGGATATCATGTCAAAATAAAACAAGATTGTATGAGTACTCCACGCATAATACCAGTCCTGACTTTATTGCATATTTCAAAAGATACAAAACAATACTAACATGAGTTATTTCAAAACCAAAAAAAAACTAGAAAATGACAAAATATTGTGTGATTCCAAGAATAAAACTAAAGCAACCTGGCAAATTATAAGGAAAGAAATGGATACCAGGCCAGTTAATCACAGTAATATAGAGCTCGTTATGAATAAAAATAAACTAACTGACCCCAAACATGTTGCTAGTGCTTTCAACAATTATTTCTCAAATATAGCACAGCAGTTAATAAATACACACCATGACGTGGTTAGCACACTGGACTCGCATTCGGGAGGACGACGGTTCAATCCCGCGTCCGGCCGTCCTGATTTAGGTTTTCCGTGATTTTCCTAAATCTCTTCAGGCAAATGCCGGGATGATTCCTTTGAGAAGGGCACGGCCGACTTCCTTACCCATCCTTCCCTAATCCGATGAGACCGATGACCTCGCAGTTTGGTCTCCTCCCCTAAAACCACCCACCCACCCCACACCATGACAAACAGCCAACCAATGAAACACATTATTCCTGTATCCAGCCACACCTGAGGAACTGTCAAGAATACTAAAAGAATTGCCTAATAAATATTCAGTGGGTGTTGATGAGATACCAGATGCTATTATCAAAGCTAGTGCACACATTTATTCTGGAACCACTAACACACATAGTAAGTTCATCTTTTGAGAGTGGTGTGTTTCCAAATAATATAAAAACTGCAAAAGTAACACCTTTACATAAGAAAGGTGCAAAAAGTGATATTGTTAATTATATACCAGTTTCAGTTTTTCAGGCTTCAGCAAAGTTATGGAAAAAATGCTCCTTAGAAGATTAACAGTTTTCTTAAATAAATAGAGGCTGATAAGTGACTCCCAACATGGGTTCAGAGCTGGAAAGTCTACTCAGTCAGCAATTTTTGCCTTCTTAAATGAAGTATTAAAAGCAGTGGATGATAAACAACATATATCTGGGCTATTTCTGGACCTAAGTAAAGCCTTTGATATAATTGATCATGGCATTCTCTTGTGTAAATTGAATAATTATGGAATTAGAGGCCAGTCTGAAAAGTGGATCCAGTCGTACCTCAGTAATCGTTAGCAGATTACAGAAATAAAACACAAAGATAGTGAAACACAAAAAATTCTAGTTTTTACAGTGATAAGCAGAAAATCAAGTATGGTGTCCCACAAGGGTCAGTTCTAGGACCTGTACTGTTTGCAGATGACTAATAGTCTAATTAAATCACAGAATGAGGAAAATCTGCAGGAGGCTGCAGTATCAGTTATGTGTACCTTAACACACTGGTTCAAGGCCAATAGGCCATCATAAATTCTGAAAAAACCGTGGCAGTTAACTTTCATTCCACACAAAACATCCATCCTGCAAACCCTGTTTTCACTATTGAAGGAAAAAATGTGTTGAAGGTCAGTCATACAAAATTTCTAGGTGTACATGTTCAGGCAGATCTGAAGTGGGAGGTACACCTAAACAATTTAAATAAGCGACTGAATTCACTAGCATATGCTGTTAGGATCCTCAATCAATATACAAGCTGCTCATCAGTGCTGACAACATATCATTGCAGTATACAGTCGCTACTTATGTACGGAATAATTTTTTGGGGGAATTCTGCAAATACTACAAAAACATTTAAAATACAGAAAAAGATTATCAGGGTGACAAAAAAAGCTAAATGTAAGGATTCCTGTAGACCCCTTTTTGAAACTCTAAAAATATTGCCACTGCCTTGCTTGTATATATATGAAATACTAATTTTCACAGAAGGAAGCACCTTAAAAAAGGAAAACCTCTTCAAACACAACTATGGTGTACACACATATGAAACTAGACAGAAGATGAACCTACACAGGAACACACTAAACACAAACTTATGCAAAAGAGGAGTGTATCATTCTGGAGCTATGTTATATAACCATATGCCTTCTTATCTAAAATGCATACCAACATTAAATGCATTTAAAATAAAGTTAAAACAGTTCGTACTTGACCACTGCTTCTATTCTTTGTGTGAGTTTATGGAACATCATAATAAGTAAACCTCATTTATAAAATTTCACTAATTGTCAATTCATAATATAGTTTACATTGTGCTTATCATGTAATCTCACTTAATAACTGCTATAATCACATGTAGAAGCAATGTAGTACACCAACCTACATTATTATGCATTTTTATTATGTCAACAATGTAGTCAAAATGACTACTGTATTGTAAACAAACTAGGTTTACCACTGTCCTAAATCACTTGTACAAACAATGTACGAAACTGTCTCTTGGACTAATAATTAAACCAATAAATAAACAAATACATTGTTTATACTTCTCCTTCCAGCATAAATTGTAGAAACTGCTTAGCAAAACTAACTCCATTTCCTATTTGTAATTCCCGCAATAATCCTATGTTAGATGTAGCTGTTTTGCTTCTAAGTGTCTGTTTAGTGTCTTCTAATTCTTTCCATAATTTCTGTAACTCACTGTTATTACTCATAGTATCATCCACAGAATTAGAGATAGTGCTGTTTGTATCTACTTTTTCAAGTACTTTTTGTTCTACTATTTCTTCTAGATGCTTCTCCAGATCAGTTAAAGTATTTGGATTGCTAGAAATTTCAATATGTTTTTTATTTAGTTCTGGTATTTCTACCCTACCTTGAGTTTCTGAGATTTGATTGCGTATACTGTAGTTTTGTAATTGCTGGAAGATGATTTCTCTAACTGTGTCATCTTATCATTTACATTTTTAAACCGTGTTTTCACTTCTGGTCTAACTATATCACAATGCTCTACTATCTTCGTTTCGAACTCCTTAAGTAAATTAGCTAAGGTACCCTCTAATTTGGAAATTTTATCTATTTTTATGGCTAAATTGTCTATTTTTTTAGTATTTTGAGATAGTTCATCTAGTTGCTCCCCCATGTCATCTACTTTGTTTGCTTGTTCATGTAGTTTTTCTAGTACTTAAAGTTTATCTAAAATTTCCGCTAAGACCGTACTATCCATACTTCCGGTTGCGACAGGCATGTAATCTAAATTACCATGCAACTTAAAAGCGTATATCACATTAAAAACCTTCATTATTTATCAGTATATTTACACCGTCATCCAATGTTATTCAACATTGTTCACAGTCAATTATTTCAGATTAAATAACTACATACAATTTCTGAAGGCAGTACACTGTAAGCTCACCTAATTTGTTGTACCAGCTGCTGCAGCACGTTGCCGATGTCGTCACGTGTATAACGCAGTCTCAGCCAGTCACTGTGTATTTGCTGCTGTAGTCAGCTGCACTGCTGCAGACGGTGAAGTGATGGGAGTGTTGCCATTGGAAGCAGTCGCAGCACATGTCATTGTCGAAGCTGCTTGCCGAAAAATTTCTGTGTAGTGGGATAACCTCCTCCTGATTTATGGGCGAAGAACTTACTCCAACATGTGAATGATATTCATTGTTGACCTGGTTGCTATTGCCAACTGGTATTCCTGTTGTTGAAGATCGTGACAGTCTAAATTGTTTGGGTGTAATTAAAGTCACAATCCCTTCAGTTTGAATAATGGTGCTGTCATTTGTACCGTTACAGTGTATATGCTTACCATACCGGTCTTGATGGCTTGTTTATTTCCGTCTCTCGTAACAATAATGAACATTTTCCTGTTTTTCATGAAATTTTAATTTCTTGTTATAGGTCTCTTATTTTACTTCCTCTCGTCAGTATCCTTCACTTAGGATACCACATGAGGTGTTTTTCTTATTGTGGCTTGATTTTAAGTGATTGATACATTACACGATGCCAAGTCTTTACTCATTCCCTGTAATAATAGTTATCTTCTTTTCTGAATTTCCCACTGATGTCTTGTTTTGTCTTGATGTTGTAATCCTACTATGCAGCGCCATGTATTTGATGGATGACTTCTTTTTCGATTGCAGAGGGCTATAAGAAAGCTTCTACATTTAAACAACTTGCTACAAAATCACAAAACCTGGATTCCTTAACTCTTCGATATTTAAATAACTTCTCAGTTCACAACAACTGATAATTAACAAAGCTTTTCAGAAATGTTGATACATGATGCTTCGTGCTTTTTGACCAAAACAATAAGTTCATACATAGCTTGAGATAGCATAGCGTAGAGTCTGTATAACAAGATTCATTGTCATTAGGCCCCTTCCTTCTTTGGAGTCCACAGCATGACTGCAAAGTACAAGTGACCCTGCACTGGCTAGTCCAAATTACACATCCATTGTGTGCTGTGCCCACGTTCTTCTTGCTCTCATATTCACATAAATTCCAATGAACCCATGCACAGCAGATGCTCTTTAGGCTACTACTAATTATAGCAATATGTACCACTACAGAATGGGTCAAGTCCTGTAGACTTCTGAGATCTCTAAGTCAATATCAGTAAAGTATCTCGTAGTAGTATGCATTTTTATTTCTGCTGTTGCCTCTGTATTGTGACTCTGAATATGTGTAGCAGGTTTTTGTCTAGGTTTGGTCATATAGCCTTTAAAAATGGAATGTAATAACTAAGGACCAGAAATTTTGTGGAAATCATAACATGTGACATAAAAAATAATACTGAAATTGGCTAAAAAAAACACCAAAATTGCAAAAAACTATCACCAACATTGTCAAAAAACACCAAACTTGCAAAAAAATACACTAAATCTCCCAAAAGAAACACTGAATCTGGCCAAAAAAGTAACATCGAGCCTTGCAACAACAAAAATTAATGGACAAAACTACATGGAAATTGGCAAAGGAAATAGCACTAAAAAAACAGAAAGGGAAAGAAATAACATCAAAATTAGCAAAAAACTAATTTGGCAACAAAATAACTTCAAAATTGGTAAAAAGCAGTACAAAATCAGACATAAAATAACAACAAATTTGGCCATAAAATGAAATGCTTTTTTCTTGTTTTTAATAACACTTCTGATTAAATGTTCACATTTCTTTATTATCTCATACCTCTGGGGTGAGCTAAATCATAAAACTTGAAACCTTGTAAGATGTCATCATCATTCCTCTATATAATTCAAGAGCTGTAACATCCATAAAAGGGTAAAATTATCATATTTCTGGAAATGATGCCGTAGTTTACCGATGTTGACTTCCTGTCAAGGCAGTTTTACTTTTAAATATCACCACCACTTCATAATGGTACATCATACTGTAACTAATAAAATAGCAATTTAGTTTCACACAAATCTGTAAAGGAGCAATAACTTAACAGTCTTCCAATTCGTAGCAGAAAATTGTAAGTTCATACAATCATCAGTAAATGAAGTGAAGAAGTTCAATATGAGTCAATAAAACACTTTTTGTGAAATAAAATTTCTCAGCATATTTGTATTCCTATCAAATTGAATTCTTTATCATATATGATTCAAGCACATCAGAGGTTATCTGTATAGGAACTTACAGATTCTAAACTTTCTTCATTTACATGTTCATTCCATTTGTTAACAATTCCAAAGTGTAATTAACATGATGTGTTCCATGTCCCCTTCTCCATTGTGATGAATAACAATCATGAGCAATAAACTTCAATATTTTTAGCTGCCCAGTTGACATTCTGCACTCACTAGTGGTGAGTTTGTCCTGGCACAACCATCTGCACATTATCAACAATTCTCATGTCTTTTACCAGGTTCTAAGTCACTTCTAGCAAAATTTTAAAATATCGAACAAGTAACTTATCATATCAAATAATAACCAAAAAAACTTGTGTGATAATTGACTTAACCAACTTCATTCCTAGGACACCTCTGAAATATCTGCAGTTGTTCATTTATCCAGAAACTAATGAAAACTATGGATAGCAAGTCTATTCTGTGGGAGTTTCCTTCTGTTACAAGAGGATCTGCAGTGTATGTTAAGGATGATGGTGAAAATATTTGAATTTTCCTTTTCTCTGCAAAACCAATGCATGCAAACTGTTAATTTTGATTAAGAACAGGACATTAATCATATGATATAAATAAATCAAGCCCATTAATAATATAATTATCTTGAAACTGAACTTTGTAAATCCATTGTCCATCATTATAAATCATAACCAGTTTGTGTCTTTATAACTGAGCTCACTTTCTGTTTCCTAAACATAATCTAAAATTCAAGAAATCAACATTCCTGATTTGATACCTACCCACTTTATGGTTGTAACAGACAATGCTGATGGGTCACAGATCTCATTCCAAGACCCACAAATATTATTCCAAAGAGTAATAAATCATTGACAGCATGCATTCTGCTTTTACCTTTTTAATGGTCAAACAAGATTTCCTTGAATAAATATCACTGGTATTTGTTAAATGAATTTAAAAGTGCAAAAACCCTTTTTAAAAACTTTCAGAAACATGGATAGATTTTGTCTGTGTGTACTTCAGAATATTTATAAAATATTCTTTCAGATAGTCTGTCCAACCTTTTTTTTATTTTTATTTTTTTTAAGGAAGTTTATTTTGAAGTGCTTACACCCACAAATTCCTCAGATTGTGATGTTCTTATTTTTTTCATTGCAGCTAGAACTGGAAAAAAAGATAGTGACCATGGAACAGCAGTTATCTGCAGGCAACGGTATTGGATCAAATGGAGAGGAAATAGCTCAGTTACAACATGAGAATGCAGAACTACATCGTCTGTTGAATCTTTCACGCCTTCATGCATCCGAACTAAGCCGTCGGCTTCAGGCCATGGAGTCTGGAACAGATGTGCCCCAGCCAGTTCTCCTCAAACTTAAGGTAAATGTTAATGATATATGTTTTGAAAAAGACAACAAACCAGTTAAATTATGTATCATTTTATTTATACTGTTAACCTTTGATCTTACATTAATTATGTTTAGTTTGCTCTGTGTACCCTCTATGTGCGTAATGTTCAGAATTAATGTTATACACCGCATGTGGCACATTTACTTTGGTGTTTCAGAAGTTATCTGCAGTATTGCTTTTGCAGTGTGTTACTGGAGACAGCCCAAACAAATACTGGTTATCGCGTCTTTCATGTGATGCACGGTGTTGACAGAAAGCATCGGTTTGCTTCCCAATATGAACAAAATTGATTTCAAAGCAGAATTTTACATCCTCAGTCAATGGAACAGTCTCAAACTAGTCTCATGCAATATTCCTTTTATCAGTATATGCTAACAGGGATAATAAAACACGAAGAACAAGCAGCACTCCAGAAGCAACTGGGCAATGCTGCTGCATGGTGGTAGCAGTCAACATGGGCCATGGCAGTGCTGTTGCTGCTGGAGTACTGGTTATTATTTGTGTTCTACTGTCTCTGTTAATAGGTATTGATAAAAAAAAATCACAGTATACTAGCTTGGAACCGCTCTATTAAATAGACATGTAAAATTCAATTTTAAACATCATTTTGTTTGTAGTGGGAAACAAACTGACATCTTCTATCTACAATGAACGTTATATGAAAGACTTGACAACCAGCATTTTTTTGGGCCAACTCCAGCTACACAGTGAAAAACAAAATTGCAAATATCTGCTGAAATACCTTGAAAATGCTCCTGACAACTCTTAGGCGAGACACCCTGTATATCTTACGTATTATTATTAATATAATAGAGGGAAACATTCCACGTGGGAAAAATATATCTAAAAACACAGATGATGTGACTTACCGAACGAAAGTGCTGGCAGGTCGATAGACACACAAACAAACACAAACATACACATGAAGTTCAAGCTTTTGCAACAAACTGTTGCCTCATCAGGAAAGAGGGAAGGAGAGGGAAAGACGAAAGGATGTGGGTTTTAAGGGAGAGGGTAAGGAGTCATTCCAATCCCGGGAGCGGAAGGACTTACCCCTAAGGTAAGGGGATAGGCTACAACCTTATCTCACTCCCTTCCTAATCACTGCTTCCCTTTCATGCCCCTCAACTCTTATAACTGCCATCTGGTTTCTGTAAAAATTGTAAATAGCCTTTCACTCACTGTATTTGACCCCTGCCACCTTCAGAATTTGAAAGGGAGTATTCCAGTCAACATTGTCAAAAGCTTTCTCTAAGTCTACAAATTCTAGAAACGTAGATTTGCCTTTCCTTAATCTATCTTCTAAGATAAATCGTAGGGTCAGTATAGCCCCACGTGTTCCAACATTTCTGTGGAAACCAAACTTATCTTCCCCGAGGTGTGCTTCCACCAGTTTTTCCATTTGTCTGTAAAGAATTCGTGTTAGTATTTTGCAGCTGTGACATACACTACTGGCCAGTAAAATTGCTACACCAAGAAGAAATACAGATGGTAAACGGGTATTCATTGGACAAATATATTATACTAGAACTGACATGTAGTTACATTTTCACGCAATTTGGGTGCATAGATCCTGAGAAATCAGGACCCAGAACAACCACCTCTGGCCGTAATAATGGCCTTGATACGCCTGGGCATTGAGTCAAACAGAGCTTGGATGGTGTGTACAGGTACAGCTGCCCATGCAGCTTCAACACGATACCACAGTTCATCAAGAGTAGTGACTGGCATATTGTGACGAGCCAGTTGCTCGGCCACCATTGACCAGACATTTTCAATTGGTGAGAGATCTGGAGAATGTACTGGCCAGGGCAGCAGTCGAACATTTTCTACAGGACCTGCAACATGCCATCGTGCATTATCCTGCTGAAATGTAGGGTTTCGCAGGGATCGAATGAAGGGTAGAGCCACGGATCGTAACACATCTGAAATGTAACATCCACTGTTCAAAGTGCCGTCAGTACAAACAAGAGGTGACCTAGACATGTAACCAATGGTACCCCATACCATCACGCCGGGTTATATGCCAGTATGGCGATGACGAATACACACTTCCAATGTGCGTTCAATGCGATGTCGCCAAACACGGATGCGACCATCATGATGCTGTAAACAGAACCTGGATTCATCCAAAAAAATGACATTTTGCCATTCGTGCACCCAGGTTTGTCGTTGAGTACACCATCGCTGGCGCTCCAGTCTGTGCTGCTGCAAATGTCGTCGAACTGTTCATGCAGATGGTTTGTGTCTTGCAAACGTCCCCATCTGTTGACGTAGGGATCGAGACATGGCTGCATGATCTGTTACAGCCATGCGGATAAGATGCCTGTCATCTCAACTGCTAGTGATACAACTCCATTGGGATCCAGCATGGCGTTCCGTATTACCCTCCTGAACCCACCGATTCCATGTTCTGCTAACAATCATTGGATCTCGACCAACACGAGCAGCAATGTCGTGATACGATAAACCACAATTGCGATAGGCTACAATCTGACCTTTATCGAAGTTGGAAACGTGATGGTATGCATTTCTCCTCCTTACACGAGGCATCACAGCAATGTTTCACCAGGCAACGCCGGTCAACTGCTGTTTGTGTATGAGAAATCGGTTGGAAACTTTCCTCATGTCAGCACATTGTAGGTGTCGCCACCGGCACCAACCTTGTGTGAATGCTCTTAAAAGCTAATCATTTGCATATCACAGCATCTTCTTCCTGTCAGTTAAATTTCGTGTCTGTAGCACGTCGTCTTCATGGTGTAGCAATTTTAATGGCCAGTTGTGTATTAAACTGATAATTTGGTAATTTTCATACCTGATAACACCTGCTTTCCTTGGGAATTGAGTTATTAAATTCTTCTTGAAGTCTGAGGGTATTTTGCTTGTCTCTTACATCTTGCTCACCACATGGTAGAGATTGGTCATGGCTGGCTCTCCCAACTCTATCAGTAGTTCTAAAGGAATGTTGTCTACTCCCGGAGCCTTGTTTTGACTTAGGTCTTTCAGTGCTCTGTCAAATTCAAAAATATTTATTAACAAATCGTAATTTTGCTTAACAAATATTGAATCATAATTATTTAATACAGATAACAACATGTTTTTATTTTGAATTACTGTTTGCATGAAAATTTGAGTATTCACTTTAATTTAGTTCCAAATATCAAATAGAAATTAAAATTTAATTCTGGAGATTAAACAGTATTATTGATGCATTTTTTATTTTATTTAACAAAAACACATTTTGCATGTCTATCAAATTTTAATTTGCTTTCGCACAACCAGAAATTAAAAATTAAAAGGTTATTTTTATTAAAAAATTATGATTCAGCATTTGGTAAGCATTTGTTAATAAATATCATGTTTAAATAAAGGTTAAAAAAAGTAGTTGCTGCAAGACTAGAATCACTGACTACATTTACAAAACTTTCATGCTATGTGCTCACCCATCAGCAAATATGCTAATAAATGGGAAATGCTCTGCTCCTATGCTTAGAATTTGAAAGTAAGTAAAAATATTTTTGTTTATTGCAAGGACAGAAGTATTTAATTACGATTACATTACGTGAAGAGTACCATACAAATTCCACAGCTCCATAGCTGAGCATTCAGCATGTATGACTGCGATGTGGAGAACCTGCATTCACTTCCTGGTACTGCCAGGAATTTTTGCTTGGTTTAAGGAAAAGAACAGAATACACTCAGTCCTGTTAGACCAATTGAGAAGTTACTTGAATGAAAAGAAGTGGTTGTAAAGTCTGGAATGTTGACAACAGCTAGGAGAGTGGTGTGCTGACCCCATGCCCCTCTATCCCACATCCAGAACATGCCCTATAGCAGAGGATGATACACTGGCCAGTCAACATCACATAGTCCTTTAGCCTTGAGAGCAGAATTGCTTTTTTACCATGCAAACTCCTAACTGAACAATGTGAACACTGACAATGTCATGACTCAAACCTTAAAACAGTGGAACATCTATTGTATGTGCTTGTCTGTGACAGTAACCACCACATAGGCCAGATAATTAACAAAATTTGACCAGATTACAAAATGAATTAGATTGTATGTGCAGTATGAGGTTATACAGATTATGCCTAGCCTGAAGACGTGATAAGCCCATAGTCCAGATGGTATTTACTTGAAAGTGATTCTTCTGCATCTAGTATTACACATCTTAAGATAGCTAACTGAATTTGTAATGACTATGATTGGGACAGAGCCCTGAAACCAGGATAGTATTTAAAAAGAAAAGCCATAGAAATATCTCAGAGAAATTGAAAATGTATTGGTGCCTCTACCTAACCTGCTCAGAAACTCATCCCACATCTACATCTACATTTACACTCTGCAAACCTCCGTGAGGTGCATGGCAGAGGGTACGTCACACTGTACCAGTTATTAAGGTTTCTTCCTGTTCCATTCACAAATGGAAAATGGGAGAAATTATTGTTTGAATGCCTCTGTGTGTGCATTAATTGTTCTAACCTTTCCTCACAATCCCTATGTGAGCAATACATAGGGGAATGTAGTGTATTTCTAGAATCATCATTTAAAGCTGGTTCTTGAAACTTTCTTAACAGACTTTCACAGGATAGTTTACATCTATCTTCAAGAGCCTTCCAGTTGAGTTCCTTCAGCTTCTCTGTGACACTCTCCCACAGATCAAACAAACCTGTGACCATTTGTGCTGCCCTTCTCTGTGTACATTCAATATACCCTGCTATGTTCAGTTTCCCCTGTTAGTCCTATCTGGCACATGTTCCACATACTTGAGCAAGAACCAGTTGCTTGAGCAATTTGTAAACAATCTCCTTTGTAGACTGACTGCATTTCCCCAGTGCTCTTCCAATAAACTGAAGTCTACCACCGGCCTTACCCATGATTGAGCCTATGTGATCATTCCATTTTATATCCCTACCAAGTGTTACACCCAGGTATTTGTATCAGTTAGCCAATTCCAACAGTGACTCATAGGATACAACCTTTTTGCATTTTGTGAAGTGCACAATTTTACATTTTTGAACATTTACAGCAAGTTACCAATCTTTGCACCACTTTGAAATCTTATTGAGATCTGACTGAATATTTATCTAGCTTTTTTCAGATAGTACTTCATTATAGATAACTGCATCATCTGCAAAAAGTCTGAGATTTCTATTAATATTGTTAGCAACATGAGTAGCAAGGATCCCAACACACATCGCTGGGACATAACTGAAGGTACTTCTATATCTGATGATGACTCTTCATCCAAGACAGCATCTGCGTCCTGCCTACCAAAAACATTTCACTTGATACCGCATATGATGGTACTGTTGACACTAAGCCTAGGTGTGGTACTGAGTCAAATGCTTTTCGGAAATCAAGAGATACTCCATCTACCTGACTGCGTTGATCCAAAGCTTTCAGTGCATCATGTGAAAAAAGTGCGAGTTGGCTTTCACATGATGGATGTTTTCAGGTTGGCATTGAGGTTGTCATTCTGTCCAAGATACCTCATTATGTTTGAGCTATGCTCTAAGATTCTGCAACAAACTGATGTCAAAGATATTGGACAATAATTTTGTGGATCACTTGTCGTATACTTCTTGTAGATGGGCGTGACCTATGCGTTATTCCAAGAACTGGGCACAGTTCTTTGTTTGAGGGATGATAGATTATAGTTTGAAGAGGGACTAACTCGGCCACTAATTCAGTATAGAATCTGGTAGAGATTCCATTGGGCCCTGGAGCTTTGTTCAGTTTTAACAATTTCAGTTATTTTTCAACACCATGGATACTAATACAATATTTAATTCATCTTTTCAATGCTATGAGGATTAAATTGGGGCAATTCTTCTGCGCTTTCCTGTGTAAAAGAACATTTGAAAACAGAGTTCAGCATTTCAGCCTTTGCTTTGCTACCCTCGTCCCTCAGTTTCAGTTCCTGTCTCATTCACTTGTGATTGGACACTAACTTCGATGCCACTAACAGCCTTCACATATTACCAGAATTTCTTTGGGTTTTGTGAAACATCATTTGACAATATTCTGCTACAGTGGTCATTGAAGGCATCATGCATTGCTCTATTGACAGCCAGATGCATTTCATTCAGCATTCTACTGAGAATTTTCCAACTTCAGCTGGTGTCAGTTTTGCTTTATCCAAGGCAAGTTATTTAATGATGTTTATCAACCAATCCACATAGTGAATAACACCCTCACAAATAAGCAATTCCATTAATGATAGACACTGCTGGTACCTTCGGTCTCATGTGACAGACTGAAATGTTTGGATGAAATATGATAGCTTCAAATACTCTTTGCACTGCAGAATAGCTTCCATAGCTACTCCAGACAGGATGGTAGAGTGGTGTGCAGGAAATCACAAAATTATAAAGAAAATCACTGAAAGATATCTGCAGCTATCCCACTGGTCCCATCTAGGGATTTAGCCTTCTTGGATTAATCAACACAGAGATACACACCTGTGGCATTGTTTCATAAACAGCTGCTTAAATTTGCCAGGAAGTGTAAAAACAGCATATAATCTACCACATAGTAAAACTATTTTTTTCTGGAACGAGTCTCTAGGTTGTGGCTAAGTCATTTCCTCATATATCCTTTCTTCTAGAACCACTAGTACAGCAACATATGGAGGAGAGCTTCTGTGAAGTTTGGATACCTGGAGAGAGATACTGACAGAGTTGAATCTGTGGAAGCAAGTCATTCCTGTATAGCTTAGTTGGTAAGAGCATTGTCCACAAAAGGCAAAGTTCTGAGTTGAAGCTGTGGCCAAGACACAGGTTTCATCAGCCACAAAGTTGTCAGATGCAGTTCGCCCATGACTAGTTACTGCTGTGACTATGTCTTTATTTTTCATTTACACTGATTTTTTTACTGTTCTTTTAGCTTTTATACTGTAGTCCATAGGGCTGTATAAAATTTTAATACCTTCTCCCAGACACTGAATAAAAAGGCAAAAAAGGAAAACCAACAAAAATGGGAAAAGCAATATATGTTTTCATTTTTACTTTCAGTTCAGTGCTTTGGGTTCTACTCTTTATTTTGTTGTTTTTAAATGCATTTGCTTGCAGAGTGTGAACACTATACTGGAGAAACACGTGAGTGATAATGCAGACCTTACTCAAAGACTTACCTGTCTTTTAGAGGAGCGACAACAGTTGCAGGGTCAGATCAATGACATGCAAGTTCAGTTACAGAAGATTAAGTCACAATTGAAGGTAAGAGTTCTGCATACTGTGCTAAACAGCCTTGTGCAGTCAATTTAGTATGTTCTTTCCTCAATCAAATAAACTTATAAAGGCTCCAATCAGTCATTCTATTTTGTGCTTTTCTCCTCATTTTTGATAACTTTGACTTGTTTCTCTTTAATAGGTCTTCTAGACCTCTTCTTTCTTTTCTTTATCAATTTTTTTCAGTATATTTGCCAAAAATCGTTATATCTAAATAAAGGTTGAACAAGACTTTTTTAAAAAAATAGTTGCGATAAGTGTTTTTCACTCATTGAATTCATTCAGAACATCTTCATTTAATTTTCTTTCTGTCCAGCTTGTTCTTATTAGCCTTCTCTAAAACCACATTTCAGTTATTTCTAATAATTTTGAATAGTGTCCAGCTTTCATGGCCACTCAAGAGTAGACTTCAAATGACAATCTTTTTTTTCCTTTTCTGTAAAAAAATCACTTAGTCATTAATAGGTCCTCCTTCATTAAAAGCATTGCCATGCAGTGAATAAGAATTTTGGTTGCCCTAACTCCAGATGTCTTCACAGTGCAAATGTCCATAACTCTCTTGATGAAAACATTAAACACAAATGATAACAAAGAGTATCCTAATCCTGTCCCATTTTGTAAATTTAGCATTATTACTCCCCATTAATGTCTATCCTCATATTTTGGTTTCTCCATAAGCTTAATATTGTTTTCCTATGTTTCTAATGTAAGTGTGTCTTATTTGAAGATCATGAAGAATTGCATCCAACTTGTGCATTCAAATGACTTATGGAAATTAGCAAAGGCTTTCTGATTAATGGAGTTGGATGCATGGGACCACTTGTGGAGGTGGGTGTTGGGCAGCAGCTAAGACGATTGAGATGGGGTTGAAGGATGTGTTGTAAGGAAAAAAGACAGATCCCATCAATGTAATTAAGAGAAGATGGTATTGAGTGCTGTTTTGAAACAACCATCTTACACTCAGCAATACATTCTAACATTAGATGGTTGACTTTTTGCTGTGCCACAGTTGGGCCCTGACCATTCATTCGGGTTGTAAAGTCTTCATATTGCCCACAGTTAGTTTACAGTTCCTGAGGGTATTTTTGTTCTGTCATTACACCTACAAGAAAATGCATGTTGTTTTGCTTTATTGAGACAAAGCATCATCAGTGTGGTATGTAATTAAAGATATTTACAATTTGATTTGTTTTTAAGATTGAAAAAAAGTTCATTAACAGTTAAAACCAACAAATTGTTAAAGAACTGTTTTCAATCACAAAAACAATTCAAATTGTAAATATCTTTAATTACAGACCACTGATGATGCTTTACCTCAGTAAAGTGAAACGCATCTGGTGAAAAAAAGAAACACATTTTCTTGTAGCGACGGAAAGAAAATACCCACGGGAGTTGAGGTTGTAGTGAAATGGTACTGTAAATTTACTCAAATCATAATACATAAGCTTTAACAGCTGTGTACAGAACACTGGCTTTTGCCTACAGTGATGTCTACTACTACTGTGTCTACAAAATAATTTCTGCAGGGCAAACACACTTTGAAATTAATCTCGTCACTAACAAAGCTTAAGATTTTCCTAACAGCAGCTGGAGTGATGATGGCCAACATTATCTTACTGACTGTAAGGGTGGACATTCTGTAACTGTACAGAATGAAACATGAAAGAAGTCATCTCACAGTATGTATGATGTAATTTAGAATCTCCTTGACACAAAATGAGATGCAAATAACAACTCACTGAACACTGCTGTGCAACACTAACTAGCAATGCAGTCAGATCTCACAGCACAGCTAAACCACATCATCTTGGATGCAAAAAGTAGAAAGAGAAGAAATGTACTTGCAAACAGAAGCAGATCAGCATACTATTCTACCTTCAGACACAGACATAAAAATCTTTCCATATAGGTATAGTAATCATTGCAATTACTGATCATAGCTTCATTGCAGTTGTGCAACTGGCCATCAAGTGTCTTATGGAAAATAATTTTAATAAGCTTCTCAGTGCAGTGCTCCATGAAATTATATTTAATCAAAATGTGTTTGAAACAAGAACAATGCTGGTATTTGCAGACTTATTCCTATGATTCATTAATTGCCATAATTGTTACTTAATGGCTCAGCAGAGAGGAACTGAATTTAATTAAGGAGGACATAAGTATCAAGATTGTTTCTCATTTCAGCGCACAATGAAAACTAGTCAAACCCCTGGTGTAGATGATGTTGGTGGAATTGTTCCAGTCTGGGGTAATATTGGATAATGAGGGAAGTGTTCCTTTGCAGTTGTTCCATTCCATGGGGAGGGGAGGGGAGGGGGGGGGGGGGTTGGAGAGTTAGGTGTGTGTGTGTGTGTGTGTGTGTGTGTGTGTGTGTGTGTGTGTGTGTGTGTGTTTGCGTGCATGATGCGTGCGTGCGTCCTCTCACATATGACATGGTACATTGTTGGTGTACTCAGTTTAGAGGGCATTGCCGTCTGTGAAGACCTCAGTGAGACCTTTAGCAAATATTTTTGTGGTTACTTGCTGTAGCTGTCACAGACCTGAAGAACTAGCCCTGTACAAATTAGTCTTCTTTACCAGTTTCGGTCTTAGCTACAATCATCTGGTAGATAAGCATTTTGTCTTTTCATTAGATTGAAAGTCCTCAAAGATAAAATATATTTATCTATACACACATAATACACCATGATTGTGGACAGCATTAAGGCCTCACAAGAATTCTTTCCCATTACAGAGAGATCCTACCCATCAGAGGTAGGGCTACATGTGAAAGTAGTCATGCATAGAACAGTTCTGCTATAATTACTGCACAGCCTTTTCTGCGAACATGACCACCAAGCAATTCTTCACCCAAATGAATTACCACTGACTAATTGTGGCTGAAAGAATAGCTGACCACCAAGTGGAAACACTTGCCTCAGATACAATGTATTCAGTTTCCATGGCTGCTTCGCAACCTTAGCCATTTCACTCTCCCTCCCTGCCGCCTCACCCCACAGCCCTATTTCCCTGCCCCTCCCTCGTCACTCTCCCTAATACCTCCTCCTATGTGTTGCATAGATGGGAATGTTTCTTGTAACACATCCCTCAATCCTCATTTCCTCAGTCGAAACTACATGCTGTCTCAAATCAACCTCCGTGGCTGTCTCTATGCCTTTCACTTCATTCCATTAAGACACATCCACACTGTTGCTTAAGTACAAAAGCAAAGCAAGTTACTAAATATGTGGTTCAATGAAAGATCAAATACAGTACATGTTTATAGCCTGCATAACTATAAAGGATTTCACAATGGATTTGTTGTATAAACTTGTCGGTGCACTGGTTGTTTTAATTCTTGTGTTCATCAGGAAAACAACTTAGCATTGTCAGAGAATTGGAATCACACAGATGTAAAGATGTTGTAATGACCACAGCGACTTGTGATTGCATTGGCACCGACAATGAAATTTTTTATTCACAGCAGCTTTGTTTCCTTCATGACATATAACATGGGACATACTCCTGTACTCACACTCTCACATACACTAAGGTTTCATATTTTTGTCTGGGCCATATAGTGCTAGAATTAACTTCAAAAATAAATAAAATACACCTACCATCCCTATTATTTCCTTCACTCTGTCACTTCTCCTCCACCGCTCCCAATCAGTCTTCCACTCCACTTCATTCTTCATTGTGTGTCACAAGCAGCATCCCCTGCCTAGTATAATACTCAGATTGGTATACTTATTTTGAAAAATACTCTGACTGGCAAAAAAAGTTAAGTACCCAGGCAGGGAGGAAGAAAGAAAATGAAATGTCATGGGTTGGGAGGGTATGTGATGTTATTTTAGTGAGCTATCAGGGTATTTTGCTGGCTACAGGAGTACCTCAACACCGTGTAGACAATTCATAGAGACATGTGCCACATGTGGACAAGTATTATCCCATTGAAAAAAGTCACCACAATACTGTTGCATGGGAGGTAACACATGAGGCTGCAGAACGTCCACGACATACTGTTGTGCTGTCATATTTCACTCAATCACTACGAGCCATGACCTGAAGTCATATCTGATGGTTTCCCACACCGTGATACTGTGAGTAACACTGCTGTGCATCTCCAAAACATTGGAAGAATGAAACCCCTTGTGACATCATTGCCATTCTCATCAACGATGGTCGTTAGTCATAGTGCAGAACAACAATTCATCAGCAGTCCCTGCTTCCTGGTCGTGGCATCACTCCAAACACAGTTATTTGTGTTGTGATGTTAACGGCAGCCTGTACATGGGACGGTAATTCCCCAATCCAGCTAGCTGCTGCTACTCTGTGACCATGGTGTGGGATGACACAGAATTTTCAAGGCGGCCATTATTTTTCTCAAATCGCAAGTTCAGGTGTGAAATGATTACGATGCACTTGGTGCACAGTATGGCACACCTCCCTTGTGGTGGTCAGATGTGGCCGACTGAAACTTTGACAATGAGTATGTGTGCCCTCATGTTCCCATGCAGTCCAACATCAGACCACAGTCACATCTGAAAGCCTTACAAATCTGGTTTTTGCACAGGCTGCTGCACCAGAACAATGTAGTTTTATCTGTCTGAATGCTTATTTATTATGGTATCTCCTCCTTTTATGTAATTTGAGGGTTGTGTTTCTTATTACCATGGCATATTCCTCTTAAAACTCAAGCAGACACTGTCCTCTGTTATTACTTTTTCCTTGTCCAATCTCTTTGCTCTTCTCTTTTTGGGGTCACTGTGCCACATACAGCATTGGAATCTCTCATTATAATTGTTCTTACTGTTTGTCAGTTTTATTACCTCTTCTATAGTTTCATACCCTGGCCTAAAATGTCATTGTCATTATTCTTCATAACAATTTTGAGTTCTTATTTTGCTGCTGTTAGCACTGACCTTATGTGTTGCTGTTCCCATCCCTTTCTTCATATCAGGATGCTTTCTATGAATTTTGAACTGAGCCATCTATCATGTCCCTACCAGATATTGGTTTCTGTTTCTGTTTTGTGTGATCAGTAATGTCTAAATTATTCTCTGTACTCTCCATGGTTGCAATACCTATTAAATAATATGATGGGATTCTGTCGCATTCCACATCACAACATTACTTTCATTCAAATCATTCTGATCATTCTTAAATAGTCACTCACAATCCAGATCAACAGATATGTCTGTATTGTGCACAATGCTGATTCCACCATCAAATAGAAAACTACTACTTTTTTTTCTGCCCTTGAGATTGTCATCTGCTTCCATCATTAAAGTCTTTTTCTGTAACTCTCAAAAGGGCACTTAATGAGTTTTGTTTTGTAAGATGAGTTACTGTTTTAATAACATTCAAAGGATTTTCTGTCATATTATGCTTGTGGGTGTTTTGTATGTTGTAATTGTTTAATTATGTATGTCATTTTCACTAGGTGAGTGATGCAGAGAAGAGAAACTCAGATGCAAAGCTGGTTGCTGAGAGAGCTGCATGGACTCAAGAGCGTGCTACGTTACAACTGGCACTTTCTCAGGCAAAGGCAGAGTCTGAGATGCCTGTGGGAGCTGAAGCAGTGAAAGATACTGAGCAGCGAGTAAGTATTACACTTGAGATATAACCACATTGTTTCTCTGTGAGGCTCAGTAATAAAATTTTAATTATTTCCTCAAAGAAAAAAAAGTCAAATCCTGGCCAGGAGATGCGATTGATATTCACCCTTGAATGTGACGTATTTTTCCCAGTGATGGGTGACTCTGCATGTTCCACCCTTTTGTCATTCTTAAAATGTCTGTCACACAGTGGTTTCTTCATTTGAGAAAAGAGGAAGAAGTCACTGGGTTGTCTGGTACTGAAGAAGCTAGGCAATGTCATGGCACCAAAATACCCCTCAGACATCACCCTGCAACTAATATTCTCCCATTACCTCATCAGAAAATTTCAGTAGCGTGCTCCCATGACAGTTTCCTCATTATGATCATGATCTGATAGCACCAAACAATGTCAACCCAAATTCACAAGTATTGGTGGTTGAGTCTTCACCTTTTTTGGCAGTGGTGTATCCACGTTTCCCTTGCTTGTTTCGCTCCTTTGTCTAAAGGTCACAGCGATGCACCCAGCACTCCGTCCATGCTGTTTATGTGGCTAAAGAAGTTATTTTGGTTGGCCTGACAGATTCATGAGCTATTTGAATGGATGTGAGCAATCAACAGAATCGAGTTCCTTAAGTGCAGAATGTGGAGCAAGTTGTTGAAAACTGATATATGACTGATGTTCATTTTTCCACTATTGCCTCAATTGTGATATGTCGGTCTTTGAATACCTGGGTGTTCTATTCCTCTTGCAATTCCCATTTTTTTACAAATAGATGGTATCCCACTTTGTACTTCGTCATTCGGACTTGTTTGACCTCATTGGATGGTGTGCATTGCGTAAACACTTTACCACATGATGGTGCATTGTTGCTGTAAGCGTCTGTGTGCTCATTCTGGATTGTTGCACCTTTGTTCCTCTTCAAATGCAGAAAATGTATTACCACACAATACTCAATATCATCAGTGGTCTGTGCCGTTTTGTTTTGGATCCTCTAGTAGCGTGCTACGGTACTGTGATGTGGAGATTACACTGTGTACTAGGACATGAAACCTGTAAAGAAACAAAAAATTAATCGTGTATTTTTGTTTTTTCAAAGTGACAATTAAAACTTTGACTAACCCGAGTAGTTTGTTTGCATGACTGGTAATTAGATCTCATAATTAAAGAAAACAGCCTCCATATAAACAGCTACCAGTTTCTTGATGTTTGACACTGAATTTTGCACCCTGTGCTCTGTTTTCAGATGATGCTTTAATTGCTCTCCTGCACCTATTTATATTAAGACAGGTGGTGCAGTAGTTGAGACATTGAATCATCCTTTGGAAGAAGTACCATCCAAATCAGAGAAAATACTAGGTGCAAAAGTTCATTTGATCAATTCAATCAGTCACAATGTTTCCTTACATTCTTATCGCACGACAACAACTGTTTCTTGTAAAATTTGAAGGTTATGGAAACTTAACATATCAGATGCTGGAAAATAGACACCAATTATTCCACAAAGGCACCTTAACAAAGTTTCAAGAACTAGTGAGGACCCTAGGAACTTTCTTCGGCTCCCTATATATGTCTCACATAAGGTTTGCAAAGACAAGATTAGGCTAGTTACAGTGCACAAAGAGGCATTTCAGCAGTTGTCCTTCGTATGCTAAGTTTACAAATGGAACAGAAAGGAATCCTAATGTGTGGTGCTATGGAAAGTGCCATCTGCCGTGCACAACACAGTGGGGTGAAGAGCATGGCTGTAAATGCGCAAGTAGCTGTTTACAGTTTCTTTCATTATGTAATTACTGATATTGACGTATAATTCACTGTAATAGTCATTGACATTGTAACTGATTTTTTCACCATAGACTCTTACAATCTTTTTTTCTCTTTGATGTCTTTCACGCCCACAACAAACTAGGACAAAACAGTACTCAGTATAAACTTGTTCAAAAACACATTATGAGGATCCATGTATGGTGATTGGCTAAATTTGAATGTGATGCATGTTTATTCAGTGAAGATCCCAATTGTTGGTCCTACTTGGTGCTCCTCTGTCCAAAACTCTCAGTCCTGCCATGTGACTGGACACCTGTCTACTACAGTTGCTGCCTGACGGAACCAGAGAATATCTCTGAACATAGTTAAGAGAATTTGTATCTCGAATAGCCCATTCTTGGATGCTTATCACAAAGTCTCACCCTCTTGACACCTGCAACACAGCATAGTACATAAAGCAGTGCATCGCACTGCAAGACATTCTCTCCAACCAGCAAGTGCCCATACGCCAACGTTCAAGCTCCCGCCCATCACAGCTGGTGCGCTCACAAGAAGACTGAATCCTGCCTTGGCCATTTTCCCAAGAGAGGTGTTTATCTGTTTCATGCCTCATGGTGTCAGATTTGTGTTGGTTCTGGCATACACTGAGCAGCTAGTTACCTTTCATATGCACCATCTCCAACAGTGTTTGTGCAGTCTGGATTTCAAGCTCCCAAGAGATATGTTATGGTCTTAAAACATTTGTTGATAGCATGAGCTGCTGAGTTAGTGATTTTATTCTGTCTTCATACTCATGTTGGATCGTGTGTAAAGCATTTACTTTCTGGGCAAATCACTACTAAGAACACAAATTTTACAGTGCCTCATGGTGCCACTCCTTTCTTTAACAATCACCCTATTACCAAGTGACATTAATACTGTGCCTCATGGTTTCAGGAACAGCTAAGAACTATTAATTCTTGAGATTATTTCAGTGCTCCTTATAATAGTTTAGTTTGTACAATAAACTAGTTTGTTTGTGTTAACTTGTTGTGAACATTACTCATTGTGCAAGTGCATAAAACACCTGTTCCCAAGTCCTCAATTTCAGCTGATTTTATGTGGGTTATTAAATTAGGTAGGGGCCAACGTACCCAAAGTGCCACTGTCTATGATGAATCAGTGGCTCCTCATGCAGTTCTAAAACAAATTACTGTGCTAATATGGGCATTGAATGTTGTTTATTTTTATTTGACTTTGAATTTGGAACTTTGTAATGTCAGTGCAACAGCTGTTCTGATGTTTATCAAGAATGACTATTCTGTAAGTTTATTTGGTTTGTGTCTATTGTAGCAACAGCTATATTGTTTTAGAATACTTGTTCTCTTTATTATTCGCTATATTTTGTGACTCCATTATTTAACATCTGCTTGTCTCACTTTTTCAATTATTATTGTTATTATTATTATTATTATTATTATTATTATTATTATATTTGAAATTGGCATACTCAGAACCATGTGAAATTGCTGATTTCTGGGTGTTCCAGTATTTCTTCATTCTTGCTCTCTGTTGTTCTCTTTTCTCATCTGTCCATGTCCTTCCTGAATTCATTTCAGTTTTCTTCTGAAAACCCCCTAATTTTTTGTACCTTTTTTCCTAAATTCATGTCTGTTTTCAATGTCTGTATCTGTTATTCCCAAATCCCGTAGGTCTATGTTAACTTCTATAAACTACAAAATGGGGTTTCGGATTTCTGTCAAATAAGTTGAGTATTTCTTTGTCAACCTCTTGTTATCCATTCTTTTTAACTGGCAATAAAGTGTAATCCTCCACTTTATGATTGTATCTATTACCGTATTTAGTTGAATCTAAGCCGCACTTTTTTCCCGATTTTTGTAATCCAAAAAACCGCCTGCGGCTTAGAATCGAGTGCAAAGCAACGGGAAGTTCTGAAAAATGTTGGTAGGTGCCGCTACAACTATAACTTCTGCTGTCGAATATATGTAGCGCTACACAGGTATGCTTTGTAGGCCCAAAGATAAATACTTTCGCCAAAACCTCTGCGTCAGTAAATAAATTTAAGAAAGGTGGAAGACAAGCTTTTTTTTTCTCCGCCCCGAGTTTCGACCACTGCATTTTCATACATTATCCAACGAAGTAAATACAAATTCCGTATTGTTCATCTTCGAATGTAGCAGAATTTCAATGTACTACGAAAATCCGACTGCCAAGACTGTTTAGGATGTTTGTAAATATGGCCAACTCTACGTTCTGAATTTTTTCCTACCAGTGAGAAGAGTTGGTTGCTAATAGGAACCTGATGAAATGTGATTCACATGCAGTATTCTCTTCACCATAATAAATAATCGAATATAAACATTTTGCCATGTATTCTTTCGCGTTTGCTGCTATCTCATTTAAATCCTGCCTAATAAACTATGAAACTAGAGTGAGACAACAGCAAACGCGGAAGAATATACGTATCGTGTCATGTTTATATTCGTATTATTCTTATGCCTAATGTGATACAGTCAGAAATGAAGTATGGCAACTGAACAGATTTTTAAATCTAAGATGACTCTAATTTCTGTGCAGAATTTCATGTACTACAGAAGCGGCCGCAAAGATTTTCAAACGGAGAAAAATTTTCGCCGAACTCTCGTTCAGAACATGTTCTGAAATACGCAGTCTATTATTTGGTTCTTGTTGATCATTATCAAAGAAAGCAGCAGTGTAAGTAACAACAAATAGCAGTCTCTTGCCATTGTTTCGCTAATTAGACGATTCCCCTCTCTCTTTTTTTTTTTTTAAGTGTAAGCGGCGGTAGCGCGCACAAAAGCAAGCTGTGCCGCGAGCGGCGACAGGCCGTAAACACGCACTGTCAGAATGCGACAAACAATGCATGACATTACAGTAATGCATTTTCAGCTTAGGATGACGTGAACACCTATAACAAAGAAAACGGCAGTTATCAGATCAAAGCAAAATAAGCAATCGATTCAAACCAGACAGAGCACGTGAAAAAGGAATGGTACTCGCATAAATACGGACGGAGCGCCTGACGCATAGCAATGGCTACCTGGTAAAGCTTAACTGCTAAGCTTACGACTCGAACCAAACTACTGTCACTGTATCGTCATTCATTCAATTGTGTCTCATATTACAATGGACCAACTTTGTTTCGATTTGGAGGTGCGGCCTAAAACTTTTCTCTCCCCTTGAATTTCGAGTCGCAAATTTCAGGTGCGGCTTAGGTTGGGAATTTTTTTTTTTTTCCTTTATTTCGAGTCTCATTTTTCAGGTGCGGCTTAGATTCGAGTGCGGCTTAGATTCGAGTAAATACGGTATATTCTCAGGTTTTTTTTATCTCCATACACCTCCTCATTGGTTGCTTCTCAGTTTCCTAAATCCATTTTGCATACTTTGAATTCAGAATTTTTCAGATTATTCTTCTTTCTTTCTTTTCAAATCATTGAACTGTTTGGCTGTGTTTATGGCAAGGCATTTTGAGGTATAAAGGCACCTGGTTTTTTTAGTCACCACATTGTAATGCTTCAATTGTGTATTAATAGATAAGGATTTGTGTGTTCTTTGATAAGTGGAATGCCGTTTTCATTTTTATGGCTCTATTTATGTTAGCTGCTTTGTCCTGAGCATTGGTTAGATTACTTCTCCCAAATGTTATAATTAGAAACTTACTTTTTTTCTGTGCTGTGATTCCATAAATTTTTGTTCACCTTGAACATTGGTTATGTATATGGCTTTTTCAAACAAAATTTGTAATCCAGTTTTTTCTGCTACCTCATGGACAGTGTTCATCAGTTTTGTTACGCCTTGTAGGTTTGCTGTTAAGATTGCTAAATCATCAGCAGAAGCTAACCAGTCAGTTTCCAAGTTCTCTCTCTTTTCCAAGTTTCACTTTATTTATTCCCGCTTCTTTTGTTATTTTTCTCCATTTTTGTACGACATTCTTCAAAATGCAATTGAATTATAATGGAGGCAGTCCATCACCCCACCTCTCACATGTTTTAATTTTGAAATGTTTTGTTATTTCACTTAGTTTGCTTAATTATTGCCATTGTTCATCTCCCCTCCCCCTTCCCCACCCCTGGGGGCTCACAACTCTTTAGTGGGTTTGTACTTGGTTACTACAGGGCCCCAGCCTTTGCTGCATTACTTCTTTTCCGTGCTGCACGCTTATACTTCCACTACCCCTTTCCCCTTCTACCTCTCCAGCAGATAGTTTTCAGTTCTGACCCTGCTTGGACGTGGTTTATGATTTGGCCTTGAGTTTCCATTTCTGACATATTCTACAACTTTTCATTAAGTAAACACATGGTCCCCATTGTGGGGTTTAACCTGCCACCAATTTTCAAAATTCTCCAGAATTGCGGATTGTGCAGGGAAGGTCGCCCAGTGGAGTGTGTGCTTCACTTTTGTGCCTCTCCATCTATGCACCCGTCCCTTTAAAGCTGTAATACACCCAAAATCCAGCATGGTAGCCGTCCCGTTATGGGAGGGGGGAGGGGGGGGGTGTTCATCAAGTACCTGCATTGTTGTAGGCTCCTGACCACACAGAGATCACACAGTTGGTGCCTGAGCTGAAAACTCCCCATGTAGACCAAGGAGTATGTGCCCTTTGTGACTGGGGCATGGGAACTTCGAGCAACAGATCATTGGCCAGGTAGCTATTGCTGAGGCTTGGTGGTGCCCATGGGAAGAGGCCCCATTCACTGTCAGTGGAACCATGGCAGATCACCCACAAATGAAGAAGATGAACTTTTCTCCCGCTGATGGGCATAAGACCCTGCAGTCTCTATGAAAGGACAGTCCTGTTTCAATTCAGAGAGATAGGGCCCTACAATGTTCCCTTCCCTCACTATCCTGTGGGAGGAATGTAGGCCTAAGTGGCAAGCGGAGCAATACTCCCCACAGTACTTGTTTTGTGCAGGGGCTGATGGTGAATCCTTCTGGCTCACAAAGCCCCTGTTCTTTATGGAGAACCTAGAAGACAAGTTCAGGGAAGTGGCATCCATCACTAAAATGAAAAGTGGGTCATTTTTGATCAAAACAGCATCTCCTGCCCAGTCATGGGCACTGCTCGCTTCTAACAAGCTGGGTAACATACCAATGACTGTTACTCCCCATAACAATCTAAATTTAGTCCAGGGCAGCATTTTCCATAGTCTTAAAATCTGATGATGAGCTATGCGCCAACTTGGAGTGACGGGGTGTATATTATGTCCATCGTGTACATTGGGGGCCAAAGGACCACAGGGTTGCTACTGGTGCCCTCATTTGTCCTTCGAGGGCAATTCATTGCCTGAAAAGATAAAGGTGATGGAATACCACTGTAAAGTGAAACAATATGTCCCCCACTCCTCCCCCTTCCCCATGCGATATAGAGATTGTGGATGAACGCAGCATGCAGATGCTCCCTGCACATCTCCCCCATCTGTGTCAGCTGAGGAAAGGGCTCTTTTCCCTGCTCATGAAATTGCACTGTTTGCCATAAAGAAAAGAAAACACAAGAATATGAGACACTGGACAAACTCAGTTACTAAGAGTCCAAAATGTACGAGCGGTTGCACCCAGTGTGTCAAACAATGTCATATGCTACACCTACGATGACATTAATCATCATCTTTATCTAAAAGTGATTCAGAGAAGCCCTTGCAATTGTAAAAATCCTCTAGGGAGAGCAAAGACAAGAAAAGGTCCTCCAAGAAGGACATTCCAGTGGCCCGCATGCCAATAGATCCCACCTGTTCCATCCCTGTGTCTGAGGCGGAGATTCCAGCAGCCCCGTTCACACCACACAACGGAATGTGGAACCTATGTATATTGATGCCACAACCCCTCAACCAGTGGCAGCAGGTGACCCTGAGGCACATCATGCTCCCTTGGTCCCTTAATGGCCTAACTGTACATCGATAACATTATTCTCCAGTGGAACTGTAGCAGTTTTTTCCACCACCTGTATGAGCTTCGACATCTTTTAAGCACTTCACCTGCTTTCTGCATTGCCCTTCAGGAGACTTGGTTTCTGGCAATGCAGACCCCAGCCCTTCATGGATACTGGGAATATTATAAAAATCACGCTGCCTATGACAGGGTTCCAGGCGGAGTTTACATATATGTTCTAGACACTCCGTTTGCATTGGTTTCTCAGCTCCCGGCACCTTTCCTAATGTAGGGTGATTTCAACGCCCATAGCCCTTTGTGGGGTATGAACCATGGTAATTGACCATGGTAAAGACCTAAAAAATTTACTTTCACAACTTGACCTTTCACTCTTGAATACTGGTACCTCCACACATTTCAACGTGGCACAAGGAACTTCCTTGGACATTGACCTTTCCATTTGCAGCCCTTGTCTTCTTCCATCCATCAACTGGGGGGTCCACAATGACCTGTGTGGTAGCAACCATTTCCCGAACTTCCTGTCCTTCCTACAGTATCACTCCACTGGATGCCTGCCCATGGGCTCTCAACAGTGCTGACTGGGATGCTTTCACCTCTCTTGCCTTCCTGCTGCATAGAGATATCAATGAGGCAGTCCAGAACACAATCACATCCATTCTTTCAGCAGCTGATTTAGCGATCCCATGTTCCTCAGGCCCACCCTGACAGAAGACAGTACCTTCGCTGTCCTTAGAAATCGCAGCAGAGGCCATTTGAGATTATAGGCAGGCTCTCCAACACCATAAGTAGCGCCCATCGATGGAGCACCTCATTGCTTTTGAGTGACTCTGTGCCTGACACCTAATAAAAAGATGGAAGCAAGAATGCTAAGAATGGTACTTTTTGACCATCGGACCATGTAACTCTTTTTCACAGGTTTGGATTAAGATCAGATGTCTGTATGGATACCAGACGTCTGCAGTTGTACCTGGTATTACCATGAATGGCGCTGTCTACACATACTAAAATGTAGACTTTCACAGCCGGAAATGTCATGTCCATTATAATTATCCGGGCTGTTATGCCGTGGTTGGTTGATGAATTCTGTGTCAATTCCCAATGTTTCATCCCCGTCTATGGAGGACATCTTCAAGGGGGTCTGTAGCTCAATGGAAGGTCCAACATACCCACTGGCTCACTGCTGACTGACAGGTCTGTGGCTCAATGGAAGGTCCAACACACCCACTGGCTCGCTACTGACTGTCAGTCAGTAGTGAGCCAGTGGGTATGTTGGACCTTCCATCGAGCTACAGGCCCCCTTGAAGATGTCCTCCGCAGATGGGACACAATGTTGGGAATTGGCACAGAATTCATCAACCGACCACTTCATAACAGCCCAGATAATTATAATGGACATGCTGTCTACACAGACCCTGTCACCAGATATTTTGCTCTGCAATATGCTCAAGCCTCAGTCTGAGAATTATCAACCTGTCTTTCATGTCCTAAAACAATGGTTGGAGTGAAAGCAATCATCTTCTACTACACGCCACCCGGAGTCATGTAATGCTCCATTCAGTGAGTGGGAATTCATCAGTGTCCTAGGCTATTGCTCTGATACAGCCCCATGGCCAGACTGCATCCACAACCAAATGATCAAGCACCTACTGGTGGAGTTCTGTATAAGTTGCTTTAACGCATGGTGATCCAGTGCTGGTTTGGCTGCTTGAGTCTTGCGGTCTTCTGGCTCCGTTCCAGGGTGGTTTTCGCCAGTGCTGTTCCACTACTGATTATCTTGTTTACCTGGAATCTGGCCATCCAAACAGCTTTTGCCAGACGTTATAACCTTTATAGCCACCTTCTTCGATGTGCAAAAGGCTTACGACACCACAAGGCATCGCCGTATCCTTGCTACTTTAACACGACTGGGGTCTCCAGAGTCCGCTCCCAGTTTTCACCCAGAAGTTCCTACCACACCGTATGTTCCAGGTTTGAGTTGGTGCTTCCCACTGTAGACTATGCTACTGTTCCCCTGCACCCTTGTTGGAAAAAACGCAGTTTGCATCAGATCATATGAATTTAGGAGATTTACCAACCATTATATACAAAATTAGTATTGAAGTCACCACATATAACTACTGTCTGGTACTTCCTACAAAGTGAATCAAGAGAACCCTCTCTAGTTTGAGCAGAAATGCTCTGAAGTCAGAGTTAGGAGACCTATAAACAACAACAATTAGAAGTTTAGTTTCACTAAATTCAACTAACACTGCACAAGTTTCAAATATCTGTTCAGTGCAGTGTCGTGATACATCTATGGACTCATATTGAATACTGTTTTTTACGTACATAGTCACTACCCCACCTACAAGGAACTCCTTGAGAAACAGCCAGCTAGTCTGTAGCCTGGTAAAGGAAACCTGTGAATTATCAAATTATTTAAGTGGTGCTCTGATATACCAATAATTTCTGAGTCAACATCTATTAACAGTTTACTGACTTCATCTCTAATACCTCTTATATTTTGATGAAGTATTCGAATTACTTACCTACTTGAAAACATTACATCCTCTAAAGGTGAGCCCTTAGTTAGAGGAACTTCCTTTAAGCAGGTATACCTATCAGCTGACTTCAGTCTAAAAAAGGTGCAGCTCTAACACCAACTAATACAGGTATTTTTACATGGGTGACACCACCACCACCACCACCACCACCACCACCCACTACACTGTCACCTATAAGCTTAGCCAGCCTCCCGTTCCCATACCTATTGAGGTGCAGGCCATGCCTAGTGAAACCCCATCTACTGATAGACCCAACTGGCACCACTGAGATGTGAACCAAGCCCTCTGCCACCAGTGCCCTCCCTAGTCCCACGTTAACGCTCCTAACAGCTGCATTAAGGTGAGGCCGATCATGACGCTGAAACACTTGCACGAAATGCACATTAGTGCCACCAGTTTGAGTAGCTATCTTAACCAAGTCACCACCGACATCATATTCCCTGTCCCTATCGAGACTGTTCCCTGCTCCACCCACTATCACTATACCTGATCCTCCTTCGTAAAATTCTTACATAACTACCCTATGCTTACAGTCACCTGAGCCAACCCTGCACTAGGTTTGACAATGCTGGTGACCTGGTACTCACTCCCCAACACTTCCTGCAACTGCTGACCCACTACTCTACCATGGGAACTACCTAGCAGCAGAACCTTCTTTCTGCTAGACTTTGCAACTAACCTAGGCCTCCTAATTGCTGAGGACTGCTGCAAGTTCCCTACATATACAGCTACATGAGGCTGCATCACTGCACCAACTGTGTCTTCTGTGAACATTTGATTATTATTAATAGTAATAACAATAACCCAGAATAAATTGTCACTCTGCAGCAAAGCGTGCGCCGAATTGAAATTTCCTAGCAGATTCAAACAGTATGCTGGACTGAGATTTGAATCTGGGATCTTTGCCTTTCACAGGCAAGTGCTATAACGACTGGGCTATTCAAGCATGAGTCTAGATCTGCCCCCTCAAAGCTTTACTTCCACCAAAACCTGATTCTATGGTCAGTATTTCCATAGCTTCTCCCTACCCTAAAAATGGGGATAAAAGAGGAAACTAATGTGTGTTTGTGACAGACTGAGTGAATGAATGAACAACAGTTCCAGTAGTTAGAGAAATTGTATACATTTCAGAGAGAACCACAGTTGGCCATGTATATCTCAAGCTATATCTTCTTTTGGTTTATTTATTTCTTCCTGTTCCCTCATCCATCTGTAAAATGCCTTCATTAATTTATTCAATTCTTTCTTCAGTTTCATGATTATTTCACTCTAATTTGTTACAATTTTTTGCACTTTGTGAGCTTCAAAGAATGTTCGTGAACTTTCCTCGCTATCTTTGTGATAAAACGACTTTCAGTGCTTGTTTAGTAATTTTCCCTCTTTTTGCTCACACTCTTTCCACAACATAATTTTTGCTTTTTTGCCATTTCTTTCACTTTAGTCCTTTGTTTAATATACATTTTTAGCCTTTTACATCACTAAATTTCAGGTAGTTCTCCAAAAAATAATTATTCTCCTTTCTAATATCTTATTTGAAAAATCATGTTTTATCTATCTTCTTTTGTCCTTTTTCTAACTTAATTCTTTAACATACAGTATTTGGCTTGCTGTCTTCTACTTTCTCTAATGATGCCTTATAGTTTTAATGTCTTTGGTAAGAAAACAGCTACTTGAAGAAAAAAAAGTAAATTGAGAGAGCACAACCGTTATTTATATTTAAGCAACATTCAAGAAATGGACAGGTTAGTAATAAGAAGCAGAAGACCATTAAAAGATGTAAGAATTTTTAA
The DNA here is from genome assembly GCF_021461395.2 of Schistocerca americana. Lineage (NCBI taxonomy): Eukaryota > Metazoa > Arthropoda > Insecta > Orthoptera > Acrididae > Schistocerca > Schistocerca americana. The sequence goes on along the minus strand of NC_060120.1, from coordinate 713,119,172 downwards.
AATTGGTCTTGTCAGAAAAGTACTTGTTAAGACCCACATTTGCAGTTACTATTTGACATAAGATAAGGCTTCTTTATTCAAAACTTAGGTTGTGATAATATTATTTACTCATATAAAATATGATTTTGGCTCTCTTAGACTGTCAAAAAGTAACAAATTTATAAAAGCATAGAAAGGGTGAAGTATGCTGCCATAAAAGTCTGTGGCCGCTTACTAAATAACCTCAAAAGTCTGACAGATAGCTAACCAACATTTAAAAACAAATTTTAAAGAATTTTTGAATGACAAGTCATCCTTCTCAGTAGACGAATTTTTAGATATAAATTAGTAATCTTAAACAAAAAATTGTCATATTCATGATGTATGGAACAAATATTAATTTAATCTAAAGAAAAATGTGAAAAAATGATAAATGGTGATTGATGTTGTTCCTTCTGTATAAGGCAATTTGGAAAAAATATCTGATGTCCATTTTCTAAGAACCAAATAATATTGTTTTTCTTAAAAATGAAACTCCTCCAGCTGTACTTATAGGCCCTGTATAACACACCATACATGAAACAAACAATGTGAGACATCAGTAGTCTGTGAGCTATTGTACAAAATGAATATATTATAAACATATTATATAAAGGATGACTTCATTAAAAGTAGTTACATTTCGTTCATTTTGATTAAGATGCAATTTACCTTGACATTAGCAATTTATATGGTACAAACAAGTACAGACGAGGTTATATATACATGGTTATTTCCATCACAGATCAATACCAGACATTTGAATAAAATGGGGGTATATATATAAGTCTAGGTGACAAACAGTTACTCTTAGATATAATAATATAGGCATGAAACAGTACTAAAATTGTGTTAAAAGTGAGTAATAATACCCTAAACCCTTCTTTGTGTGCACAATTTAACTAACAGGAAGAAAAATATGTGTTGCCAATCCGACGTATGTAAGGTATGATTCTTTGTTTATAAATACTGACGGGTGGGAATGGTGGAAAGGAGTTACATTTGCATAATAGTTGCAACAGCAGCACTTCATCATGAACCTTGCATATGCTGCTTGCTGTGCAAAGGGCATGTGGCAACATACAAGATGTATTAGAGGTACATAGGCCAACAATCTTGCTGCAGTGTTAACACCATTTCCCGTGAGATCACTGAAGTTAAGCACTGTCGGGCTGGGCTAGCACTTGAATGGATGCCCATCTGGTCTGCCAAGTGCTATTGGCAAGCGGAGTGCACTCAGCCCTTGTGAGGCAAACTGAGGAACTCGATTGAGAAGTAGTGGCTCCGGTCTTGTAAACTGACATAGGGCCGGGAGAGTGGTGTGCTGACTACATGCCCCTCCGCATCTGCATCCGGTGATGCTGGTGGGCTGAGGATGGCCACAGCGCCCAGTCAGTACTGTTGGGCCTTCATGGCCTGTTCGGGCGGAGTTTAGTTTAGTTTAGAGGTACATACACATCAGTTAATTAAACACAGACAATAATATACTGAATTCTTTCATTATTTAAGTAGATTAATGCTATATTTTGCTCAGTATGTACAACACTTGTGTAATATTTTTGTAGCATTTTTTTTTTATTTCAGAAATGAATTGCCATTTGATACTGAACTGTCAGAATGCTTATTTTTAACTTTTTCATGTGGAAATAGAAGTAACAATAATTTCAAGCATATACAATTCTTCATACAGATTCATTTTATTCAATACTATTTTTAATTTTCAGGTAAACCATCTATTTGGGAAGTACCTAAGAGCAGAAAGCTATCGCAAATCTCTTATTTGGCAGAAAAGATATCTTTTAGTTGTTCTTGGGGGATATGAGGATACTGAGTGCAGTACAATCAGAAAATTGACACAACTTGCAGAATCCAGTGGATGCAAGAGGAGGAGTGAAAAACATCAAAAGACAATTCCCAGAATTAGTTTCAGGTATCAATACTTAAAGAAATAGTTAGTCAGTTATATTACACAAAAATTTATGTCTCACATTTTTGTAAACAAGAAAATGATATACGTCTCTGGAAGGACATGTGACAAGCAAATTAAACTGCCAGTAGTACACTTTTACTTGACCCCTCTGTGATGGTTGGAAGTCAGGTGACTTCATACCAGTCCAGAATGTTTCCGCTCTTTGTCAACGTTAGCTACTTAACAATATTAAGTATTGCCCTCTGAAATAATATGTAGACATTGTGAATACAGCATTGATCTGTATGCAGTAGTGTTCTTAGTGATTGTTAATATTAGTTACAGAGATGAGCAAAGAGCCTGCAAATGGTCCTTCCAACGACTCACTATTACTTTTGTGTTACTTTCGAAATGCATTAGTCCATTATATGTTGTTAGTTTCTTTTATAAGCTCTGTGCTGTCTGCTCTGAGGAAGGAGGCGGGGCTGTCTCAGCAGCCATGTGCTACAAGCCGATCACAAGCTTCTGCTTCTGGCATCTTCCACTCAGGGGCCAAGTAAAAGTGTGTGATCAGTATGTTCACGGGCAGAATAGAAATCGAAACAGGACCTCCTAAAACCCTTTGGGAGAGCTTATTTTTTGTGTTTTTGTAGTATTCATAGTAACAAGAAAATAAAATCTGAAAATCTGGGACGTAATTAGTATAGGTAAAAACTTTATGTCCACCAATCTCGTAACAAATCATCCATGTTTCAGATAAGCTACTGTGCTGGGAGAATATAATGCACTGGGGCTGGAACAACAGTGTGTGTGTGTGTGTGTGTGTGTGTGTGTTGCAGTAGTTAGCTCCGAAGAACAACATAGTCCCAGCAATGCTTTCAGCCTTATTAATGTGTCTGTTAGCTGCTCAACACCTCAATTACATGGTGATGGGCTACCTTTACTCCTTTCATTACCTGTATAACATCTAAAGTTGGGCCATGATTAGACTAATTACAGGGTGAACAGAGACAGCCTAAACAGTAATTCCTCCTTCACTCCATACACTATTGGCTTGGGAAGAAGCCCCATCTTCCATGAAATTCTCAGTCGTTTTGCAGAGAGTCTTTATAGATATAGAGAATCATTTTTATTTTAGATATTAAACAACTGTACAGATCACATTTTGCCAATAAAAGTGAGTGTTAGGGAGACATGGAGTAGTGAAGTTGCATTCTGGTTTTTACACCTGTCACAAGTAATTTATGGTAGATGCTTATTTTAACGGTATTATAACTCATACCTAAAGCCCAGTTTTTTTTCCTTTTTTTCTGACAGATGACACAAGTAAAAAGGAATATAATGTGATATCTTGACTATACTAAATCATCACGTCAGTGGTTGGTCACAGTAATTATGTAACAACATCACAAGGATGCTTTTTTTGTTTCTTAACATTGCCTCCTCCCAACGTAACTGCTGCATGAAACTATAACAACTCTAGCCTGTAATTTGTGTCTGTATGTTGTCCATGTTTTGATATTTCAAATGATATATACTACATCTTCTAATAGGATTTGCTATTTACACACACATATATGTCTCTCCCCATTGTGTGTGTGTGTGTGTGTGTGTGTGTGTGTGTGTGTGTGTGTGTGTGTGTGTGTGTGTGTCACTGCTATTTGATGAGTGGTCTCCTTACTTCTATATTATTTACATTCTGCCAGAAATTTGCACTATATTCATTTTGACATACAAATTAGCGTATGTATTGATTGATTTGGATCACTTAAAAACTGCAGCATTCCACAAATTGAACTAAGTACAATATTACAGTTTTCATAGCCGGTTTAGATAAAACTGTATTTCAATGGCAACCTGTGCACCTCTTTATTTTCTGTTTTGTTCTGCAGATCTGCAGCCTTTGCTGTAGTAGCTATTCATAGAATGAAGTATCTAGTGAGGCGATGGAAATATGGACGCCTGATAGGAGGCAACACTGTGCTGGGACGAGCTTATAGTGAGAGCATTATTGGAGCATCATCTTATCATGGTAAGAAAACAGACATTTTCCAATAACATGTAGAAAATAAAATGCCAATACTGTTGTTTGACTCAAGGGAGAACATTTAATAAATGTTGAAAAACCTGAATTGGCATACGAGAATAGACACTAGCATACTTACAAAATTTCAAGAACGAGTTATAAGCAAAAAAATCTAAAAATCTATTTCAGCCCTGTGTGTATCACTCCGGTGGGGACCGTGAGGACAAGATTAGACTAATTTCAGCTTGAAAAGTCATCTAAGCTCCCTGTATTGACCATCCATATGCAACAGGCATAGTACTTCATCCCACAAATTGACATCCAGCACCTGTGCAACACAATGCATGCACATTTACATGCTTGCATTCAAAATTCTGGCAGCTACACTGGTTATTTATGTACCAGCATTTCACATTTGCAATGATTTACCTCACACTTACATTAATCTGTGATCTAGCAATATTCATCACTTAAATATGTTACCTAGACAAAAGTATTCCCAAAATCTTATTATTCTACATTAATAATTTTTTGGCATTGCGATTCTTTTCCATCGTAGATTGTTTTCCATCAGTGTACATAAACTGCTTTCAGTACTCTTAAAGCTGCCTGATAGCTTACTGGTCAGTGTAGAGCAATACCAATCCAGTTATGCTTTTTCACATTCATTTGAAGATAAATCCACATTCATAAAAATGTGCAGTTTAAAATCTCTTTTACGAATCACTAGGGATTGTGTATGAATTTACAGCTTTTCTTTTGCTCCACTGCATGCCTAAAGAATACCATCACTTTACTTATGTGACTCACAGTATTGTGCAAGTCTTACTATTTAATGCCACTGAAGTAGCTTACATATCAGATATGTTGACTATTAGCTGTCTCATAAAGCTGACTGTGATCAATGTATGTATGAAAGGCTCATTTACAAATTTAGTTTTTCTTTACAACGTACAGCTACATTACAGATGAAATACAGTACCATAGCTGCATTGCTAAAGCTTCTCCCAATATTTCAGCTGAGCCATAAATTATTCATTGACACTAGAACAAAATCACGTTACGCTAAAGTGGTCTGCAGAGTTTCTATCACATACTGCTGGCATTTGTTTGATGTGGAATCACAATCTCATTCCAATTTCGAATGTGTGACCTATTTCAGCCAAACATTTCTCTGGAGTAAATCAAATGGATTCCCTGTTCCTTGAACTTTGAAAAGTCTGAATGTGTAATAAAAAAAACTTTCTCTCTTTATAGATCCGTGAATAATTCAGGATTTCTTGAGAACATTTTGTGTAGGCCAGGAGACACTAAACGTGACACAGATATGCCTCAGCCAAGTAAAATGTCAGCTTTGCAGATACATTAGTTTCAAATACAGACTTTTCACACGTAACTACATAGTCTGTGACAAGGTATTTGTTGAAAATCTTGGTCCCATCCCTGTTTGAAACTGTGGGCATTTCAGAACATGTTACCAAAAGTAATTTCCTATTGTCTTTAGATTTCTTACAGCTTAAAGTGGAATGTTTTCCATCTATGATGAACTTTCCCTGGATGGATGCAAATGGAGAAAAATGGTGAACTACTATTCCCAGACATCTTGGTGTGGAGAAAAGGTGGCAGCACTTAGCTGTTTTACTGTAAACCTTTCCAAACCGCAAGCTGTCACCATCCTGCACAACAAAGTGGCATGCTTAGGATGTTGGTCCATAGAGCATGAGCCATATCAAATTCAGGCAGTTTATACAATGAAATAAACCATCTATGTACTGTATTTTTACATAATGGATATTCCAAATGAGAGCTTCAGCATGCCTTTCACACAACACATGTTAGACAAAGTGAGAGCTGTAGGAAAGTGAAGAGCGAAGAGGAAAGGTTATCTTGCCATACATTGGTGGTGGTTCTTCAATCCACCAAAGTTCTTTTAGGCTCAGTGAAAGGCAATCTTGATTTAAAAAGACCTGGTGTGTGTAAGATTCCCTGTAACCGTGGGGCGTCCTACATTGGATGAACTTGTGGTACCATGGAGGACAGATGCATCAAACACTGACAGCACAAACATGTGGACCAGTCAGAGAAATCTGCAATGGCCAAGCATTGTCTCAATACGATACACAATTATGTTCTACAAAACCACCAAAATTTTCTTGTTGATGTCTACACACTGGGACAGCATTATTAAAGAAGCAGTGGAAATTTGCAGCTCGACAAATCTGTTGAACACACGAACACACACACACACACACACACACACACACACACACACACACCATCTTAGAACAGCATGAGATCTAGTAAAGGGGAACTATTGGTTATATATGAGATGATTCTTTGGTGGTGACATAGATGACAATGGCAAGGATGGGCACTCATGCCAGTGCGGACATGTAGATCAGCAGGTGGCTCCCAACAGAGGGTGCTGGACAACCAATGGCAGTACACAGTATGTTTTACAGCTTTTGTGCACCAGTGCTCTTAGTTCATCATCTTACAGGTGGCATAACTGTCTCTCTCGTTGCCGATCAGGAAATCTACACTATTGGTCACCAGATTTGGCACGTTCACATCTGTGTGGTTTCTCCTTAGCCAGCCAGGCATAAATTGGAGGCTTCTGTAACAGCCCAGCAGTGTGTTCATCACACATGAAGATGTCAGTCAATTGTGTTGATGGAATGGTGTGGAAATTTCATGATGACATCCAATATCTCGTGCGAGATGGTATCTACCACCAGTCTCTTTCCAAAACATCAAGCAACACAACTTTCCCTATATTTAATGCATATGAGAAATTCATAACTAAACAATCTACATTTTTTCTAAAGTTTTTGTAGCATCTTGCTGAAAATAGAAATGGTACACCCATTGTGATACGAAGATTTTTTGATAATTTGGACGATTGCCAGGAATCACTTACTTACTCAACCTTTGAGAGTGCATGTCTAATTCTGTCCATGTCACAAGCTGATAGTGGAGGGAATAGATGTGAAATAAATAATAATAGACTCACAGGTTGACAGAAGATTGTTGGATGATTTGGGTTCAAACAAGTCTGTAGGTGTTTGTGAGATAATTTCTGAAACTTCTTAAAAGTGTTAGGTTATTTACCATAATGAAACAGAGTTAAGAAACAGGATATGTCATACTAGATTCCAAGGAAGAATAACACACAGTACAAAATAAAAATTGACGAGGTGGTGGATGATGAATGGTTGAGTTTTTGTAGAAAAGGGTGAAAGGCATTGTTAAAACTTATTTACATGTGATGTTTAACTGAAAGAAGAAACTGAAGAAAGATAATGAATGGCTGTAAAAGACCAAAGAAGCAGCTCCTGACCCAGGGTTCTGAGCGACTTTTCTGAACTGTACCCCCTTTCCCCAAACATCTCGCATCTTGCTCCTTCACTCCTCTTCCATCCCCTTCAACTCTTCTGCTGGAAGAAGGAGCCACTGGCTCCAAAAGCTTGCAAAATTAAACATCTCTCTCTCTCTCTCTCTCTCTCTCTGTCTCTGTCTGTGTGTGTGTGGGGGGGGGGGGGGGGGGTGCGCACGCGCGAGCATGCGTGTGTTTTTTATAAAGTCCATGGTGGAATGTAATTGATGTAAGGAGAAAAGGTAACAGCTCACTGAATAGGCAATGATTCATTGATAGATACTTGAAAAGAATAAGAACTTTTGCTTGCTAACTTTTGGACAAATCTTTCTTCAGACATGCGGGGACACACACACACACACACACACACACACACACACACACACACACACAACTGTATGGCTACACTGTCCTGATTGACTATATTGTGTTGGTCTGAAAGCAAACAACTTTTTCAGTCTTTTGTGTGCCTATCACTGACTCAATGCCTCCACTGTTTGGTGAGTTGAATTACATGATAAAAGGGGGAAAAACATAAAAATACAGGAAATGTAGTTGGCAAAAGTTAATACAAATGTGTAAAAAATTAGATTGGCAGAACTGTACAAGAATACTTGACCATGAGAAAGATAGATGCATGTGTGAGAAATTTAGCTGTCATCTGTAAGAAAATTAAAGGAACCTTTGGAGGAAAGAGAAGCAGAAAGTAGATAAAGGTGAAATGAGAGATACATTACAGTGGGAATAATTAGACAAAGCACTGAAAGATGTAAGGCAAAAAAAGGTACCTGGAATAGACAACATTCCGTTTACTGAGATCCTTGATAGAACTAACCATGACAAAACTATTCCACTTGATATGTAAGAGGTATGTACAGGGTACATATTCCCAGACTTTCTGAAGAATTTAAGAATCTCAGTTCCCAAGAAGGCAATTGCTGACAGGTGTGAATATCACTGAACCATCAATTAATAAAACATGGTTGAAATATACCAGCACAAATTATTTACAGAAGAGTGGAAAGTCCTGTAGAAGCCAAACTGGAAGATGATCAGTATGGCTTCAGGAGAAATGCAGGGAAGTGCAAGGCAGTACTGATCCTATGATTTATTATAGACTGCAAAAAGGCAAATCTACATTTATTGCAAAAATGCTTGTAACAGTGGTGACTGGAATGCACTCTTTGTGGCTCTGAAGGTAGTATCACATGCAGGAACTGAAAGGTTACCTGCAACATTTGCAGAAGTTGAAGGAGGTGAAAGGAGGCAGTACTAGAAAGATAGTAAGACAGGGTTGCAGCCTATTCCCCATGTTATTGATTTTGTACACTCAGTAAGCAGTAAAGGAACCCAAAGAGAAATTAGGTGAAGGAAATGAACTACAGGAAGGAGAAAAAAAACTTTATGGTTTTCTGATCATGTAATTCTGTCAGTGTCAGCAAAGTACATGGAAGGCCAACTGAACTGAATGGATAACGTCAACTAAATCTGATGTAAAGCAGATGATAAGATTGCATAAATTAGGAAATGAGATACTAAAAGTATAAGATTAGTTTTGCTGTTTGGGCAGAGAACATCAGAGTAATTTATGCCATAACTTAGTTAGAAGAAGGAATCAGTTGATAGGACACATCTTTAGACAAACAACACTATTTAATTCGATAATGGAAGAACTTTGGGGAGTAAACATTGTATTGTGAGAAGAAGGCTTGACTACAGTAGGCTAGTTCAGGTGTGTGTAAGTTGGGACAGTTATGCGGAGGTGAAGAGGCTTGCACAGGACAGACTAGAATGAAGATCCACATCAAACCAGTCTTTCGACTGAAGATGTCGGCACCCTGAAGTTTGTTACGAAGAACCATTCGCAATTTGTAACTTGGTAGCATTAGTAAATGTAGCAGTAGAATAAAAATGGGCTCCACTACTCACAATGTAACTTTGGTCTTGTGCAAAAAGAACTAAAATATGCAGACGCAAAATACTTGATCTGCTTCCTTGTTCTGACAGACAATGAAAACAGCTTTAAAACCAAATTGAAACCATTTCTACATTACAATTCCTCCTACTCTGTGGAATAACTTCTCAATAGATACATGTGTGATTGGATTTTATCTATTAAATTTTATTGTAGATTAAGATTATTGTAAAAATGTGTATGTTTGTACATGTACACATTAGAGACCAGGGTGAGTTCTCAATTGAAAATAACTAAAGTAAACTACACCCATTAAATAGCATGTGGTTTTTAGCAACATGTGTAATCATTGCAGGGAAGTCTGTTCATTCTCTCAAGAAAAATGCACTGTTGCTTTCCCCTCCCCCCCCCCCCTTCCACCCCAACCACCCACTCACCTCCTCCTCCTACCCCCCACCCCCCCCCACCCAGGGAGGACTACGGTTCAATCCCGTCTCCGGCCATCCTGATTTAGGTTTTCCGTGATTTCCCTATTCAGGCAAATGCCGGGATGGTTCCGTTGAAAGGGCACGGCCGATTTCCTTCCCCATCCTTCCCTAACCCAAGCTTGCGCTCCGTCTCTAATGACCTCGTTGTCGACGGGACGTTAAACACCACTAACCTAACCCAACCCCCCACCCATTTGGGAGGCCAACAGTTCAAATCTAAATCTGGCTATCCTGATGTAGGTTTCTGTGATTTCCCTAAACTGCTTAAGGCAAATGCTGGGATGGTTCATTTGGAAGGGCTTGGCTGCCTCCTTTCTCCATCCTTCCCTAATCTGAGCATGTGCTCCATCTCTAATGACCTCATTGTCAATGGGATATTAAACACTAATCTCCTCCTCCTCTTCCTCTAAAAACTACAGCACTGCTTAACAAAATAGTCCTTGTATACTCTCACTGACTTACTCATGTGAAGTTTTGTGGAAATTGCTACTAAGACCATATGTATTAAATCCTAATATTACAACTTTTGTGTTACACCACCTCATATCCACTTGGCTAGCAGAGCATGATAATGCGCTGCTTCCAGGATTCAGTGAGGCGACCTTGTACTGAATCAAATCCGACCTCATCAATTGACAACAAGGGCTGCTGAGCAGGCCAGCCTTGATATGTTTGTTATGCATTTTCCCACATCCAGCTAGGCAAATACTGCGCTGATATCCATGTCTCACCTCAGATATACACTGCACAAACATTTACAAGGCTTTCTCACACTAGAACATAAGGTTTACTCTAGGCACGGGTAGTTGGTGTGCACAACTTCTGTCCTCTATGCCCATAGAGAAATGAGAAAAGGCAAGGAAGAAGAAGAAGAAGAAGATGGTGATGATGATGTTGACCTCATCTCCTTTGGGTTGCCTCATGGCAGGGAGGTACTGTCTGTGAAAGTGTTAAATTCATCAATTTTATAGGTAAAGACAGCTCTCTCTCCCAATCATTGACACCTGGTTACAGAGGATGAAATATGGGGCAGCAAAATGAATGAAACCATTAAATTTAAAGCCAGTGATGGTTCGCAAACAGTGACAGAGGGTACCAACCAAGTTCTGTCTGGCACCCATTATTGGCCACAATAGCAGTTGCAACCAGCTGAGGGACATCCAAGTAGATCTCAACTGCCCATACTTGGGCTTAGGTACACCCTTCCTCTCCCCTCCTCCAGTCTACCCCCAACAACAAGACCCTCCTATGAGGTATCAAACTACTACTCAACATTGCCTAAAAAGATGATGATACAGATGTTGTCTCAAAACTTCACCAGAAGATGATGAGAATAACACTCATTGAAATGTAATATCTTTCTGACTACTCATCCAGTAAATCAGTTTAAAAAATCAAACTGCTGTACATTTCTGTTGAGATGCCTCAGTGTGATATGTATTTAAAGTTGGTTTAATAGCATAAAATTTCACACTTATGTTGTGAAGGGATAAAAGAAGTGCCTGTATGTCTGTAATTTGCAAAGTAATTTATGTTCACATGTATTTGAAATGTTGTCTTTTGAAGCTTGTTGTCATCTTTAAGACTCAGAATAAAGCACTAAATCTTGACATATAGGTCCTAGGCGATGGGGGTCAGTGGCATCTTCCAACATCTGGGGATCGACTCACAGTCAAGGGATTCAGTCACCACCGAGCAGAGATTCTCCTGTATTGTCACACTGGCACCAACAAAGGTCAGTTACAATGTTTAAATAAACACGTTCTGCAATATGGTGTGCTTCTTTCTATTTTAATCTTACCTTACAAATTTATTCTTAATGGAGATAAGCCCTAGTGGTGGTGATGATGATTGGCAAACTTCAGAAACATTCAGAGCTAGTGATTTTCTGATAGATAGCCAATTACCATTTTCAGTTCTAATTTTTATGACCTTGTCCTATGCTCAAATTTAATGTGATTTTTCTCCAATTGAAAATGAAACATATTGGATTTTGTGACTTACACATGTGTTCTTATTACTGTTTACACATACTTTTTTGTGGCTGGTAATTACTTTTATTCATAATGGAGGGTGGCAAAAATAAAACTGACCCATAAAATATTGGTAACAGTGATTTTGATGCACCTATTGTTTGGTGTCACATGTCTGTTCATGCACATCTCCCACATGCTTCATTGCTAGTACTTTGCTGTGTCATTATGTTTAAGGGAGTGAGATGAGCAGATGTGTTTAGTGATCAGTATGCATCAAAGAATACCCACCAGTACTTTGAAAACCTTTTGCATAATCTCTAAATTGGTTTTTGGTGTGCAATGTGTGGTGTGATTTCATCCCCAAACAGTTAAGACTAATTGGTAAGTCCAGAAACTGTTTAATCCATATGTGGACCAATTTCATAAGATAAATGAATGTGTGAATATTTTCACCACAACAGAGCAACAGCACACACCACTTTGACAATCTTGTCATAAGTACTTGAGGTGTTTGTCGAAGAGAGGACAATCGACAGAGGTTCTAGAATCCTCCTGATAATCTCAGCTGCCTGCTCTCTCCATTTGAGTTTTATATGTGAGGCAAATTGAAAGGTCTGGTGTGCCCAAACAGTCATCACACAATGGGACAGCTGTAGTAGAACACTGAAAACACTTTGGATACTGCCCCTCAGGCAGAGCTGCTACATTGATAATCAAGAACAGCATTGCATCCATGTTAGTGGCAGGCATTTCCAGCATAATATCTGATGTTCATTAACAAGGGTCAGTCCTGCATCAGTGTTATTGTAAATATTTTGTGGATCAGTTTTATTTTGGCATCCTGTACATTAGCATGTTGTTTTTGAAATACTGAAGTGATCCATATGTGACCCAAATATGTGCTGTGGTAATGCATCAGTGTAAGTCAAAAATGAATCCAGTCTCTGTACTTTATAAAGTACCAATGTCAGAATGCCAATTAAATTTTGTGTGGTTCAGCCAGTGGTTAGCACAACCATTATGTGAATGCTGGCGCAAGCAAGTGGTGCACATATGATTTAACATAAAATCAAAAGTAAACAGTTCCAGTACAGATAATATTCAAGCAGGTATCATTAACTTGGAGACATACACAGTGTCATTGGTATATATATTACTGTATGTGTGATATATTAATTGCGCTAAAGAAGTGAGCATTTTTAGGCAACTTCATAGTACATACCAAGTGAAGGTATAAAGGACTGGACACCCACTCATACCCATTTTCTGTTGGAGAGAGGGGGAAATTTGAATTTTCTTTAAAAAATAAATAAATAAGGAAAGACAATTGAGAGCCTGCCATGGCACGGAGACAAATGAAAAAAATATAAAATTTCAAGTTGTTAAAGCAGGTAGTTCCTACCAGGAGAGAATGAAACCAGGAAATAGGAAATGTTATGATAACTCATAAAGTCGTGTAGCAAATTTCATAAATCAACAGAAGCATATAACACTCAAGATTCAGATGTCGAACTACAAAATAACAAAGAACTGTAGGCAACTGTAGAGCCGTGGGCAACTGGTAGATCAGACATAAAAGCTGGACAGTAATGAGAGGCAATCAGAAATGTAGAACAGGTGCGCACAATATGAATTTGTGATCAAGGAGGGGAAAGTATAGACATTGGTCAGTGCTATGATTCTTATTCATTCAACACATTAACTTTAAATCTAAACCATTCAAGGTAATATTGCATCGTATGGTAAAGCAAAATTTGGTGTTATGTCTCAATTGTACATCTACTACTTATCATTGCAATGTATCCAAGTTCACTGTATAATAGTTGTTGCAAGTATATGTATGTTTCTGGCCAGAGAGAATCTACATACAATAGGGTTAGAGTACCTAGTATTATTTGTCTCATAGTAAGATAAATATAGATTGATTTTATGGCTTTTTCAGAGTATCCACGCTTCCAGTTGGACTTGGAGAAGGGTCCAGTCAACTACTAGAGTACATAGATCGGTTTGACACAATACAGCAGCATTTGAGATTGGGAACACCACGAAAAAGCTGAGCGTATGTTGCAAAATGTAAAAAATTATTTTATAAACGATGTGTACAAAAGTCATTAAGTGTGTCTCATCAGTGCAGTTAAGTAATATTTATTTTTACCTTTATATAACCAAAATTTGATTGCTTAATACTGTTGTAATGTTCCACTAATCTTTTATTACGTAATTTTTCAACCAAAAATAGTACCATATCTAGACAGATGCTATTCTGGTATCATTTATGTTGTTAGCTGTGTGTGCTTCTTTTGTACTTTAGCTTATGCTTATCAGGGCCTATATAGGTCTCTTTTACATTGTGTAAAGCTTTCCACCGTTCTGTAAAGTACATCTCAACAGCACTGAGACTGTGTGATTGGTGTTCTGAAACACATCTTTTTATGGAAGATTTTTCAGATCTGATATGTGTATTTTTATTAATGAACTGGCTGTGTCAGCTGGTATAACAAGTGTATAGTTTTATTTTTAAGCTGGAGCGTGATGTGTAATATTGTTCATGGGATCAGAGGGGACACAATCAGAAATAAAACTCAAATAAAGCACTTTTAGATACCAAAGATGTATAGATCCATTTTGGCAGTTCTGCTATGAGTTAGTAGACCATGAAAGCTGGTATTCAGTATTAAAGAAAATATTGTTTGTCATAAGGAATTAGGAGTGGCTTTTAGTCTACATAACTTGCGCAGTTACATGCGGAACAACCATATTGGGAATTCGTCTTCTCTGTAAAAAATAAATATGAACTCGTATTTACATTAAGCACTATTACATTCACGAGCCACAGTCACTGCGCTAATTTCAAAATTTAACTGATATTGTCTGCAGACCGGTGACACTTCATTGTTTAGAGTACAGCTTTATCTGTGGTACAAAGAAATAATTTTTTTGTCAGTGAATGGTAGACACTGGATGAATATGTAATCTGTTTTGTGTAATTTAAGAGAATGTACTCTTCTTTTAGTCTTTGCCTTGAAACATACTGAGGTAGGTGAATGAAAGTACCAGCCAATGTAACTTAATTTGTAAATTATTCTCTCATAAGTATTTTGATAGCTAATCTATCAATGAGAAAGTTCTTGCATAAATAACCTTGGGCACGGTAACCTTCTTTTTGCAGCTGATTGTATCATGACAACTACCAAGTGACAAACATTATATTGTATCATGACAACTACCAAGTGACAAACATTATATGTACCATTACATTAGTCTACTTTTTATCATCTGCTGATATACTTCATATGCCATTTTGTTTTCTAGTTGTCGTTAATGTTTAAAGTGAATGAAACTGAGAGCTTCCACAAAATCTGGATCCTATGTATAAAAGACTTGTGCACAATAACAGCAGAGTTACAAATTGGGCACAGGTATTTAATTGTTGTTGTGATGTATTTCTTAGGAAACAGGGTGTGTGAATATGTGAACATTTTCTGAGGGAGCATATTTAAATAGTGTCAGCAGGAACAAGCCAATAATTTGGGCTCTGGTTTTTATACGCACAGCTTATTCCACCTCCATGAATTGCTAACAAGGACAGAGAAAGAAACTGGATATGGCTGTATGCAAGCCATGTTGTTTAAATATTTTTTATTTACTTTTCCCCCTGATGCACATAATTTAATGTATAATGATATAAATGCTATTTCTAAGAGATATGTCTGAAATTTCAGAATAATGTTTTACACAAGCAGAAGTCTTGCCCTTTGTTAATAAATAATTTATTTACTGTGCATGTAAATGATTCCAAATACACAGAAAACTAATTTATTTATTTTGTGTCTGTGTATGTGTGATTGACCTGTTCAGTATAAGAAACTGTTGTACATTTAATATGCTTTCATTATTTAAATAGATATATATCTTTTTATTTGTATCTCTGTATATTGTGATTCTGTATATTGCACTGTGTACCTGTGAGAAATATATTACTGCGAAAACTAATCATATCAGTATGATGTCATTTATTATTGAGCTTAAAAATTGAGTAATAAGGTACAAAACAGTGTGACCTATGTATAAATGGTGCCACAATTTTGTATGACAAAAACTATTATTTTAAAAAGAAAATTTTCACTCAGCATCTATGAAGATTGTGTGCTAATAGACTGATGATGTTCCTTGTGATTCAAGTGCCTATCCGGAAAGGATTGTAATTTTATAAAAGTGTGATAATAACAATAAAAGAGAAAAAATGCATAGTATCAACATTTGAATCAAAGATCATTGCAAATAGTTGTATTAACAGGCACATTACTCCTGCACAAACGTTTATTTGTAAAGGTAAGCAGTGAAATACATTCCCCTCCTCTCCCATTTTGACTTGGTGCAATGCCAGCAGGCCTTGTAATATATTATTTTTGAATGGAATGGATTGTGTCTTGAAAACATTGTAAGCTGAACACATACGAAGTAAAAAAAAAAAAAAGTTTTTGAAGTGTAGTAAAATTAAGTCAGTGGATACTGAGGAATTAGATTAGGAAATGACACACGAAATGTTGTAGAAGAGTTTTGCAGTATGAGTATCAAGGTAATTGAAAATGGCCAAAGTAGAGAGGATATAAAATGCAGACTGTAAATATCAGGAAAAGCATTACTGACAAAGAGAGATTTGTTAACATCCAATATAAACTTAGGTGCTAAGAAGTCTTCCTGAAAGCATTTGGAGTGTGGCCTTATATTAAAATGAAACTTGGACAATAAGTGGTATAGGCAAGAATAGAACAAAAGCTTTTCAAATATACTGTTACAGAAGAATGTTTAAGATTAGATCTTAGATCAGTAGAGCAGATAATTAATGGATAGATACTGAATCGATTTGGGGAGAGAATGTTATGACACAACATGTGTAAAAGAAGTGATTTAACGATAGGATACATCCTGAGGCATTAAAGGATGTTTATGGGGCAAGGGGGAGGGGGGGGGGGCAAAAACTGAGGATGCAGACCAAGCCTTTACTACAGTAAGCTGGTCCAAGTGGATCTACATACACTTACAGCAGTAATACAAACATGAAGGGGATTGCGCGGGTAGAATGGCATGGAGATCTGCATCAAACTAGTCTTCTGACTGAAGACAAAAAAATTTAGTTCATCATAGCATGAAATGAGCCGTACTGTTTCAACACATTCTATAAAAACACACTTGTTTGTGTGAAATGCCACACAAAAATTGGATAGATAAAAACTGACTCACCAAGTGGTGGCAGAACACACACATAAAAGACAGTCATTTAAAATTGACAAACTTTCAGAGCCAGTGGCTCCTTCTTCATGCAGAAGTGTTGTAGGTGAAGGAAGAGGGGTGAAGGAAAAGGACTGGGGAGGTCTAGCTAGGAAAAGGGGTAGATTTTGGGAAAGTCAGTGTAGACTTAACCATACAGCATGCGAAGGAAACTAATTGTTGGGGACTGCATCAGACAAGATTTGAACACC
This sequence comes from Schistocerca americana, assembly GCF_021461395.2. Lineage (NCBI taxonomy): Eukaryota > Metazoa > Arthropoda > Insecta > Orthoptera > Acrididae > Schistocerca > Schistocerca americana. Next base: position 713,101,981 of record NC_060120.1, on the reverse strand, counting down.
AGAGAGCTTAAAAGGTGGAAGACAGGATAATATGTAGACAGAGATTACTGCTTATACATCATGCATGAGTTAATAAGAGTGAAAAGTTAAGTGCATTGTACATAACAGAGGTGGCAGGGGGTGGTGGTGAAAAATAGACGGGATAGACAATAAAAGATGTAGAAAACTAAAACAGAGTGAAGCAAATAGTAGTTACAGTGAAGAAATGCTGAGATCGAAGAAATTAACATAAATTAAGGTCAGATGGGTGGCGAAAACCAAGGACCTGTTGTAGTGCTAGTTTCCACCCTCGGAGTTCTGAGAAACTGGTGTCTGGTGGAATAATCCAGATGGCACATGTGGTGAAACAGGTGCCGAGGTCATGAATGTCATGTTGTAGAGCATGCTCTGCAACAGGATACTGTGAGTTGCCAGTATAAACCCTCTGCCTATGTCCATTCATCCTAGCTGATAATTTGGTGGTAGTCATGCCAATGTAGACAGTCGAACAGTGTTTACATAGCAGCTGGTATATGATGTGTCATTTCGCAGGTGGGTCTCCCTTTGATAGGATGTGTTTTGCCAGTTACAGGGCTGTTGTAGGTGGTGGTAGGAGGTTGCATAGGGCAAGTCTTGTAGCAGGGAAGGACATAGGGGCAGGAGCCATAGGGTAGGGAGATGGATGCAGAAAGAGCAATATTCCTGAGATTGGGAGTGCAATGGAAAGCTATTCTAGGTGTGGTGGGCAAAATTTCAGACCGAATGGATCTCATTTCAGGGCATTATTTTAGGAAGTCACGGCCATGTTGAAGTAGCTGATTAACAAATTCCAGACCAGGATAATACTGTGTCACCGATGGTGTGCTCTGAAGTTGTTTTTTGGAGGGATCAGCAGTACGTGGACAGGATGTGATGGCCCAAGAAAACTGCTTTTGACTAGGCTTGTGGGGTAATTATGTGTAGTGAAGACTGAAGTGAGAATGGTGGTGCATTGCTGTAAAGTGTCTGAATTTGAACAAATAGGTTTGCTTCGGATGCCAAGATTATATGGGAGGGAACGTTTGTCATGGAAAGGATGGCAACCATCAAAATGTAAGTACTGTTGTTTGTTGGTAGTTTTAATGTGGACGGAAGTGTGTAGCTTTCCTTTGGTGAGGACAAGATCAACATCAAGGAAAGTGGCTGGGATTTGGAATAGTACCATGTGAAATTTAATTAGGAGAAGGTGTTCAGAGATTCCAGGAATTTTGCCAGGTCAGCCTCACCATGAGTCCATATGGTAAAGATGTCATCAATGAATATAAACCAAACCAGGGGCTGAAGACTTACGGATCCCAGGAAAGCCCCCTCCAAGCAATCCATGAAAAGGTTGGCAGGAGCCGTCCAGGTTCCCATGGCCATACCCATGATTTGTTTGTACGTCTGTCCCTAAAAGATGAAGTAGTTGTTGGTAAGTATAAAGTTGATTAAGATGAGTAGGAAGAAAGTCATAGATTTGGAATCAGGTGGGCACTGACTGAAGAAATGTTTAGCAGCAGGCCGACCATATATGTGGGGGATCTTGGTATAGAGGAAGGTGTCATCAGTGTTGACAAGCAAGGTGTGTGGTGGGAGTGAAAAGAGCATGGATCTCAGATGATCCAGGAAATGGTTGGTATCTTTGATGTAGGATGGGAGTCTTTGTACTATGGGTGGCTGGCAGGTGATCATATAAACTATGTGCAGTAGCCACCAGAAAGATCGCGGGAGGCGCACATCATGACGGCACGTCACGGACAGTAGTTGCCACAAGTAAAGTTCCGTCCACCAGAGGGCACGCGAGAATTCGGCCGCGCCCTCTGCAGGCGGAACAACAACTCGGGCAGCACGGGCCGTGCCCAGTCAGTTTTACATTGGGCATGGCTAGCAGACAGTTCCCAGTCTACACTATGTGAAGTGCGACAGACAACATGAATCGTGTTAATACACAATTGGCGACAAGTAGGGTCATTCTTTCGCGTGTTGCGTCATTGTTCCAGTTTTGCAGCTTCTCCATGGCATGGAGGATTTAGTGCGGGTTTTGGCTGAGCAGCAGACGGAGCTCATGGCAACCATAAAACAAGCGCTTCCAGTGTTGCTCTCCACATAGTCTGCTCCAGCGTCATTCCCTCCTCCCTTTCCCCCGTATGACGAGATGGCAGAGGATTGGGACACATATGAACATTGCCTTCGGCAGCATTTCCAGGCATTTCATGTTGCCGATGTGGAGGTATGTCGTGCTCTGTTCTTGTCTTGGATATCTCCCTTGCTGTATCAAGTTTTGCAGCAGCTAGCGCCGTTGCAGGAACCCTCGTCCTTGTCTTTTGACGCATTGTGTTCATTGCTGTATTCATACTATCATCGCCGCACGCATGTTGTGGCGGCTAGGGTCGAGTTCTATCAATGCAAGAAACAGCCCCATCAGTCTTACCAGGCGTGGGCCGCTACCCTGCACGGTCTTAATCACAAGTGTCATTTTGTCATGGAGCAGTCGCGAGAGTCATATGCCCATGTTATGGTGCGCGATGTCATTGTTCATTCGGCCCCTGATAGGGAGGTCCAGCAATGGGCCCTGCAGTTGGAAGACACTTCCCTTGAGGAAGTCCTGTCAATTGCTCAAACGTATGAAGTCTCTCACACGCCGCAGGTCAGCACTTGGAAGCATGGTGCGACATCGCGGCAGTTCAGGGCAGCGCGGCCACGTCCACTGCGTCCGGGGTGGACGACGTGTGAGCACCACAATCCGGCCGTTACGGCCGCTCCCGCACGGTGCATAAACACAGTTCTGGCCACCGGCCCCTTTTACCGTCCTGTGCGTCGTGCTATATACATCTTGATCGGTCAGAGTGCCCCCAGCGTTGGGCCGTTTGTCGCAAATGTAATAAAAAAGGACACATTGCTAAAGTTTGCCGCTCAGCCTCAAAAGAGTCGAAGAAAGCAGGTACAGAGGACATGGATGTTGACATTCAGGAAGTTTCATCGGGCCAGGCTCCCGACGCATCGGCACACAAACTCTTTAACAAGGTGTCGGTTCGGTCACGCCAATTACAACTGCAAGTAGATACGGGTGCGGCAGTTTCCTTGTTGAATGCACAAACTTACTCTGACCTTGGGTCGCCCCCGTTGGCGCCAGCTTACCGGCGTCTCCGCAGTTATGTAAACAGTTCATTCCCCTACTGGGTCAATTCACTACCGACGTTACTTACAAATCAGTCACTCGGCCTATTACTTTTATTGTTGTCAGTGTTGCGAGCTCCACTAACCTTTATGGGTTGGATGCCTTTCAAGCTTTCAGTTTTTCTATCGCAGACACCATACAGTTGGTCTCCGAAGACGTTCCCTATCAATCATTGGAATATTTGACCTCTGACTTTAAGGATATCTTTGAGGAGGGCCTGGGGCATGTTTCAGACTTTGAAGCTCATTTAATGTTGAAGGCGTCGGCTTGCCCACGTTTTCTACGTGCGAGGCAGATCCTCTTGGCGCTCTGCCCTCAGGTAAAAGCAGAGCTAGACTGTCTGACAGACCTGGGCGTCGCTCTTCCCATTTCTTCTAGTGAGTGGGCTTCGCCCCTCGTTATTGTCAGGAAACCCTCGGGAAAATTATGTCTTTGTGGCGATTTCAAGGCCACCATTAATTCCCAATTGGTGGTGGACACCTATCCCTTGCCTCGTTCTGATGAATTGTTCTCCGATGTGGCGGGAGGCCAATATTTTTCGAAAATTGATCTATGGAGGCTTGTCATCAGATACCACTTGGTGAGGACTCCAAACGGCTGGCAGTCGTCAACACCCTGTTTGGCCTTTACCAATACCAGTGGTTGGCCTTCGGAATATCCAGTGCCCCGGCGACATTTCAGCGTTATCTTGAGCACGTCACATCGACAATCCCTCATTGTATTAATTACCTGGACAACATAATTGTCACAGGCCGCAGCACGAAGGAACACTTGCACAACCTTCGAATCCTCTTTCTCAAATTCAGGTCCGTGGGCCTGCGTTGTAACCTGCGTAAGTCGAACTTGTTCCAACTGTCCATTGAGAATATGGGCTACACCATCTCTCGGCATGGCATCCGCCGCTAGGAAGTTTGGTCCAAGGTATCGTCGACCTTCCGCGACCTGCTTCACTGAAGGAGTTACAAGCTTTTTTAGGCAAGATTGCCTATTACCACCAGTTCATTCCCAGGGCTTCCACCATAGCCCGCCCCCTGTTCTGCCTTCTGCGCTAGGGTATTCCTTTTGATTGGTTGCATGCATGTGAGCGCGCGTTCACCTCGCTGAAGGGCCTCCCCACGTCAGCACCTTGTTTGGCTACTTTTAACCCCAATAAGCCGTTGGTCCTGGCTACAGATGCTTCGCGGTATGGGGTGGGGGCGGTCCTGCCCCATCGCAACGCGGATGGCTCCGAGCAACCACTGGTATTTGCGTCTAAAACTCTTAGTCCCGTGCAGGCCCATTACTCCCAGGTGGAAAAAGAGGCTTTGGCCATTGTCTACGCTGTTACCAAGTTTCACCCTTTCTTGTATGGCACGAAGTTTCAGTTAATCACTGACCATAAGCCATTAATATCGTTACTTGGTCCCACCTCTCAGATTCCGGATAGGGTGGCCCACAGACTGAAGTGCTGGGCCTTGTTCCTCTCTAAGTACAATTATGACATTCATTTTCGCCCTACCGGACAGCATTCCAACGCTGACACTCTTTCCCGTCTTCTGGTGGGCCCGGATTCTAAGTTCGATTGGGAGGAGATTATGTGTTTTTATTTGGATGCGGCATCCTGCCAAGCGGTTGATGGCTTCCCGATCACTAGTTCTAGAGTCGCCAGGGAAACGGCAGCTGACCCGGTTCTCCGGCAAGTAGTTCGCCTCGTTCAGCAGGGGTGGTCGTCCCGACCCCCAGGCCGGGCCTCGGACCCTCTTCGTAATTATTTTGATCTACGAGAGTGCCTGTCAAGTCTTGGAAGGAGTTCTCCTTCTGGCTACCGATGATACGGCTCCTCGCGTGGTTGTTCCTGCAAGTTTGCGAAGGGAGGTCCTCACGTTATTATATGAGGGGCACTGGGGTGTTTCTTGTACTAAAACCTTGGCTCGCAGACATGTGTACTGGCCCGGTATTGACAGAGAAATTGAGAACTTGGTGGCCGCCTGTTCCCAGTGTGCGAGTCAACAGGTGTCTCCCATGTCAGCGTTCTCTTCGTGGCCGCCAGCAACCCAGGCATGGGAACATGTTCACATAGATTTTGTGGGCCCGTTTCTCAATGGCTTTTGGCTCAATGTCATTGATACTTATTCCCAATTCCCATATGTGGTTCGCTGCTCCTCAACCACTTCAGAAGTTGCAATCCAGGCACTCGCAAAAATCTTTTCTGTGGAAGGTCTGCCAGTCACCCTGGTATCGGACAATGGACCTCAGTTTATTTCGCAGATCTTCCAGGATTTGTGTAGGCGATTCAGTATTCAGCACGTTTTCTCTCCCCCCTTTAATCCATAACCAAATAAGGAAGCCGAGCGCATGGTGCGCACATTTAAGACGCAGATGAAAAAGTATGTGCACGAATTTCCTGCGGAGGAGGTGTTGACGTTTTCCCTGACGGCATACCAGACCACACTGATGGGAGAACGCAGCCCCGCAGGGCTCCTCCATGGGCGCCAACCTAGGAAACTGCTGCACCTCCTCCGGCCTGGCCCTCGCCAGTCTTCGCAAAACGGGGTACCCGGCTTTCCACCGGGCATGTCGGTCTGGGCACGTGGGTTTGGTCACAATCCACTTTGGATATCGGCGGTGGTGGGGGACCGGGAGGTACGTCGTCACCAAAATCAGCTACGTCCACGTTTGGGAACCCACCCTCCGACCCCTCAGGTGCTGGCTTCCCCATTGCCAGCACCCGTGTTGTTTCCCACCTGTGACTTCGCCACACTGCGATGGTTCTCAGCCTTGGCGGCCTCCAGTAGCTCCAGCACCGGCATCACCATCGTTAGAGATGCCCCGGCGAGAGCCGGCCCCCCTCGCAGGCCCGGTTTCTCAAGAGGCTGGTTCACCTGCGGTCGTGCCTTCCCCATCGTCCCCGCCACTGGGTCTTGCCCCTCCAGAGGTGGAACGGGATCCGGAATTCGACAGCTTATCGCCCGTTCTGTCCCGGGCTCCGGTGGGGGGACGACGGGGGCCTCTTCGTGTGGGTCACTTCCAACCGTATTCGAAGGTTCCGGCTCGAGGGTTGGCAGATCCCCCCAACTCCAGCATTCCAATGGACATGGAGGTCATCACTACTGCATGACGCTCCACCTTCCGACACTGTGGATCACAGTGGCTTCACCCCCCGAAGGAGGAGGAATCCAGTAGCCACCAGAAAGATCGCGGGAGTCGCACATCGGCAAGGCGCGTCACGGACAGCAGTTGCCGCAAGTAAAGTCCCGTCCACCAGAGGGCACGCGAGAATTCGCTCGCGCCCTCTGCCGGCGGAACAACAACAACTCAGGCAGCAAGGGCTGTGCCCAGTCAGTTTTACATCTGGCATGCCTGGCAGACAGTTCCCGGTCTACACTATGTGAAGTGCGACGGTCAACGTGAATCGTGTTAATACACTATGCATCCCTGTGTACTGTTCATAATGCAACAGTATATAACAACATACCAGTAACATCAGGCAGGAAACTGGAAATCCCCCGGAAATTCCTAAGCAAAGTGAAGGAATACCTAATTAGCCAGTCCTACAATTTATCATAATATATAAACACTGGGATGTAAATTCTGGTTAACATTAATGTATGTATCAAACACCCCTCCCCCAGTAATAAGGTGCTGACAGTTTTTTTCTGAAGTCAGTAACAGTACATAAATGCTTATTGCTAGTATGAAATGGAAGACAAAACATCAGCAGAGTAGTCTGACAAGGAAAGCTGTGGCTTTTATCAAAGTAATTGTTTTTATCATACTATAAAGGGATCTAGAAGTTATTCCCACACGTGTCAATCTAAGCAGATTAACACTGTTGATGGATGAATGAATGGCTTCTCAAAGAAACTTATTAAGTACCAAATATTCAATACAGACACAAAATCTCAGGAGCATTCTGCAAACAAATTTCAAAAAAGTACACTGGCTTACTCCAGTATCTAACCTTGTATAACTGGTGTGGACACATAGGTAGAATGAACAACAGACTCAAAAAAGAAGATTTCTGATGCAGTAAACAGTTCAATCAAAAATACCAGATGGTTTCAAGAAATAGAAGAAAACTTAAAACAAGCAGGGATCAGTGTTGATATGATAAAAAAACTGTGAACACAAAATTTGAAGTAAAAGAAAGGAAGAAAACAAGCAAAATATGGAGAGAGCGAGGGAAATAGGAACACAGCCAAAGAAAGAAGAGGTTTTGGGAAGAGAGGAAAGGAGGAGGAAACAAGAAGAAATGAATAATCATGTAACATTCGAGTTAACCACTGTCCTGGAGGCTAAAACATGTAGTAATAATAATAATAAATAATAATAATAATAATAACCCTACAATGTAGGAAAAGATGGTTTGCTATTTATCATAAAAAAGACATGTCATGTTGCAAACAAGCACAATTAAAAGACACTCGCATACAGCTTTTTTGCCACAGCCTCTGTCAGTGAAAAAAAAAAAACACACACACACACACACACACACAAATACTCCAGCATCTCGGGCCAGAATGCAACATCACATGGGGCACAAGCAGCAGTCTGGACGGGGTGGGGGACGCATAGGTAGAAGGAAAGGGATAGTAGTGTATGAGTGGGGAGAGAGATGAATGCTGTCTGGTGGAGTGTGCAGGGACTAGACTGCCAACAGATGCAGCGTCAGGAGGTTGTGTGGCAGGATGGTGGGGCAAAAAAGGAGAGGAACAGGAAAAGAGGGATGGATGCATTGGCAGAGGACTGCAAATAAACAGGGTGGGAGACAAGAGTGGAGAGATGATGATAGGACTGATGGGGTGGAATGTATTGGGCAGAGGGTGTCAGGACACTATGTTACCGTAGGTTGAGGCTGGGGTAATTACAGGAGCGGAGAATGTGCTGAGAGGGTAACTCCCATCTGGGCAGTTCAGAAAAGCCATTGGTGGAGGGAAGGATCCAGATGGCTTGGGTAGTGAAGCAGCCATTGAAATCAAGAGTGTTATTTTCAGCTGCTTGTTGTGCCATAGGGTGGTCTACTTTGCTCTTGGCCACAGTTTGACGGTGGCCATTCATCCTGGTAGACAGCTGGTTAGGGGACTGATGACCACAGTAGTTAAGTCCCATAGTGCTCAGAGCCATTTGAACAGCTGCTTGGTACTCATACCAATATAAAAAGCTTTGCAATGATTGCAGCAAAGCTGGAAAATGGCATGGCTGCTTTCACAGGTGTACTGAGATGAGAAGTACTGAAATGAGGGACATCCTACCCGAGATACTTCCCACCCCTCCTAAAGTGGTGTTCCGTCACCAACCCAATCTTCACAACATAGTAGTCCATTCCTGTTCCACTCCCAGTCTGAGCCCCATGCCACAAGGATCATAGCCCTGTGGAAGATCCAGGTGCAAAACTTGACCAATCCACCCACCCAGCACTTCTTATTCCAGTACTGTCACAAGTTTATCCTACCCCATTGGGGGCCAGGCCATGAGTGAAGGCAGCCATGTCATTTACCAGCTCTGCTACAAAGACAGCTTTTTACATTGGTATTACTACCAACTAGCTGTCCACCAGGATGAACGCTGCCATCAAACTGTGGCCAAGAGCAAAGTAAACCAACCTGTAGCACAACATGCAGCTGAACATAACACACTTAATTTCAATGGCTGATTCACTACCTGAGCCACATGGATCCTTCCCTCCAACATCAGCTTCTCTGAACTGAACAGATGGGAGTTAGCCTTACAACACATTCTCCACTTATGTAATTATCTAGCCTTAACCTACCGTAACATACTCTCCCCACGCCCTCCACCCAACAGTTTTCACCTTGTCTGTCCTATCGTCTCCTCCCCATTCTCATCTCCCACCCTATTTATTTGCAGCTCTCTGCCAGTGCATCCGCCTGTCTTTCCCCACTCCTTTTTTTGCTCCTTTTTTCCCCACCTCCCTGTCCCACAAACTCCTGATGCTGTGCCTGTTGGCAGTCTAGTCCCTGCACACTCCATCAGATAGTGTTCATCACTCTCCCCACCCATACACTACTATCCCTTCCCCCAGACCATCCATCCACACTGCATTTCGACTTGATATGCTGGAGTTGTCGATCGTGGGTGTGTGAGTAGTGCTTGCTTTTGTGTGTGTGTGTGTAACATGTCTTTTACTAACACTGTGGCCAAAAGCTATATGTGACTGTTTTTTAGTTGTGCCTGTCTGCAACTTGACATGTCTTCTTTACAGTAAGTAGCAATCTGTCTTTTCTTAAGTTGTTGATATTCCTATCTGGAATTTCCATTGAATAACAATAAACCAACTTTTATGGTTCTTCTTGTTTCACTTTGGATTTCATAGATGAGCTATTCCCCCCTAGCCCCCCCCCCCCCCCCCCCCCCACACACACACACACACACAACAAGAAAACATGAATATCTTTGATGCAGTGGAAGTTTATCATGTGGGTGACTGAACAATGAAACCCCCCCCCCCCAATTAAATATTCACATGTGAAAAGATTTTGCTGTATGTAAATGTTTTGAACTCAAACTCACCTGCCTCTGACAATAAGACAGAAACACATTTATTTGAAAATTGTCCCACCAGTGTTCACAGTGATGATTGGAACTAGTCTCCGTTCTTACCTGCTCAGCTCAGCCTGTGTGCAAAATCTGTTTGTGCATTTGCTGATCCCATATTCCAGTTGCAGAGTTCATAGGCAAGGAGCAGATAAAGGAGTGGGGACAGAGGTGTCCCTTATTCTGAGCACTGAAGCAATCTCGCATGCATCTGCCAGGGCTTCTGCTTCCACTCTTGCTGTTGAACCTTGGCAGAGTTTGTTAACTTTTCTTGCCGTTTGTTCCACCAACATGAGATGACACAAATAATAGATTTTTGAACTAATTTGTATCTCCTCAATTTTATAAACTGTAACACCTATAATGTTAATGGTTCCTGCCTGCAGTTATATTTCTGAAACTGAAATCACAACATGAGGCTAGCCAGCAAGTCTAGGCATAAATTGTCTCTATATTTGTTGCAGTTAAATTACTGAGGCTATGACTAGCTATTACTCAGTCTTAGATGGGACTAAGTCACTGTATTTGGTAGAATTCATTATGCAATTCTGGATTTGATGATGTGAGTTCTCAGATTGTAGAGCCTAGTGCCTAGAAAACAAAATGAAAATTCAGTCCCAAGGCTTCAGGGAATCCGTTTTTCTTCCCTGTCACTTGCAGATAAGCTCCACATCAAAACCATAGACAGAGCAATACTGGAAAACATGTTAATTACAAGAATAGAAAGGATATTCATCTGGGTCTCTATCGGAAAGTAGACTGGATATGTTGCTACAACACCCAGAGGCAAATTATATTGTTTTCAATGTTTTTTATCTGCATTAGAGAGTAGTGATTGTGAAACAAACTGGACACTAACAGGCATTGACAGTCTCAGACACTTAAATCAGGAGATTAAGAAACATGAGCAGTTCAAAAGACATAAGACTGCACAGATAGAGCATCATCTTTTAGGGGATACAGTATTCAGAAACAACTGGATAGCATTTATGAACAGTCAACTAAAGATGAAATGATCAGAATCACGAAACTCATTATGTACATCCTAAAATGGTGAACTGCTTTATATTTTTTGATGCCTCAGCATTTGCACATTTTGGGAATTGCAAATACAGTGACTTCAAATTACGGAACTTTTTACAGCCATAAATTTCGCTGCTGAATTCGAAGCTTCACCTAGCAATTAGGGCTTGCACATGATTACTTGGCCCATGTGCAGAACCACATTCTTGTTCTCAGTACTGGATGAGTCCATTCCTTTCTTCTGAAGAGGTGATTGCCTGTTGCTGGTCACCTACTGAGCTGTAAGCTTCCCATTGCGAGTGAAACGTTTCCTGCCCACTTTGAATATACTTCAGAAATGGAGGTGTGCACACATTGGCTGCACTGCAACCTAACCTCATTCATCAGCTTCAAGATGAACTGCACGTCTTTTCATTAACATTCATAATTATTGTCGTATTTCAACAACATAGGAAAAGACCGTAAAGAAGACACGTCAAGTTGCAGACAGGCCCAATTAAAAGACACTCACTTATAGCTCTCGGCCACAGTCCTCATCAGTAAAAGATACACGCACACACACAAGCAAGAAAGCACATCTCACACATCCACGACTGGCAACTCTAGCATCTCAGGCCAGAATGCAACATCATGTGGAATGCAAGCAGTAATCTGGCAGAGGTGGGGAAGGGGAAGGGAAAGGGATAGGGATAGTAGTGTACGGGTGGGGAGAGGGACAAACTCCATCTGGTGGAGTGTGCCAACAGGCACAGCATCAGGAATTTGTGGGAGGGGGGAGTTGATTTTTAAATGAAAGTCAACGCTCTGGCCTGATTCAGCCATTGTATTCTCTTCTGAAGAGAGCTGACCCTCAGCTGTTGTAGCTGGCATGGGACAGAATTGATGTTCAGGCTGATCCCAAACATGTTCTGTTGAGAACAGGTCTGGGGATCTTGCTGTCCACAAGAGTACCTCAAAGTTACACTGACAGTTCGAAGACACAGCAAGTATGGGCAAGCATTGTCATCTTGACTAATGACACCACAGTATTGTTGCACAAGAGGTATCACATGAGGATACGCAATGTCCATGATGTACATTGTACCATTAGAGTTCCCTCACTGCAGCTGTGAACTTAAGTAATACCTGATGTCTCCCCATGCCATTATGCCATAAGTAACACTGTTCTTCCTCTTAAAAATATTGGAAGAATGTGACCTCTCCCCAGGTCACCATTATGCTCATCAACTGTGGCCATCTGGGGTAGTTCAGAACCATGATTCACTGTTGAACACAATGCGACACCATTCATCAGCATTCCATGTTTCCCCATCACCGGTCACGGCACCACTCCAAATGCAGCTGTTCGTGTTTTGGTGTTAACAGCATCCTATGCGCGGCACAGTGAGGCCCCTTTTAAATTCTGCCAGATTCTGATAATGTTATAATGTTGTCTCATAGAATTATCATCTGTTTGTCCTCCACAGTGATCACTCAATGCTGTTCACACCTTTATATACCCTACCAGGTCGGGTAGCAACACTAAATACGAACAGCATTAATGCACTCTGGTAGCCATTCTACAGGCCACAGACAACTGCAACTTTAATCATTTACACACCCATTAACGCTGTGTACGTTTATGAAGTTATACTGACATCTGACCATGTGTCTGACTTTGCTTCACTTTTTTTGTCGGGCAGCGTATTTTAAAATTATTGATTCTTTTCACCATGAGGTAACTTCAGAAGCCACAATTCTGAACAGTTTAGAATATGCATATATATTTACTAGTGATGTAACTGACTAGGTAAAATTATGAAAATTGCAGTGTCTGGCACTTAAAACTCAGCTCACAATGCATCTTAACTATGAAAATGTTATTTAATATGAACTAACTTGTGTTTTAAAAATTTATATATAGAGCCGGAGTTGGTCTTGCTGCAAAATGCTTCATTGTGTAGTTGTTTCATCCAAATGTTAGGAGAGCACAGACTAGTGATGTTTCCATGTGCAGCTTGAAGAAGTACAAATCACATCGACAAACTTTAAAAACGTATATGCACTAAGCCTTCTAAAATACTGTACTCCATAAAAGAGTATAAATTAGTGTTCAACAAATATAAGTGTTCAACAAATATATGATGTGTTGATCAACAAATAGATAAGTATAAAACTTGCTTGTGGACAAAACTCTTTGTGGCTAATAATTACAAAACACACACACAAATGGGGGATTTGTTGAAAATATAGATGCTGGCTCTCTTGTAGTCACCGCCATTTAACGGAAGATTAAATCTGCCAGTTTCTTGTTGACCTTTGACAGAGACAGACTAAGTACCAATCTTTTTCTCCTTTGGTCTTCCTTTAATTTCAGCTGACATCTACAATAGTTCAGACCTTGCTTACTCATAGTATTCATTCAATAATTTTTTCTTCACAGGGAACAACTAGCATCAGCTGAAAAGAAACAGTGACAGACCTCCTGAGTAGCGCCTTGTCTGTAATATCAATAATGAACTCTGCACCCATCTCTAACTCATCACAGGTTAAGCACAGAGATTCTGAGTGTTACAAGCTTTGTTCACTGAAATTCACATCAGTTTTCTTCCTACTAAACAACATTTCTAGCTCATTAACTCTGATACTTTATTAAAAAAGTTTGATAGCAATGAGTACTTCATATTTTGGTTGCAGGATAATGTAGTGTAATGTATTACAATCGATAAAGCCATGTGTTACCTGTCTGCCTACCGTCAAAGGACAATTGTTATTCTGAAAATAAATTATTAGCTATTTGGTTTAGAATAACAAACTGTTTGGAAGTTTGTTTTTGTCTCCTCATGTAAACTGACACATATGGAAGCTGTGCATTTTCAAGGTGAGGTGACAGTAACAGTTTTGTTGTATGTTGCAGTACCTGCTGGCTTGGCAGTTATTAAGTGCTATGACATCCTGGCTTGGAAAAGCAAGGCACACCACTGAATAATGGGGATACCTTAACAAAAATTATGCTGATGTCACAGAGGACATACGACGATTCGTTAGCTGGCAGACCTACACCTACATCTACATACATACTAGGCAAGCCATTGTAGCCATTGTACAGCGCATGGCGGAGGATACCCCTGTACCACTACTGGTCATTTCCTTTCCTTTTCCACTCAGAACCTTCCCGCCAGGGGTTCTCATTTGAGTTCCTGAATCACCTCCATAACACTTGTGTGTTGTTTGAACCTACTAGTAACAAATCTAGCAGTAAGCCTGTGAATTACTTTGATGTCTTCCTCTAATCTGACATAGTACGGATTCTAAACACTCGAGCAGTACTGAAGAATAGATTGCACTAGTATTCTATATGTGGTCTCCTTTATGGGTGAATGACACTTTCCCAAGAGTCAACCATTCGTCTGCCCTACCAAAATCCTCACATGTCCGTTCCATTTCATATCACTTTGCACTACATCCAGATATTTAAAATACATGACTGTGTCAAGCAGCACATTACTAATGCTGTATCCCAATATCATGGGTTTGTTTTTCTACTCATCCTTATTAACTTACATTTTTCTACTTTTAGAGTTAGCTGCCTTTTATTACAACAACTAGAAAATTTTTCTAAGTCATCTTGTACCTCCTACAGTCACTCAACTTTGACACTGTCCTGTACACCACAGTGTCATCAGCAAACAAAAACAAACTGCTGCACACCCTGTCTGTCAGATCATTTATGTATGTAGAATATAATAGCAGCAGTATCACATTTCCCTGGGGCACTCCTGACAATATACTTGTCACTAATGAATACTCACCATCAAGGACAGTATACTGGGTTCTATTACTTAAGGAGTCTTCAAGTCACTCTCACCCATTCTACATTCTCGTACCTCCGTTAACAGTCTGCAGAGGGGTACCGTGCCAAATGCTTCCCAGAAATCTAGAAATATGGAATTTACCTGTTGCCCTTCATCCATAGTTCACAGTATATCATGTGAGAAATGGACAAGCTGAGTTTCACACAAGTGATGATTTCTAAAATTGTGCTGATTCTTTTTGGGAGTCAAGAAAATTTATTATATTCAGGCTGAGAATGCGTTCAAGGATTCTGCAGCAGACCAATGTTAGGGATATTGGTCTCTGATTACGCAGATCTGTTCTTTTCTCTTTATTCAGGAGTCACTTGCACTTTTTTCCAATTACTCGTGACTTTGCACTGGGTTAGAGATTCATGATAAATGCAAGCTAAGTAAGGGCCTAATGCCATCGAATACTCTTTACAAAATAGTTGTCCATATTTGTATATGTGAATACATTTCATGTATTTCATAATGGCTATAGTCAGCACGGTGTCTGTTCCTTCCAACATGCATGCATGTCCAAAAGAACTTTGCATCATACTCCTGAACAACACATCACTGCAATATCACATTTAATAATGTGTTGTAGGATGCTTTGTCATGCCCACCATATATATTATTGTTAATTCTGTTAAAAAGACAGCAACAACAGTAACAGAAATTGTTAAATACGTTTTTCAAAAGGTCGCACTCTACACAGGGACACTCCTTCAATTAAAAAATACATGCATAAATTAATGTATGTGCTCAGTCTATATAACAAACAGAATAGCAATGACAATTACTGTAGCTTATGAACAGATTAAGATGACAGGACAGAAAATGCTACATGTGCTGTACATATAGATTAAGGAAGATATCACTGCATTTTCAGACAAAAGCTAGAACCTTCCAATCAAACATGGAACATGTTGACATACTGCATGATTACAGTTCAAATGTATAGTTGATCAAGCTCTACAACTATAGACCTAGAAGATTTGTCGGAGATGGCAGGTACGGTATGAATCCATACATGCTATAAAAATGGGTGAATGTGTGTGTGAGTGTGTGTGTGTGTGTGTGTGTGTGTGTGTGTGTGTGTGTGTGTTTGACCTAAACCATTGATTTCAACCAAATTTGGTGTACAATATACCTTAATGTCAGACAGCAGTGCTGTGGAGATAAGAACCACCTACCTATCACAGTTCAGGAAAACGTAATTAAATGATTGTGTGGCACTGGTGACCGGGTGGCCTCGTCCAGGGAAGTTCTGCCACCGAGTTGCAAGTCTTATTTCAGCTGACGCCACATTCGGCAACTTGTGTATCACTGATGATGAGAGTATGATGATGACAACACAACACCCAGTCCACAAATGGAGAAAATCTCCAACCCAGCTGGGATTCAAACCTGGAACCACTGCATGGTAGGCAAACACATTATCACTCAGCTAAGCAGGTGAACTGTAGTTCAGGAGACATGACATCAACAATTAGATGCATGAAAAACTTCTGCATCATGCACAATGTTTAAATTTATTACTTCTGTGCTACTAACTCTATCTGCAATAAATTTTGCAGACAATATCAAAATATGCTGCTGAACGTGCCTGCACAAATATATATAGTTATACAACACACAGTTCAAGAGATACGTCATAAAACCTGAGATGCATGTGAAACTGCCACATCAGCCATGAAGTTTTAACACATTTTATTCCTTACTACTAAGATCCTTTGGGTGATGCTGAGAGAATTAGATTAGGAAATGAGACACTTAAAGTAGTAAAGGATTTTTGCTATTTGGGGAGCAAAATAACTGATGATGGTCAAAGTAGAGAGGATATAAAATTTAGACTGGCAATGGGAAGGAAAGCGTTTCAGAAGAAGAAAAATTTGCTAACATCGAGTGTAGATTTAAATGTCAGGAAGACGTTTCTGAAAGTATTTGCATGGAGTGTAGCCATGTATGGAAGTGAAACGTGGATGATAAATAGTTTAGACAAGAAGAGAATAGAAGCTTTTGAAATGTGGTGCTACAGAAGAATGCTGAAGATTAGATGGGTAGATCACATAACTAATGAGGAGGTATTGAATAGAATTGGGGAGAAGAGGAGCTTGTGGCACAACTTGACTAGAAGAAGGGATCGGTTGGCAGGACATGTTCTGTGACATCGAGGGATCACCAATTTAGTATTGGAGGGCAGCGTAGAGGGTAAAATCGTAGAGGGAGACCAAGAGATGAATACACTAAGCAGATTCAGAAGGATGTAGGCTGCAGTAGGTACTGGGAGATGAAGAAACTTGCACAGGATAGAGTAGCATGGAGAGCTGCATCAAACCAGTCTCAGGACTGAAGACCACAACAACAACAACAAGATCTTTGTACAGTCTAGTCAACATAAGGAAATCCCAGATACCTAAACTTTTTACAGCTTGCACCTGTGAAGTGCAAACAGATGTAGGTGAAAATAACATCTGCCTATAGACAGACAAGTGAAGCAGTTGTATCCAGTATACAGAAATTTTCTGAGATACTCTATTTATACATTTATAAGTTATGCATATTTCTTTGTATAACTGCTTTCTAATATCAAAGGAGTTTTAATGAATACAGGTAAATGATATTTTTTGTTTTCTTTTGTACAAGGGTTGACTGGAAAGTAATGCCTCTACCTTCATAACTCTTCAACAGTTGGCAACATTGGTATGCGGCAGGTACTGGCTTGTTCCATAGCCTCTTCTCTACAGCTCCAATCGGCAGGAAGCCTTGGCATTGAATGGTAGTGTTGTTACAGTGTAAAGTACGGAACCCTGCGCAGACAGTTGGTCAATGCGATTTAACATGTAGTTATTGAATTCTTGACAGGAGAAGGTGTTACCCAAAGGAGATTCATCAGAGAATTAAAGCAGTTTATGGTGATTGTGTTGCTGTGAGTACTGTGCAGCGTTGGAAAAGTAAGTTTAAAAATTTGAGGCGGGAGCATCTGATCTGCATGATAAACAAAGAGTTGGACATCCTGTGACACACAGTAATCACAACACAATCACCATAAACTGCTTTCATTCTCTGATGAATCTCCTTTGGGGTGACACATTCTGCTGTCAAGAATTCAGTGACTGCACATTGTTTAAATCACATTGACCAACCATCCGAGCTGGGTTCCATACTTTACACTGTAACAACACAACCATTCAATATTAAGGGTTCCCACCGACTGGAGCTGTAGAGAAGAGGCTACGGAACAAGCCCGTACCTGCCACATACAAATGCTGCCAACTGTTGAAGAGTTACGTAGGTGGAGGCATTACTTTTCAGTCAACCCTCATAATAGAAAATTAGTAAAATGAATACCCAGACAATGATGGGTTTGTAAGCTAGTACATTATATGAAAACTTATTGTAAAAGAGCACCTGCTGAACAACAGGTGCAAAGAAAAGCAGATGTTAGTCAAAATAATCTTGAGTACCAGAATAAAGTCTCCAGCCGTTACTATACAAAAACTTATCACAGAACCTCTTAAGAAACTTAAGAAATTTTGATGGTGCAAAAATTATGGTCCATTCTCATTCACTATATTTTGTAGATCCCACCCAAAGCAAGATTTTAGGTATGTGGACTGACTCAAAATGGAGAATAATAAAGAGAAGTAACAAAACTATACTAATAATTATCTACTGCAGCAGACTGCTTGTGTTCAATATAGTAAAATAAGCAGCAAAACTGCTTTGTGAAAAAGAGTTGTTGCTTCCTCAGTTATATACCAAATGTCTGTGACTGTTATAATACCCAGAAAGAATAGCTGAAACAACTAAAAAAAGATCTGTAAAACACTATGCCGGCCATCAATATTAGTGCCACACCAAGCTCATTCTATGAAAAATGTTAATTAAATGTGAAAGCAATCAGTATTTACTTGTGAAATCAAAGACAGCAATATCAGCTGGTATGTGAATTGAAAAAGTGAAGACTTCTGTCTGCATGATAAGGTTTGTCATTCCTTAGTATTTTATCTTGCATGAGGCATATTGTTATGACAATGATGCATGTGTGAAACCAATAGCAAGAAGAGGGCCATACAGATGAACATGAGCTGAAACACGCAGTGTGACCACAACACTAAGTAGCTACTGTTTTATCTTTTTTGCATGGCTATAATAGACCACACAGCTTTGTTCAGAGTATTGGCTCTACACGGGAGCCATACTGCAAGTTGGCAGATCTATGCTGTGTACTAGTGGCATATATATAGTTTCATCAGAAACCATATACAGGGTGTTACAAAAAGATATGGCCAAACTTTCAGGAAACATTCCTCACACACAAATAAAGAAAAGATGTTATGTGGACATGTGTCCGGGAACGCTTAATTTCCATGTTAGAGCTCATTTTAGTTTCTTCGGTATGTACTATACTTCCTCGATTCACCACCAGGTGGCCCAATTGAAGGAAGGTAATGCTGACTTTGATGATTGTGTTGACATGCGACTCATTGCTCTACAGTACGTAGCATCAACACATTAGTGTTCATCACGAACGTGGTTTTGCAGTCAGTGCAATGTTTACAAATGCGAAGTTGGCAGATGCCCATTTGATGTATGGATTAGCATGGGGCAATAGCCGTGGCGCGGTAAGTTTGTATTGAGACAGATTTCCAGAATGAAGGCGTCCCGACAGGAAGACGTTCGAAGCAATTGATCGGCGTCTTAGGGAGCACGGAACATTCCAGCCTATGACTCGCGACTGGGGAAGGACTAGAACGACGAGGACACCTGCAATGGACGAGGCAATTCTTTGTGCAGTTGACGATAACCCTAATGTCAGAGTCAGAGAAGTTGCTGCTGTACAAGGTAAGGTTGACCACGTCACTGTATGGAGAGTGCACTGTATGGAGAGTATGGAGAGAACCAGTTGTTTCCGTACCATGTACAGCGTGTGCAGGCACTATCAGCAGCTGATTGGCCTCCACGGGTACACTTCTGCGAATGGTTCATCCAACAATGTGTCAATCCTCATTTCAGTGCAAATGTTCTCTTTACGGATGAGGCTTCATTCCAACGCGATCAAATTGTAAATTTTCACAATCAACATGTGTGGGCTGACGAGAATCCACATGCAATTGTGCAATCACGTCATCAACACAGATTTTCTGTGAATGTTTGGGCAGGCATTGTTGGTGATGTCATGATTGGGCCCCATGTTCTTCCACCTACACTCAATGGAGCACGTTATCACGATTTCATACGGGATATTCTACCTGTGCTGCTAGAACATGTGCCTTTACAAGTACGACACAACATGTGGTTCATGCACGATGGAGCTCCTGCACATTTCAGTCAAAGTGTTTGTACGCTTCTCAACAACAGATTCGGTGACCGATGGATTGGTAGAGGTGGACCAATTCCATGGCCTCAACAATCTCCTGACCTCAACCCTCTTGACTTTCATTTATGGGGGCATTTGAAAGCTCTTGTCTACACAACCCCAGAACCAAATGTAAAGACTCTTCGTGCTCGTATTGTGGATGGCTGTGATACAATACGCCATTCTCCAGGGCTGCATCAGCGCATCAGGGATTCCATGCGATGGAGGGTGGATGCATGTATCCTCGCTAACGGAGGACATTTTGAACATTTCCTGTAACAAAGTATTTGAAGTCACGCTGGTACGTTCTGTTGCTGTGTGTTTCCATTCCATGATTAATGTGATTTGAAGGGAAGTAATAAAATGAGCTCTAACGTGGAAAGTAAGCGTTTCCGGACACATGTCCACATAACATATTTTCTTTCTTTGTGTGTGAGGAATGTTTCCTGAAAGTTTGGCCATACCTTTTTGTAACAGCCTGTATACTTCAGACTATAATAAGCATATTAAAGCCATTACCAACAATCTGCGTAGCAAAATGTTTTGCTCTACATACATGTCAGTTTAGAAGGTAGGAGGTGCAATGGCTGAGGTAAGCTGTGAGGACAAGTCATGAGTCATGATTGGATAGCTCAGTTGGTATAGCACTTGCCTGTGAATGATAGAGGTCACAGTTTTGAGTCCCGGTCTGGCATCCGGTCTTAATCTGCCAGGAAGTTTCAAATCAATGTACACTCTGCTGCACAGTGAAAATTCATCCTGGATGTCAGGACATTACTGACCACAATTTGGCAACCTGAACTATTAGGTGGCATAGTGGACAAATATGAAGAATGATGATTTGATGCACCATTTGGTACAGTTTCGATCTCAACTCCCATGTATTGAGAATGGATGCCACATCAGAGAAGTTTTGGAGCCTGAAGTACCACCCTTCAAGCAATCCAAAGGCTTTATTACAGCAGGACAATTCCTGATCACATGTGGCAAAGAATGTACAAGCACTGACCACCAATTTCTCAGTCATGATCCTCCAGCAATCACTGGCAATACCCTGTGGGCTAGCACACAGAAGGCATTTTTTCAGAAATATATCTAGTACCGCTTCTGTCCATGCTATTATATTTAAGCTCCAAACACTGCTGAATCTTCAAGCCAATGATCATGTACAGTTGATAAATCCTGGTCATTTGTATAGGGTCATGAATTCAATCTGTAGTATAGAGGTTATTTTAGGCACACGTATCCTGCTTGGTGTTGCAATTTTCACAAACATTAATGTTTATATTGATATTTGCTGTACACCACATTAAAAACTTTTAACTTCACTTTTATTGAATCATTAGACCTATTTGGCAGCTTCATGAATGATTTTTCTCTTGATTAATTGAATGCTTAATGTCTGGAGGAGGACGGATTGCCAATCTGTAATAAGCATATTATGTAAACAATACATCTATGCCACATGTCTCATCTTGTTGAGAAATTTGGCAACACTCTTTTTAAATTTCCAAAACATGTCCATCAGAAATGGATGAGATAGTTGCCTGTCACACAGCAATATTTCATAACTGTAACGTAACTTCCCAAAATCACGTGTACATAATCACAGATGTTCATATATTTGTTGTGTTTTCTGCCACAACAGTTTGTCCATAGACAGCCACAAAATGCATGAAAAGTTTATGGAGACATAAAAAATGACATGTTTTTGTATGCAATTGTGCAATAAAAATTTTCAAAGCAATGAAAATAAAGGTGTATGAATATTTTTTGTTGTATAAATAGTTTGATATTAAATATATGATCTCATATTGTTTTTGTCTGTGTGACGCAATTTATGCTGTGTTTTTACTTTTGTGCTCTTCACAAATGAAATAGATATCACAGCACTCCAAATCTCCAATCTATGTTTGTGAGCACTTAACTAGAGAAAATCTTCAAAGTTTTAAAGTAGATGTGCAAGTATTTTTACACGTGTTTCGTGTATTTTCCATCCTTTTTCTTTTATCTGGGCTTTGGAATGGCACTGGTGGCATTAAAAATAGATTTTTGTTTTGCGTACTTAGTGATTATTTGTTTCATGGGCATTTAGCCATGATACAAGGTGTATTTTGCTGTCTAACATTTTGTCTTCCAATGCTGGAGGTACCATCCGAGGCTTTGAAGACTCATATAGCAGTTTCAAATTTAAACTAGGTCAGCTAGAAGAACTGTTTATACATATCCATTCAACAGTCAGTTTGTGACGTCATAAGACTGCTGCTTAAGTTCTCATAGAGCTTGTAGTAGGGAAGAGTTTGCACAGTTTACTGTATGCAGCACTAAGGCTAACAATTCACCTAATTTCAAGCCTTTTTCTTTTTGTTGAAAACAGCAAACAGTGTCAACTCTTCCCGTCTACAAGCTCCATAACACACATTGGTGTGACACCACACTCTTAGGCAGTGGCCTGATGACATCACAAACTAACCATTGCATGGATATATATAAATAGGTGTGCTCGCTGAGCTTGTTTAAGTTTGAAAGCGCTGTCCAAGTCTTTACAGCTTAAATGATTTTTATTTTGTTTTCTATGTATTCATTTTTTATTGTTTAGTAATGATTTCATTCTCATTAGCCTAGTTTCATCCATCTTGTGCTGATGATTAGTATTTCATCTTTGTGTGGTAAGACTCTGCTTCCAACAGACCATACATTTACATGTTAGTATACTTCTTTTGGAGTGCTCATTTGTTATAACATTTTGCAAATGGCTCACCATGAATTCTAGATTATTATCACACCATCTATCCCTGCCAGGTCTGTGATCTATGTGTATGTTTCAGTAAGTTCCCTTGCAAGCAAGAGAAGAAACTCTGCTGATGACATTTCTTGACCTGTTACTGATCTGTGTAAAACATGACCATTTACCACAAACAGATCAAGAATATGAAAAAAATATACTGATGATTTTTCCACTAGAACTCCACAGGTAATCCGTACACAAACAGATGACATTTTCATGGTTTACACTTTATGAATGACATAAACATTTATACAGTTGTGAATAAGCAGTATAGCCAGTATGTAAATTCATACATGTAAGGCATTATATTTTGATGACTAAATTCTTCCAATACGTTCCTATATCATTACCTTCACAAATCAATGTCACAGAAAAGAGTCTACATCTACATCAGCTATACTCAGCAAGCCATTGTGATGTGAATGCCAAAGGATACATCGCATTGTACCAGTTATTATGGTTTCTTCCTTTTTCCATTCACATATGGAACACAGAAAGAATGATTGTTTAAATGCCTCAGTGCATGCTTTAATTAATAATGCATTAAATAAAAATATTTTTTCTCACTCAAATAAAGCCAATTTCTTACATCAAAAGTCTGAAGAATTAACTGTAACAATGTGTTCTGCTCAGTGAATTACTATTACATGTACATCTGAGTCTACAAATAACTCTGTTTTCACCAACCATCACATACTTTTTAACTTCTGCAAGTAACCTGTTGTCATACACGTGCCACATCACTTTTAGCATTTATCTCACCAAGAAAATTATTTCAGTTACAAAAGAAATTATGTTCATAAATGTTTAATAGGCATACAAATCAGTTTCACTAAATGATATAATGACAATACCACAAAATATTATTATTAATACTATGAAGACATACTCTTCATTTGAATGATTTAACAGGACAAATTTCAAAGTAATATATGCCAACTATTTTATATTTGTCAATGGCAACAGACTAAATTTTACTATACCATGGACTCCTCCTTTAAAAATGTTTTTTGCTCTGGCTCAAAAGTGTACCGAGGTCCAAAAGGAACACGTGATCTTTGCAGCGGATCATCTCTCTGGATACTCACAAGTTGATTCTTCTTTTTGTATGCCTAAAACATTGAAAAAAGTAGGATAAGTACAAAATTTATTACCACAATACGAAATTAGATAGTTCAAGATGAAAGAATAATTAGAGGAATAGATTATTTCAGGTAGACGATAGCTAAAGTTATACTTTAAGGAAGAAAGGGGGGATCAAATACCTGGAATGAGTGACTGTGATATACAGTAAATAAACTGTTCAATGAAAAAAATTGAAGACAGCAAATGCACTATTTAACTGCCTATGCAAAGAATAAAGCATCTGAGGTTGTATATCACACAGTCGTCCAAATTAATCATTGGGCAAGCTTCAGCAGACTTTTGTGGGTAAACAACACTATTTGATATCTGCAAGGTGATATTTTAGCCCCCTGTTTTTATTGGATAACCACCTAGTGCTGCAATAGCATTATCTAGTCTATGGCAGTATCCTTGAGGAAAATGACCCCACAGTTATTGTCTTCATATGCAGTGTCAGCAGTACATACGGCATACATTATTGGACTGAAGATTGCCCTTTGAGTGAGGCCCTGTTATATTCAGCATGAGCTCAACACCTCATTGGTCAATTGAATGCATGCTCATCAAATATGAAACAGCCTGCAGATACATATGATGAAGTTATCAGGAATTTGAAGATTGTGTGGGAATCTGAAGATTATGTGTAGGCTTTTATAAATTATCCCATACCGCTAACATATCAAAGGGGAATATGGAGAGGAAATTGCAGTGGATAAACACAGCCATGATACCAGTTATTCACAAAGCACAAGTATCCAATTCAGTTGAGTTTTAATAATGCTTTCCAGAGTCTTTCTGATGGATAGGGTTAGGCAAATTGCCATGTAAGACGCAACAATATTTCCTCTACTTAAGTATGATTTGTATGTAACAAATAAGTGTAGACGATTCCATACACCACATTTCTTCAAGGAGCATAGCAATGTCGTAATATTTCTTATGGCAAATGTGTGAGCCTCAGACAACAAGTATCAGTAGCAGGACAGTGTTATAGGTTTTGATTGTTTGCAGTTGCAATTATTTAATGGAAATGGCGGTGAAGGATCTATAGAAAGTGTTCGTTCACCTCGACAGTAAATGAAATCACTAGAAAGGTAAAAAATGATGTCTGTGATGCAATCGCGTCTGCATAGTCTTCTGTCCACTCTGTAGCTGTGTCTCTAAAGTTGGGGGCATATTTCCTGTTTCTAAACTTCTTAACACTCTGCTATATGTCTGTCATGTCAGATCTATGATTGAACAAGGCACAAAACAACTTCTAAGATCTTCTTTACATTGTTTCAAGAAATGCTTAGCACTGGCATCAACAAATTTGCATTTTAGGTATTTTCTTCTATGATTTACTCTCTAAATTGTCATAATACTGTTTTCCGTAAATGAATACAATATTAGAGGCTTTTTATTGCTGCTGTGATGGACATTTTTCCTTCAAATGGTTGCAGAAGTTGCTCTTTACATGTCCATGGACAAGACATGTTTTTTACACAAGTACTATTTTTATTCTAAACAAACTCAAGCATATGCTTTAAAACCTTAATTTACTTTGCAACATAATTTCTACCATCATCATAATGAAAAACAATTCTGAATTCCTTCTCATAAAATGTCATCTGATTTGCCAATAATTGTTAAATGGCCATTTTGACAATCATTTACAATGTCATGGTGCTGACATCTTAATGTCCCTCCCGTCCCTCCCACCCTTCCTTGCCTTTTACCCCCACCCCCACAGGCACACATAATGGAACAAGTGGTAATTACGAAATGTTACATCAGGCCTATACAGAGGGATATCAAGTAGTTCCCAAAGATACAATGAGAAGAGATATTGTATTCGTTTAGCCAAATGTGGACAGGGATTTACATTAAGCAAAAAGAATCCTGTTACTGAATTTGCAATACCTTTTGTATTGGATTGCTTGACACAGTTTATTTAATGTCTACAATGTGTCTCAGAATCAGTTGTTACATTCGGGCAAAAAAAAAACCACATCCAACAACCCCCCCCCCCCTCCCCCCCCCCCCCCCCCCCCCCCTGCCTATCCTAAACCATTGTGCATATGGTTTTGCAGAGTGAAATTTTTTACTCAAACTCAACTTTCTTTGGTGATTTTGAATGCTAACTGGGGTGCAAAAAACCAGTTGAGTAGCCAGTGCTTCGAAGAATTTCTTCTTGTGGAATGAAAATCACAAACAGCTGTGTGTAAGATTTTAATCTGGGACCACAACCAGTTTTGTAGCTTAAAGCCACATCTTCAGGTGGATATCTGAATAAAAAAGAGGGAATATCCATTAAAAAACCTATGTTACCCCAATCTCAAATGATGGGAATTAAAAATAAATACGCACATAAATTACATCATATCATCAGAACCAAATGTGCGGATGGATAGAAGACTCGACATTCCTTGTCGAGATAATAGTAATATGCCAAGTGAGAGCATATTGTCAAATTATAAATAGGCTCAATGGTGCCATCAGCATTGACCTGAAAACTGAACTGGAACCTACAACAAAACTGGACTGAATGTAAAAATGATGAAATGTACCCGCAAAAACCACACCCACTATGTTGACAAAACTTACCAAAATTCAGGAATAAGTTCTCATCACACCATATGAGCTCCAGCAACACCATGTCAGTACTGAGCTTGCGGAAATAGATGGCACACTATCATAGCATGGTGCATGCACACCGGCTGGGCACATACCATGCCACTGAAGCATAGCACAAGAATCACACATTATCACCCCCCAATGCTCTTGTTGAGTAACTACTTTACAAAATCAAATTTGTTGAATCAGGAAATGATGACTATCCATGTTACATAATTACCAATGGGTACAACCCCAAAAATTATTAACTTACAACATGGTGTAGCTCAGTAACATCTGGCCAATACAGAAGTGTAGCAACAAGCTAATAACATAAAGTAATTACTGGTAGCTACCTTTTCCCGCCATCCCACCTCTGACCTGCCCTAGGAAACAGTGGATTCAGCACATAGGAACCATGAAATTAATTACTGTGGTTGGAGGATAGTTTCACCAGGTAAAAACTGTCTGTGTCAAGGCCCTATAGATCTCTTAAAACTACTGTTAATGGTTTTATCAAAAACGGAAACAATAATAGGGACTGTAAAGGACGAAAAAAAAAATGTAATTGAAGAAAGCAAAAGCCAAAACTAAGGGGACCTATCCTCCCACCACTGTAATTCGATTCATGATTCCTATGTACTGACTTGAATCCACTGCCACTTATTACATTATCTTACTTGTTACCTTCAAATGTAAGCAGCTTGTCCTAGTGTGGGTGAGAGATGGGGTGCATTTTTTTAGATAACTACCAGTAAAATGTTTTATGTTAGGAGGATGGTGTTACACTTGCTAGGTTGGTCAGATGTTTATTCAGTTATACCATGTTACAAGTTAATAACTTGTAGTGCTGCGCCCAGTGGTAACTATGTAATGCTGGCTTGTCATCATTTGCTGATATAACAAGAAGTTACCCAACTTTCCCTGTAGGTACATGAGCATGTGGGGTGACATTATCTGTGATTCTTGTCCTGTATCACAGTGGCATGGCGTATGCCTGGCCAATGTACATGCACCACACTTTGATAGTTTGCTGTGTGTTCCCACAGGCTCAGTACTAATATGAGAAATGTGCTAATTTTGAGATGGAACCTATATATCAGCTGTGTTGAGAGTGTTTTACATCTGTAGCTCAACGAACTCTGTGCTATGTGCACTAGAGAATTAACGGATTTGTGGCAGTGAAAGAAAGTGACTGCGAGAATAAACTCCAAGTTGTTGTACAACCCAGACATGTAACTAGATTTTGGTCTGATGACAGATGCTCCTTCCATCAGTTAGGAGCCTGCCTATTCCAGACGAGGATGATAGAAGGAATGTCAACATTCTGTCCAAGAGCATTTGTTAGCAGAACATTGTTGCCCTGTGAAAGGTTGTACACTGTGACATAATAGGAAGTGCTGGCAGTGGTCTGGGCTTTCCGCAAGTTCATTTACTATCTGAAGACAACACAATGGTGTATTTGGCAACCAAGCTCTAACATTCTTGCAAACTTGTAAGTTAATGCAGTCCAGACTGTCAGGATGGATTTTGGCACTGTAAGTATACAACTTTAAAATTGAATACATACGCAGAAAGGAGAATGTAGTAGCTGCTGCCCTACTGAGACTTCCCAAAGGATTAAATCTGGAAACAGCTGTGGATGAACAAATGGGTGACACCCCTATCTCGTTTATGAATGATCAAGTTCACAGGAGATACTACCTGGAACTTTTTCGGAGTGTGGCTATAGTGCAAGAACAAGATGACAGTTGGTCAAAGGTTTGTCAGTCTCTGCAACACCAACAAGAGCACAGACTGCACAAGTTTTGCAAGATCATAAAGCAAGTATTATTCATCATAATAGTGAGAATGCCGAAGAATGATGTGTGTGCATTCCTCAAGGATACAAAAAACAACTCATTTGTTATATTCACCACATTTGGCGCCGTTTTGGTATATGCAAGTGTGCCAATAAGATTAGAACCTATTGCTACTTTCCTGAGATCAGAAAGAAAGTGTTGAAAGAAATCAAGTCTTCTCAAGTATGTCAGGAAATGAAACCACATAATCAAGGGTGTAAAGGATCATTACACCCCATAATACCGGACAAGTCCCTGGCCATCATGTGTATGGATGTCTGTGGGCCAGTATCCAGGGCCAGAACTGGACGTAGGTACATCATAGTCATGGTGTACCCATTGAAACCAGCAACTTATACTCCTATTTTGAAATGACTGTTCAACACCTTCATGCTGCAAGCTGAGAAACAACATGCAGTACTTTCGGACAATGCAGCAACTTTCACATGTTTTGCTTGGAGGCATGCACTCACAAGAGCAGGTATCAACCATGTACTAATGCCCATGTACCACCCCAAAGGAAGCCCAGTTGAGAGAGTCATCTTTGAATTCAGGTTTATGTGTGCATACTACCACAACAGGCAGACAAAATGGATTGACTGCTTGGCAAAGCTCAAAGAAGTTATGAACCACTTAACAAGTATGACAACGCAGTTCACACTAGTGGAGTCAATGTTCCAGCAGGATGAGAGGAATGAGTGAATGCAAAAGATACCCAGGGTACCAGTTGAGAACCTCAGTGGGAGGAGAAAGTGAGACAAGCATTAGCCAACCTGACTGACAAGCTCAAGTTCAGAAACTGGCATATGATAAAAGGAGATTGCAGTTGCAAATGTATAATGTGAGTCAGCAAGTACTCTTGCAGACCCATTTGAAATCTTGGCAACTGTTGTATGTTTGTACTAAGAATTCCATATCCTAGAGCTAACTTATTAGAGTATCCAGGAATGGATCAGATAAAAGGTTTCTGCCCACATCAGGGTATAACACAATGTTTCTGCTGAGGAGAGGAATCTCAGATGAAGCATAAACATCAAGATATTTGCCTGTAAACAGTAGATTTAGGTACCTGTTTCATGTATTATTTCTTTGTAGTATGTGAGTTTATTATTGTATACTCAGCTGTTAAAGAAACCTGAGGATAATTTCTGATTTGAGTGTATTTACATAAATATATGTACTAATCCAGATTAATTTTCCTATAGAGATGAGAGCTTATTATTATATGTTTTATTTCAGTTAATGATTGATGATTTCTATGTGTAGTGTCAAGTTTCTGTTTCTGAGCAAAGATCATCAAATTAGTTATGCTCAGTAATGTTGTGTCAAACAACTTCAATTCCATGGACTCTAGACAACATGTAATAGAAGTGTGATAATTTTGTGCCACAAGTGTGGCATGTAAAGAATTCAGCTCATGTTTTAACCACTATGATTCATTACATTGTATTAGTGGAGCAATTGTTACAGGGAATTATAGTGGAGACTGTGAGCTGAAATATTGTGCTGAGAGTATTTGTATGTATTTGACCATTCAGCTCATACTTAGCCAAGAGATAAATGATTATACTCAATAAAATTTTCCAACTCAGAATACGTAATTGAAAATCAATGGAAGATGGGAGAGAGTAATGTTTTTTTCATATTAGTACTACAATCATCACTATTGAGGATGAACGTCATGATAGAAACAACTATGAACTTCTAGTGAAGCAGGGGCAGTGTCTTTAGTGATGGTGTGAACCTTCAATTCAAATATAAAGTAACATAAATTAAAAGAAAGTACACATCATTGAAATGCTTGAACTGTGAATATGCCCGTCTAATGCGGAAGACCTTGGATGAGGTGTTAACTGTTGTGATTAGTGGAAAGGTGTGTGAGTACCATAGATTCTGTGAATAATCTGTGACCTTTGTGCAGAAAACCGTCTGGTACTGATAATGAGGCAGTAACAGTGTAAAACCCGAATTGACTTCTGACAATCTTCATTTGCAAATTATGTTTCCAATTTGGAAGGTTTGGAGGGGCAGCAATCTCACAAGTGTGGACTAATCTGTTTCCTTTTCAGGAACTGATTCTCTGATTTTGTCTAATATATGTTTGTTGGCCTCACATACCCCACCCCATAAAATTCCAAGATTTGAAGATTAACCCATTTCCTGTTCCATCTCACTTGCTTCTCCACGAAGAAGGTCTTCCCTTCGTACACCTTCTAGATCATTGAGATCTTCACCTTCCCTTCCCAATGGCATGCAGTTTCACCAACGGCACCTCCAAGTCCCTCTGATGAGTTAATGAACCACATTTTGAGCATTTTTAATTACACCTAACTCTTGCAGTATATGTGAATGGACATTGACAAATGCTATAAAGACTATCTGATTATGCAAAAATACCGATATGTTTGTAACAGTGATTTCAAGGTTACTACTCTTTCTATTTAAAACCTGCATGGCTTATCAGCCATTTAAACTTATCCTGTAAATTCATATGATGGTGACTGGTCTGGAGTCAGACAAGCAGGAGGTTGATGGATCTTTCTCTGGATTTTCCCCTGAGACTTGTCCAAATGGAGATACACTTAAGTTAAATTGCCACGGCAAAACTGGTTGTTCTGGTACAGTCAGCCTTACTGAATGCTAGCTTGTTGTCTTATGCTACCTTTAGTGATTGTCTCTGCTGCTGTTGTGTTCTTCACAGAATTTGGTAATGAGTACATTGCCTGCTTGTCTTTAGTTGTTCTTGCTGGTAGAAGAATTTAGCTAACACGTGGGGCAGCATGTAATGATGCAAATCAACTTAAGAGATGAGAAATGTACTGATTTTGAAATGGATTGTGTATATCAGCTGTGCTGAGAGTGTTTTACAGCACAGACTCTAGTTCAACGAACTCTGCACTGTGTGCGCTTGATAATTAACATTTTGGCAGCAGCAAAAGAAAGTGATTGCGAGAATAAGCTCTGTATAGGTGATGCCATTCTTTGGTGATATAGCACCCTTGACACTGGATTGATAACGCTTTTTATTACGACATGAGATACTGGAATAGAAAGGAATGTTGTCAGAACAGATCTAATTGTCTTATTGCACAGCAGCCACTGTGGACTTACTTAGAGAATTAAGTTTATTTAAATGCTAAGGCATATCATCTTGTGAATTGAAATAAGAAAGTAGTTTTTTTGTTAAAGAGAACTATTGTGTAAATTAATATTATTCAAAGATGAGAAATTTCATCATTTTAACTACTTTGGAAATTTGTGCTTCATGCTTACATATACTCTCAATCATTCATCTCTAAGTCTTTCCGAGTGTTAGTCTGTGCTTTCATGTGGTCTTTTTCTATCACAATATGCCATCTTTGCAGTGGAACTGAAATTTTCTCCCCTAAAAACTGAGACAACTGCATTGATACATCTGAGAGTGTGCTACGAATGTAGGTGGCCATGCATGTCTAATGAGCAAAATAAACGTAAATAAGCTTTTCAGGACAGTGGCATGCAACAGCAGTGGTGTGGAGTGCAGAGGCTACAGCTTCATATCGTTATCATTTGATCATTTATGGTGACTGTACAATCCTACATCATACAAGTAAACTTATTAAACATAGGCATAACTGGACAGTCCTGAAAGCTTATATCCACTTAAAGGCACTCTTAATTAAGGGGAAAAAACTTCTTTGTGAAGCGCATTAACATTCAAGAAATGTTCATTCCTTCAAATTTAATATTCAATGAAGTGAATCGCCTATGCCTGGCCAGCAGACATGCATCACACTTTGAGAGTTTGCTGTTTGTTGCTGCAGGCTCAGTACTAAGATGGTGTTGCTGGAGCTCATATGGTGTGATGAGAGCTTATTCCTGAATTCTGTGTCGTTTCATCAACACAGTTGGTGTGGTTTTTGTGAGTATTTCCATCATTTTTACATTCAGTCCAGTTTTGCTGTAGGTTCCAGTTCAATTTTCAGGGGATGTTGATAGCAACCATTGAGCCTATTTACAATTTGTGAGTATGCTCACTTGGTATATTACTGTTATTTGGGCAGTGAATGTTGGGTCTTTCATTCACTGCACATTTAGGTTTCATGTGATGTAACTTATGTGTGGATTTATTTATTACTGCCATCATTTGGGATTGGGGTAACATAGTTTTTAAAATAGATATTCCCCCTTTTTTTGTTCATATGCCCCCTGAAGATGTGGCTTTAAGCTATGAAACTGGTTGTGGTCCCAAATAAAGGATCTTGCAGTTTTCATTCCACAAGATGTACTACCACAGCTGCAGGTGCCAACACCAGAAAGCTGTTTGCTTTAAATGTCCGTGCACAGTATAGCAATGAAGGTCATGAATTTTTAAGCTGAATTGTCACTGGAGAGGTGAGTCATTTTACATTACAACAAAACAAACAATCCATGAAGTGGAGACTGTACCACATTATAGCAGAATCAAAAGAACAGTTCATGATATGAAGGCCCACTCTATGCACTGTTGTTTCGGTTCTTATGTAACATGAGCTACTCAAATTTTATCCCCAGCAACAGTTAAGCTCAAAAATTCATCTGCATATATGTCTACATTCTGAAGAACACAGCAGAGGGTACTTCCCATTGCACCACATACTAGGCTTTATTCCCATTCCATTTGTATAACTCAGGAAAGATGATTGCTTAAGTGCCTCTGTACATGCCATAATTAGTCTAATCCTGCCTTTATGGTCACTACAGGAGTGATACTTACGGGTTTCTAGTATATTCCTAGATTCTTTGCTTAATATTGGACATTGAAGCCTTACAAATGGGCTTTTGTGAAATACTTGGTATCTATCTTCAAACATCTTCCTGTTCAGGTTCTTCAGCACCTGTGTTACTCTCTTCTATGGATCAAATAAATCTATGACCATCACCTCCTTTATTGCACCACTAAAAATATTTTTAAGCACAAGGTACTCACTGGTTCTGTGCATCTCAGTTAGCATTTTTGGTACTCACCATAAACATAACTTCCAGCAGTTTATGCACTCAGTGTGAATTGTATGAAGAGTATTTCTTGAAACTTGAGGAGACTTATTAAATAAGTATGAAGTCTCAAAGTGTCTCTTTTGTTGAACTTTTGCATCTACTTTCTGCATTAAGCCTCGGTGAGGACATTATTATGTACATTAGTAAATTTTCTCATCATTCCATCAATTATAGTGTTTTCTCCACAAACTTCACTGATCTTGAGAATCACTAAGCATATTTCACACTTAGTAGATTTTCAGTTAATGGACACATTTTAAGCAATCAAAAATCAATGTTAATATGGATGAATACTTCATTCATGGTGTTTTTAAATAACCTACAGATGCAATTACTCAGTGTGTGTGTGCATCTTGTTGACCGCTGTGTTGCAGTGGCCAAATTTAAAAATTATGCTTATTAAAAATCATTCTGTGTACAATGCACATCCAACGAGATGGGGAGAGAAATTGATTATCTCCTGTTTTACCTGGGCCAGATGACCTTTCCACCTGACTTTGTCACAGTTCCATTTACCTAGCTGAGATCTTTGTATCACACAAAGTGAGTTTGCTGTGAAAGTGATCACAGTGGACCTCTTGGTGCCTTTCAAAACTCCATAGTGTGCTCCCTGCTGCCGTTGGATAAGCAGCTGCCAGCAGAAAGTCGTATACTCCTAGCTCACTTATTTGTTACATAGTTTAATTCTTAATTTCTTTGCGTGTTTTTGGTGCTTGCATTGTTTAATTCATAAATTTCAGGCATATTATAGTATTTGAGAGTTGTAGCATCGCATTTTAGTACCTGAATAGTGTAAAATCACGTAGTCTCCTTCCGTCACCGAGCAGTGTGTCAGCAGTGCGCAAGTAGCAGCATTACTGCATTTACTAGGCAATCTTGTATTTTAATAACCATTTAAATTTTGTGTAAATTTGTTTGTGCTCTCTGTAGATTAGTTCAGACGTACTTTGCACAACAGTTTTTATCATGGATAGGGACTGCAACTGCTGTGTTCAGATGCAGGCTGAGTTGACATCCCTTCGCTCCCAGCTTCAGGCAGTGTTGGCTTTGGTCACACAGCTTGAGGCTGTTGCCAATGGGCATCACTGTGGGAGTCCAGATGGGGGTTCGTCGGGGACGGCCAGCTCGTCCCACGCATCACCCGATCGGACTACGACTGTGGCTGCCCAGGATACTACCCACATTGAGGCTGATCCCTCACCTGTGGTAGAGTGGGAGGTCATCTCGAGGTGTGGCAGGGGGCGAAAGACATTCCGGAGGGCTGAACGGAAGGCCTCTCCAGTTTGTCTGACGAACCGGTTTCAGGCTCTGTCTCAGGCTGATACAGATCTTCAGCCGGACATGGCTGCTTGTCCTGTTCCAGAGGTTGCCCCTCAGTCTGCAAGATCCGGGTGGTCACAGAGGGTGGGCTTACTGGTAGTTTGGGGCTCCAACGTCAGGCGCGTAATGGGGCCCCTTAGGGATATGGCACCAAGAGAGGGGAAGAAAACCAATGTGCACTCAGTGTGCATACCGGGGGGGGGGGGGGGGGGGGGTGTCATTCCAGATGTGGAAAGGGTCCTTCCGGATGCCATGAAGGGTACAGGGTGCATCCACCTGCAGGTGGTCGCTCATGTCGGCACCAATGATGTGTGTCGCTATGGATCGGAGGAAACCCTCTCTGGCTTCCGGCGGCTATCTGATTTGGTGAAGGCTGCCAGTCTCGCTAGCGGGATGAAAACAGAGCTCACCATCTGCAGCATCGTCGACAGGACTGACTGCGGACCTTTGGTACAGAGCTGAGTGGAGAGTCTGAATCAGAGGCTGAGACGGTTCTGCGACCGTGTGGGCTGCAGATTCCTCGACTTGCGCCATAGGGTGGTGGGGTTTCGGGTTCCGCTGGATAGGTCAGGAGTCCACTACACACAGCAAGTGGCTACACGGGTAGCAGGGGTTGTGTGGCACGGAATGGGCAGTTTTTTAGGTTAGATGGCTTCGGGCAAGTACAGAAAGGGCAACAGCCTCAAAGGGTGCGGGGCAAAGTCAGGACATGTGGGGACCAAGCAGCTATCGGTATTGTAATTGTAAACTGTCGAAGCTGCATTGGTAAAGTAACGGAACTTCAAGCGCTGATAGAAAGCACCGAAGCTGAGATCGTTATAGGTACAGAAAGCTGGCTGAAGCCAGAGATAAATTCTGCCGAAATTTTTACAAATGCACAGACGGTGTTTAGAAAGGATAGATTGCATGCAACCGGTGGTGGCATGTTTGTCGCTGTTAGTAGTAGTTTATCCTGTAGTGAAGTAGAAGTGGATAGTTCCTGTGAATTATTATGAGTGGAGGTTACACTCAACAACTGAGCTAAGTTAATAATTGGCTCCTTTTACCGACCTCCTGACTCAGCAGCATTAGTGGCAGAACAACTGAGAGAAAATTTGGAATACATTTCACATAAATTTTCTCAGCATGTTATAGTCTTAGGTGGAGATTTCAATTTACCAGATGTAGACTGGGACACTCAGATGTTTAGGACGGGTGGTAGGGACAGAGCATCGAGTGACATTATACTGAGTGCACTATCCGAAAATTACCTCGAGCAATTAAACAGAGAACCGACTCGTGGAGATAACATCTTGGACCTACTGATAACAATCAGACCCGAACTTTTCGACTCTGTAAGTGCAGAACAGGGAATCAGTGATCATAAGGCCGTTGTAACATCCCTGAATATGGAAGTTAATAGGAATATAAAAAAAGGGAGGAAGGTTTATCTGTTTAGCAAGAGTAATAGAAGGAATATTTCAGACTACCTAACAGATCAAAACGAAAATTTCTGTTCCGCCACTGACAATGTTGAGTGTTCATGGAAAAAGTTTAAGGCAATTGTAAAATGCGTTTTAGACAGGTACGTGCCGAGTAAAACTGTGAGGGATGGGAAAAACCCACCGTAGTTCAACAACAAGGTTAGGAAACTACTGCAAAGGCAAAGAGAGCTTTACTGCAAGTTTAAACACAGCCAAAACCTCTCAGACAAACAGAAGCTAAACGATGTCAACGTTAGCGTAAGGAGGGCTATGCGTGAAGCGTTCAGTGAATTCGAAAGTAAAATTTTATGTACCGACTTGACAGAAAATCCTAGGAAGTTCTGGTCTTATGTTAAATCAGTAAGTGGCTTGAAACAGCATATCCAGACACTCTGGGATGATGGCATTGAAACAGAGGATGACACGCGTAAAGCTGAAATACTAAACAACTTTTTCCAAAGCTGTTTCACAGAGGAAGACCACACTGCAGTTCCTTCTCTAAATCCTCGCACAAACGAAAAAATGGCTGACATCGAAATAAGTGTCCAAGGAATAGAAAAGCAACTGGAATCACTCAACAGAGGAAAGTCCACTGGACCTGAAGGGATACCAATTCGATTCTACACAGAGTATGCGAAAGAACTTGCCCCCCTTCTAACAGCCGTGTACCGCAAGTCTCTAGAGGAACGGAAGGTTTCAAATGACTGGAAAAGAGCACAGGTAGTCCCAGTCTTCAAGAAGGCTCGTCGAGCAGATGCGCAAAACTATAGACCTATATCTCTAATGTCGATCTGTTGTAGAATTTTAGAACATGTTTTTTGCTCGAGTATCATGTCGTTTTTGGAAACCCAGAATCTACTCTGTAGGAATCAACATGGATTCCGGTACCAGCGATCGTGTAAGACCCAACTCGCTTTATTTGTTCATGAGACCCAGAAAATATTAGATACAGGCTCCCAGGTAGATGCTATTTTCCTTGACTTCCAGAAGGTGTTCGATACAGTTCCGCACTGTCAC
Source organism: Schistocerca americana (assembly GCF_021461395.2). Lineage (NCBI taxonomy): Eukaryota > Metazoa > Arthropoda > Insecta > Orthoptera > Acrididae > Schistocerca > Schistocerca americana. Next base: position 713,064,901 of record NC_060120.1, on the reverse strand, counting down.
CTGATAAACAAAGTAAGAGCCTACAGAATATCAGACCAGCTGTGTGGCTGGATTGAAGAGTTTTTAGCAAACAGAACACAGCATGTTTTTATCAATGGAGAGACGTCTACAGATGTTAAAGTAACCTCTGGCGTGCCACAGGGGAGTGTTATGGGACCATTGCTTTTCATAATATATATAAATGACCTAGTAGATAGTGTCGGAAGTTCCGTGCGGCTTTTCGCGGATGATGCTGTAGTATACAGAGAAGTTGCAGCACTAGAAAATTGCAGCGAGATGCAGGAAGATCTGCAGCGGATAGGCACTTGGTGCAGGGAGTGGCAACTGACCCTTAACATAGACAAATGTAATGTATTGTGAATACATAGAAAGAAGGATCCTTTATTGTATGATTATATGATAGTGGAACAAACACTGGTAGCAGTTACTTCTGTAAAATATCTGGGAGTATGCGTGCGGAACGATTTGAAGTGGAATGATCATATAAAATTAATTGTTGATAAGGCGGGTACCAGGTTGAGATTCATAGGGAGAGTCCTTAGAAAATGTAGTCCATCAACAAAGGAGGTGGCTTACAAAACACTCATTTGACCTATACTTGAGTATTGCTTATCAGTGTGGAATCTGTACCAGATCGGGTTGACGGAGGAGATAGAGAAGATCCAAAGAAGAGCGGCGCGTTTTGTCACAGGGTTATTTGGTAACCGTGATAGCGTTACGGAGATGTTTAGCAAACTCAAGTGGCAGACTCTGCAAGAGAGGCGCTCTGCATCGCGGTGTAGCTTGCTCGCCAGGTTTCGAGAGGGTGCATTTCTGGATGAGGTATCGAATATATTGCTTCCCCCTACTTATACCTCCCGAGGAGATCACGAATGTAAAATTAGAGAGATTCGAGCACGCATGGAGGCTTTCAGACAGTCGTTCTTCCCACGAACCATACGCGAGTGGAACAGAAAAGGGAGGTAATGACAGTGGCACGTAAAGTGCCCTCCGCCACACACCGTTGCGTGGCTTGCGGAGTATAAATGTAGATGTAGATGTAGACACACAGAGTAAGAGATGTAATGCAGGTTGAAATATCGATAGTTGAGTTTGTTCAGCAAGGTGAAGCTGCAATTGTGAGGGGAAAGTCATTTAACACCAAAAACATTTGGCCATCTATTAGTGAAAGAAGTGCTGCATCATTTGAATTTGTTGCTTGGAAACTTCAGACAGTAAACTTATTTTATAATTTTATAAATAAAGCACAGTCTATACCTCATCCTATTATTGCTATGACCCGTATTAGCTACACTAAGCCATGCTCAGATCTAAAATGTGAAAAGTGCGATAGCTACTACTGTCTTCAGCTGGTGTTACGTTGTCAAGTTTTAGCTATGACGCTTTCCATATTTTATATCTGAATGCATCTTAATTTGTCAAAAACTTATCATAGTGATAAATATACATGATACAGACTGTTCTTTGTTTATAAAATCATTTTATATGGTTGAGCCTTCAGCCAGTAAAGTAACATAATTGTAAATGAGCCACCTGGTAGTTTTATATGTGCTCTCTGAGTAGGATTATACCGTATGTAATACCATTAATAGCTGGCACACTATATTTTCAAGGATGAATAAGGCTAGGCCACTCTTTTGATCAATCTGGTCTTATTGCATTGTGTTGCATCTGAAGAATATGGAGAATTGATGATAAGTGATACATCTTGCATGGGCAGCATTTCTATACTGGATCACACTGACAATGTTCCTCTGGAAGTTTTTGAAAAACCATTCATCAAGTATAAGTGACGAATATTCACTTTATAATGTGTATAGTACTTAGACCAAACTGGCCTAAGGCAGCCTGATGTATCAATGCTAAAAATAAGTCTGCTTGTATTATCAGTCATGTTTTTAGTGTTATTCTGAGCTACACTACTGTATCTAATGTATTATGAAGTTGTGAAATTTAAAACTTTCACAGCATATAGATTGGCCCATAAAGTTTCTACCACAATATTTTGGTGCAAAGTTTTCTGGTCAGTTTCAGGTGAATAATGATGAAAATACTCAGAGCTGATGTATTTAAGACACCGCCGGCATATGCATGGTGTATTCAGCTGGCTTGTGCATGCACTACTTGAGCACATGCACTTCTGCTGCAAGTCTGTGTGCTACACCATCGTAGATAATTTCAGTTTGTACAAGGCAGTTGTTTACAGGATTGCACAAGAATGTGGCAAATCTTACATACGGCAAATGACACACACTGTGCAGGATCCCACTGTAGAAAACTAATGTCATTCTCACCTCCTTCAAGCCAATAAGTCTACTATTGCCAGACATTGTATTTCCACTGGTCATTTGATAAAATACACTGAAACAAAAAAGTTGTGGCCAATATGTTAAACTTTTGGACTTCCATCATCAATAAATCAGTGGAATTATAGCTTTCTGAGTCTCTTATCAATTGAGATGCCAGCTTCCAGTTAAATTCTACATGGAATCCCATAATAGGAAAATTTCATGCTCTGTGTAGCTAGTATCATTTTGCAATTTTGTTTTGTGAAGACAATTGAACTGATATTAATCTGGTAAGCTTTCACCATGCAGAATGTGGAGTGTAGCACACACATTAATGCAAAGCACATATGCTCAAGTAGTATTTACCTGAAGATGGCCAGAAGACTCTGTGCCAAAATATCATGTCAGGCAGTTCTCCCAAAACTTGATTAAATTATTATGAACTTGGTGGATAAGTTATGGTGCACTGTGCCATCTCCAGTAGTGTTGGTAAATCTATCACTTGGACTAGGAGCAGTGCAAACCGTGATGGGTAAATAATGTTTAATAATAGCGCTGGTAACCAAACATATTGGACAGTTAGTAAACCCTAGGAGGCATCATACAAACACCACTTCTTCAAGTATGCCACACTTACCTGAAACTATGTCTTGATGATTCAATCCACAGAGCTAAAAGATAACAGTTATGCTGGTTGTTCATTACACCCACTATTCCAAATAGTAATGCGGACTAGTCCAATTGCAATAGGGTGCCTGACTGTTTGCCAGGCCATGAATATTGTAATACGTCCATCTGCGGCCACTTTCTCCAATGCGCCAACCGAGCTGGACACCCTGGGGAAAGCCCCCAGGTGCAGTCATTCTGCAAGGACACAGTAGGAAGCCGGGATGGATGTCCTCACCTCACTCAAGAAGGGCATGATGCAAAGCCTTTGGTTGGAATGCCAAGAATGTACAAGCAAAAGCATCTGAGATCTTCTGGTGTGGCAGCAGTCATTTTAGCTGCCTTAGAAAGCAGGGATGTGCCAACTATTCCAGCAACCCACGGGCACAGGGAGAAGCATGCAAAAAGCACGGTGAATTGGCACAGGGAGGCATGTGAAAGAAGCCAGCATTCTTAAGAAGATGTTTTTTCTCGACAGTGAGGACATTCCTTGTAAATGATGGACGCCAGCAGATTTTGAGACAGAGCCCAAACATGAGTCTGTCCAGAACTCATGCAGAGAGAACGGTTATAAAGAAGTGGTGTGTAGCTGCTCTCCCAATAGCCTCGGAATGCAGGAAAACATCTTAAAAATGTGAAATCATGAGGAAGATGCCAATTCACGAGGCACACGCCAGCCCACGCCAGACAGAAAATTTCCACCCTGCACGGAGAGGCGTGGCAATGAAATGGCGATCTGTCATTAGACTACATTGAAAATTTCATCCTCCAATAACGCCAATAACACCAAATGGAATAATGTTTCAAAGAGTAGTTGAGCTGGGAGATGGATGAGAAGTGAAAAGGGAGAGTCTTGGAGACACCGCAGAAGCGAGAGGACATGGGCGCTCTTCCACCCATCACCAAGATCCACCTTCCGATGCCGCGATAGCACGGCTTTGGCCAGGCAACCAACAATGGGGAGACAACATAGAGATCATACCTGGGACCCACCACAACACTGAAATTGCTGAGGAGGGCAGTCAACTCACACAGCACAGCTCTGAGCCATCACGTCGTACTGATGCAGCGCCTGTCACCAACAGCTGTATACAATGAACGATAACAAAGAATGGTGAGACGATTTGTTCCCTCCTCCTTCCCTTTAATAATGGAGTCATGTCCACATCCAGTCAAACTGGCCCTGATATTTATAATGTTGTTTTGCTTTGTGTAAACAGCACGAAAATAAATGTATTTCTTTCATGGTTTGATCATATAAGAAATCTTTTACATTCATACATGAACACCTTAATGTCATACCATTTGTGTTGGATTTTATTTAATTATTGATATCAATTAATTGTTGGCTCCTAACATTGGGCAATCTCATCAGTCATCTGCTCGTCACTTCACGTCAGACAGCAGAGAGAAGAATTCACAGTTCACTACATTTTTGGCACACAACATGGGGCAACCTCACTGATTATGTTCACGGTATCTGATGCCACAAAATAATTTCTTAAGTTCACAATATTTTTGGCACCCAACATGAGGTGACTTCATGGGTAACGTTCATGGTACCTGATGTCACAAATAATTTCATGAGTTCACTACAATATATGTGTGCAGATCAGTGATTACAGCTGTTGTCATCTGTGCAAGTGTCTATAGAATACCTGTGATGAAGATGCGGAAGAAAGAGCAACATTTGGTCACCAAGCATGTTGAAACAAATACTGTGATTCACATTCACAGTAACCTGATTGAATGAGCCAAAGTCATGGTACATAGAACACACAAAATATATCATAGTACCATCTTTGACATGAGCTACACAAGACACACTGGGCCATCAGTGCGCTGCTTTGAGCAATGACCTTTTGTGAAGTGCACGGTTCCAAAGATGGTTCTCTTCACATAGTTCACTAGACAATAGTGTGAGCTGGATCTGCAATTAGTGACAGTAGCAATTAATGTCTGGTTTGAAATTGATAACTAATGAGAAGATGTGACTTTTTTCTCTGGGCAGGCAACTGGTATATTTTGTGATCTGTCAAAGGCATTTGACTGTGTAAATCACAATATCCTTTTAAGTAAATTAGAATATTGTAGTGTAACAGGAAATGCTGCAAAATGGTTCAAATCTTATATCTCTGGCAGGAAATAAAGGAGACATGTATCAAGCTATCAGGCATCATCCAACTGGGAACTAATTACATGTGGGGTCCCACAAGGTTCCATTTTAGGGCCCTTACTTTTTCTTGTGCGTATCAATGATCTTTCATCAGTAACATTACCAGATGCCAAGTTCTTTTTGTTTGCCCATGATACAAACATTGCAATAAATAGCAAATCAAGTGTAGTCTTAGAAAGATCAGCTAATAAAATATTTTTGGACATTAATCACTGGTTCCTAGCCAATTCCTTGTCACTAAACTTTGAAAAAACACACTACATGCAGTTCAGAACTTGTAAGGGGTGCCCCACGAGTATATGCCTAACATATGATGACAAGCAGATAGAAGAAGTGGACAGTGTTAAATTCTTGGGATTACAGCTTGATACTAAATTTAACTGGGTAAAGCACACCACAGAACTGCTGAAGCATCTTAACAAATCTCTATTTGGGTCATTCCATGCCAAGTGGTCTAAACCTTCCCACCATCATGTCTCCAATTTTCTTCAAATTTTATCTGTAGCACTAGTCAAGTGCTAAATTAAGTTTCTCAAGATTTCAAGCCTCTAGCTGCAATACTTGCTGATCTACACCCCCTTGTCTGAAGGGTAGTAAGTTCGCATGCGCGCGACATCAGACAAAATGCCATTTTTGGGGTCTCATAAAATTGAAACCAATTCATAAGAATGGTTAGTAAGATGAGACCCTGTACAGTTTTTTGTGCTGATTCAAACGAAATTAATTATAAGATTACTGATGCAAAATCCGGTCAAACAAGTCGACTCAAAGTGTACCCCTAATTCTGTCGTGACTTAATGCGACAAATTTTGACCAATATTCAGACTGCAATAATTTCCTTGCAGATAAAGATATGGACTTGAACTTTTTACCAAGTCTTATCTTTGTGCTGGACATAATACAGCTGGATTTCCAACTACCCAGGCTTTATAGTCGCCTTGCAAAATCTCTTCAAATTTGGCAGTGTCAGCGCAAATGGCTTTATTTACCAAAGTTCAAAGCCCATTACTACAAAATAGTCAGCCTGGATTTAATTGTGAATAGTATCATCTGAAAGAGAAACTCTTGCTCTACGAGATGGATATATTTTTCTTTTGCAACGCTTCCATTAAGTGCTTATTTACTCAGGTCAAAGTATCTTATATTTTGTGTGCGCAGTGCCCTGCGTTGGTCCATGATGGCTGAGCCATTACTGGTTATCACAATAAAACCAGCATCCCCATCGCCATAGGGGCCACGCCCGATAGCCATGCAGTAACAGCCACGGGTGGGTATCTTTACTGCAGGTTCCCAAGCCTGATTACAGGGTGTCTTTACCACAGGATCCCAAGCCTGATTGTGGGTTTCTTTATGCAGGTTCCCAAGCCTGTCTTCCTCAGTTACTTCATCATTCTGGAAGCATCGTTGATTTGCAAGAGAATGCTTTCAGGAAAACTGTATTGCCGACCAGATGATGTCACTGATGGAGCTGGAATAACACCAATGATAAGTTGTTCTGGAATCCAGCAAGTATCACGTCTTAAGGGCCAATAAAATGAACTTGCAGGACCATGAGGATGCATAAAGCTTATGAAAGCATCTTTCTGTTCGACTGAGATTTCAACGATGTTTCCAATCCACCATTTCTTTTCATAAATGCAAGCAACATACTGCCCAGGCTGAAGATCCATGACTTGAACTACTACTTCAGCAGCACTAATTTTGGCCAAAAAAGATGTCGCATCATTAGAAACTCTACTGACCTTAATTGTCGTCATATCAATGGGCAAAAAATGGTGGTTTTCTCTTGTGCCAGCTAGAGTGTGCCCTTGCAGGAATCTTTCTTCTTGAGAAGCTTTTTCTTCTTCAACTTCCTCTTTGCTGATGAAAAAGAATTTGATTCCATTGATATTATCATTGCAGAAGTTGAAAAGATCTTTGGGTGTTAGAATCTGGTTTTCATATGGACGTTGCAAACTTGCTCTTGCTGCCAACCGTTTTGTTGTGCCTCCAATGCCATCACAAGGCGACTTTCCATGGCTTGTTCCAAAGAAATTCCATTCTGCTGTTATTTCAAAATCTTCTTTGTGATAGCATAAGTTGAGAAAATTCTTGAAATTCTTATATTGTGCAGCTGAACCATCACTGAAGTAGTGGATGTGGCTTATTTTGGAAAATTGCATCTTCAGGTAATTGATTACTTTTCCAATGTAAACATGGACAGTAATCGTATCGTGTCGAAGGCAGTCACTAATAACACAAAGATTCACACATTGCACCTCTTCGTTTTCACAGTAGTAGACTACAAATGGATGAACTGTTGCTTGACTGTTTTCCCAGTGAAAGCCTTGCACTGCATCTTGAACAATAAATGAATAGTTTTCAGCAAAATCCATTAGTATTATGAATTCGCCTTCTTTCAAATCAGTTTTGAGAGCTTTCAGGTGCTGGCTTTGATGCTTGGCAATGTAGTGATGACAAGACAGGTTCCAAATTTTTGCTGCAATATCTTCAACATACTCTTCTGTTGAAAGCTGCTTTGTTTCTAAAGTATCCCTGTCGGTATGAATCCATTGTTTGTACTCAATCAGTTCTTCAGGGTCATTATCTTCAAAATATGTTGCAATAACTGCTTCTACACCTTCTGGACCAGGGCAGTTTTCACAACGATGAAGCATACAATCCTTGTTTTCCAAGCTGCAAACAGCTTTGCTAAGAATTTCCTTGTAGTCTTCATTGATTGATGCACCAGTGAGCATAAGCTTGACATTTTGGTGTATTGTACAGACACAAACTGAGTGCATTCCAGCAGAGCCAACTGTAACACACCATTTTGGTCTAAGCTCGCAAAACTTTGAGAAGCCAATTTCTGGTCCATTTTGCTTCTGATAAGACACGTACATTTCCTTCAAATTGCAAAGCAACAACCGCTTTTGCTTGTACACCTTTGTTCCTGAAATTCTCACAGGCACACAGTCTTTCTTCCCTGGACAAAGTCTGCTGAATTCGTCATCTTGAAAAAAGTCATGTACTTTCTGAACAACTTCATCTGAAAGCTTCCTTCCTTGCCGATTTGCTGGAAAAGCTAGAACACCTTGCTCATTCTTCAGTTTTCTCGCTTGCTTTACCATTCTTTCTGATACATTAAATGCTGTTGTCGTATCTTTAATTGTCCAGCTTCTTGGAACCAAGGTCAATATTTGAACTTTTGTCCTACGATTTGACACTTTACATTTTTCTTTCAACTCTTCTATAAGATTATCAAGATCTGCACAATTATTGCATGGGCGACTTTTACTTGAACTTGGCTGTTCATCGTAATTGATTCCTACAGCAGCAGCAATTTGATTCCCAATTAAACTTTGTGCATCCAAGATCTTTCTTTTTGCATAGCTTTGCTTATCTCTTTTACTTAGTTGTCTTCTTTTCAATGGTGAAGCACCAATAAATGATAAACTTTTGTTGATGGCTGGTTCAGTTTCATCCGTTGTGAAATCTTGTTCAGATTGGGTTGATAGTGATGATGAATCTTCTAGCTTTTGGTTCAGTGCCGACATGCAGCGAGGGCAAAGCTTCTGACCAGGTTTTATATCAATCACTTCTTTTTTCTTTAACAGGCAAAGTTTGGCAGCTGTTTCATTATCAAGCAGTCTAAGTCCAGCTTTTACATTGTGATTCCTCTTCTTGAATGGATTGCAACATTTCTTTTGCATCGCTTGATATTCATGTAGGAAGAGGGCTTCATGGTGGAAGCAAATGATGGAATTTTCGTCAAGTTTGGCTTCTGAACGCGAAACAAGCAATTTCTGGTCACATTCTGTGAAATCACTAAACGCTTTGAATCCAGTCTTCTTAGCATAGAAGATAACATGGCACTTCGATGCAGCAGCATCTTTTCCAATTGAACAGGGGGCCAACGATTCTTCTTCTTCATTAACTTCTGACATCTCTCACTGGCCAATCACTGAATAAAACACGAATGAAATATCCAATTATATCAGTAATTCTAAGCGACTATTAAGATTCAAATTCCTAGAAATGAAGAAAAATTAGTGCATCGCGCATACAAAATATAACAACTTTGATGTGAGTTAATGAGTACTTAATGGTCGCGTTGCAAAAAAAACAAATGTCAGTCTTGTAGAGCAAGAGTTTCTCTTTTAGGTGATACTATTCACATGCAGATTCAGGCCAACTATTTTTTAGTAATTGGCTTGAAACTTTGGTAAATTTTACCGTTTGTGCTGACACTGCCTAATTTGAAGAGATACTGCAGGGCGACCATATGGCCTGGATCATTGCAAATCCGGCTGCATTATGTCTAGCACAAGCATGAAGCTTGGCCAAAAGTTCAAGTCCATATCTTCAACTGCAAGGAAATCATTGCAGTCTTAATATTGGTCAAAATTTGTCGCGTTGTGTCACGACAAATTTTGAAGTATACTTTGAGTCGAGTTATTTGACCGGGGTTTGCATGAGTAATGTTATACATAATTTCGTTGGAATCAGCAAAAAAAACTGTACAGGGTCGCATCTTACTAACCATTCTTATGAATTAGTTTCGATTTTATTAGACTCCAAATATGACATTTTTTTTATGTTGCATGCACACGGACTAAGTACACTTCAGACAAGGGGGTCTAGATCAGCAGCTATTGCAGCTAGAGGCCTGAAATCTTGGGAAACTTACTTCAACACTTGACTAAAGCTACAGTTAAAATTTGACGAAAATTGGAGACCATGATGGTGGGAACTTTTTTCAGTTTTAGACCACTTGGTGTGGAATGACCCATTTGCAATGTGAATTGTGTCAGACATAGGGGATATAAAAATAAAAAAGCTGGCATACTATGCTTACTTTCATTCCATAATGTCATATGGGATTATTTTTTGAGGTAATTCATCAAGCCAAGCTAAAGTTTTCTGGGCACAAAAACGTGCAGTAAGAGTTATATGTGGTGTGAACTCAAGAACATCCCGCAGAAGCCTGTTTAGGGAACTAGGGATACTAACTACTGCTTCCCAATATATTTATTCTTTAATGAAATTTGTCATTAAAAATATATCACTTTTTCAAACCAACAGCTCAAATCATGGAATCAATACTAGAAATAAGAATAATCTACACAAGGATTTAAAGTCACTTAGTCTTGTACAAAAAGGTGTGCATTATTCAGGAACAAACATTTTCAATAACTTGCCAGCAGCCATAAAAAGCTCAACAACCAATGAAATTCAGTTTAAGAGAAGCCTAAAGGATTTATTGGTGGCCAACTCCTTCTGAATTTCTCAGTAGAACCAACTGATTTGTATATATATATAACTTCTGCACAGTCTGCACAATTTCAGTGCAGTCATAAGTTCATTGAAAATAAGCGTGTATGTGTGCATGCGTGTGTGTGTGTGTGTGTGTGTGTGTGTGTGTGTGTGTGTGTGTGTGTAAGTACAATCTAACTTCTGCACCACTTCAGTGCAGTAATGGCAGTAATGTGTTCATTGTAAATAAATATTATAGTAGTTGTATTACACGTTTATTAACTTATAAATAAATAAAAAACTTTTTAATTTTAAATTCAGTGCATTAGTATTTGTAAAATGATTCTTTCATGTAGTGTTCATTAAAAAATGGCGATCATTCCACTTGGGACCTGTGGAATGGTACATTAGCTTATTTGTTTGAGTTGTAAATATTTGTCATGTATTGTTGTTTTTCTGACATGTTCTACATCCTGGAGGACCTCCTCACTACGGATCAATTGGAATGAAAGTAAATCTAATCTAATCTAATCTGGTCCTTGTCAGTTAGGATCTTTCTACGACCACTGTTTTTGTACCATTTTACATGACCGCATGTGGCACATCATTCCTTGTTGACATGTTTGTCAGTCCACATAAATACATCAACAAATAAGCCAGCTTTATTTATTTGCATTGTCATGGGCACAACCACCATCTTACTGCATGATTCCATACAACTGACTTGCACAAACATGCCACTTCACCGCCATAATTACCTCAGCACCAGACGGTCACATGACTGCCAGGTTATGCACCAACCTCAGCACTCCAAAGTGAACAGTGGGCTCTGTTAAAGGAGTGACTAATGTTTTGTCTGGTGAGCTTATTATAAATTTGTAAGATTGCCTCCTACCGTGTTGGTCTCCTCTCCTGCAGTCATTTCATAGCAGTGGCTCACAGTATCTCGAAGTTGCAACCCCACCACTATTTGCAGTGCTGGTGAATGCATGTAGTGGTGATCACATTGCACAGAACAATGTATGTTCTGCATGTGCACTCAGACTTGACAGCTAGTAAGTGGGGAAGTAATGTAGGCCTCTCACAACTGCCTTTATTTATGAACCTTCTAGTAATAAGATTTTGTGAATTACACTCAATTACTGAGCCACTCTCCTTTCTACTCACCACTGCAGCTGGTACAATTAAAATAAGGGGTATTATGACACGTTGGAACAGTGATAGATGATGACCTCTGGCATATCATTACATGAATGATAACATATGTTGGTATTTTTTTCCAAATTATATCACTTATAACCAAAACGGCCTGGCTGTGCTGGTACTGTGAACGGGTGAAAGCAAGGGGAAACTACGGCCGTAATTTTTCCCGAGGGCATGCAGCTTTACTGTATGATTAAATGATGATGGCGTCCTCTTGGGTAAAATATTCCGGAGGTAAAATAGTCCCCCATTCGAATCTCCGGGCGGGGCCTACTGAAGAGGATGTCGTTATCAAGAGAAAGAAAACTGGTGTTCTACGGATCGGAGTGTGGAATGTCAGATCCCTTAATCGGGCAGGTAGGTTAGAAAATTTAAAATGGGAAATGGATAGGTTAAAGTTAGATATAGTGGGAATTAGTGAAGTTCGGTGGCAGGAGGAACAAGACTTCTGGTCAGGTGACTACAGGGTTATAAACACAAAATCAAATAGGGGTTATGCAGGAGTAGGTTTAATAATGAATAGGAAAATGGGAATGCGGGTAAGCTACTACAAACAGCATAGTGAATGCATTATTGTGGCCAAGATAGATACGAAGCCCACACCTACTACAGTAGTACAAGTTTATATGCCAACTAGCTCTGCAGATGACGAAGAAATTGAAGAAATGTATGATGAAATAAAGGAAATTATTCAGATAGTGAAGGGTGACGAAAACTTAATAGTCTTGGGTGACTGGAATTTGGTAGTAGGAAAAGGGAGAGAAGGAAACGTAGTAGGTGAATATGGATTGGGGCTAAGAAATGAAAAAGGAAGCCGCCTGGTAGAATTTTGCACAGAGCACAACTTAATCATAGCTAACACTTGGTTCAAGAATCATAAAAGAAGGCTGTATATGTGGAAGAAGCCTGGAGATACTGACAGGTTTCAGATAGATTATATAATGGTAAGACAGAGGTTTAGGAACCAGGTTTTAAATTGTAATACATTTCCAGGGGCAGATGTGGACTCTGACCACAATCTACACAATCTATTGGTTATGACCTGTAGATTAAAACTGAAGAAACTGCGAAAAGGTGGGAATTTAAGGAGATGAGACCTGGATAAACTGAAAGAACCAGAGGTTGTACAGAGTTTCAGAGAGAGCATAAGGGAACAATTGACAGGAATTGGAGAAAGAAATACAGTAGAAGAAGAATGGGTAGCTTTGAGGGATGAAGTAGTGAAGGCAGCATAGGATCAAGTAGGTAAAAAAACGAGGGTTGGTAGAAATTCTTGGGTAACAGAAGAAATATTGAATTTAATTGATGAAAGGAGAAAATATAAAAATGCAGTAAATGAAGCAGGCAAAAAGAAATACAAACGTCTCAAAAATGAGATCGACAGGAAGTGCAAAATAGCTAAGCAGGGATGGCTAGAGGACAAATGTAAGGATGTAGAGGCTTATCTCACCAGGGGTAAGATAGATACTGCCTACAGGAAAATTAAAGAGATCTTTGGAGATAAGAGAACCACTTGTATGAACATCAAGAGCTCAGATGGAAACCCAGTTCTAAGCAAAGAAGGGAAAGCAGAAAGGTGGAAGGAGTATATAAAGGGTCTATACAAGGGCGATGTACTTGAGGACAATATTATGGAAATGGAAGAGGATGTAGATGAAGATGAAATGGGAGATATGATACTGCGTGAAGAGTTTGACAGAGCACTGAAAGACCTGAGTCGAAACAACGCCCCCGGAGTAGACAACATTCCATTGGAACTACTGACGGCCTTGGGAGTGCCAGTCCTGACAAAACTCTACCATCTGGTGAGCAAGATGTATGAAACAGGCGAAATACCCTCAGACTTCAAGAAGAATATAATAATTCCAATCCCAAAGAAAGCAGGTGTTGACAGATGTGAAAATTACCGAACTATCAGTTTAATAAGTCACAGCTGCAAAATACTAACGCGAATTCTTTACAGACGAATGGAAAAACTAGTAGAAGCCGACCTCAGGGAAGATCAGTTTGGATTCCGTAGAAATGTTGGAACACGTGAGGCAATACTGACCCTACGACTTATCTTAGAAGCTAGATTAAGGAATGGCAAACCTACGTTTCTAGCATTTGTAGACTTAGAGAAAGCTTTTGACAATGTTGACTGGAATACTCTCTTTCAAAATCTAAAGGTGGCAGGGGAAAAATACTGGGAGCAAAAGGCTATTTACAATTTCTACAGAAAGCAGATGGCAGTTATAAGAGTTGAGGGGCATGAAAGGGAAGCAGTGGTTAGGAAGGGAGTAAGACAGGGTTGTAGCCTCTCCCCAATGTTATTCAATCCATATATTGAGCAAGCAGTAAAGGAAACAAAAGAAAAATTTGGAGTAGGTATTAAAATCCAGGGAGAAGAAATAAAAACTTAGAGGTTCGCCGATGACATTGTAATTCTGTCAGAGACAGAAAATTACTTGGAAGAGCAGTTGAACAGAATGGACAGTGTCTTGAAAGGAGGATATAAGATGAACAACAACAAAAGCAAAATGAGGATAATGGAATGTAGTCGAATTAAGTCGGGTGATGCTGAGGGAATTAGATTAGGAAATAAGACATTTAAAGTAGTAAAGGAGTTTTGCTATTTGGGGAGCAAAATAACTGATGATGGTCGAAGTAGAGAGGATATCAAATGTAGACTGGCAATGGCAAGGAAAGTATTTCTGAAGGAGAGAAATTTTTTTAACATCGAGTATAGATTTAAGTGTCAGGAAGTCATTTCTGAAAGTATTTGTATGTAGTGTAGCCATGTATGGAAGTGAAACATGGACGATAAATAGTTTAGACAAGAAAAGAATAGAAGCTTTCGAAATGTGGTGCTACAGAAGAATGCTGAAGATTAGATGGGTAGATCACATAACTAATGAGGAAGTATTGAATAGGATTGGGAAGAAGAGAAGTTTGTGGCACAACAAGACCAGAAGAGGGGATCGGTTGGTAGGACATGTTCTGAGCCATCAAGGGATCACCAATTTAGTATTGGAGGGCAGCGTGGAGGGTAAAAATCGTAGAGGGAGACCAAGGGATGAATACACTAAGCAGATTCAGAAGGATGTAGGTTGCAGTAGGTACTGGGAGATGAAGAAGCTTGCACAGGACAGAGTAGCATGGAGAGCTGCATCAAACCAGTCTCAGGACTGAAGACCACAACAACAACATCACTTTCTTGGAAAACAACTTGATGCCAACAACAAGGACAGTTGACTAGACATTTAACACTTTGGGCCCTGAGCCATAGCGCATGAAGCTCTACCACAAGGCCTAGCTGTTTTTAGCATATTTTAATTTACTACAACTCTTAAATGGTTTTTGTTATAGTAATGACATTACCCTTCTCGAAAAGCCTGAACTTTATAGCATTGTTTTTGAAAAGAGGAAAAATTGGTCAAGGATATATGCACTTAATGCTCAGAAAGAAAACTACATTATTTTACAAGAATTTTTATAATTATTTATACTGCTTGTTTTATATACAGTAACCTCCTCTGGCTTTATTTTAAGATGCAATTTTGGTATTTGCAGGATACATTTTGAAACACGGTTGTTTGCACAATACCACTTTGCATTCGCTACACTGGTAGCTTGTGTCTTTGTGCCACACTTTCCCAGTAAGCTTTTTGCCTCTCTGAGAACACACTACACATTGTGTTTGCTTCTGTTTCCTCCCTATTTCTGTCTCAGTCTTTTCCAGAAAATGGTTTCCAGTTGATAGTCTGGAGAAGCCCGATGTACAAGGTTGTGTTTCAAGATCTTTACTGTCTGCAAGACCTGCACATATAGTTGTCATAAACTGTGATGATGTGAAGCATTTTCCCGTTACCTTGTTGTACAAGATACTTGAATTTATTATCACCATTAGTATTATGTGAAATGACAACTTTCTCCACCATTTCACAGTTCGATGCTTAAATTCCCCATATGATAGTCGTTGGTCTGATAAGTCAACACCCAACTTGTTTTTATTATAGTCCACCACACAGGCTGGTTTTGACTTCTCTCTGCCTCTCTTATCAATAAATGTCACACTCTCTGCAGTGTGCCTTGTGCTTATCATGTGCTCAATTCTTCTGTCCTTCCAACAGAATTCCAAGATATTTCCTTTACCCCTAAAAATTAGTTCACCTCGCTGAAGTTTCAGATCTTTTACAGCAGAAGGTAATTCATGTCTAGATTTTTTTGCAGTTCCCACAAGAGCAGTTTTTGCAGCTTCCAGTTCTGAAGCAAGGACTGGACTGGTGTAGAATCTGTCTGTAAACAAAGTATAATCTTTTCCTGGCAGATTCCCAAGCAATGTCATTACGAGTGTCACTGTGTCAGACCTCTCACCTGCATAAACAGAAAAATTCCAGACATAACCTGTCTTTGACTCTGACAACATGTACCATTCTATACCATATTTATTTGGCTTCTGTGGCATATAGTGCTTGAAACACACATGGCCACAAAATTTGCACATGCCTTCATCAATTGTAATGTTTTGAGAGGGTGTATATGATCACTGGAAATTAGCAGACCCCACATCCAGGAGGGGTCTCGTCTTGTGCAGTGGGGCATAGCCAGCTTCTCCTATTTTCTTAGAAATGGAATTGTCACTGATGTGAAAGTTTCTCAAAATAGAAAGAAACCTGTCACAGCCCAGGATGTTTGTTTGAACAGAAATTACATGACAACAGGATTCTTGGACCAGTGCTCTTGTATATGGGGTCTCACACTTACACACATATGGACTACAATTGCCAGAAGCTTTCTTATTTCTAAGAGAATAACTCCTTTCCACTTTGATAGCGAGCAGGTAGGGGAAAGGGACTTTGTGCTTCATAATTTCCTTATGCTTTGTTGTGCATACATATTAGTTTGCTTCTTTATATGATTCATCATACTGTCTGTAAGGAAACACAAAAATAAGTCTAGAGATGTGCTGTTCTGGTCTAAACTGGTAAGGTTGCACTTTCCAGAGTGTCCTGAGAATGGATAGATATTTGGCACATGATCAGTAGTCGTCCAACCTTCCTCAGAATCAGTACAGCACGAAGTTCTCGGTCTCACACTCACCCTTGGTCACCCACGCACTTCAGGTGTGGTATCAGCAGGAACAATGGCAATACATGCTTCTGAAGAATTTGGACACTCGCCCTCCTCGTGTGAATCTACCATAAAAGTAGTATTTTCAAATAAAATCACTTACTACAGTAATTATGTATTGAACCTCTTTCAGTTGAAATCTGAATAAAAATACTGTGTATTTTATCTGCATTTCTTACCTGAAGACTCAGAATCTTCTTCTTGAATATAATCTACGTCATCATCAGAATCAAGCAAATCATCATCCATCCAAAAAATCAACATCAAACTCACGCAATAACTCACGAGCGATTTCATCATCTGTCAAACCATGTTTCGCCATGATTATGCCAGAATATTCCCGCTCGCAAAGCCTCACAAAAAAAAAGGAGTGGTTCTCCCTTGTCCAGCATTCCCACACCATCTATCGTCAAATACTTCAACTATAGCCTCTGACATGTCTCTCAGACCATTGGGAGCGCTACGAACACATATAGGAAGGAAGGGGAAGATCGAGCACATGCGCCCATAAAATTACAGGCGTTGGATTTTCGGACTGGTTAGGCGCTCCCATATTTTTACGGGCGTCGGCTTCTAAGTGTTAATTCTATCACATGACTATAGGCATCCAATTTACATTTTCATGCAGTACAGACTTCAAAAGTGCAAAACTGAGGAAAATGCAGAATTGAGGAAAATGTCAACCCCCCCCCCCCCCAAAAATTTGAGCAAAAACACTTGTGCTTGACATTCATGATTAAAAATCTCAATCCTCTCCAATAGTTTGTATAAAATCTGTATAAGTGAAGGAAATTAAATATACAATATAATCTTTCTACAATAATTTGTCATAAAGGATTTCATCAATAATTAAAAAATCACAGATGTGTAACAGCAAGTAAAACTCATCAAAAAATTGAAATTGATGTAAAAGTACAAGGTATACGAGCTACTTTCCAATATGCTACAACAGTTTTGGGATACCATCCTTTGTTCTCAACCAGGAAAAAGCAAGAACTGATGAACATGTTGAATTAAACCAAAAATGGTGGCTAAGTGGTTACACCATAAGCATAAATGTGGACATCTGCTTAATCACAAATTTCATCACAATTGCTGTTATTGTTGTATGCTTTTCTTACAAGCCCCAATTCAATGCACACCACTGTTAAAGTGTTGTTATAGGCTTGATGAGAGCAACAGAGATGTGAAATAATGAGTTTACTTCCCTAGTTGATGTTACAAGCTTATTAGAAGTCAGCTCAGTTTGATGATGATTGGTTTGTGGGATGCTCAACTGTGTGGTCATTGGTGCCTGTACAAAATCCAAATTTTTACACAGTCCAATTTGTACTCAGTCCAATCTAGCTACTGTCATGAATTATGATGATGACAAAATGATGAGAACAACACAAACACCCAGTCCCCAGGCAGAGAAAACTCCCAATGCAGACGGGAATCGAACCCGGGACCCTGTGATCCAGAGGCAGCAACGCTAGCCACTAGACCACAAGCTGCGGATGTCAGCTCAGTGAATTTATTTAGACTACGTAAAATGTAAAGTTGAAAGACTCAGGTGCTACACTTTTGTTTCATGTCCTCTATCACTACCGCCAGTCTTTACAATCTACAGTGTGTGGTGAAAAGTACATACACGAATAGTGTATGTAGTTGTTGCAACTGTATCGTGTCAGATCTGAACAGAAAAGTTTTCAAAACATGCTATCACAAAACTCTTGTTCTATTTCCATGTGACATCTCTGTCATAGCACATCATTTGCATGAAAGTTATACACTTAGAAGTTACCAGGGCTCCAACATTTTGTTGAGTACCTTTGCCTGAACTTGTTTTCATGAAAAACACACAGTACTTGCAGAAAGCATCATCATCTTCTTTGGAACAGTATACTCACCAAAGACATTTCTCCATCCAACTTTGACAAACCTTACAATATTGGTCACATTGCAAATGGGCACAAAAAGGTTTTGGAAATATTGAAGCTTAATGTGGGTCATCAACTTTTTCATTAGTTGATAGCAAAAATCATTTGTGTTGTACTTACAGTCTGTTGATGGATCATCAGAGCTTGGTGTGTCAGTGTAAGATGTGGATTTTGTGTAAGGACCCAACAAAGATGATTCTGAATTAGCAATAATGCTTCTGTTGTTTCAAAACAGAATCTGTAGCAACTGTGGTGGATCATCCATTTTACCAGCCTTAGAGGAAAGAATTTGTTCTAGTAATAGAGTTTTGCAGGAGTACATGTCATTAGTGAATGAATCAGCAGCTGAAATTGAGGGTAGAAGAGCAAAAGCTGTTATACTTAACAATGTTCTCAAATGATCCTTTACAGAGGAAAAACCAGGATAATTGCCCATATTTAATCCTTGTACCACTGAAACAATGAGTGAAGTCAGTATAAGTGTCAGTGGTGTTAAAAAACAGCTGAAATCGTTAAAATTGAACAAAGTTCCAGGGCCCAGAGGAATCCCTACCAGATTTTTGTGCATTATTACATTATTATTATTATTTTCAGCACTTCAAAAAATGCTTTCCCCCCACCTGCACTTCAGTCATTGAAGGGCTGCTCCCCCTCTCCACACATCCAGTAGGTGAGCTCATTTTATGTGTGTTAGTGTGGTGTGGTGACTGCACTGGCTAGTGGATGACTTAAAACATGTCTCCAGCCACTAAGACTTCACACGCCAGAAACAGGCAACATTTCCTTGATTATGACTGAGCATATTCTTCAAGACTCAGTGTTTGAATTTAAAAGATTGATGATTGATATTGTTGCTGAATACAGTACATCAGAAATATATCCAAAAAGATCAGACTGAGTTATAAGTGGGAGAAGAATAAGTGGGTGATGGGCCCCTTTCTCATGTATTGGCTTGGTCTGGAATACTTTTTGTCGACTGTCTTATTTTTCCAGTACCATTGCAACCTAGCAGTAACATAATAGCATGGTGAACCTAAATGTTGCAAGCTGTGTTGGAAAATCCAATCATGGAATTCATCAGCAGTTTCTCTCTCAAGTCTCCACTCTCCACAATGGAATAAAATACCCCCTTAACTCTGTCACCACCCGAGTTGCGAACCATTTGTCTTTCATGCCACTTATAACTTGTTCACTCACATCAAATGTCAATAGGAAGAAAATGGGGTGATGTCAAGCGAGATGTCAAGTAAGAACTTAGAATCAAGGTAAACCTTACTAGGAAGAAATGTAGAATTGGGGAATTTTTAGTATTGATATTAAGGGGTTTTCACAGGGGAATTTGCAGTGTACAATCATGTAAAATCAGAGAACATAAAATTGAAGTTCCACTGTAACTGTTTTTCTGCATTATGCATTTGCTAACTATCTTGAGCACTGCAGCTATTTTCAATTCTGTTTGACACCTGATCTCGCCAATATTTCAAATATGAATAATATTATCGATGAATAAATATTCTTAAACTTTCCTTCTATGTAGTTCTTAAATAGCTTCATGTTTGCAACTATGATCATGTGTTTCTAAAACACTTTCAAGGCACGTTTACATCCGTGCCCATTGCGACTAGTTGCCGTGCGGCTGTGCTTGTCCCACATGCAAATAGAGGTACAAGTATAGGCATATGTTTCTTCCTCAACATTTGTGTGCAAGTGGATTCCATTCACACTTGGCTTCAAACTAGGTGCCTCTACTTCAGCGTGGGCAAGCTACAGTTGCACAGCAAATAGTCGCAAGGTGCACATGTGTAAATGCACCTTTACATGTCAACAGTGCTATGATAGTAGGTGCACCAGCCATCATTGCTTACTGGTGAATGAGGCAATTATTTCCAGAAATAGTTTGTGAGTCCTCTCTCACATCCAGATGCTTTGATTTTGCACTGCATTGTCCAGCAATATCTTAGTCCTGCCATTTATAGCACTGTCCTCCATGTGTCGAGTTGGTCATGGTGACACCCATGAATGAAATGATCATATGGCACAGGTGGCCATGAGTCCCAACCTGGGGAAATTCAGCTTCCTAGATGCAAGTCTTCTCAGTTGATGCGACACTAGGTGACATGTGTGTTGATGACAATGATGAAATGAGATGAGGACAACACAACAACCGGTCTCTGACTCAGTTAAGGAGGTGTACAGGTAATGTTCCTGGTATCCTGTTATGGAGGATTGTTTTGTGTAACTCAGTGTAATGGGCTGATGACATGAAGGGTTTCCTCTAATTCTTCAGCATGTGAGTTTTGGAGAGTAGATGCTGATAACTGTTGCACTGGTATGAGAAACTCAGTACTCCTTATAGAGGCAAATCAGCCCAAAGTGAAGTGATCACACTAACATGTTCATAAACAATGTGCACTCAACCAACTGCCACAATAACCAAAAAAAGATTGTTATATTGTTAAAAAAAATCAGGATAATTCAAGTTGTGAATGTTGAGAGCATCATCATTAGTATGCTCATTGCCAGTCGACTAACTCAGTAGTTAAGGCATCTTGAGTCATAGCCATCTACAAATGGAATTGATGACCACCATGCTGCCATAATAAAGATGACTTTCAGGGTTTAAGGATACTCACATAAATGAAAATTTGTTGGTGTAGCAAATTGGACAAATTATTAGTCAGATTTTCTCCCAGTAAGCTATTACAGTCAATGACACTAATAAATTAATCATATCAGTAAATGGGCAGAAAATGCTTTTTATTTTGTGTTTTTCATAGATCCTCTGGCTATCATATAGATATGTCTTCTGATTTAAGAAGTATTTCGTCTACCAGAGTAAAAATGCTCCTGTTGGAGCATTAAGAAGGCTATGTTCCTGTCTGAAAGACTCTGACAGAAATGTGGGGAACCAGCTGCCTCAGTCCTGATTCCGTCTTCCTCACCAAAAAATTGGTATAAGAATGTATTCAAGCTCTTTTAATGTAGAATCCTTTTATCTAGTTTCTCTTTACAGTTAAGCCTTCACACTCAGAGTTCCCTCTCACTGCCACTGTCTATGTAAGTCTCTCCCAATGTCACCTTTTTTCCCACTGATTTGCAGCAGACCCCATTGACACTATCTCCTATAGCCTTTCTTTCCTGCTGCCACTGTCACCACCATACCTGGTAGCTCAAAAATTCTGGGGTGCAGAGCCACTTTATTTTTCCGCAGTGCCCATGTGTTTAAAATTTTGGTCTAAAATGCACCATCCCCTACCTATGTGTTAAAGTTCAATGGTCTCTTTAAGGTCGAGACCCCCCAACCCTATGTATGGCCACCACTCATCTCTATTTTTCATTTCCACTGTCTCTTCTCTCTTTTGCTCCCACTGCTTTTACCTCCATCAATCTCTTTCTTTTACTCCATTTATTCCATTGCCTCTCACTGATCATCAATTTCTCCTCTTCCTTTGGCTTCCACTGCTATTGTCTTCATCTATCTCTCGTTCTCCTTTACTACCACTTTTTCTCTCCCACCGGCACTGTTTCATCTCTCATTCTCTCCCACCTCCACTCTCACCTCTCTCCTTCACAATCACCGTATCTCTGCTACTCTCTTTCAATACAAAAAAGCATGAATATGTTCACACGCCAAAATTTTTGGTGAGGAAGGCGGAATGAGGATTGAGGACTGAGGCAGTGGGTTCCCCACTTTTCTGTCACAATCTTTTAAAGAGGAACAAATTCATCTTTTTTTCCACTGGTTCCCTTTTTTTCTCTTCTACAGCATGGTGTGCTTCTTATATAAAACAAATTTGCTGGTCAATAATGTTTTCACAGTTTATTTACACACTTCAAAACATTTTTATCCTTTGAAACATATATACACAAATACTTCTTCTGGATACTTCACTCATGGATTGCAATTAACTGAAAATGCTCGAATTATGATTTTTATCTTAAAAAGGGAAAATGTTATTAGAAATATTTTACTGACTTCGCAGTTTCCAGTTTTACATAATTTTTGGCCATCATTTTAAGTTATTTTAAGGCATGTTAAGACCCATTTTAGCCCTTTTTTGTCAATGCTGTACCACTTTGGGCATATCTGTATAGGCATGACATGAACATTATACAGAGAGAGTGTGCCATCAACTTTTATTGGTGAGAAAACGCTGACTAAAAATGTAGTCTTTGTTATAACCCTAGAACCCTAGCCATGTTTCACTATGTCCATTAAAGCTACATTTATGCCTCAGACTGGATACTACATGCATATTTTACATGTGTAGGTATAGTAACTTCAAACCTCTGGATCTTGGTAATGGATAATGATATCAAAAAAAGTTTCAAGGTTCCTGGGAATATCAACTTAAGAACATATGGTAAAAAATTTGACAATCTTTCAAGAATAAAAATTATAGGAGTGACCATCTCCCAGTTGGTATTTATACTAGCCAATGGTTTTTTGAATGTGTCTTGATAAGGGATACAGATTTTAAAAAACAGGAAATTGGTGTTCCTAGATGGATGTCTAAAGAACTTGCATTAAAATTTGAGCTATTTTCTACAGTCAGTTATTCAGACACTCGCAACCCATGGTGCAAATATGGCTAAAAACTTGAATTTGCAGAGTTTGACATACGTATGGTCACTTTGAACCTCTGTATTTTGATAATGGATAATGAAATCAAAAAACGTTTTGAAGTTACCTGAGAATATTGTCTTAAGAAAATATGGTAACAATTTCAATGATCTGCCATGAACAGAAATTATAGAAACGGCCATTCCCACAAGAACTACTTATTGTACACAAAAAACTTGATTTTTTGGGGTTTTTCCAGGAACTGCCTGTGAAGAAATGGTGTTTTAATTAGTCACATAAGGCCTGCCTTATACCACACCTAATGCAAAAGAACCAACTGATTTGTTCAATTTTCCTGGGATGGAGGGAGTATGGAATGTTTAAATTTTGACACTGTACTATGCCTGTTCTTCTGACAGATATACAAACGGTCCTTAGGTCAAGGGCCATCCATAACACTTGGCCTCTTATCTCTTTAGTCAATAGAACCCAAGATATGACCCCCTGAAAAATCACATGTTCATCGGCAAACTTTTGGGATATATTGGTACCACAGACTGTCATGTGTGGCCCAATGAATATGTTCTGACAAATGAAAATTTGTGCCGAAGTAGAAGTTGAATTCAAACTTCCTCTTTTCATGAAGTGTCCCCTTATCCACTAAGCTCTCTTAACATGCATCGAGACCTGATGTTTCATGCTGTTACTTATTTACATCACTGCAAGAGGTTCTCCTGTACAGAGCGTGGAAGTAGCACCAACTGGAGAATGGCTTTGTTATAGTACTGTGGTTTGCCCTATCATAAAGAGATATATCAGTAAAATGAAATTTACTGAAATGAAATTAGTGAAATCAACAACAATGAAAACGGCTGCAAATTTTAATTCATCATAAAATATATGTTGTGTTGCAAGTTCAGCATTTCTGAACAATATTCATGGATATCACTTTGTGTCATTCACTCTTCAATGGTTTCATCCTCACCAATCCATTCACTTCATTGCAGTGAATATAATTCAGCTCATTTATCCTTTGTTGCAGGATATGCCACAATGCTCCACCAACTCTCTCCCCTCAGTGGTGTTATTCCCACATACACCATGGGAAAACATCTGGTTATAGTGTTTGGAAATGATAGGATAAAACATCGGTGAAAATTAAAGTTTAAGTCAGCCTGAAGGAATGCTCAGATAGCCTAATGGTTCAGCAAATGCTCACAACAACCAGGAAATCTAGGTACAACTCATAGTCTGACACAAATTTTAATTAGTCACAGTATGTTCTTTACATTGCCAATTCCATATTTCTAGCTGTTTTTACTACCTGTGTGGCCTCAGTTGCCTGAGACTGCTGTCATGTGTGTGTGAGTTGCATTTGTGTGAATATGTATGTGTGTGTTCATCATCTAATTTTGATGAAGGCCTTATTGGCTGAAAGCTATATTTGTGACAGTATTTCTGTTGTGCCTTTCTGCGACTTAGAATCCCCACTATATGGTGAGCAACTTTCCTTTTCACAATATTGTTTTTACTACCAGCAGTTCATCTCATTGTATCTTCCTTGATTTCCTCCCCATCATTTCTTTCATTTCATTTCTGCAAATTTAACTTAATTCATACATTTTCACCAGACATGTTCTTTTTCATCATCTTCCTCCACCAAAGGCTCTTGTCATTTCTCCAGAAGTAAAATTTTGTACAGAGCTAATCATTACTACACTTGAACACCTAAGAAAACAAAAACAAAAAAAGGAAGAAAGAACCAAGAAACTAGACAAATTGTGGGTCTTGATGTTAATCAGTTAGTTTATCCACCAAACACTCTAAATCATTTAGATGATACCATGTTCCGATAGTCTTTCCATAGAGAAAGTAAATGGTTTTTCTGTTCTTGACACTTCCACTTCATCAGTAAAGTGTCAAATTATTCACTTTTGAAGCAATAAACATTAAATAATGTAAATGAATATTCCTATAGCTGACAACAGTGAAAAAGTTAGCTGGGTAATTGTGCCTGAACTCAGTCTAGTATCCAAAAATCATGCGCCAACTAGGAAGCATAATAATTTTTATGTTATACAGGGTGTAACAAAAAGGTATGGCCAAACTTTCAGGAAACATTCCTCACACACAAATAAAGAAAAGATATTATGTGGACATGTGTCCTGAAATGCTTAATTTCCATGTTAGAGCTCATTTTAGTTTCGTCAGTATGTACCGTACTTCCTCGATTCACTGCCATGTTATCATGATTTCATACGTGATACTCTACCTGTGCTGCTAGAACATGTGCCTTTACAAGTACGACACAACATGTGGTTCATGCACGATGGAGCTCCTGCACATTTCAGTCGAAGTGTTCGTATGCTTCTCAACAACAGATTCGGTGACCGATGGATTGGTAGAGGCTGACTAATTCCATGGCCTCCACTCTCTCCTGACCTCAACCCTCTTGACTTTCATTTATGGGGGCATTTGAAAGCTCTTGTCTATGCAATCCCGGTACCAAATGTAGAGACTCTTCGTGCTTGTATTGTGGATGGCTGTGATACGATATGCCATTCTCCAGGGCTGCATCAGCGCATCAGGGATTCCATGCAACGGAGGGTGGATGCATGCTAACGGAGGACATTTTGAACATTTCCTGTAAAAAAGTGTTTGAAGTCATGCTGGTACGTTCTTTTGCTGTGTGTTTCCATTCGATGATTAATGTGATTTGAAGAGAAGTAACAAAATGAGCTCTAACATGGAAAGTAAGCGTTTCCGGACACATGTCCACATAACATATTTTCTTTCTTTGTGTGTGAGAAATGTTTCTTGAAAGTTTGGCCATACCTTTTTGTAACACCCTGTATAATAAAAAGCTACCAACAATAAATGTTCCATAGCAACTGATTGAATGTTTATAGTGTATAAGTTGTCATTATGACCAGTATTAACAAGTTAAATTATCTGTTGTAATTCCTCAAAAACGTTCTGGAGCTTTCACTTTATTCACCATTGACCACTTACAGCAGAATAGGTCTGGACATTGTATAATATGTATAATTAAGAATAATTTTTACATTGAAGTTCTTACAATTTAACCCCAATTATTTCAGAAATATTCTTAAAAACTAATTTCAATAATGTTTATTTGAAATAGTTCAGCTATATTGTACAATGGGTGTTTGAGTAACCAGTCATAAATCTGAACTTTTAACATATTATAGGGCAATGACCAAGAAGATAGTGGAAATTTATTAAAAAGTTTTAAGCATGTTATTGTATGTGAGTTGGCAGATTTTGATATGGCAGTGACCAAGAAGATAGTGGAAATTTATTTAAAAGTTTTAAGCATGTTATTGTATGTGAGTTGGCAGACTTTGTGAGTCAATGTCTCTGTATATCTAAGTCCAGTTTGCTCCTAGTATTGTAAGGTCTATATTCTCTCTGGTGTCATACTCACTTAAGATACTTTTGACAAGGAACACACCTTAGGTTTAATTCTGCTCATTATTCTGATTACTTTTTTTAATTTACAGTTACTCATTAGTGAGTGCATCTATCAGTTTCTACATGAGATGTCACCCACTCTTGCTATTCTCTTTCAGACATGGCTAATGTGTTCCCACCGGCTGCCTCCTCTGAGATGCTGTGAGTGTAGTTACATGAGTGTTAATAAAATTTTTTGACTTTTGATGAAGTTAGTCTAGTGAGGAGAACACAGCAAGTGCCCTAATCTGATATCTCAGAAAATTTGTTCACTGGAAGATAAGTCAGAATAAGCAAACATGTGTCTCCACTTATCCATAGATATTATACCATTTCTGAGAAAACAACAGTCAAAGTTTTTGACATAATTTAGATGTCTTTTAGCACATGATTACCTCAGCTGAAAAGATGGCACAGTGGCTAGCGTCACAGTCTCTCATTTCTGCACCCCGAGTTCAAAACCTTGTTATTGTTTTTATTTCTTTCATTTTTTTCACTTACCTACCCATGTCCATAGAATGTTATTACATGAAAGATACTCATCACGTTAGGAGATACAAGGGTGTTATATTAACTGTAAAATTACAGCTGGGTTTCACACTAAGTGTCATACATTTATTACGTAATACATTTGTGCATAGTATTTTCAGGGGCTAAAATCTTTTTAAATTCTCATATTCTTATATTTCAATCTTTTATTAATTCTTATATTTTATTCTTGTGTTTATTCTACAGGAACATTTGGTGCATTACCTCAGATGATACCAATTGTAGAAACATTCTAAAAGTAGAAATTCCGAACACCAAGAGCATCGTGTGAAGGTGGATTTGCCACAGTGACATTTCTTTGAATGAATATCGCTCAGGAAAGAAACATTGTGAACATGCTGAAGATTTCAAGCATTGCCACAATTTCACAACAAACACTACATGAAGGATCAATTTACTGAAAACTGGCTCATACAGTTCATTATGAATCAGGATCCACTAGAAGAATTTTACCGAAAGCAATTTCAAATAATTTTTTCATTCATTTATTGATTACTTTTTTAAAACTTCATTCACCAGACATACATCTAATAGATGAATAAGGACAATATCATTTCAGTGTACACTGCAAAACATTCCTGAATGTTTTTTTTTTTATTTTTTTATTTTTTTTATGGACATGGGCGGATAAATGAAAAACAAAAATAAAAATTATAATCAGGTCTCGAACATGGGATGGAAAAGTGTGAAACCACAATGCTAGCCAGTGAGCCACCCTTCAGCTGAACAATCTGCTCACTATTGCCACATAAAGTACCTAAAAAACTTTGACTGCCATTTCTCAGAAATGGTCAAGTCTCTACAGATAAGCCAAGACATGTGTTTGTTTATTTTTGACCCCTCTTGCTCTGAATGAAGTTTCTAGGAAATCAGGTCAGGGCACTTGTTGTGTTCTCCTCAATTGTGTTAATGGCCTGCTCCCTCACTACAATCCATTGCCATGACCCAATCCAACACAGAAGTGGCCGTACACCCTGGATCTGGTTCAGTTTGTGTCAGAAGTGCTCTTGTTGACTTTTTTGGACATCAGAAGGTTCAACCATCATGAAGCATAACATTACAGCTGCAGCTTACAGTGTCATCACAGAGTGGGGTGAGTGAGCGAACTGCTGATTCTACTTGTGTGTGATGAGGATATGGGGTGTAGGTGGGAACTACATCGGAACTTGAAGGTTACATTAGTCAAATTATTGGAACATGCTGACATGTCGCAGTTTTGTGGGAACTGCAGGAACAAATATTTGCAGCCAGTGAGGGTGTTCTCAATGCAACCTGCTAGGCCACAGAGCACCTTGTGTAGAATAAGTATCAGCAGAACATTTTATGTGCCTTCCCTGCCATACTGCTAGGCAGTGTACTATATCTAGGAGGTTAATGATGAAGCATAGAGTATAAGTTGTTGTGTAGTAATTCTAAGTGAATGAGTTGGTGCAATTTGATACTGTGTTGTAACTTATTGTGTATTTGGTGTCCAGAACACCAGGCCACAATGCAGTTTTTACTTAATGAAGTCAATGCAGTTTTTACTTAATGAAGCAGCACTGAAAGAGGACAAAGGTGGATTGAGGTTACACACGCTCAGTTATCATTAGGCAGAGAGTCTGATCTTCAGATAGCTCCGCCTGTTGCCAACCCAATTATCCCCTTTTCTGGAAAGTCAACTGAGGGCATAAGCTCTTTTTTAAATAACCTGGACTCATTGGCAAAGTTGGGAGAGTGATCATGTGATTAGTTGCTACAAAAAACAAAATTATGGCCAGTTGGGAAGGCAAAAGAAGTTGTCAGATGTCCAGAGAGGTTGAAGAATGCACTGGGGTTTAAGGAGTTAAAGGTAGGTCTGCTACAGAGTGAGATTTTTACACAAGCAGTGAAATAGTGTGATGAAGAGACACAGTGAGTCGGTGGAAAGTTTCACAGGCAAAACATGCAAGATTAATGTTCAAAGTTATGGATTTGGGGAGAATGATGAGGAAAATAAGATTATACTCCAACAAGTTGAACATAGGGCACCTGACATCTATCAGGTGTGGTTGTCACCTGATATGTATAGACAGGTTCAGATGAGTACCCTGGTACCCTGAAAAACCTGTGCCCTGCTGTCAGATTGGCTTCAGGTTCTGAAGAAACTGATGTAGCAACAGGAGTGTGGGACAAGTGAGGAGTGTTGTCCACTTATGTAAAGTGTTACAGATGTGACCAATCATGGCATATCCAGAGGCATGTAGGCAGTTTCAATAGGGTAAGAGTGGTGCAGTTGTAATTAGCTGTAAGTACAACAAGCCCAGGAGACAGAATACAACTTTGTTCCACAGAAGCATTAACAAGTTCAACACAGTATTTAATAACATTCAGAAAGAATCAATTATGTACACAAAGAGCTTCAGCAATACACATAGAAAATTGAGGCCGAGCGTAGTTTGGTTAGCGTTAAACAGACTGGGACCCATGGCAGGCTCTGACACTGACACCTCTCTCTCTCTCTCTCTCTCTCTCTCTCTCTCTCTCTCTCTCTCTCTCTCTCTGTCTCACACATATGCGTGTGCGCACAGACACAAACACACACAAGTCTGAGGCACCCTCTATGGATGACATAGCACTGCCGCATGCGTGGCCTTTTGAAAGTACATGCACATGTAGCTTCATTCAACCTCTATTAGGAAGACCCAGGATTTTTGAGACATCCATGCTGTCCTCCTCATCATCTGGGCTCTGGATAAGGTGGTGTGCTGCAACGGAACTGTACAGTCTGAAATGCTTCGGCCATGGATACGTTCTGTGCCCACCTTCCTCTGTCAAACCAGATGGCAACACTGGCAATGTCAGAGCTGTTTACATGACAACCTCATGTATCAGTTCTGTTGACAGCGTTCATGGTGCTGATGAGACTGGCATCAGCAGTTGCTCTGTAACAGGTGAAAAATCCCTGAGATGGTGTGAAAAGCAATAGAGGAACTGCTGGTTTGGGCACCGAGAACAGATGCCCTTGCCCCCACAGGAGTGAAGAACTGGCAGCAGCAGTTGATGTGATGCCTGATGAGGATGGACTCAGAAGCAATGGTGTGACATCAGGAGGCACCCAGCCATCAACACGAAGGTTCATATTATCACCTTGAGCAGAGGCTGTCCTCCACGTGGTTGTCACAGAGATGCCACTCCCGACATTTGGTGATGTTAGCTGGAACCCATTTAGGCCGACACCCAAAACCGTGCACGCAGACAGCCACACCCAGCTGTAAGAGGTACATTAGTTGCATGGGTTGATGTCCACATGGAGGATGCAGGAGTTGTAGCAGTGTCCTCGGCTGGTGCCTGTGGAATAGCTCCACTAGGATCTTCTCGCCGAGTGGCATGAGATGGTACGAGGAGAGAAACCAATGACAATGTTGGATGAAGAGTTGCCAGCATACTTTTTCATCTTACAAGTTAGTTTTGCACATTCTCACTAGGCATCAGCCTCACCATTAGATTGTGGATGGAATGGTGGAGCAAAGATGTGATGGAAGCACGGGAATCACAAAATGCTGCAAACTCTTGTAATGAAAATTGTGGATCATTATCGGACACTAACATAATGGGTGAGCCTTTGAGTGAAAAAATTTTGGACAAGGCTGTGACGGTAGCAGTTGTGGATATGGATACACAATGAACAATATATGGAAAATGAAAATAAGCGTCAATAACCAAGAGCCAATAAGTGTTAAGAAAGGGGCCAGGGAACTCCAGATGTATACACCCTTTGCATGTGACAGCATCAGCCAAGGAGACAAGGATGCCTAAAGAACCATTTGGTGAGTCACACACTGTGAACAGCAGGCAGCGAGGTGGGTAATATCACCATCCAAGCCGGGCCAAAACACATGTTCACAGGCCAACACTTTTATGTGTGATACACCACAATGATTTACAGGTAATAAACAGAGAACCTCCAAATGAAGCACTTGGGGGATCACTACCCAAGGGCTGTGTGATCGATGTCTAATAGCAGAACACCATCCACAACAGAGAATTGATGTCAAAAGATGTAATAATTAAGGAGAGGGTCAGATACACAAGAAGGTGGTGAATCTGGTCAACAATGCTGTACAAATGTTATGACTTCCACAAAATGTGATCATGATTTGTGTGCTACAGGAAAACCATCAACCCTCCGCTGTATGGCAACATCAATGTGTAAACAAAGCAATTTCTCCTGATCAAATCCTGGTTCCAGACTGGACATCAGGTGGAGCAAAGAATCAGCATTTACATGTTGACTCATAGGTGGAAATGAATCTCGTAACTGTAAGATGAAAGGAAAAGAGCCCAAGTGACCAAGCGGATTTGCTACCATAGAGAAAAACAAGGAGTTTCTTCACATCATATAGAATGTCCAAAGCTTGCACTTCTATCTGAGAGTACCTAGTCTGAGCAGAAGTCAGTGGTGGTGGTGGTGGTTAGTGTTTAACGTCCCGTCGACAACGAGGTCATTAGAGACGGAGCGCAAGCTCGGGTTAGGGAAAATTGGGAAGGAAATCGGCCGTGCCCTTTCAAAGGAACCATCCCAGCATTTGCCTGAAACGATTTAGGGAAATCACGGAAAACCTAAATCAGGATGGCCGGAAACGGGATTGAACCGTCGTCCTCCTGAATGCGAGAAGTCAGTGTTTTTGAAGCATAATCAATAGGCCGTTCAGATCCATTGGGATATCTATGAGCCATACCGTGAAGCATCCATCACGAGAACTCTTACGGAACTCAACAGCTTAGTCTGGCATGAGTAATGAGTGAATGGGCAAATATCTATTAGGAACACTACAAATGTAGGTTGTGGACAGTTGGGAATGTGGATCTCACAGGAAGCGTGCAAGGGGTAAGTCCCTGCAGTCACACTATCCTCTGTGCTCTCGGTGGCTCAGATGGATAGAGCGTCTGCCATGTAAGCAGGAGATCCTGGGTTCGAGTCCCGGTTGGGGAACACATTTTCAGCTATTAACAACACCTGTCAGCAGCTAAGGGTTTTGATTTAATTATCATTTCATTCTAGAGAAGCTGCACAGTCATCAATGGTATCTGTTCTTTCATCTTCATACTTATACCAACTTTGTAACTGGCAAAATATACTATCAAAGGGAGAGCCACCTGTGAAATGACACATGTCATATACCAGGTGTTATGTAAACACTGTTTGGCCTTTTACATCAGCTTGATTACCACCCAGTTATCAGCCAGAATGAATGGGCATAGGCAGAGGTATATACCAGCAACACACACTATTATGTTGCAGAGCATGCTCTACAGCATGTCTGTCATGACATCTGCGCTGTCTGGATTCTTCCCTCAGAAACCAGTTTCCCAGAACTCCACAGGTGGGAACTAGCGCTACAACATCTCCTTGGTTCTCACCACACACCTGGCCTTAATCTGCAATAGATCCTTCCATCTCAGCATTTCTTCACAGAAACTACTCCTTTCTTCATGCCATTTTAGTTTTCTACATCTTTCATTTTCTGACCTGTCTATTTTTCACAGTCTCTCCTCCCACCTCCATTACACACAATGCACTTAGCTTTTCACTGTTATTAACTTGTGCATGATGTTTTAGTAGCACTCCCTGTCTTGCATATTACCCTATCTTCCACCTTTAAGCTGTCAGGTTTTCAAATCTCATCTAGTACAGTTCCCAGCAATCAGTCTTTCCTCCTCAACCCATCCGGTAAGTCGCCCATGACTTGAGGTTTCGGGTGACTTTTCCAAACTGGACCCCTTTTGCTAAACCTCTCCAGTCCTTTTTCTTCATCCCTCTTCCTTCTCTTTCAACTCTCCCACCAGAAGAAGGAGCCACTGGCTGTGAAAGCTTGCATAAGTTAAACCTTTTGGTGTATGTGTTCCCTGGCATGGTTTGGTGAGTAGATTTTTTCAATACAGTTATTTACATAAGAAGTTGCATGTACTTGAATATGTCAAAATGTTATATAAACTGCATTCCAGTTAAAGTTCTTATTCAGTTGGTTATACACTAGGTGATATAAGTCATGCAATAGCAACATGCACATATACAGATGGCAGTAGTATCGCATATATAAGGTATAAAAGGGCAATGAATTGGCAGAGCTGTCATTTGTACTCAGGTGATTTTGAACAGATTTTGAACATAGAATGGAAGTTGGAGCTGGATGCATTGGACATTCAATATAAGAAATCATTAGGAAATTCGATATTCCGAGATCTGCAGTAACAAGAGTGTGGTGAGAATACCAAATTTCACACATTACCACTTATCACAGACAATGCAGGGGCTGACATACATCACTTAACAACCAATGGCAGTGGCGTCTTGCATAGAGTTGTCAGTCCTAACAAATATGCAATGCTGCATTAAATAACCACGGAAATCGGTGTGGGATGTACAATGAATTTACCCATTACGACAGTGTTCTGAAATTTGGCGTTAATGGACTATGGAAGCAGACAACCAACACAAGTGCCTTTGCTAACAGCACATCATCATCTGCAACACCTCTCCTGGGCTTGTGACCATGTCGGTTGGACCCTACACGACTGGAAAACTATGTCCTGATCATATGAGTACTAATTTCAGTAGGTAAGAGCTGATGGCAGGGTCTGAGTGTGTTGCAGACTGCATGAAGCCATTGATCCAAGTTGTCAACAAGGAAGTGTGGAAGCTCGTGGTGGCTCCAAAAATGGTGTGGGATGTGTTTACGTGGGTTGGACTGGGTCCCCTGGTCCAACCGATCATTGACTGGAAATGGTTATGTTCAGCTATTTGGAGACCATTTGCAACCATTCATAAAAAACTTCATTTTTTTAGATGACAATGTGCCATGTCACTGGACAACAATCATTTGTAACTGGTTTGAAGAACATTCTGAATGACTTGAGTGAATGACTTGGTCACCCATATTGCCCAACATGAATCCCATCGAACATTTATGTGACATAATCAGGAGGTCAATTCCTGCACAAAGTCCTGCACCAGCAACACTTTTGCAATTAAGGACAACTGTAGAGGCAGCATGCCTCAATATTTCTGCAGGAGACTTCCAACAACCTGTTGAGTCCAGGCCATGTTGAGTTGTTGTGGTACATAGGGCAAAAGGACGTCCAATGTGATATTAGGAGGTATCTCATGATTTTTGTCACCTCATTGTATTGGACATGCAGATTTCAATGATGCAATTAGCTTCACTCCAAATTCCATTAATAAGAAAATGTGGTGAACTGAAATCAGGAGGCATCTCTCATTAATTAATTAAGCCACTAATTACTTTTCTGTATAATTTACCAAAATGTAAAATAATTTTGAAGATAGCAGCCATACTTGAAAGTGGGGTATTGCCAACAAATAAATATAGGATGAGTCTATATATTTTAATAATTAACTAATCTTCTGCATATTCCATAATCCAAAAAACTTTTAAGATTCACAGTCCATTCAGAACAGGAAAATCTAACATAGCCACTTTTTAAATCATTATGTAGTTTCTGAAACCAGAAAATATCTTTACACCCGTCTTTGAGATTGTAATAGATTATATTTACTTTCAGTCCAATTGATCCATAGTGAGGAGGTCCTCCAGGATATAAAATATGTCAGAAAAACAATAATACATGACTAAATTTACAGCGCAAACAAATAAGCTAATGTACAATTCCACAGGACCCAAGTACAATGATCATCATTTTTTTTAATGAATGCTATATGAAAGAATCATTTTACAAACACTAATGCACTAAATTTAAAATAAAAACAGTTTTATTTATTTATAAGGTAATAAACATGTAATAGAACTACTATAATACTTATTTACAATAAACACATTACTGCACTGAAATAGTGCAGAAGTTAGATTGCACTTATACACACACACACACACACACACACACACACACACACACACACACACACAAGTTAGATGGTTCTACTGAGAAATTCATCAATGGAGTAGAAGGAGTTGGCCACCAATAAATCCTTTAGGCTTCTCTTAAACTGAATTTCATTGTTTGTTAACCTTTTTATGGCTGCTGGCAAGTTATTGAAAATGTGTGTTCCTGAATAATGCACACCTTTTTGTACAAGACTACGTGACTTTAAATCCTTGTGAAGATTATTCTTATTTCCAGCATTTATTCCATGAATTTAGCTGTTGGTTTGAAAAAGTGATATATTTTTAATGACAAATTTCATTAACAATTAAATATATTGGGAAGCAGTAGTTAGTATCCCTAGTTCCCTAAACAGGCTTCTGCAGGATGTTCTTGAGTTCACACCACATATAACTCTTACTGCACATTTTTGTGCCCGGAAAACTTTACCTTGGCTTGATGAATTACCCCAAAAAATAATCCCATGTGACATTATGGAATGAAAGTAAGCATAGTATGCCAACTTTTTCATTTTTATATCCCCTATGTCTGACACAATTCACATTGCAAATAGAGATTTGTTAAGACGCTTCAGCAGTTCTGTGGTGTCCACCACCCAGTTGAATTTATTATCAAGCTGAAATCCCAAGAATTTAACACTGTCCACTTCTTCTATCTGCTTGTCATTGTATGTTAGGCATATACTCGTGGGACACCCCTTACAAGTTCTGAACTGCATGTAGTGTGTATTTTCAAAGTTTAGTGACAAAGAATTGGCTAGGAACCAGTGATTAATGTCTACAAATATTTTATTAGCCAATCTTTCTAAGACTACACTTGATTTGCTATTTATAGCAATGCTTGTATCATCGGCAAAAACAAAACAAACTCGGCATCTGGTAATGTTACTGATGAAAGGTCATAGATATACACAAGAAAAAGTAAGGGCCCTAAAATGGAACCTTGTGGGACCTCACATGTAATTAGCTCCCAGCCTGATAGCTTAATACATGTCTCTTTCCTAATAACATGCTTTTTTTCCTGCCAGAGATTTAAGATTTGAACCATTTTGCAGCATTTCCTGTTACACCATACTATTCTAATTTACTTAAAAGGATATCGTGATTTACACAGTCAAATGCCTTTGACAGATCACAAAATATACCAGTTGCCTGCAATTTTTTGTCTAATGAATTAAGCACATTTTCACTGTAAGTGTAGATAGCCTTTTCAATATCAGAACTCTTTAGAAATCTGAACTGTGACTTCGACAGTATGTTATTTGAGATAAGATGGTTATAAAGCTGACTGTACATTACTTTTTCTAAAACTTTTTGAGAATGCTGGCAAAAATGAAATTGGATGGAAATTTGATGCTATTTCTTTATCTGCCTTCTTAAACAGTGGTTTAACTTCAGCATATTTCAACCATCCAGGAAATATTCCACTGATAAACGACTGGTTACATAGATAGCTTAATATGTTACTTAACTCAGAATCACATTCTTTAATTAACTTTGTTGATATTTCATCATACCCACTAGATGTTTCTGATTTTAAAGATTTTATGATGGACAATATTTCTGCTGGGGTAGTGAGGGTGAAATTCATATTATGGAAGTTACTTGAAATGTCTGGTCTGAGGTATTCCATAGCAGCATCTACAGAACCTGACAACCCCATCTTTTCAGTAACATTTATAAAATGTTTGTTAAAAAGTTCTGCGACACTACACACATCTGTCAACAATGTATCATTTACTCTTAATGCTATTTGTCCCTCTTCATGTCTGGTTCACACTGGACTCGCATTCGGGAGGACGACGGTTCAATCCCGTCTCCGGCCATCCTGATTTAGGTTTTCCGTGATTTCCCTAAATCGTTTCAGGCAAATGCCAAGATGGTTCCTTTGAAAGGGCACGGCCGATTTCCTTCCCAATCCTTCCCTAACCCGAGCTTGCGCTCTGTCTCTAATGACCTCGTTGTCGACGGGAAGTTAAACACTACCCACCACCACCACCACCACCACCATGTCTGGTTCTAATGGCCTCCTCCTTTACTATACCCCACATTGTCTTTATTTTGTTATCTGATATGACTATCTTTTCCTTGCAATATATTTGCTTTGATGTCCATATTACAGTCTTTAATATTTTGCAGTATTTCTTGAAATGTGCTATAGCATCTACATCAGAACTGTTTCAGATTGACAAATAGTTTTCTTTTTGTTTTACAAGATACCCCTATTCCTTGAGTAATCCATGGCTTCTTTGTAGACTTTGCTCTAACCTTGGTTAGTTTTGGGGGAAAACAGTGTTCAAATAAGGTAAGCACTTTATTAGCAAAAGTGTTATATTTTTCATTCATGCCATAAGCACTGTAAACATCAGTCCAGTGAATGTCTCTGAGGATTGTCCTAAAATAATCAATTTTTGGCTTACCAATTACCCTCTTGAGCTCAGATTTAACAGATTTTATATCCTGTTCAGTAGTAACATTTAACAGAAGGAACTGCATGTCGTGGTCTGAGAGGCCATTGACTATTGGTTTTTTAATATAATTTTGTTCACTGGACTTTTCTATAAAGATATTATGAATGGCTGTTTGTGAGCAATTGGCTACCCAAGTGGGGAACTTTACAGCAGGAATTAAGTTGAATGATAGTGTTACTAACTCAAATAAATTCTTATTGGGAGAGTCTTTATGGAAATCTACATTGAAATCACCAGCAACCACTATTTCTTTGTTTTTGGTTGTTAAATGGGCCAGTACAGCTTCAAGGTGGTTTATGAACAGATTAAAGTTACCTGCAGGTGCTCGATATACATTTAATATAATGATGGATTTATTGTGAAATTCTACTTCTGCTGAACATGCTTCCCTATGCTGTTCTAGGCAAAATTTATGAATGTCTATGTTCTTAAATTTATGAGAGTTCCTGATGAATGTGGCAACTCTTCTTTTCTCCATTTCTGCTCTACAAAAGTGAGATGCTAACCTAAACCCTGTAACACTTAAAAGTTCTGTACCAGTGGTCACATGATGTTCAGAGAGGCAGATTATGTCAGCTGGGTTTGAAGACTCTAATTCATCTATGCATATAATTAAGTCATTAATTTTATTTCTCAGTCCTTGAATATTTTGATGCAATAAAGATAGCTCACATTTCACATTGACTGAGTTAAAATTGGGTAGAGTTGAAATATCTGTTGACTGTTGAAAATTCTTAACCAATAGCTGTTTATGCTGATGCAATAAGCTAGAATTATGTTTTTTGGTTTCTTTCAAAAAACTGAAGGTTTGTCTCAGTCCTAACCTCTCTTAAAATTTGGTTTCTTTCTGTCCTCCCTACCCTAAAAAAGGGTCTTCTGAACCCTATAACCAGTGGTATTTTGTCACCTCCCCCCTTAAACTTTCCTGCTATTTTCCCAGCCAGTTTACCCTTCCCTTTCCTGTTGAGGTGAAGGCCATGCCTAGTATAATTCCACCTATTGAGAGAATGAACAGGATCCACACCAACATGTGACCCTGCATCCAACATAAGCCTGCGTTCCAACTCCAAATTAACTCTCTTGACAGAAGAGTTCAAATGAGGTCGGTCATGGCACCCAAGAACAGATACAAACTCAACACTAGTATGCTTCGATGCTGATGCAATCTTTGCCAGGTCACACTCTACACTGTACCCAGGATCTCTGTCAATACTACCGGTATTCCCTGCCCCAACCACTATAACCACAGTGTCTTCCTTTGAGAAATCTTTGCAAAGTGATCCTAAATCATCTGTCACCTGCTCCAGACCCACACTAGGTTTAAAAAAACTGGTGACCTGGTATTCTGATCCTAGTTCATCCTGCAAAAGTTGGCCAACACCTCTTCCATGGGAACTGTCTAACAACAACACTTTCTTTCTCTTAACTGATTTCCCTACATTCTTACTTTTTAATTTGCTGCTGAAAGTTTTTTGTGCCCTGTCTACACCTGCAACTGCTTGAGGCTCACCAGCTTCTAACTGAAGCAACAGGTCAAATCTATTTTCCACATTCACCACGAAGCTGTCAGACAAAGTTTTAGGCCTGTTCCTCCTGTTGCCTGTTGCCACTTCCCGCCTCTCTTTACCCTTCTCCTTCCTAAATCTGTCAAGATCTCCCCTGGCTTTGTCTAACTCAGCCTGAAGGGCAGCAATTTTCCCCTCCTGTTCTAGTATCTTAACTTTCTATTTTATATCCTACAAAAACACTGATGAGTCTCATTTACTTCCCCCATTCCCACACCACTACAGTCACCCACATGGAAAAAACTACAGCATCCGTCACACCAAAGCCCCCACATAACAACTCTACAGCAAGTCAAGCACTTTTCACGTAATAATTTATAAAGACTAAGTCAGTTACACTACAGATAAACACAAAAATATGGTTCCACAAATTTGGCCTATACGCAACTGTGTGTAAACAAAAACAACAGTGCAAAGTTTGTGAAACAACAACTTAAACTTTACGCTACTTTCTGGAAATGTGAGTTAAATAATGAAGAGGTATGCTACAGTTAAATTGCTGGAGAGGGCAAAGAACAAATAAACGAAATTCTATAGATTTGCCGTGGCAAAACGTAAACAGAAAATACAACTGTACGATCTTTTCGCGATTTCTGCTATATTATGTGAAGAAAAATGAAACCTTTAATGGTATGCTTAAAAGGCACACTAATACACTTATTTGTCAAATAATCAGTACTAAACTATGTGTTTTTATAATCTAAAATTACTTATCTTTACAAGAACACCAAAACTCGCGCTAGTCGCCTTCCCAAATTGACAATCTGCATGTTGCTAACATCTCTATGTTTTGATTCTTGAGTTTCTCCCGGCGTATTTGATAATCAAAATATCCACGGGTATGCTGCCGGTCTATAGTGTCCAACGGGCACAATATTTCGGCGATCAAACATGTCGCCATCATCAGGTGAACTGACGGACTGAGCTCCTGTGAACGTGCCGGCACGGAGATCCGTACGCTATGGCTGCTCAGAGGGAACTGGGTTCGGTCGCGGCGGCGGCCGATTTAAATACCCTCCGCCCGCGGCGCGCTCCCTCCGCCGTCCGCGCCCAGCGCCACGGTCGCACGGTGGAACAGATTGCGACGGCGTCTGAGATGACGTCGGTGTGATGGCTCTGTCCGCCGTGGTCGTCACAACTATACGTCTGCTCGATTTACTCTTGATTAACCCGATCGCTGGTTCCCAAGCCTTGCTAAGATTATAGCCACAGTCACGGTTTATGAGGTCGTCATTGGTGCGAATTTCGATGGCCTCTCTAACAACGCTGTCCCAGTATCTCGACGTCTGTACCAGAATCCTCGTGCGGTCATACTCCATGGCGTGATTTTCCGACAAACAATGTTCAGCGACCGCCGACTTGCTCGGATACATCAGTCGAGTGTGCCTCTGGTGTTCACGGCATTGATCCTCGACGGTACGCATCGTCTGACCAATATACGACTTGCCACATTGACACGGAATCTGGTACACGCCGGCCTTCCTCAAACCGAGGTCATCTTTGGCGCTCCCCACCAGTGCACGAGTTTTATTTGGAGGACAAAAGACAGTTCCGACCCGGTGTTTCTTCAGAATTCGGGCGATTTTCCCTGAGAGTGCGCCTGTGTATGGAATAAATGCAGTGCCTACCTCCTCCCTCGTGACTTCATCCATCTCAACAGGTTGTGCTGCAGTGGTTGGGCGGAGAGCACGTTGAATCTGCCACTCTGAGTACCCATTTTTTCGGAATACAGTTCTCAGATGTTCCAATTCCTGGGGTAGACTCTCTGCGTCAGAGATAGTGCGCGCCCTATGTCCGAAAAATGGGTACTCAGAGTGGCAGATTCAACGTGCTCTCCGCCCAACCACTGCAGCACAACCTGTTGAGATGGATGAAGTCACGAGGGAGGAGGTAGGCACTGCATTTATTCCACACACAGGCGCACTCTCGGGGAAAATCGCCCGAATTCTGAAGAAACACCGGGTCGGAACTGTGTTTTGTCCTCCAAATAAAACTCGTGCACTGGTGGGGAGCGCCAAAGATGACCTCGGTTTGAGGAAGGCCGGCGTGTACCAGATTCCGTGTCAATGTGGCAAGTCGTATATTGGTCAGACGATGCGTACCGTCGAGGATCGATGCCGTGAACACCAGAGGCACACTCGACTGATGTATCCGAGCAAGTCGGCGGTCGCTGAACATTGTTTGTCAGAAAATCACGCCATGGAGTATGACCGCACGAGGATTCTGGTACAGACGTCGAGATACTGGGACAGCGTTGTTAGAGAGGCCATCGAAATTCGCACCAATGACGACCTCATAAACCGTGACTGTGGCTATAATCTTAGCAAGGCTTGGGAACCAGCGATCGGGTTAATCAAGAGTAAATCGAGCAGACGTATAGTTGTGACGACCACGGCGGACAGAGCCATCACACCGACGTCATCTCAGACGCCGTCGCAATCTGTTCCACCGCGCGACCGTGGCGCTGGGCGCGGACGGCGGAGGGAGCGCGCCGCGGGCGGAGGGTATTTAAATCGGCCGCCGCCGCGACCGAACCCAGTTCCCTCTGAGCAGCCATAGCGTACGGATCTCCGTGCCGGCACGTTCACAGGAGCTCAGTCCGTCAGTTCACCTGATGATGGCGACATGTTTGATCGCCGAAATATTGTGCCCGTTGGACACTATAGACCGGCAGCATACCCGTGGATATTTTGATTATCTCTATGTTTGTTTGAGGAAAAGTGTGGACTTGGAGAGCAATATC
Organism: Schistocerca americana; assembly: GCF_021461395.2. Classification (NCBI taxonomy): domain Eukaryota; kingdom Metazoa; phylum Arthropoda; class Insecta; order Orthoptera; family Acrididae; genus Schistocerca; species Schistocerca americana. The sequence continues at coordinate 713,023,050 of NC_060120.1, read as the reverse complement.
ATAACACTTCTGTCTCAGTTTGTTACGAAAGTTGGTGCGTAGTAAGCTTATGATTAAAATTATGTAACAAGTTCAAATAAATGTTTGCATCCGATTAATATTCATGCAATAACAAAGTGTTAAGGTTCCAAAAATGCTTCTCATTGGATTGTAATCAATTTTATTGACTTTATAAAATACTAAAGCAAGTGAACTAATTTGTTGTGCTATACTGCCACTGCATTTTCATTCTCCACTTTATTGTCAAGCTATTATTGTGGAATATTATGTCTTGCGAGAATTGTGAGGAGTTGTTACAGTGTCATCAGTGTCATGGATGTGTCTAGTGGAGTTTCGGAGGTCCTTTACTTCTACAAACTGTGTAATGCGAAATTGAATCAGGCTATCATAACAGTTAGAGTGCTTATAAAAGTGGAACAAGCCACTTAACAGTAACAACTGCGTAGTGTACATCATTTCGAGTATTGTAAAATTAAGTTTCTAGCTAAGTTCTGTGAAGCATCAAGACATGAGACTCCAAGAATTGAGAATAGAGGGCAATAGAGGTAAAAAGAAATGTCCCACCATTTGTGAATGAACATACCTGGTTTGTGTGTTTCACCATTCACACTTACCCATTAAGGTTGGGTACTCTGAGGAACTTTGTACAGGTTAGGACAGGAGAAATATGGCTAATATTAGAGAACGGTGATAGGTGAATGGAAATGTACTGGAGGAACTCCAGCTCTGTCAGAGGGAGGAGGAGATTAGTGTTTAACATCCCGTCGACAATGAGGTCATTAGAGACAGAGCGCAAGCTCGAGTGAGGGAAGGATGGGGAAGGAAATCGGCTGTGCCCTTTCAAAGGAACCATCCTGGCATTTGCCTGAAGCGATTTAGGGAAATCACGGAAAACCTAAACCAAGATGGCCGGAGACGGGATTGAACTGTCGTCCTCCCGAATGCGAGTCCAGTGTGCTAACCACTACGCCACCTCGCTCGGTGCCCTGTCAGAGGGAAAGGGTTATAATGTGCTCAATGCATGTGAACCACACTCATACAGTCACATGTGAAGTTCAGTTGTACCCAGGCAAAACGAATGGCCAGTAATGTCTGTGTGACTTCCTGGAGCTTTAATCTTACTTCCAGTGAGTTGTGACACACTGGATCTATCCTGTGTGTGACACCATAGTGGTGGTAGCAAATTTTTATGAGCAGGATAGGCTCACAGGGTTGAAGAGACTGGAACTGCATGGCCACCACCAACCATGTATGAATATCAGGGAGTGGAAATGGATTGAACATTGTTGTGAATGTGGATATTGTATTATGAGTAGTGTTGAGATGTTGTGGAGCCCTATTGCAAGGGTATGGAGCTTGTGGATAAGATTAAGCAATCATTGGATGGATTCCTAGGTGATAGTAGCTGTAGCAAGTTGTGTTGAAGTGAGTTTATTGGAAGCTATAGTGGAAAACGTAGCCTACTAGCTGTAAAGGAAGACTTGAGATAATGATGGAGTATAGTTGAATGTGGAGCTGAAAGGCTAAACCAGTAGAATGTTGTAGTTCAAGCTGCCTAGTAATTAAGGATGAAAAATTGTACATATTGTACACTGCTATCCATGTATGCTGAATTGTCTTGTGGATAGGTCTAGGACAGAGACCTAGGGGCTGAGTCTTCCAGAGGAAAGAGGTAATATAGCACCACCACTATTTTTGGGCATTAGCACAGAAACTAGTAGTTCAGCAGCAACAGTTGATGGCAGCTGACATGCACTATGGTCTCAGCATGCAGGTTTCAGCAATTGGGCTATTTAAAAATCACAAGACGGAGTAGGCCAAGCACTGCAATATTGTAATGCAGCAGTAAGATGGAGCTATTGAAGGACAAGCCAAGTCATTTCCACACCACCAGGCCATGGGTTTCCTGCCCCAAACATGACTCAAAAAAGTGCATCACCCCAAAAAGTAAAAAAGTAGGGTGGAAACCAGTACAAATAGCTGTTAATTTTACAACAGCAATGAGCAGTCTAGTATCACCTACAGGGGCAAGAGGGCTATGCTAGGCAACTGAGCAACATGGGGCAGCATGAAGCCACCATGCTCAGGCCTCCACCACTGCATCATCTCTTAATGCCAAGTCCTCCTTTTTGGACTTGGTGCTTCTCTTTCGACTGACTGCCTCCTGTCCCACTCTCACAGCAGCCAGATTCCTGCCCTAGAGGACAGTGGTACCAGACCTGGTTGGTACAGTCACCCACCCTTTTGTGCTGGTGCAGGCACCTAGCCACCATATGCCTTCACCTGGAGGACAGAGATCCATCACCAGAGGGTGAGTCCCCTGCAAGCAACCCATCAGTCCTCAGTGCTGCTGGCTCCAATCTCAACTGGCCTTCTTGTGCTATGTGTGGAGCACATCACTGTGTGACCTCCTGAGTCAGCATTCCTGGGCATGTCACTGTTCGATGGTTATCAGCACTGTGTCACTGTACCCCATCCTCACCATGTGCTAGGAGGGGGAGTGGCAGCCACCTCCACTGAAATGCTATGAGTGTAGTCACATGAGTTTTAATAAAATGTTTTGACTTTTTATGTTGTTTATCTAAACTGCCAATGACATGTTCCCTCAGTATGACCCTCCACCATGACCCAATTCTGCAAAGAAGTGGCCATACATCCAAGGTTCACTTTATAACGCAATGTATTAGTCACTGGAAATACTGTCACTTGCCAGACTAATTGATGCTAAAAATAGGAATCTCACCATTCACTTACTACAACTTAGGAATGAAGACAACACCAGGGTTTGCTTAGTTGCAAGAACTGTCATATACATACTTCAGCGAGAATTAAGAAATAACTTCACATGCACCCAGGCCCACACACAGGATTTTTTTTTTTTTTTTTTTTTTTTTTTTTTTTTTTTTTTTTTTTTTTTTTTTTTTGGTGGGAGGGTGGGGGTGTGTGATGGGGAGCACATTGGAAAGCGAATTTTACCTAGTGTTACTTATTATATTTTAATTAAATAATGATAATTAAATAGTAATTTTTCACCAACTTCTTTACACCTGAAAATCCTTTCAATTGATTTTCGATCAAAATTAAGAAAGCACGTTAGTACCAGAAAATTTCCACTGTATCTAGTATAAGCCCAAACATTTAGAAGGGGTGGGCAGGCGGGAGCCACCCCCCCCCCCCCCCCCCCCTCTCTTCTGCATGCAGTCCTCCACACATCACGTCATTAACGATAACACAATGCAGTAAAAAGTATCTCCAAAGTGCTGAATGTTTCTTTAATTGCCCGAATAAGTCAAACTCTGGGAAAATTTTCAAATATTATCATTTTCTCAACTAAATAGCATAATATTACTTTCATCTTCAGTCTATATTCTAATTTTACCTTCACAACTCTCTCCAGTGGTATCAGATTCCGTTTTTTTTCTCTTGATTCTTCAATGACATCTTTAGAATAAGTAAGGAATTCTTTGTCTTCAGCATTCCATTTTTCTTTAATTTTTCGTAAATTGTCTAGCTCTTCTTGCTTTTGCCTTTCCATTTCATTATTAAATTCCACCTGAAAGTAAGAAATACATGTAAAGGTGATCTCCACCAGAAAAAGTATTGAAAAACTGGAAAACATTGAAACATTTTTAACAGAAAAGTAAAAAAGATATGTCCATTGCAAACTGAATAAACAGACTTTTGAGACCAATAACTGATTAAAACTATAAATGTTAAATATGTCAACCAGAACTATGTAATCATTCTGTGTGTGGGAATAACCACTCCTAGAGCATCTCAAGGGTACTAAATGCACATACGGGTTAGAGACACACAGTAATCAAACAGTTAGTTTCATCTACATTTACATTTACATCTACATTTATACTCTGCAGACCACCATGACATGCATGGCAGTGGGTACATCCCATTGTACCAGTTATTAGGGTTTCTTCCCATTCCATTCATATATGGAGTGTGCAAAGAATGATTGACTGAATGCCTCTGTGCATGCAGTAATTATTCTAATCTTATACTCATGATCCCATCTGATCAAAACATAGACGATTTTTCCTAGAGTCATTATTTACAGCCAGTTCTTAAAACTTTGCTAATAGACTTCCTCAGGATAGTTTATGTCTATCTTGAAGGGTCTTCCTGTTCAGTTCCTTCACCATCTCATAAAACTCTTCCAGGGGTAAGAAAAAAACTGTGACTATTCATGCTACCCATCTATGTATATGTGGAACACCTCCTGTTTGCCCTATTTGGTACGGGTCCCACACACTTGAGCAATATTTCAGAAGTGGTTGCACAAGTGATTTCTCCTCTGTTGACTGATTGCACTTCCCCAGTATTCTACCAATAAACCAAAGTCTACCATCTGCTTTATCCACAAGTGAGCCTATGTGATCATTCCATTTCATATCCCTACAATGTGTTACACCCACGTATTTGTATGAGTTGGCCAATTACAACAGTGAGTCATTGATATTACAGTCATAGGATACCATGTTTTTTTCACTTTGTGAAAAGCAGAATTTTACGTTTCTGAACATTTAAAGTAAGCTGCCAATCTTTGCACCACTTTGAAATCTTATCAAGATCTGACTTAATATTTATGCAGCTCCTTTCAGATAGCATTATAGATAACTGCATTATCTGCAAAAAGTCTGACGTTTCTAGTAATATTGTCTGCAAGGCCATTAATATACAACATGAACAACAAGGGTCTCAACACACACCCCTGGGGCACACCTGAAGTTACTTCTACATCTGATGATTACTCTCCATCCAAGATAACATGCCGACTCCTCCCAACCAAAAAAGTCGTCAACCCCTACCTGACTGCCTTGATCCTGAGCTTTCAGTACGTCATGTGAGAAAGTGTGAGTTAGGTTTTGTATGATCGATGTTTCCAGAATCCATACTGGTTGGCATTGAGGAGATTGTTCTGTTCAAGATACCTCATTATGTTTGAGCTCAGAACATGTTGCCCCCTTCTAACAGCCGTGTACCGCAAGTCTCTAGAGGAACAGAGGGTTCCAAATGATTGGAAAAGAGCACAGATAGTCCCAGTCTTCAAGAAGGGTCGTCGAGCAGATGCGCAAAACTATAGACCTATATCTCTTACATCGATCTCTTGTAGAATTTTAGAACATGTTTTTAACTCGCGTATCATGTCATTTCTGGAAACCCAGAATCTACTATGTAGGAATCAACATGGATTCCGGAAGCAGCGATCGTGTGAGACCCAACTCGCCTTATTTGTTCATGAGACCCAGAAAATATTAGATACAGGCTCCCAGGTAGATGCTATTTTTCTTGACTTCCGGAAGGCATTCGATACAGTTCCGCACTGTCGCCTGATAAACAAAGTAAGAGCCTACGGAATATCAGACCAGCTGTGTGGCTGGATTGAAGAGTTTTTAGCAAACAGAACACAGCATGTTGTTATCAATGGAGAGACGTCTACAGACGTTAAAGTGACCTCTGGCATGCCACAGGGGAGTGTTATGGGACCATTGCTTTTCACAATATATATAAATGACTTAGTAGATAGTGTCGGAAGTTCCATGCGGCTTTTCGCGGATGATGATGTAGTATACAGAGAAGTTGCAGCATTAGAAAATTGTAGCGAAATGCAGGAAGATCTGCAGCGGATAGGCACTTGGTGCAGGGAGTGGCAACTGACCCTTAACATAGACAAGTGTAATGTATTGCGAATACATAGAAAGAAGGATCCTTTATTGTATGATTATATGATAGCGGAACAAACACTGGTAGCAGTTACTTCTGTAAAATATCTGGGAGTATGCGTGCGGAACGATTTGGAGTGGAATGATCATATAAAATTAATTGTTGGTAAGGCGGGTACCAGGTTGAGATTCATTGGGAGAGTGCTTAGAAAATGTAGTCCATCAACAAAGGAGGTGGCTTACAAAACACTCGTTCGACCTATACTTGAGTATTGCTCATCAGTGTGGGATCCGTACCAGATCGGTCTGACGGAGGAGATAGAGAAGATCCACAGAAGAGCGGCGCGTTTCGTCACAGGGTTATTTGGTAACTGTGATAGCGTTACGGAGATGTTTAACAAACTCAGGTGGCAGACTCTGCAAGAGAGGCACTCTGCATCGCGGTGTAGCTTGCTCGCCAGGTTTCGAGAGGGTGCGTTTCTGGATGAGGTATCGAATATATTGCTTCCCCCTACTTATACCTCCCGAGGAGATCACGAATGTAAAATTAGAGAGATTCGAGCGGGCACAGAGGCTTTCAGACAGTCGTTCTTCCCGCGAACGATACGCGACTGGAACAGGAAAGGGAGGTAATGACAGTGGCACGTAAAGTGCCCTCCGCCACACACCGCTGGGTGGCTTGCGGAGTATCAATGTAGATGTAGATGTAGATGTGAAGATTCTATAACAAATCAATGTCAAGGATATTGGAGAATAGTTTTGTGGATCACTTCTACTATCCTTCTTATAGACAGGTTTGATCTGTTCTTTCTTCTGGGAGCGGTGTTTTGTTCGCGGGGTCTATGATAGATTATATTTAGAAGCAGGGCTAATTCAGCCACAAATTCAGTAGACAAGGATTCCATTAGGTCCTGGAGCTTTGTTCAATTTTAATCATTTCAGCTTTTTCTCAACACCACTAATACCAATACTTATTTCATTCATATTTTTAGTGGTATAAGGATTAAATTGGGGCATTTCTCTTGGGTTCTCCTTTGTCAGGGGACATTTGAAAATGGGGTTAAGCATTTCAGCTTTTGTTTTGCTATGCTCAATTTCAGTTCCTGTCTCATTTGCTAGGGAATGGACACTAGCTTTGGTGCCACTAACAGCCTTTACATATGACCAAAAATTCTTTGGGTTTTGTGGAATATCATTTGGTAATAATCTGCTGTAGTAGTCACTGAAGGCATCATGCATTGCTTTCTTGGCAACCAAACAGTTCATTCAGCATCCCTCTATCTATACTCCAATGCTTTGATTTGCATCTATTCTGCAGTAGTCTCTGTTTCTGTAGAAGTTTCTTTGCGGTGAGTGTATACCATGGAGTTTCCCTCCCATTACGAACTGTTCTACTGGGCATGTATTTGCCCAGTGCATGGTCAAATATTCTTTTAAATTTTATCCATAGTGCCCCTACATGTTCCTGTCATGTGCCGAAGGTTTCAGCTTCCTCATTGAGATATGTTACTACTGATTTTTTTTTCTAGGTTACTGAACATATATGTCTTTCTGTTTGTTTTAGTTGTGCTTTGTACTTTGGTAATCATTGCTGCCACAACTGCATCATGGTTACTGTTACCAGTTTTGATGGGCACATCCTCAAAGAGGTAAGGTCTATTTGTTGCCACTAGATCCAATATATTCCAATCTTGAGTGGGGTTCCTAACTATCTGTTCTAAGTAGTTTCCACAATTTAAAAAGAATGAGAAAAGCTACCAATCTAAGCGGTTGTGACTTTCAGCAGATTCTTATGGTCCAGCCAACAAGTCTCACAAAAGATCCAAGGTCCATTGGATGACCACACGCCATCAACATTGGTATCTATCAAAAACTGACAAATTATGGTGAAATGGCTACTAAGCAGTCATTCACATGTCAGCAAGAAAATAAATGTTTGAATCTTTCCTGTTATGCAATAACAGAGTAGGAAGCAGTCTACAGATCAATGAATGAGGGAATACATGCAGAGAAAGGCATAAGTGCTTTGGATCTTACTATTAATTGAATACTGCTGTAAATGAACCTCACAGCACATAACTCTAAATGTGACAATAATATAAGAATTTTTAATTTTTTATTTCATTTTGTCCTTAATACTTATTTCCTCCACAAGTTGTTTATACACTTCATTCAAAGTTCTATTATTTAGGCTCATTATACTCCAATTCATGAAAAGATGACATATAATTGGCCATGAGAGAAACATTGTTCATAAAGATTTAAACATTTGTTGTTGAGCAACATTTATTATTATTATTTAGTATGCCAATCTGATAGAAAACTAATATTTTGTTAATGAATTGCAGATCCATTGATATTAATGGCATGTTTGGTACAAATACAAATGTACCTATATATTTTATGATTAGCATGTTTGCTTCAGTTATATATTATTCAGTTTCACACAATCTCTCACATTATACCACAACTTGGATGTGTCAAGGTTTAAAAATAAAAAAATACATGCACTAATTTTTTGGTTTTGGCAATGCATGCAATGGCATTCTAGGTATATTCAAGTAAGTAGTCTCCTTCATGAGGACATATTTTGTATTGTTTCATTGACCCTGTTTACTACACCATTTCCAGTGGCCAAAATAGCTCATTCACACTATCATTCTGGTTGATATAATTTATACTTACGTTTTGGAAGCCTTTTTTATCAGTTGTCTCAACATTTCTACAACTTTACGTAATTCATTTTTCATCTACAGCATAGGTGCCTTCTTATATTTAATAGTTTTCCCAGAAATACTTCACTGTTCTCATCTCTCAAACTTTGTGCACTCATAACCATAGTTAACAATATTTCTTTACATGTTGTTAAATATAAGTGGTCTATTAAGTATGACTTTTCATCTGGCACTCACTTGTGGGTCACAAGAAGTATTTAACCAAAACTGATCTCCCATGGGTTTGTTATTGTTTAGTATCATTTTATCAAATTCTTCAAATTATTTCTTGTGATCAATTTCCTTCATAACCCGTTTCCAGTTAACAGGTCTGCATTGTTTTAGAATTTGTTCACATGCCAAAAGTTCAATTATTTCACATATTAGGAATTCTTGTATGGTTACAATGAATTACAATTTCAAACCAGAATAAGCTCTTCTTCCAGTGTGCATTAATGTAACTGCTGCTTCCACAAAAGTGGTATTTCTTTTTCTACGCAAGTTTTTCAGGCAACATTAAATTAGGTATGAATGTTTTCTCTGTGCCATCAGATGTGTGCTTTCAATTTTGAGTGTTGTACTTCACTGAGACACTGCTTTTAAGTTTGGACTCAACTTGTATTATGTGAGATTGCTTGATGGAGATGCAGTGTACTTCAAATCATCTATATCACCTGTGGTTCCTTTTAGGCAACATAAAAGCTATCACCTACACAGACAAGAAACAGAAAACAAGCAGGACATCATTTCTAAAATATGTGTATCTATACACGTGGGAGGGGGATGGATTCACAAACAGCAGCATGTCAGCTGTGCATCAATTGTTGTTCTCTGGATACACTGGTCAGAATCCAGCAAAAAGGCTGAAAGGATTCGATCACAAATACAACAAATTGGATGACACGACATGTTTGGAAAATGTGAAATTTTACTTGGATAGCACAGTACAGCAGTGGTTTGAGAACAAGGAAGAGAAAGCCAATAGATGGGACAAATACCAGGCAGAACTGTCTAAAGTGTTTGGTGAAAATCAGCAGCAAGTGTTAGCAGAAGAACAATTGAAGAACAGGGCCCAAAGTCATTGGGAAACAATGCAGTGTTGCATACAGAATGTTTCAGCTCTAGGCCACACTGTGAATTTGAATGTTGCAACCTCATAAAATTGCACATTTGATAAAAGGGGTCATAGAAAATATATACCAAGGTATCTTGATAAAGGATGCTATAACAACAGAGGAATTCAGCAAGTGGAGCCAGAACATTGAGGAAATACAATATAAAGGACTCAAATGAAAGAGATTTGACCAACTCCCAAAAGTGGTTGCTAGGACAGTTGTGGAAGATCATTGTGACCTCACACCTCTCATACACGAGGTAGTAAGAGAAGAGATACAGCAGGTTACAGTGAGCAGAAATGTTGGAGCAAGTATGGAAGTGAAATCAGTCACGAATGTCGACCCCATCTATCAGCAGGTAACAGAAAATGCTTACATGATACTGACATAATAACTGCTGAACACAAACTGCAAATCACATGCTGTTTACAAAATGGATGACAGCCTCTGACTGTCTAAGTATTTGTATGCCATGCTAATTTATAGATGCGTGTAGTATCAGAAATTATATTTTGTTAAAAAAGCAGGCGTAATATATGTTAGGCCCGTAATACAAAAACCATTTAAATTAAAAGGAACAAAGACACAATAGGCAGTACATAAGTTTGCTTAACTAAGATCAGTACAACAAGAAAATGGGGAAAATAAAGGTATTATTTTTTGGGGTAGATTTTAAGGTAAAGGAGATTGCCAAAGTTGGCCAAAAGATTTTGAGGAAGTGAAATTTTCTGCTGTAACTCTGTATGTAATACTTGGATATCCACTGTGGCATCAAGCTGCCAGTGCACTACATTTGAATATATCAGCAGTGACATCTGTGTGGGGTTGCCACAAGAGGCTGACTTCTCCACATGGCGTGGCATCTGCCCCGCCACCTATCAGAGCCCTCCTCCTCCTTATATGTGCAGTGCAGCAGGCTCTCACTCTCATACTTATTGTCAGCAACTGCTTCTATCTGTGACTGGATTGTTTCTACTTGCACGTGGAAGAAGAATAAATTTTGGTTCCTTGTGGCCGTGCTGTTGTTTGTGTCTTACAGTATGAAACTTTTCTAATCCAAATAATTAACAAACTAACAAACATGGTAATTCCAGGTTAGAATATCAACAACATTAGGAAAAGGATAGATTGCGACACACAAGCAAGCACACTTGACACACACACACACACACACACACACACACACACACACACACACACACACACGACCACAACCACTAGTGGTTCTGACTGGAAACAAATTAGTTTAATGGAAGTAGACATATTTGTCATCAGAAAAATCATGGCTGCAAAACTATTGTTCTTGATTTTGAGAATAATCAAAATGTAAAGTTAGAACAGTCTAGAACACAAAAATTTTGAATATGAATCAAACAATGAAAAATCCAGGAATGAATGTAACAATATTAGAGAAGGAAAGTTGCTATTCACCAAAATAGCGGGGATGCTGAGTCATGATAGGCACAACAAAAAGATTCACACAATTATAGCTTTCAGCCATTAATGCCTTTGTCAACAATAGACACACATACACACACGCACACACAAACTCATGCAAATGTAATTCCCTCACATGTCTGCAGTCTCAGACAACTGAACCACACTGCGCGCAGCAGCACCAGTACATTATGGGAGTGGCGACTGGGTGGGGTAAGGAGGAGAGTGGGACTGGATGGGGGATAGTATGGTGGGGGTGGCAGACAGTGAAATGCTGCAGTTTAGACAGACGGCAGGGGAGAGGTGGGGATGGGGGAGGGGGGGGGGGGGGAGTAATGGAAAGGAGAGAGCCTTGAGCAGCCACTGGTGAAATATCAGTGCAGTGGTAGTGCAGCAGCAGTGCAGTAGTGAGTCGCATATTTAGCTTTCATATTTCGTTTTGTACTTTGATTCTTAATTTCTTTCCGAGTGTTTGTTCGCTTGCATATTTAATTACATAAAATCCTTGCATATTCTCGTATTTGAGAGGAGTTATATTGCTTATTGATAGCTGTAAAGTATAAATTCATGGAGTCGTTAGTCAGTTGTTTGTTTTGGATAGCCAGTGCTGTTTAGTTCGTAGAGTCAGTTAGCAGCAGACAGAGGCCCATGCAGTTTCATCTGAGCTTGCAGAGTGACGTGTGTGAGCAGCAGTAGCAGAAACTAGTCATATATTCAGTTTTTTGCATTAGTTCCACAGGTTTAATTCAAATTACTTTGTGTTTTTGTGTGCTTGCATGGTGATGGTGAAATTTTTCGGATCTTTGCGTATTTTCAAATTAGAAAGGGGTAGTATCAAATTTTAATAATAGTAGAATGTAACATCGCGTAGGCAGTTGTCATTTGTACTAAGACAGGGGTAATATCTGTATAGTGGCTTAGTCGTGGTCATTTGATTGCTTAGTTCGTAAGTAATTGTTCATATATCGCAGCTCAATCTGGCGCTGGTGACGCAACTGTGCAGTCACATATTGCTGTTTTATTTGTCACAACTCTATACATCCAGATATTAACAGTAGGATGGATAGGGTGCGTGCATGCTGTGTGTGGGCGCAGCAGGAACTGGCCGCGGTTCGAGAGCAGCTGAGCGTTCTGTTGGCCATGGTCAGCTACCTTCAGGCAGCTGCCTCAAGGTGCAACGACGGCGGAGGGTCTGACGCATTGCTTGAGGCACCCCAGGTGTCGCTTGCTGCGTCCGCTGACGCAGCCGGCGAGGCACCTTCTAGTGTACCTGGCGCATTGGGGCCGCCCTCACCTCAGGGTGAGTGGTGGACTGCAACGTATTCGCGTCGCTCAAGGCGGAGGGTCAATGTAGAGGTTGGCCGGCTGGCCTCGCCCATTCATCCTGTCAGTGGGCAGGTGGCCGCTCCCTCAGCAGAGCCCAAGCAGGCACATGGGGGCAAAGGCTTGCTGGTTACTGGGAGCTCCAACATTAGGCGGGTGATGGAGCCCCTTAGGGAAATAGCGTACAGGGCTGGAAAGAATTCCAACGTGCACTCGGTTTGTCTGCCGGGGGGCCTCATCCAAGATGTGGAGGCGGCCTTGCCTGCGGCTATTGAGCGTACGGGGTGCAGTCGTCTGCAAGTAGTTGCTCACGTCGGCACCAATGATGCCTGTCGCTTGGGTTCTGAGGTGATCCTCAGTTTGTACGGGCGGCTGGCGGATTTGGTGAAGACCGCTGGCCTTGCACCCAGGGTGCAAGCAGAGCTCTCTATTTGCAGCATCGTTCCCAGAGTGGATCAGGGTCCTTTGGTTTGGAGCCAAGTTGAGGGTCTCAACCAGAGGCTTCATCGACTCTGTGACAGTCTTGGCTGCAGATTTCTAGACTTGCACTGTTGGGTGGGGAATTGTAGGACACCCCTAGATAGGTCAGGGGTGCACTACGCAAAGGAAGCGGCTACTCGGGTAGCAGAGTACTTGTGGCATGCACATGGGGGTTTCTTAGGCTAGGCAGTAGTGCGAGGTGTCCTGATGAACAGTCACCAGTCGATGTGCAGGCAGGGAAATCAGGACGCACTCAGTGTAAAGACACTTCAGCTATCAAGATATTAGCAGTAAATTTTCAGAGTGTTCAGAATAAAATTCCTGAATTCACTGTCTTCCAGGAAGCTTGTGGCACGCAAATTATTCTGGCTGAACCCTGAAACAGAAAGTTCTGAAATATTTAATGAGGGTTGGAACGTGTATCGGAAAGACAGATTGGACACCATAGGAGGTGGTGTCTTCATTGCAGTTGACAAAAATATTGTGTCTACTGAGGTCGAAGCAGAGTGTGATTGTGAAGTTATCTGCACACGTTTAAGAAGGCTAGGAGAAATAAAGTTAATTGTTGGGTGTTATTACCGACCACCAGGTTCAACCGTGACAGTTCTAGAATCATTCAAAGTGAGTCTATACTCTGTATCGCAGAAGTACCCGGATCGTGCTATATTAGTCAGAGGCGACTTCAACCTACCTAGTACAGACTGGAATATCTATGGATTCACTACAGGTGCTACAGACAAGCCGTCGTGTGAATTACTTTTGAACACATTATCCAAAAACTGTCTTGAGCAGCTAAATCAACAGCCAACGTGTAATGGAAATATTTTAGATCTGGTAGCCATGAACAGACCAGACCGCATCGACGGTGTCAGTGTTGAGATCGGGATTATTGATCATGATGTTGTCATTATGACAATGGTTATGAAAGTTAAAAAGTCAGTCAAGAAGGCTAGGAGAGTATTCTTACTAGAAAGAGCAGATAAGCAGTTGCTAGCATCCCACTTAGTAAATAAATCGACTTCATTTACTTCCGGTAAAATGGATGTGAAAGAATTATGGGCAAATTTTAAACACATTGTAAATCATGCATTGGACAAGTATGTGGCAAAAAAGTGGGTTACAGACGGAAAAGACCCACCATGGTTTAACAGCGCAATTCGGAGAATGCTCAGGAAGCAAAGACAGTTGCACTCGTATTACAAGAAAGATCGGGGGAATGAGGACAGGCTAAAGTTAGTAGAGATTCGTGCTGCTGTAAAAAGATGATGCGAGAAGCATTCAACCGCTACCACCGTCATACCTTATCAAAAGATCAAGCTGAAAACCCAAGAAAATTCTGGTCTTACGTAACTCTAATTATAGATAAATCTAAATTAATGCAGATGAATAGGAAAACCCAAGGAAATTCTGGTCTTACATAAAATCGGTAAGCGGGTTGAAGGCTTCCATCCAGTCACTCACGGATCAGTCTGGCCAGGCAACGGAAGACAGCAAAACGAAAGCTGAAATTTTAAATTTAGCATTTGAGAAATCTTTCACGCAGGAGGATCGTACAAACATATCGCCGTTTGAGTCTCGTACAGATTTCTGTATGGAGGACATAGTGATAGACATCCCTGGGGTTGTGATGCAGCAGAATGGGTTGAAAATAAATAAATCGCCAGGTCCTGATAGGATTCCAATTCAGTTTTACAGAGGATTTGTGACTGGTGTAAAGAATGGCAGCTAACTCTTAATTATAGATAAATGTAAATTAATGCAGATGAATAGGAAAAAGAATCCCATAATGTTTGAATACTCCATTAGTAGTGTAGCGCTTGACACAGTCACGTCGATTAACTATTTGGGTGTAACATTGCAGGAAGTGGGACAAGCATGTAATGGCAGTTGTGGGGAAGGCGGATAGTCGTCTTCGGTTCATTGGTAGAATTTTGGGAAGATGTGGTTCATCTGTAAAGGAGAACACTTATAAAACACTAATACGACCTATTCTTGAGTACTGCTTGAGTTTATAAAACACTAATACAACCTATTCTTGAGTACTGCTCAAGCGTTTGGGATCCCTATCAGGTCTGATTGAGGGAGGACATAGAAGCAATTCAGAGGCGGGCTGCCAGATTTGTTGCTGGTAGATTTGATCATCACGCGAGTGTTATGGAAATGCTTCAGGAACTCGGGTGGGAGTCTCTGGGGGAAAGGAGGCATTCTTTTCGTGAATCGCTACTGAGGAAATTTAGAGAACCAGCATTTGAGACTGACTGCAGTACAATTTTACTGCTGCCAACTTATATTTCGCAGAAAGACCACAAAGATAAGATAATAGAGACTAGGGCTCGTACAGAGGCATGTAGGCAGTCATTTTTCCCTCATTCTGTTTGGGAGTGGAACAGGGAAAGAAGATGCTAGTTGTGGTATGAGGTACCCTCTGCCATGCACCGTATGGGGGATTGTGGAGTATGTATGTAGAAGTAAATACATAAAAAGAAATAAAAAGACTCGGTGTGGTGGTGAAATGATGGCTGTGTAATGCTGGAATGGGAACAGGGAGGGAGCTGGATGGGTGAGGACAGTGACTAACAAAGGTTGAGGCCAGGAGAGTTATGGGAATGTAGGATGTATTGCAGGGAAAGTTCCCACCTGCGCAATTCAGAAAAGCTGGTGTTGGTGGGAAGGATCCATACAGCACAGGCTGTGAAGCAGTCATTGAAATGAAGGATATCATGTTTGGCAGTGTGTTTGGCAACAGGGTGGTTCACTTGTTTCTTGGCCACAGTTTGTAGGTGGGCATTGATGTGGATAGACAGCTTGTTGGTTGTCATGCCTACATAGCATGCAGCATAGTGGTTGCAGCTTAGCATGTAAATCACATTACTGGTCTTACAGGTAGCCCTGCCTTTGATGGGATAGGTGATGTTAGTGACCAGACTGGAGTAGATGGTGGTAGGAGGATGTGTGGGACAGGTCTTGCATCTCGGTCTATTACAGGGGTATGAGCCATGAGGTAAGGGATTGGGAGCAAGGGTTGTGTAAGGGTGGGCGAGTATATTGTGTAAGTTCAGTGGATGGTGGAATACCACTGTAAGAGGAGTGGAAAGGATAGTGGGCAGGACAATATTCATTTCAGGGCACGATGAGAGGTAATCCAAACCCTGACAGAGAATATAATTCAGTTGCTCCAGTCCTGGGTGGTACTGAGTTACGAGGGGAATGCTCCTCTGTAGTCAGACAGGGGGGCTTTGGGAGGTGGTGGGAGACTGGAAAGATAAGGCACGGGAGATTTGTTTTTGTACAAGGTTGGGAGGATAATTACTGTCAGTGAAGGCTTCAGTGAGACCCTCGGTATATTCTGAGAGAGACTGCTCTTCACTGCAGATGTGATGACCACGGGTGGCGAGGCTGTATGGAAGGGACTTCTAGGTATGGAATAAGTGGCAGCTGTCAAAGTGGAGGTATTGGTGATGGTTAGTAGATTTGATATGGACAAAAGTCCTGATGTAGCCATCCTCTAGAGGAGTCCTTCTAAAAACCCAGAATCCTAAACCCCTCACTTGGTTCAGATTCATTGATGATGTCTTTGCTATCTGGATCAAAGGTGAGGACACCCTATACACATTCCTCCAGAACCTCAACAACTTCTCCCCCATTTGCTTCACCTGGTCCTACTCAACCCAACGAGCCACCTTCCTAGATGTTCACCTCCACCTCAGAGACGGCTGTGATACTGAGATCAGAATATTTTAGTACATGAATGGCTGAACACTTATTCACTCCACATTAGGTTCATTTACAGCTTAAGGCTTCCGTCCTTCAACTATCATATTGCAGCATCGGCTGTTGCTATATTGTGCCCAGTTAGCTCTGCTTCACAATGTCTGTTGGCCATTCATTGCTTCACAGTGCATAACACTCCTGCCTGCCTTTGGTTGACTCTGTTGCAAATCAGTTCTGCTTAGGCATACTTTTTGAGTGAATTTGGTTGATATGCTACATTGCCCTCCTTTTTATCAAGACCCAGTCCCTTGGGTCAAAGAAATAAATTATCCTTTACACTAGAATTCCTGGAGACTGGCCCTTCTGGCCCTGTCTCTCAAGAATTATTCTAACAATTGGTTTCCTTAATCCTATCACTTAAACTTACACATTTCTACAAGGTCCCTTGACCTGCTCCTTAACTTAAAACACCATGGAACTTATTTCATTACTAGGCTTCTTGCACAATAACTTCTAAATCTCTATCGCAAACTTACAAGCTAAAATGAATCAATTATCCTTAGTACCACCCCCTTTCTACATTCATCTTCCTTCTGCTGCTTTTATGCCGGGGTATCTAATCCACTGGAATCTAACCAATGGTTGGGTCTGAACACAGTCTTCTGCTTTGTCTTCTATGTACCAAAACAAGGACTACTCTCACCAGAACAAGTGCCACTGTGGTGGTTGGTATGAAAGTAGTCAATGTTGCCTCCTTCCAGTATTAATTTTCCTGATATAAATTCACATGCTGCAATAAGATTTCCAGGGAGCCTTTCCCCTCCTGCTGATCCAGAAGTGCATTAATAGAGTGCATTAATTTCAGCCCTAGAGACTGATTTAAAATGGTCAGATCTGCAACAGGTAGCACTTCCACAGACTCCTCTGGCCATTACATACGAGGCTGCAAAATACTCATCTGAGTTAGTCTGGAAATCGTGGTGGGCAGATGGAAAGTAGGCCCCATTATCTCACATGCTGTTCTATTCAATAACAAACCACTCCCGTTTAATTCTAGCCTCTTTACTGACATAAGCTTCCCCTGCTCAAAACAGCTAACCACCACTACCATCCTGTCAAAGACAGAGTACAGCGAATGCGTCTCGACCTGCTGAAAGTACAGTTCTGCAATTCCCACTCAATCACTTCTTTATTGCATTCTCGTACCTCCTTTTGTCCCGTTAGGAATGTCACTGAGCAGGAATCCTGCCCCTCTCTTATTATCATATTCGGACAGACAGACTGTGATTTCCCCTCGGTAGCATTTTTGTAACTTTGCTTCCTCCATTTCTACATATTTTCCCTTGTCTGTCACCTGACAGGATACATATGAACTATGTAGCACTCATAACTTGCTCGTATCCCTGCCACTAGTATAGGAACAGGAACGTGAACTTTCACTCCATCAGTTCTCACTGATACTCTGGCTACCTCGAAATAAACAGGTAAATTTTTGTGCTCAGGTTCTAAAATCAACACCAACTCCAGTGTTGGTTCCTTCAGTACTTTCCTTAGACCCCCTGAGTACTGCTCTAGTGGTCACAAGTTTAACCCTAGCTGACCTCTTACAGCTTGCTGCATAACCTCCTGTAATTCTGTTACTCTCCCCTGTGCTCCCCAGAAACAATCTTCTATGGACTGCAACTATTTTGTCATTGCTACTTCTCTATCTAAGACTTCTTCTTCAGTTTGTAGTTCTCAGATATTCTGATTAACTGCCTCTTCTGTAGCTCTGGCACACCACATTACTTCTCCAGTCAGTTGTCATAGTTGTCTTGCGTTATTCAACATGTCCCTTCTCTAAATGTGCAATCTGCATGGTGAACCAGTCACTCATGACTTTGTTCATTTTTTCCCAATGTTTAACCTTGTCTATTGTGTCATTCACCCTTTGAGTGTCTTCCTCATCAGCAGTGCTAAATATTGTTTTCATAGGCTGACTTCCAGTGCCAATCCAACCCCTCTTCCTTTGTGTATATGGAATAAACCCCAGTACCTAAGTCATCTTACTCCTTAATTTCTCATATGCTCCATGTATTTCTCACATACCCTGGCACTTTCTTTGAGTATCCCATGCCTTTCCGTTCTCTGATGGAATTTGTTCAATGCTTCTTCAAGTCTTCACCTCATTATGCAGCTCCCATGCATTGAATACCACCTGTATCACCTAGCAATGATTGGTGAGCACTATGTCTTCCTGCTTGGCGAACAGCATTGACCCTTCCAGGTGCTGGTTCCGTAATGCTTCCATCCCAATGAAGAGCAGCAGTCCCACTATGAAACAATAGTAACAGACCAGGGAACAAACTTCATGTCAGATTTATCCAAGGAATTGTGTAAGTTACTGAATGTGAAGAGGCTAAGGACACGTCCTCTCCAGCCACAAACCAGTGGAAGAACTGAAAGAGAGCCTATGACAGTTGGGAAGATGCTTGGATACTACATAGGCCCACACCACTCCAACTGGGATGTGTTTTTGAAGTACTTTATCTCTGCCTACAACTCAAAACAGCATACAAATACAGGATTATCACCACACAAAGTATTACAAGGTCATAAAATGCCATCACCATTCGACATACTGAAAACAAAGAAAGGGTAGACTGGAGAGTCAATCATCTTTTCTGCACCTTACCTAGGGGCAGGAATACCTATTACTTTCCTCACCCTTAAATTAATTGCTGCTCCACAACTGCTTATACTCATTACACTAAATCTGTACCCCCCACCCCTCCTCACCCAAAAAATAAATAAATAAATAAATTAAATGACTATCTCCAAGGCCTTAATCCATAGGGATTTCTCAATAGTGTTTCATTCATAAACTCTTATTTATCTTCTGATACCATTCTCCTCACTATCCCTTTCCAGTCTGCATTTCCTATCTCTGGAATAACCTCCATACTCCCTTGAACAGGTTTCAATTGTCATTCTTGTTGGCAATTGAATCGTGACATTTACTGACAGCATAAGAGCATAGTCTCTACCACTTACTTTGGCCCCTGATACTTTTAAAAAACTCAAGCACACTGTGGTACTTGGAAAGCGAATAGCTTCAGCATGCTATGCGCTTAGGATAATAAATTCAGTGTGTAGTAGTTCGTGTACTAGAACTGCATATTTCACGTATGTCCACTTTATAATTAGTTATGGCAGTTCCTTCTGGGGATCAAGAGCACAGAACAGACAAACAATATTTAAGTTGCAAAAAAGGGCTGTACGAATCATAATGAAAAGTAGCAATAGATCCCATTGCACGGAGTTATTCAGGTATGTATGCTCCATCTTCTATGACAAAATTACACTTTTCCGTACTCACTGCTTTTAACCTTAGGAATACTTCCCTTAACCAGTGAATATGCTGTTCCATATCACTCCCATAGGTAATTATGTCATCAAGATACACTAATCAGTGCTGCTGTTTTAAATCTCTGTGTACTCCATCCAACAATCTCCAACATGTTGCAGGTGCATGCTTCTAAATTGGTAGTGTCCCCAGGGCTGCAAAAATGATGTTTTGTGTTGATCCTGCAGTGCAATCTTTATCTGGTGGTAATCACTTTTCAAATCCATTGTTGAAAAATATTTTCATTCCCCTAAATGATCCAAGGTTTCTGTGATGTTTGGCAAAGGGGAGGTGTCCGTTATGGTTTTCACATTTAGATGTCTGTAATTATGACAAAACCTATATTTTTGTGTTCCTTCTGTAAATTTTTTTGGCACAACTGTTCCTGTCCCTGTGCACTATTACTTTCTTCAGTTATTCCAACTTTGCTGTTGATTGATAATTTTCTCCAAAATTGGCTGTAAGTACCTAGGTATTCTGTATGGTCTGCAGTAGACAAGTGGTTCATTTCCCATTGGTATGCAGTGCTGTGTAAGATGCGTAGCTGGTAGTGGACTTTTTGGAAAAAATAAATCCTTAAATTCCAGAAGCAATCTTCCATTCATTCCCTATTGCTAACCTCTAGGTGCTTCACTTTTCTTTGAAACGCAGTTTCAATGGCATCTGGTGATTTCCATGGCTGTCAGCCCTCATGCCTCATTCTTCTTCCTCCAGTATATCCATATTAGGGATTAAAAACTCATTTGTTAATCCTATGTCTTCTGCACTAAAATTATCTATAAAAACAAGTACCTTCTTTTCATTCTTTGTTTCTTGTACGTGTACAATACTTCTTTTAACCAAGCAACCCACCTGACCTAATACTTCATTCTCTTGTAATGCTTCCCCTACAAACAAAATTCCTACCAGCAAGCTAGGCTCAACACTGACCCAAAATGAATTGCCATGACCCTTAGGTATACAATTATGCGAATCATGTCAAAGTGTGGTCATTCACAGTTTAATCAGTTTATCTTTCACGAAAGGCTCCTCTCGTGACATCACTACACTGGCAATGACTTCACCTAATTGAAACAATTTTGCATCAAGTTCCACCCTATATTGCTGAAGATTGGTTATGGCACAATGCTGATATAATAAATCTAATCCCACAATCATGATGTAGCCCTCACTCATGAGTGACACAATCTCTACACATTGTTTAAATTGAACCATATCCAGGCAAAAGTCTATGTCCACTGATCCTAATAGTGTGAGATCTTTACCCCCCACCATTCCACACAATGTGCACTGTGGTGGGTCCCATTGCTTACATTTCACCACATCACTATTGGCAGACAACACATGCACCCATGTGTCTAATAATATCCTGCAACCCTCTCTTCCTATGATTCCTCTTACCGCACAACCCATCTCTGCATACGATTTCATAGCATCCAGTCTTACTAGGAATGACTGTAGGTGGACCTGGAGTTCCTGTTGGGGTTTAGCATGTTATTCTTCCCTGGTGCTCTACTTCTAAGGCTATTATTTCCTCCTATTTATTCACATCACCCTCAGGCTGGCGACACTGCCTACTCACATGTGCCATTCATCCACATCTGAAACATTTTATACTAGCTGCAAACACTGTCTGTTTACCCTGAATTCAAGTTGACAAATTGATCTCCTCAGACTTTATAGCTAACCACACTGCTGTGTGCAAATCCATCAGACCCTCTGTCTGTACACGTCTTGACGTTTCTGGATGCAATCCCCTTAAAAAAGCATTGAGCAACCTATGCTCAGCTTCTTGCAAAATAATTTCATTGACTGTAGCATCCAGTCCTAATTGATAGGTACATCCATTAATTTTCCTTACCCTATCCACAAATTGTTCTGCATTTTCCATATTTCTCCCTTAAGAGCTTCTGCATACCCTACATAAAGGTTTAGCTTCCCCTGTTAGTCTCAATTTTGCAACACCCAATAATTCCTTATCACATCAACCTTCCATGTCATCCAGGTTTCCAAGCTCTTCCATAAAGACCTGCACATACTCAGTTGCCTTACCAGAAAAAGAAGCAATTAAACTTGTGACTGACAATCTACACCCCATTGTGACTACTACAATTCTACCAACACATGCAGTTCAGCATTATCTGCTGTTAATTGTGATACTTTTTCCATCAATATGCATACTGCTTCCAGCTCTGACACACCCTGTGTCTCTGGTTCTGTTGAAGCTGTATCCTTGACAACATTCATTTTGTGAACTAACACAAAACAAGACAACAAAATACATTAATTTGATTCCTACATCTAATCATAAGCCATCTCGACTCTTGGCATTACTTAGCCATATGCTCCCAATGATTAAATGTACAACATTTTACTGGAACTGATACCATACATGGTTCTGAATGGCCCTCAAGGTTACACTGTGCACATCTAACAGGCATAACCAATCATGACTTCCATTACCTCTAAAACTAGACAGATCCACTGGTTCTCTTCTCGCAATAAAATCTACTTTACAAAATGCATGACCGTCAAATATTTTCTCCATGACAAAATACAATAACTTTTTTTGATTCACAGTACTGTAGGCTGTAGATTCAGACATTGCTCTAAGAAGGCTACATAGATGTTAACCCGTTGATTGTCACTTGCGGAGAGTGAAATGAGACATCAGAACAACAGTAGATTTGTTTAATTAACTTCTTTATTCCAGTCCTCAGCCATAGTACATCAGGAACAGCTTGGTGGAGGTGTCCAGTTGCCTCTCATGCAAAACAACAGACATCTGGCATCGTGACAGTTCAAAGAGTGGGGCCGAGAATTGCATCACTCAAACGCCATTGTACACTCCTGGAAATGGAAAAAAGAACACATTGACACCGGTGTGTCAGACCCACCATACTTGCTCCGGACACTGCGAGAGGGCTGTACGAGCAATGATCACACGCACGGCACAGCGGACACACCAGGAACCACGGTGTTGGCCGTCGAATGGCGCTAGCTGCGCAGCATTTGTGCACCGCCGCCGTCAGTGTCAGCCAGTTTGCCATGGCATACGGAGCTCCATTGCAGTCTTTAACACTGGTAGCATGCTGCGACAGCGTGGACGTGAACCGTATGTGCAGTTGACGGACTTTGAGCGAGGGCGTATAGTGGGCATGCGGAGGCCGGGTGGACGTACCGCCGAATTGCTCAACACGTGGGGCGTGAGGTCTCCACAGTACATCGATGTTGTCGCCAGTGGTCGGCGGAAGGTGCACGTGCCCGTCGACCTGGGACCGGACCGCAGCGACGCACGGATGCACGCCAAGATCGTAGGATCCTACGCAGTGCCGTAGGGGACCGCACCGCCACTTTCCAACAAATTAGGGACACTGTTGCTCCTGGGGTATCGGTGAGGACCATTCGCAACCATCTCCATGAAGCTGGGCTACGGTCCCGCACACCGTTAGGCCGTCTTCCGCTCACGCCCCAACATCGTGCAGCCCGCCTCCAGTGGTGTCGCGACAGGCGTGAATGGAGGGACGAATGGAGACATGTCGTCTTCAGCGATGAGAGTCGCTTCTGCCTTGGTGCCAATGATGGTCGTATGCGTGTTTGGCGCCGTGCAGGTGAGCGCCACAATCAGGACTGCATACGACCGAGGCACACAGGGCCAACACCCGGCATCATGGTGTGGGGAGCGATCTCCTACACTGGCCGTACACCACTGGTGATCATCGAGGGGACACTGAATAGTGCACGGTACATCCAAACCGTCATCGAACCAATCGTTCTACCATTCCTAGACCGGCAAGGGAACTTGCTGTTCCAACAGGACAATGCACGTCCGCATGTATCCCGTGCCACCCAACGTGCTCTAGAAGGTGTAAGTCAACTACCCTGGCCAGCAAGATCTCCGGATCTGTCCCCCATTGAGCATGTTTGGGACTGGATGAAGCGTCGTCTCACGCGGTCTGCACGTCCAGCACGAACGCTGGTCCAACTGAGGTGCCAGGTGGAAATGGCATGGTAAGCCGTTCCACAGGACTACATCCAGCATCTCTACGATCGTCTCCATGGGAGAATAGCAGCCTGCATTGCTGCGAAAGGTGGATATACATTGTACTAGTGCCGACATTGTGCATGCTCTGTTGCCTGTGTCTATGTGCCTGTGGTTCTGTCAGTGTGATCATGTGATGTATCTGACCCCAGGAATGTGTCCATAAAGTTTCCCCTTCCTGGGACAATGAATTCACGGTGTTCTTATTTCAATTTCCAGGAGTGTAAGCAATGTCTCTGGCTGCGACCATGATGGCAGCACAGCACCGCAGCTGATAATACTGTGGAGGCAGACAAGACCTCCCTCCAGTGAGCAGGAGGCCCTCTGCTTTGGTTGCACCTGCCCTTGTGTCTCAGAGCAGGCTGCGCTGCCACATGGCCTAACAACAGATCCTGTACTACATTCTGGGATGTCACTTTGGGTGTCACAGGCTTGTGGTTTGGGCCGTGATACTGAGACAAGAATATTTTAGTACATGAATGGTTAAGTACTTATACTCTCCAGACTATGTCCATTTGGGGCCTAAGACACATACTCTAAACATTTCTTGGTGGCAAGTGAAGAAAGGCTTCTATTCTTCTGCTAGCATACTGCAGCATCGGCTGTTGCTATGCAGTGCCCAGCTGCTCTGCTAAGACCATGTTTTGCTTTGCAATGTTAAACTTTTCTGTTTTATTTACTTTTGCTGAAGAATTTGCATAAAGAGCAGATGGACACCTCCTGGAAATACTTCACTACGATACGTTTCAATGAATATTTATTCTCCCACATGCATTTAATATGGCTTGATAGAAAAATGTAAAATTTCCGTATGTTACACCACTGGCTAAAAGACTGACTACTTATTTGCTGGTAGCAACAACTGTTGTTCTGGAACAGTATTTCCTATATTATTGCTATGAGGAGGATCATGAGACATTACTTCCTTAATATTCTTCCTTTTGTTTTCACACACATTTCACTTTCTTTGGACTGACATCTTGGACTATTTATAATCTAAACTTAAAAGTTCAAATAGTAGAGAAAATATACAAATAGCTGTTGTGCTAATTGTGTAGAAATCAAATTCAACAGCACAGCAGAGAGAGAGCTACACTGTTGCTGCAAAATTTTGCACCTCCACATATTGAAAAGTGAGATATAGTTCCTACCCCTGTCTCACACCAATTATAATTTGATCTAATTCATACAGCTAATGAAACAGAAAAATTACAATATCTGATTTAATTTTCTTTTTGAATAACTTATTCAGTTTCACTTTGTAGTATTGTGACATTTACTTTTTTGTCATATCAGGTAAAAGGATATGGTGCAAAGGAAAACATTGGGAAACAAATGATAAGAAACGTTTCATAATATACGGATAGCCCCACATTTCTTCATGAATGATGAATAAACAAAAAAGGCTGTATGAGTAACTGATGCATCAAAGTGGCAAGTGTTATACTTTTCCAATAACCAATGAAGTCTTAATAACCAAAATCAGGTGAAGATGAAAAGAAATTCCAATCGTGTTCTTCATACAGGAGACACGATAGCAACAGTATAAGCCTCTGCAGACTCTCCGAAAACGCAAAATCATGCTCTGGAACTTACCATTTGTTCATCATAGTTTCGCCGGACTGATTGACACGTTTCCCTGTGATTCTTCTTCTCATCTTGTTCAGCTATTCTGTTCATTTCATCTTGTTTGTATCTTTGTATTAAATTCCATTTTTTAATTTCCTCAGCCTTTCTTTTAAATTCTTGCTCTCTATCTAACAGATCTTTCCTTGCTGCTTTAATTTCCTCAACAAGTCTTCTCCTGTACGCAGCTTCTTTCTCTCTAGCTTCTTCTGCTCTAAAAATGAAATGCAGTTTATTAAACAGCGATATCAGCAACCATACATTTTGTTTAATATATTATAGATAGCTTTTATCATATGGTGTGCACAATATCTGTTTAAATGAATAGTGTTTTTTATTTTTTATTTATTTGTTTTTATTTGGTATGCGTATTCCATAGATCCGTACATGCGAGTGATTCGCCTGGATGTGGAACGTGTCAATACAATTGTACAAATACAATTAATGCTACAGAATAGTAATATAATTCAATGATATAGATATTACAAGCTGTCATTAAACTAGTATAGCAATTCTCAATATAACATTATAACTATAACATTAACACTATAACATTAACATAATATTGTATCATCCATCTAATAACTAAGAGACTAAATACATCTATTATTAAGGGAGGGCATTACTTCTGGAAAAGAATTCATCTAACGAGTACAGTGGATGGTCAAGCAGGTATTTTTTTAACATACCTTTGAACAGCGTTTCATTTTCTATTGTACATTTAATATAATTAGGCAATGCATTAAAAGTCTTTATAGCCGCATACTTTACTCCCTTCTGTACAAGTGTTAAATTTTTTAGTTCAACATGTAGATCATCTTTACCTCTAGTATTGTAGTTATGGTATGAACAATTTGTTTCATACTGAGCATAGTCTTTATTAACTACATTCATCAGAGAGTATATGTACTGACATGTTGTGGTCAGAATACCTAACTGTATAAAAAGTTTTCTACATGAGGTTCGTGGAGGAACCCCACACATGATTCTGACTGCTCTCTTCTGAGCAGTTAAGATTTTTTTTGAGGCTGGTGAATTACCCCAGAATATTATTCCGTAACTCATTAATGAGTGAAAGTACCCAAAGTAAGACGATTTTAAAATGTTGATGTCCCCAAAATGAGTAATTATTCTTAGAGCAAAAGTTGCTGATGAAAGCCTTTTTAGAGTAAGGGACACATGCTGTTCCCAGTTGAGCCTACTGTCAATGTGAACCCCCAGGAATTTAGTGGATTGCACCTGTTCTAGTTCCTGGTTGTCATGAGCAATTACTATACTTTCTAGAGTTTTATTTTTTGTGTGGAACTGTATAAAATTAGTTTTTTTTAATATTAACTGAAAGAGAATTAATTGAAAACCAAGCTGTAACTTCTCTGAGTATATCATTAACATCAGTCTCCAGATCAGTCTTCTATACAAGATATCATTCAATATAGTTCACTTCTATGTCTGTTTCCTGTGTTGTTTAACTCATTCATTCATTAACATATTGTGTTCTGTAATAGAAATAAAGCTGTTACTTCGATAAAAGCTACCATTTCTTCCAGTTTACTTGTTGTCTGCCCACTATTCACAATCGGTAGATCAATTTTTAGCTGACAACAATGGTATTTTTCAAAGAAAATAGTTACATATATCTGTAAATACTGACTTCTTTTACAGTAGATTACCACTCGTCATTTAGCTTCACTACAATCACTGCTACTTGCCATATAACTAACAGAACTTTTCTTCCTTTAAATTAGACATGACCCCCACCTCCCCAACATCTCCCCATAAATCACAGACATAGCTGTTGGCGGAGTTGTTTGCATCCCTTGATTGCTGTACCATAGGTAAAGACTATCAACACAGGGGTATCTGTTGAGAGTTCAGAGAAATGTCTGCTTCCTGAAG
This sequence comes from Schistocerca americana, assembly GCF_021461395.2. Lineage (NCBI taxonomy): Eukaryota > Metazoa > Arthropoda > Insecta > Orthoptera > Acrididae > Schistocerca > Schistocerca americana. The sequence continues at coordinate 712,995,643 of NC_060120.1, read as the reverse complement.
ATGGGCAGCAGCCTTTTCAGTAGTTGCAGGGGCAATGGTCTGGATGATTGACTGATCAGGACTTATACCATCAACCAAAATGGTCTTGCTTTGCTTGTACTGCAAACATTTGAAAGCAAGGAGAAACTGCAGCCATACTTTTTCCTGAGAGAATGCAGCTAGACTCTATGGTTTAAATGATGATGGAATCCTGTAAAATATTCTGGAGATAAAATAGTCCCCCATCAGATCTCTGGGTGGGGACTATTCACGAGGATGTCAATTTCAAGAGAAACAAAACTGGCATTCTATGGATCAGAGCATGGAATGTTAGATCCCTCAATCATGCAGGTAGGCTAAAAACTTTAAAAAAGGGCAATGGATAAGTTAAAGTTAGATATAGAAGGAATTAGTGAAGTTTGGCAGCAGGAAGAACAGGACTTCTGGTCCGCTGAATACAGGGTTATAAATACAAAATCAAATAGAGGTAATGTAGAAGTAGGTTTAATAATGAATCTGAAAACAGGAATGTGGGTAAGCTACTATGAACAGCATAGTAAATGCATAGTCATCACCAAGATAGACAGGAACAAAGCCAACACTCACCATAGTTGTGGTGCAATACACAGTGGTTTACAGAGTATAGGTATAGATGTAGCAAAAGTTATTTTGCTATCTAGTGCAGCAAATTATGAAGACATTGAAGAAATGTATGACAAAATAAAAGAACTTACTCAGATAATTAAGGGAAACAAAAATTCAAATGTGATGGGGGACTGGAATTCCATAGTAGGAAAAGGAAGAGAAGGCAAGAGTGTAAGTGATTAAGTACTGGAGAGAAAGGAATGAAAGAGTAAGTTGCCTGACGGAATGATGGACGGAGCACAATGTAATCATCACCAACACCTGGCTTAAGAATTGTGAAAGAAGGTTGTATATATGGACGAGACCTGGAGACAATGGCAGGTTTCAGATTGATCACATAATAGTAAGATAGACATTCAGGCACCAAATTTTATAACTGTGAGACTTTCAAAGGCAAATGTGGACACTGATCACAATTTATCAAACCATAGATTCAAACTACAGAAGCTGAAGAGATCGCAAAAAGGTAGGAAATTAAGGAGATGGGACATGGATACATTGAAAGAACCAGAGCTTGCTGAGAGTTTCAGAGGGAACATTAGGCAATGATTGGCTAGAACAGGGGAAAGACATACCATAGAAGATGAATGGGTAGCTTTGAGAGAAGAAGTAGTGAAGGCAGCAGAGGATCAAATACATAAAGAGAAATCCGTGGATTGCACAGGAGATATTGAATTTAACTGAACAAAGGAAAAATATAAAAATATAGAAAATGAAGCAGGCAAAAGCAAATATAAATGTCTAAAAAATGAGACTGACAGGAAATGCAAACTGTCTAAGCAGGAATGGCTAGAGGACAAATGTAAGGATTCAGGGGGAAGATAGATACTGCCTACAGGAAAATTAAAGAGGCCTTTGGAGAAAAGAGAATCAGATATATGAATCTCAAGAGATCAGATGGAAAACCAGTTCCAAGCAAAGAAGGCAAAACTGAAAGGCAGAAGTAGTGTATAGAGGGTCTATACAAGGGAGATGAAATTGGAGGCAATATTATAGGAATGGAAGAGGACGCAGATGAAGATGAGATGGGAGATATGGTGGTGTGAGATTAATCTGACAGAGCACTGAGAGACCTAAGCCAAAACATGGTGGTATGGGGAGACGACTTTCTGTCAAAACTACTGATAGCTTTGGGAGAGCCAGTCATGACAAAATTCTTCCATTTGGTCGTGTAAGATGTATGAGAGAGCAAAATACCCTCAGACTTCAAGAAGACTGTAATAATTACAATTTCAAAGAAAGCAAGAACTGACAGGTGTGAATATTACTGAACTATTGGTTTAATAAGTCATGGGTGCAAAATACTAACATGAGTTCTTTACAGCAGAATGGAAATACTGGTAGAAGCTGACCTCAGGGAAGATCAGTTTGGGTTCTGGAGAAATGTGGGAACATGTGAGGCAATACTAACCTTATGATGTATCTTGGAAGATAGGTCAAGGAAAGGCAAACCTACATTTATAGAATTTGCAGACTTAGAGAAAGCTTTTGACAGTGTTGACTGGAATAATCTTTTAGAAATTTTGAGGGTAGCAAGGGTAAAATTCAGGGAGTGAAAGGCTATTTACAACTTGCAAATAAACCATACAGTAGTTATACAGCTTGAGGAGCATGAAAGGGAACCAATAGTTAAGAAGGGAGTGAGAAAGGGTTGTAGCTCATTCCAGAATTTATTCATTCTGTACCTTGAGCAAGCAGTAAAGGAAGCCATAGAAAAATTTGGAGTGGGAATTAAAGTTTAGGTAGAAGAAATAAAAACTTTGCAGTTTGTTGATGACATTATAATTATGTCAGAGACAGCATAGCACTTGGAAGAGCAATTGAACAGAATGGACAGTGTCTTGAAAGGAGAATTTAAGATGAACACCAACAAAAAGCAAAACAAGGATAATGAAAAGTGGTTGAAAGAAATCATATGATGCTGAGGGAAAGTACCAGATGCGTTTTGTTATATGGGCAGCAAAATATGTGATTATGGATGAAGTAGGAGAGGATTTAAAATGTTGACTGGAAATGACTAGAAAAACGTTTGTGAGGAAGAGAAATGTGTAACATCAGATATAGATTTAAGTGTTAGGAAGTCTTTTCTGAAAGTATTTGTATGGAAGTGAAACAAGGATGATAAACAAGAAGAGAATAGAAATTTTTGAAATGTGGTTCTACAGAAGAATGCTGAAGATTAGATAGGTAGATCATGTAGCTAATTAGTGGTTACTGAATGGAAATGGAGAGAAAAGAAATTTGTGGCACAATCTGACTAGAAGAAGGGATTGGTTGATAGGACACATTTTGAGACATCAAGGTATCACCAATTTAGTGATGGAGGGAAGTGTGGGACAGTAAAACTTGTAGAGGAGACCAAGAGACGAATATAGTAAGCAGATTCAGAACGATCTAAGTTACAGTAGTTATTCGGAGATGAAGCTGCTCGCACAGGATTGAGTAGCATGGGTAGCTGCATCAAACCCATCTTCAGACTGGAGACCACAGCAACAACAACAACAACAACATGTTAGATGGAAGCTTGCTGAATACCTTTGTACCATAGTTCATAAATTCACTCCAAACCCTACACAAGGAGGTAAAATCTACATGAAAATTATTTTTGTGTTTTGTATTGTGATTGTATATACAACAAGTCAGCAGAAAATGATTTTTACAATAACAAAAACCATTAAGGAGTAAATGCATTGCGTGTCTATCAGCAGTACTAAACATTCTGCCTAGCCACCAGTACTAAACAGTTTAAGTGATAGAAAGACAAATGAAAAACTGAACATGATTTTAAAAAATTGACAAAAATGTTTCGGGTGGAAATATTCTATAAATACATACAAAATATTGAAGGAAGGAAATAACATAAAAGTCAGTAAACACAGATTGTAGCGAAAAGTGTAATGAACATGGTAAACATTGACATTCTGCATATACACTGGAAATGAGTGTAGAAATTGAGTAACAGAATATGTATAACAGAAAACATTTGTTAAAAAAGATCTACTTACCAAGATGCAGCAACAGAATACACACACCCAAAAAGGTTTAACTTATGCAAGCTTTCAGAGACAGTGGTTCTTTCTTTCGGCATAAGAGTTGAAGGGAGGGAAGAGCAGTAAAGGAAAAGGACTAGAGAGGTTTAGTTAAAGGGATACAGTTTGGAAAAGTCACCCAGAACCCCAGGTCAGCGGAGACTTACCAGACAGGATGAGAAGGAAATTCGATATTTTGTGTGTTATACATGGATACCGTCTAGGCTGACCCCTTTTCCTAAGCCTCTCCAGTCCTTTTCCTTCACCCTTCCTCTGTCCCCCTCAACTCTTCTGTTGAAAATAGGAGCCACTGGCTTCAAAAGCTTACATAAGTTAAACCTTTTTGTGTGTGTGCATTCTCCTGCCATTGCTTGGTGAGTAAATTTATCTATCCAGTTACATTGTATTGTCAAAAATTGATTAATTTCATCGTCATATAGAAAACATCTGTTGTACTTTCTTGTATGAAAACCCAAAGATATGAAATAAAAACTCTTTGTCTATAAGGTTTTGGGGTGCTTCCTGTTTCAGCACCTGATCATGATAAGTTTCTCTTCTGCAGCATTCATTTTTTATTTTTGTAGACATTTTATTATTTACTTAAAAGTGTCAAACAATAGAATGACAATTATTCCTGCAATTAAAGGAATTCTCACCTTGCTTCTTTCTCTACAATTGCTCTATTAAGGCATTCTTGCTCTGCTGCAAGAATGGAATCCTGTGTTGTTGCAACAATTTCAGCCAGTAAAATTCTCCTTTTTACTGCCTCATCCTTTAGCTGAAAATAAGAAATTTCCTTTGATAACATGTTTCTGATAAATAAAAGGTCAACATTTTGTTAATGGGTGTTGAATTAAATAAACTGATAAAAAGCAGTGTGATTCTGTAAGTTATACTATATAAAACCACAACCTCTTGCAAGTCACAGGCACCAGTTCCCCATACAAACAAAATACACTGGTCATGGTAGAAATTTATGTGCAGTGGAATGGGGAAGGTGAAACATATGAGGTTAGTAGCCATCAGGTTACCCATTCTGGTATGATTTACTGCTTGCCCCAATTCTTTTGGTAGTACTGTTTCAAGAGGTGGGATCCAGTGCTGAGAGTGTATCACAGCAGATTGCATATAATTTCATGAAGAGCATTTTGAATTTTGTTATGTGTGCAGCTAAAAGATTGTTAAATAGGCAAAATGAAATGTTGCTTGAATGTATGTCCAGTATTGCACAAACAAAATATCTACTGTTATGTAAAAAAAATAAATAAACTACATGTTTCAAATGGCCTGGCAAGTAATGCAGAAGTGCCCATTATACAGGTAAAACATTTGTTGACTGTGTTGCATTGTGACATAGCAGGTTGGAACTACTCCATCCTTGATGATTAATAATTTTTCTTCCTAGTAATTATGCTATGTCTCGTATATATGTGACATGTACCTAAATACTTGAAAACTTAAATTAGACTTTCCTCCACTTACATGTATTACTTGGTAATTTACTTTCATTGAACTGAGTCCAACATATTAATTAGTTTTCACTTAAAGCATATTAATCAAAAAACTATTGTTAGTTGAATTCCTTACTATCATATGACTTCACCAACACCAAGCGAGCTAATATATGTTTGTACAAGTAACAAAACCATTCATTATAAAGACAGGGATCCTAACTTTACAGTAACATTTTTTTCATGAAACTAATTATCTTACAACATAATTAATATTGAATGTTCCGTACTGTCCTATTTTCTATCGCTGACTTTGCCTTTGAACTTGTTAGATTCTGGACACAGACCCTGTACTTTTGCCACTCTATTTTTTTCTGAGTCAGATGGCAACCTCACTAATTAATTAAGCTACAAATTAAGACTGAATAATTTACATTTACATAAAATAATTTCCAGTATGAAGCCTGTACTTATAAGTAAGTCACTCCCACTGCGAATTCATAAAGTGATTCCATAAGCTTTTCTAATTCTTAGGTTACCACAGTTTTGCAATACTTATAATCCACCCTAATTAGCAAAATTATACCTAGCCATTTTTAGTGATCGTATAATTTCCAAAACAATTTGTTCATATGTTAGTTACTAAATACACACATCAAAAAAAGTTTTACATCATCTCAGTTCCAAGAGTTCTGGAACCTGTACAGAGAACTGGAATAGAGATCAACATAAACATCATTTCCACCCTTTTTATTGCTCTTGAAAACCACACATTGCATGTTGTACCCCCATACAGCGAGACCATCAGAGGTGGTGGTCGAGATTACTGTACACACCGGTACCCCTAAGACCCAGTAGCACGTCCTCTCGGATTGATGCATGCCTGTATTCATCATGGCATACTATCCACAAGTTCATCAAGGCACTGTTGGTCCAGATTGTCCCACTCCTCAACGATGATTCGGTGTAGATCCCTCAGAGTGGTTGGTGGGTCACATCATCCATTAACAGGGTTTTTAAATCTGTCCCAGGCATGTTCGATAGGGTTCATGTCTGAAGAACTTGCTGGCCACTCTAGTGGAGCAATGTCGTTGTCCTGAAGGAAGTCATTCTCAAAATGTGCACAATGAAGACGAATTCCTCACCAATGTATTACCGGTATGGTCACACTATCAGTTGGAGTATGGCATTCACGTATCGTGCAGCCATTATAGCGCGTTCCATGACCACCAGCGGCATATGTAGGCCCCACATAATGCCACCCCAAAACATCAAGGAACCTCCACCTTGCTGCACTCACTGGACAGTGTGTTTAAGGCGTTCAGCTTGACAGGGTTGCCTCCAAACACGTCTCCAACGATTGTCTGGTTGAAGGCATATGTGACACTCATCGGTGAAGAGAACTTGGTGCCAGTCCTGAGTAGTCCATTTGACATGTTGTTTGGCCCATCTGTACCGCAATGCATGGTGTCATTGTTGCAAAGCTGGACCTCACCATGGATGTTGGGAATGAAAATGTGCAACATGCAGCCTATTGCACACAATTTGAGGCATAACACAATGTCCTGTGGCTGGATAAAAAGTATTATTCAACACAGTGGCATTGCTGTCAGGGTTCATCAGTGCCATAATCTGTAGGTAGCTATCATCCACAATTAGTAGCCCTTGGGTGGCCTGAGTGAGGCAGGTCATTAACAGTTCCTGTCTCTCTGTATCTCCTCCATGTCCGAACAACATCACTTTGGTTCACTCCCAGACATCTGGACACTTCCCTTCTTTAGTGCCCTTCGTGGCACTAAGTAAAGATGTGGATGCGATCGAACTGCGGTATTGATCATCTAGGCATGGTTGAACTACAGACAAGAGTCGTGTACCTCCTTCCTGTTGGAATAACTGGAACCAATCGGCTGTTGGACCCCCTATATCTCATAGGTGCTGCTCATGCGCTCATGCATGGTTGTTTGGATCTTTGGGCAGGTTTAGTGACATCTCTGAACAGTCAAAGGGACTGTGTCTGTGACACAATATCCACAGTGAATGTCTATCTTCAGGAGTTCTGGGAACCAGGGTGGTGCAAAACTTTTTTTGATGTGAGTAGTTGGATGTCACTCAAAGTCAGTCTCTCTGCCCCAGTCCTGGTTCAGCTAACTAGCATGTAACATATATGCTCCCAATATTTGTTCACCTTATAGATATGTGCAGTTTGTTCACAGAAATACGTATACACTATGTGATCCAAGGTATCTGGAAACCTGGCTGAAAATGACATACGAGATCATGGCGCCCTCCATCGGTAATGCTGGAATTCAATATGGTGTTGACCCATCCTTAGCCTTGATGACAGCTTCCTCTCTTGCAGGTGCTAGAAGGTTTCTTGGGGAATGGGAGCCCATTCTTCACAGAGTGCTGCACTGAGGAGAGGTATCGATGCTGGTCGGTGAGGCTTGGCACGAAGTCGGTGTTCCAAAACATTCCAAAGGTGTTCTATAGGGTTCAGGACAGGACTCTGTGCAGGCCAGTCTATTACAGGAATGTTATTGTCATGTAACTACTCTGCCACAGGCTGTGCACTATAAACAGGTGCTCGATCAGGTTGAAAGGTGCATTTGCCATCCCCAAATTGCTCTTCAACAGTGGGAAGCAAGAAGGTGCTTAATACATCAAGGTAGGTCTGTGCTGTGACACTGCCACACAAACCAACAAGGGGTGCAAGCCCCCTCCATGGAAAACATGACCACACAATAATACCACCGCATCCGAATTTTACTGTTGGCATTACACACGCTGGCAGATGATGTTCTCTGGGCATTCGCCATACCCACACCCTGCCATCAGATTGCCACATTGTGTACCATGATTCGTCACTCCACACAACATTTTTCCACTGTTCAAAAGTCCAATGTTTATGCTCCTTGCACCAAATAAGGCATTGTTTGGCATTTACTGGCGTGATGTGTGGCGTATGAGCATCCACTCGACGATGAAACCCAAGTTTCCTCACCTCCTTCCTACCTAACTGTCATAGCACTTGCAGTGGATCCTGATGCAGTCTGGAATTCCTATGTGATGGTCTGGACACAAGTCTGCCTATTACATATTACGACCCTCTTCAATGGTAGGCGGTCTCTCTCTGTCAACAAACGATATCAGCCTGTACGCTTTTTTGCTGTATGTGTCCCTTCACGTTTCCACTTCACTATCACACTAGAAACAGTGGACCTAGGGATGTTTAGGAGTGTGGAAATCTCACATACAGATTTATGACACGTTCGAAGTCCATGAGTTCCGCAGATCGCCCCATTCTGCTCTCTCATGATGTCTAATGGCTACTGAGTTCGCTGATACGGAGTGCCCGGCAGTAGGTGGCAGCACAATGCACCTAATATGAAAAACATATGTTTATGGGGCTGTCCATGTACTTTTGATTACATAGTGTTCCTGCACTTGCAAAAAAGCAGCAATATTACTGTTTAGAAAATTCCAAGTGATTTCTCTAACTCAAATTAATGGATATTTTGACTGAACTGTATTGTGGTTGGTAGAAGGTCTGAGATACTGTTGCCGTGTGAAAAAGCTAGTTTTGAATGTCATGACTTTAATTAATGAGTGAATTAAGTGAGTTATTGTAGTTTACTTTACCCTGAAAGATTACTACAAGACAGTAAAGAATGTGAACTTGTTTTTTTGTTTATATATGAATAATGTTTTGTGCCACACTTGATTAGTTGGTTTAGTGACTTTTCAGGATTACCACTGAATTCCGGGCAGTGCTTCATTAATGTGTGCTTTCATAACTTTGCAGTAACTCTGCCACTTGACTTTTAGTTATCTATGAGGGTCAACCTAGCAGCAAGCACTAATAATTTCACAAAAAAGGAAAACCTGTCAAAATTTAAGTAACATAACTTTGAGGCTAATACATCATGTGAAAAAGTGCAACCTAAAGTGTTGTGTTGTGTACATTTTCTTGAGCAAACACCATGAAGTCCTGAGTTAAGATTTTCAGTTTCAAGACAACAAATACACAAGGTACCAAGGAGGCACTGGAGACTACAGAAAATCAAGTAGGTGCTTTACAACATGAACACTAAGTGAAAAATTAAGTGGAACAGAATAGGCAGTGATGGGCACTGGAACAGTTCAACTGTACACACTTAGTGTAAATGGAGATGAGAGAGCTCTTTTTTTCCCAAAGTTGTGACAAAATGATATTGCATGTATCTTATAAGGTGATTTCATAAACCTGTGTTACAGTGAGAGCTACCTGGTTTTAAATGTCATTAATTATCTTATAACGAGCATGCTCCACCTTTGAGGGGCAGACATACAAGCAGATCAGGGGTACGGCCATGGCAACCAGGGTGGCTTCTTCCTATGCCAACCTTTCCATCAGTCACTTGGAGGGAGCTTTCCAGGGATCGAAAAGTCTTCAACCCCTGGTTTGGTTTAGATACATTGATGACATCTTTGCCACATGGACTCACAGTGAAGCTGACCTCTTAAAATTCCTATAATCTCTGAATACCTTCTCCTAGTTAAATTTTACATGGTCCACTCAACAGAAGTTATCGATACCAAAAAGACTTTCTACCTTTTAAACAGGTTAATATTGTCTCAGGTGAGTAACTAAAAGAATTTCATATGAGTTTGTATACACTGTATTATATTTCAGGACAAAATGTATAAAACGAAATTATTTTATTACTTTATTACAATCAACATGTATTAACTTTGTATGTACCGTTAAAATTACTTTTCTTTTAGAAATATCTGAAATTACAAAATATTTGGCATACTTAAAATTACTATTATTAATTGCACAATTTGATGATATTTATTAAATTAATTTCTGGACTCATTTACAGAATAATGACGTGACTTGGTGAAGATTCTTCTTTCATCAAGAAAGTTTGTAAACTCTTTTTGTTTTGTAAACGCTTTGGAATATTGTTTGTACCACAGATTGAAGTAGTATTGGGTGTGCCTCTGATGGAATTGGACGTGTTTTTATGTTTGGCAATGACAATGTAATTTTTGGTTTTATGGAAGTGAAAATTGTAAAGACAGTGTGACATACAAAAATATAATAGAATAAAAAAAGTACAAAAACAGAAATTACACAGAAGACTTACTTAATAGTTATCATATCATTTGGAACCCACAAAGTAAAAAAAAAAAATTGGCCTCAAGAATCAATGCCTAGATGTGACAAACTGGAACCAACTCCAAGAAAAAAAGATAAGTAAAAAAGTTTATTTGTAAATCTTACTCCTATCAAAGCTTATGAAACGAGTCTATTATTTGGAAGAGTGAAAATCAATTGATAATGTGAGGGAGGATAAGATTCATCCTATTCTGAATCCCATGCCACTTCCCTTGATGTTGATCTCATACTCACTGAAGTCAGCCTGCACACTTCTGACCACATTAAACCCCCAAATCAAACAACAGTATTTGCATTTTGACAGTTGCCATCCTTTCCATGCAAATGTTCCCTTCCATGCAGTCCTGGCATCTGAGGCAAAAGTATTTGTTCAGATGCAGACTCTTTACAGCAGTGCACTACCATTCTCACCTCAGCCTTCACTGGATGGATTTACCCCACCAGCCTAGTTCAAAAGCAGATTTCCTGGGCCATCACATCCAATCCTGGTACTGCTGATCCCCACAAAAAAACAACTTTGTAGCACACCACTGGTCACTAAATGTTATCCTGGTCTGTCAGTTACTTCGATAAGGCCATGACTTCCTAAAATCGTACCCTGAAATGAGATCCATTCTGTCTATGATTTTGCCCACCACACCTAGAATAGCTTTTCATTGCCTTCCCAGCTTCCACAATATTCTTGTCAGACCCTATGCTCCTTCTACACCCATCTCCCTACCCTATGGCTCCTACCCCTGTGTCCATCCCCACTGCAAGACTTGCCCTATGCACCTTCCTACCACCATCTATGCCAGTGCTGTAACTGCCAAATCATATAGTATCAAAGGGAGGGCCACTTGTGAAATGACATGTCATACACCAGCTGTTACGTAAACACTGTTTAGCCTTTTACATCAGCATGCCTATCACCACATTATCAGTTATGATGAATGGGCATAGCCAGAGGGTATTTACTGGAAACACACAATATCCTGTTGCAGGGCATGCTCTACAACATGGCAGTCACCTTAGTGTAGTGTTATACTAACATGTAAAAGAATGCACTAAAAGAAAATAATTGTAATATTGGAATTAATTAACTACTCAAAAAAGATAGGTAGATATCTTAAAAACATATGATGATATTAGTGTAAACGCTCTATTTTATATGAAATAAGAAGAGAAGGCTACTTATGAAAGAGTGGAGTACAAAGGGCTGGTAACTTGAAAACGAATTCAAAAGAAAGTTATATTAATGGGAAGAATTACCACTGGCTCTTTGCAAACAGCAGTTTACTGACAGTTAAAAGAGCCAGCAGAAGTAATTTTTCATAGCTGTTACCTTCTCTTAACGTTCACCATGTTCTTTCCAAATGTCAGAAATATTCTCCTTCATGGCTGAATCTATGGAATGCACTACAGTGAATGAATGGAACATAAAAGTATGGGCTTTGATGAAGGGTAATACCCCTACTCCACATAACATAGAGTGATTATGCATAGGGGTATGTCCCAACTCAACACGAGTCGTTGTAAACCTGTAGAAGCACCAGATGCAACATCTGTCCTATGCACCCACCCAGCACATCCTATACCAGTCCCATTACAAGAATATCATATCCCACCAGAGGTAGCACCACCTTGAAAGCAGTCATGCCATACAACTCTACTGTAAATTCTCCAGAGCCTTTTATGTGGGTGTGGCTACAAAGTAGTTGTCCACATGAATAATGATCTCTGCTAAAGAGAAAAGTTGAGCACGCAGTGACACGACTAGTGATAAAAGTGTACTTATGGTGTACTGTGGCGTTTCTGTTGCACATTGCTGAATGACAGAAAGAGAAGACAATGAACCATTAATCTGATTCGATTTGGGTAGCCAATCACATTGCTGATTCGTAATTTCCTATATTTTGCAAATGAAGTGAGATGGCATTTTGTTTCACTCACAGCAGTTTGAACTGCACTCTAACCATTACCTCAAAAATCACAATACATTACAAAAAAACAGCTAAGTACTTATGACTATCAACCTTATAGATTACATTGCTGTTCATTTCACTATGAGCAGATTAAATTCTGCTATTAGATCCCAAATTGACCACAACCTCACAAATTGTGGTATGTTCGAGAAAAGCATAATTAGAGTGACCAATTCTCATTGGCTAAAATATATTACCACCTGATTGGCTACAACCGACAACAATGAACTGCCAACAGCAGCATGCTAAACAAGAGCTATGGAAACCATAAGTGCACTTTAGTTGAATTAGCTACTCACAGAACATGCTCAAACCCACTGCCTGTAGCAGCTTCTCTGAATCACATACGTGGGAATTGTTGTTAGAAAACATATTTTGATTCTGCAGTCCTCCACTGACCCTGAACAGCAACCATTTCCCACCCCTGTCCTCATGCCTCCCAAATGATTCTATTACCCCCCCCCCCCCCCCCCCCACACACCCATACTTTTCTCTTGATAAGATCCCTCTCCATGATGGTACAATGATTTTGGTCAGTACAATGTAGCTGTCAGAGCATATGTATGTATGTTTTTGTCTATATATTTGTGATAGAATTGATGGCTGGTACTTACTTTCATGAGGCAAAATGTGTAGTACACCCAGTAGACACGTATAAAAGGAAAAGTGAGAGATTACCTAGCTTTTGAAAATAATAGTTCCTTCACAAGGGCAGAGAAATGAATACACTGGGGATGCTTAAAAAGGAAGAGCAAGTCATTCATACCCCAGGATAACAGGGACCCACAGGCAGCGAAGATAGGAATAGACAAAGATGAAGGGAGGTGCCAGGGAAAGAAGGTCAGAGATAGTGCACGGGTCAGAATCAGTGATCTCCACACTATATGGATGTTGAACTCCAGCTGTTACAACTAACCACCCAAAGATGCTGGTATTTCATGTCTTGCCTAATTAGAACATGGCTGCCACAAAATGTTACTTGAATGGAAAGTGAAAATACTTGTCAAATCTGTTCCCATATTAACCTTTCACATGATATACTGGTATAAAGTACAAAGCCTCAAAAACATAAAGAATTCCTTATCACATACAGGCCAGTGGAAGCTTTTGGCCTAACTATAATACGGTGGACTATGCAGATGACAAGTACCTGCAGGCATGCCGAAGTTCCATGCTCTAACATCAGAAATCCACATCCAGGTAGTATAGACATCACTGGTCAACACTGAGCCAGCTTAAGTCCAGAGATGATAAGAACAGAGAGAAGTAAAGATACATTATCGGGAAGAGAGATGAATAGTTTCAGACAATGTTTCCTTGATCTGTATCACACACTGTCTGAATACTGTCCTTCACTTAATATATCTTTCCTTCTCTTTGTTCTTATCATCTCTGGACTGAAGCTGGCTCAGTGTGTACCAATGTACCATGTCCTAACCTACTGTCTCTGACACCTCCCCCTTTCATAATCACTGTTATCTTCGGATGTGAGTCACCTGCCCTTTTTTATATACTACTAGACATTTGCCCACGGCTTCACTCATGGACATGTTCAAGACTTATCTTGCATGTGTCTTGTCTCCCCCCCCCCCCATGTGTGTTGTACCTCTTACTCCTCCATACCTGTTCACCTTATCATCCCACCTTTATCTCACAATCTCCTCCCTCCTCCTTCCCCTCTCTTCATTCATTTTCTCCATCTTCTCTCACTGAGCATAAATTCCTCATCCTTCCTTCCCATCCATATCTTCCTCTCATTCTCTCTGTTGATACCCCCCCCCCCCCCCCACTCTTCGCCTTCCATCTGCCCAGTACTGCTCTATAACTTCCATCTGCCTCCTGCAACTCCTTCTCCTCCACCCTCCCTATGACCATCCCATCCTCCCCCTCTCTCTGACCAAATCCTCCTCCCCCTCTCTCTGACCATACATTTCTCCCCTGTCTTTGTACATCTTCTCTTCCTCCTCTCTGCCTACCTCCTTCTCCTCCCAATATCTCCATCCATATCCCCCTCCCCCCTCAGTCTCTGTTCATCTCATCCTGCCATCCTCTCCCTATCCATTTTCTCCTACTCCCTCACCATATCCACCTCCTTGTTCCCTACTCTCCATATTCATCTCCTGCACCCCCTCCATATCCACCCCTCTCTCCTTTCTCCCTATCCATATACTTCTGTCCCTACCCTCCTCTCTCAGTTCATCTTCTCCTGTCTTCCTCTCTCCCTATCCATCCCCTCTGGCCCTTTCTCTCCATCTGTCCCTTTCTCTATCCTCTCAACCTTCTCTCAGCCACACAGATTCGCATGTGCAGCATCTTCAAAACACTACTGCCGCAACATGCATTTTGTGCAGGGCAGCCTACATTTCAGGCGCTTCAAAAGTTTTTTTCCCTGACATGCGGGATGCACTGCATAGCAAGTAAAAATCACAAGCTAATAGCACAAAAAAGTTTTTGCCCATATTTCCACTCCCATTGGGCCTATAATATTATCAACCTCATAGTTCTCATACTCATGGACTTTTCTGTTTGTGTTTCATTGAAATTGATCCAGGGATTTTGCAGGAAATTCCAGACATATATATATATATATATATATATATATATATATATATATATATATATATATATATAGAGGGTGTTACAAAAAGGTACGGCCAAACTTTCGGGAGACATTCCTCACACACAAAGAAAGAAAATATGATATGTGGGCATGTGTCCGGAAACGCTTACTTTCCATGTTAGAGCTCATTTTATTACTTCTCTTCAAATCACATTAATCATGGAATGGAAACACACAGCAACAGAATGTACCAGCGTGACTTCAAACACTTTGTTACAGGAAATGTTAAAAATGTCCTCCATTAGTGAGGATACATGCATCCAACCTCCGTTGCTTGGAATCCCTGATGCGCTGATGCAGTCCTGGAGAATGGCGTATTGTATCACAGCCATCCACAATACAAGCACAAAGAGTCTCTACATTTGGTACCGGGGTTGCATAGACCAGAGCTTTCAAATGCCCCCATAAATGAAAGTCAAGAGGGTTGAGGTCAGGAGAGCGTGGAGGCCATGGAATTGGTCCGCCTCTACCAATCCATCGGTCATTGAATCTGTTGTTGAGAAGCGTACGAACACTTCGACTGAAATGTGCAGCCTCGTGATGACTGGGTGTTGTGTGATGTCCTTAGATTAGTTAGGTTTAAGTAGTTCTAAGTTCTAGGGGACTGATGACCATAGATGTTAAGTCCCATAGTGCTCAGAGGCATTTTGAAATGTGCAGGAGCTCCATCGTGCATGAACCACATGTTGTGTTGTACTTGTAAAGGCACATGTTCTAGCAGCACAGGTAGAGTATCCCGTATGAAATCGTGATAACATGCTCCATTGAGCGTAGGTGGAAGAACATGGGGCCCAATCATGACATCACCAACAATGCCTGCCCAAACGTTCACAGAAAATCTGCGTTGAAGACGTGATTGCACAACTACGTGCGGATTCGTGTCAGCCCACACATGTTGATTGTGAAAATTTACAATTTGATCACATTGGAATGAAGCCTCATCCGTAAAGAGAACATTTGCACTGAAATGACGATTGACACATTGTTGGATGAACCATTTGCAGAAGTGTACCCGTGGAGGCCAATCAGCTGCTGATAGTGCCTGCACACGCTGTACATGGTACGGAAACAACTGGTTCTCCCGTAGCACTCTCCATACAGTGACGTGGTCAACATTACCTTGTACAGCAGCAACTTCTCTGACGCTGACATTAGGGTTATCATCAACTGCACAAAGAATTGCCTCGTCCATTGCAGGTGTCCTCATCATTCTAGGTCTTCCCCAGTTGCGAGTCATAGGCTGGAATGTTCCGTGCTCCCTAAGACGCCGATCAATTGCTTCGAACGTCTTCCTGTCAGGACACCTTCGTTCTGGAAATCTGTCTCAATCCTAACGTACCGCGCCACAGCTATTGCCCCGTGCTAATCCATACATCAAATGGGCATCTTCCAACTCCGTATTTGTAAACATTGCACTGACTGCAAAACCATGTTCGTGATGAACACTAACCTGTTGATGCTATGTGCTGATGTGCTTGATGCTAGTACTGTAGAGGAATGATTCGCATGTCAACACAAGCACCGAAGTCAACATTACCTTCCTTCAATTGGGCCAACCGGTGGTGAATCGAGGAAGTACAGTACATACTGACGAAACTAAAATGAGCTCTAACATGGAAATTAAGCATTTCCGAACACATGTCCACATAACATCTTTTCTTTATTTGTGTGTGAGGAATGTTTCCTGAAAGTTTGGCTGTACCTTTTTGTAACACCCTGTATACATAAATGATGCATTTTACACACACACAAACACCCACACCACAAAAGCCTTTTACCTGCAGATTCACATTCATATGACAATAGCATATACCGGGTGATCAAAAAGTCAGTATAAATTTGAAAACTTAATAATTTATTCAGTTTTCAAATTTATACTGACTTTTTGATCACCTGGTATATTGCTCATCTCCTCTTTCTCCTCTCTCTATCCATCTGCTCCTCACCACTCTCTCTGTCCATCTCCTCCAACTGGATGTATTTCATTTCATCCTCCTCCACACTCTCTCTGTCCATTTCCTCCTGACTCTGTCTGTCCTCTCCTCTGTCTCCTCCTCCTCCTCCCCCTTTCTCTGCCCATCTCATTCTCTCCCTCTCCCACTAACCGTCTGTTCCCCACTTTCTCTATGCCCATCTGCGCATGTAGCCTCTGCAAGGCATGCAGATATTACCTACACAACACACCTACTCCACTCTCTGTATGTCGATCTCAGCCCCCCTCTTGCACTCTGTCCATCTCCTCCTCTCCCTCTCTCTGCCCAACTAATCCTTCCACCTCTCCCTGTCCATCTCCAGCTCTCCCATCACTCTGATCATCTCCTCCTTCCCCTCTGCCCTCTGTCTGACCATCCCTTCCTCCCCTCCCTCTCTGATCATTTCCTTTTGCCACTTCTCTCTGACCATCCTCTCCATCTTTGCCTTTGATGTATAGGCTTCCATGCAAAGCAAGTCAATAATGCAGGCTGATACTACTCCAACATGACACGCTTGTTGGCAAGCAGCCTACACTTCATGAGTCAGTAAACCATTTCCCGCCCCATGCAAAGCAGCCCTATAATATAGGCTGATGCTATTTCCACACAAAACGCTTGTTATGCAGGACAGACAATAAAAAAATAAAATAAAATAAAATAAAATAAACGTTTTGTCTGTATCTGCACTTCTATTGGAGCTAGGAAGTTATAAACCTCACAAAAAATATTCCATCAGTATCTACATTATTTGCAGACTAATAATTATAGCTATTACAAGTTATATGTTTTTAGATTGGTTAGTGCCTCCAAGTACATGTGGCAAGAGCAAACCATTAATACTTATTTCTCCTGTTTGTGGGAAAGCTGTTCATTGCACAGAAAAAAACAACATACACACTGATGTGCGTATATATTAAGGTGCCACATATAAAAATATCTCAAGTTATAAGCACTACGTGCTGTATACAATATTATGGGAAAGTTGCCACTCACCATATAGCAGAGATGCTGAGCCACTGATAGGCTCAACAAAAAGACTGTCACAAAAAAAGCTTTCAGCCTGTAGGGCCTTCGTCAAAAACAGATGACAGACAGACACACACACACACACACACACACACACACACACACACACACACGCAAACACAAGTCACATACAGATGACTGCAGTCTCAGGCAACCGTAGCCACACTGTGAGCAGCGGCACCCATGCATGATGGGAGTGGTGACTGTGTTGGGGTAAGGAGGATGGGATGGTGGACAGTGCAGTGCTGCTGAGTACCCCGCAGGGACGAGGTGATGAGAGGGTAAGGCAGCTATGTGCAGTCAGGAGGTTAGACAGAGGGGAAAGGTGGGGAGGGGATGGGGGGTAGCAGAAAAGGAGAGACGTAAAAACACTGGGTGCAAAGGTGGAATGAGGGGTGCATACTGCTGGAATGGGAATAGGGAGGCTGGATTGGTGAGGACAATGAGTACCAAAGATTGAGGCCAGGAAGGTTACGGGAACATAAGATATATTTCAGGGAAAGTTCCCACTGGCACAATTCAGAAATACTGGTGTTGGTGGGAAGAACCCTCATGGCACAGGCTGTGAAGCAGTCATTGAAATGAAGGATGTCATGTTTGGCAGTGTGCTCAGCAACTGGGTGGTCCTCTTGTTTCTTGGTGTTTGTCGGTGACCACTCATGAGGACAGACACCTTGTTGACTGTCATGCCTACATAGAATGCAGCACAGTGGTTGCAGCTTAGCTTGTAGATCACATGACTGGTTTCACAAGAAGCCCTGCCTTTGATGGGAAAGGGGATGTTTGTGACTGAACTGGAGTAGGTGCTGGTGGGAGGATGTATGGGACAGGTCTTGCATCTAGGTCTATTACAGGGGTATGAGTCATGAGGTAAGGGGTTGGGAGCAGGGGCTGTGTAGGGATGGATGAGTATATTATGTAGGTTTGGTGGACGGCAGACTACTACTGTGGGAGGAGTGGGAAGAATAGTAGGCAGGACATTTCTCATTTCAGGGCCTGACGAGAGGTAGTCGAAACCCTGGTGGAGAATGTAATTCAGTTGCTCCAGTCCTGGTTGATACTGAGTTACAAGAGGTATGGTCCTCTGTGGCCAGATGGTGGGCCTTTGGGAGGTGGTGGGAGACTGGAAAGATAAGGTACACAAGATTTGTTTTTGTACAAGGTTGGGAGGATAATTACGGTCTGTGAAGGCTTCAGTGAGACCCTCGATATATTCTGAGAGTGACTGCTTGTCACTGCAGATACGATGGCCACAGTTGGCTAGGCTGTATGGAAGGGGCTTCTTGGTATGGAATGGATGGAAGCTGTTGAAGTAGGGGTATTGCTGGTGGTTAGTAGGTTTGTTATGGATGACGGTACTGATGCAGCCATCAGTGAGTTGGAGGTCAACATCTAGGAAGGTGGCTTGTCGGGTTAAGTAGGACCAGGTGAAGAAAATCGGGGAGAAGTTGTTGAGGTTCTGGAGGAATGGGGATAGGGTGTCCTCACCCTCGATCCAGATAGCAAGGATGTCATCTATGTATCTGAACCAGGTGAGGGGTTTAGGATTGTGAGTGTATAGGAAGGATTTCTCTAGATGGCCTGTGAATAATAATAATAATAATAATATGATGATGATGATGTTTGCTTTGTGGGGCACTCAACTGCGCGGTTATCAGCACCCATACAAATTCCCAAACTTTGCTCAGTCCAATCTCACCACTTTCATGAATGATGATGAAATGGTGAGGACAACACAAACACTCAATCATCTCGAGGCAGGTGAAAATCCCTGACACTGCTGGGAATCGCACCCGGAACCCCGTGCTCGTGAAGCGAGAATGCGACCGTGAGACAACGATCTGCAGACGGCCCATGAATAGGTTGGCATAACATGGTGCCTTGCAGGTGCCCATAGCTGTACCTTGGATTTGTCTGTAGGTAATGCCTTCAAAGGAGATGTAATTGTGTGTGAGTATATAGTTGGTCATTGCGACTTGGAAGTAGGTTGTTGGTTTGGAATACATCAGGCATTGGGAAAGATAGTGTTCAACAGCAGTAAGACCATGGGCATTAGGGATGTTGCGTAAAGGGAGGTGGCATCAATATTGATGAGCAGGGCGCTGTGGGGTAAAGAACAGGAACTGTGGAGTGTCGGTGGAGGAAATGGTTGGTATATTTTATATAGGAGGGTAGGTTAAGGGTAATAGGTTGAAGGTGTTGGTCTACGAGAGCAGAGTTTCTCTCAATGGAGGCACAGCAACCGGCCACAATGGGGCATCCTGGGTGGTTAGGTTTATGGACTGTAAGAAGCATGTAGAGTGTAGGTGTGGGGGAAGTGGTGGAGATGAGCAGAGAGATGGACTCTGGGGAGAAGTGCAGGGATGGGCTTAAGGACTTGAAGAGTGACGGGAGATCCTGCTGGATTTCTGGAATGGGGCCACTGTGGCAGGGTTTGTAGGTGGATGTATGTGACAGCTGACAGAGTCCTTCTGCCAGGTAATCCTTGCGGTTCAAAACAACAGTGGTGGAGCCTTTGTCTCTGCAGGTAGCATTACAAGGTCAGGATCAGTTTTTAGATGGTGGACAGCAGTTCTTTCTGCATATCTAAGGTTAGTTTGCATATTGGGGAATGATGGTGAGGCAAGGTTTGAGGTTAAGAAATTCCGGGAAGTTAAGAGGGGGCGATTTTGGGGGGGGGGGGGGGCAATAGGGATTGATCACAGTTGGATGGAGGAGTGAAATGAGTTAGGCAGGGTTCAACATTGGTCTTTGGTTCAGTCTGATTGGTAGGGCTGGTGGCGAAAAAGTATTTCCACTGTAGGGACTGGGAGAACAAGAGAAGTTCTTTAACAAGTCCTGCATGATAGAATTTGGAAGTAGGGCAAAAGGTGGGGCCTTTGGAAAGGACTGATATTTCTGTGGGGCTATGGCTTCTGGAGGAAAGGTTCATGACAGTGTTTCAGGTATGTTTAGGTTCTGGATTGTGTGTGGTGGTGGGACGGAGTTTTGGAGGGCACAGTAAATGTAGTAGGTCTGCGAGACAGGGTTTGCCAACTATGAGGGGTTCTGGAGGAGGTTTGGAGGTTGTTGTAGAGGTGGTGGACAGTGGTACTCCAAGGTGGGAGTAGGAAGTGAGCAGGCTATAGATCTTTATGAGGTGGTGTTGTGCATGTTGCTCTAGTTCCTGGAGGGCAAGAGTTTCAATGTGTTTATGGGTTCCAGGAATTTGGAATTGCGTAGCAGGAGAATTTTGTGGATGGAGAGAAGGAACTGCAAGAAGGTTTGGGCTTGGTTGACATGGTTTTGCAGAACTACATTGGTGAGGGATAAGGACAGGCAGAATCTGAACAGGTGGAGGTCATTATGGAAGGAGGGGTGGCAGCTGAAGACGGGTAATTTAGTGGTAAGGACATTTTGGGGGATTCCATGAGCCAAGAAACAACACAGGAACAGTATGTGGAACTAGGTTCTGGCTAGGGATAAGAAAACTTTCCTGTGTTGATGCAGATGGAAGGAGCAACAATCCGTGGTGGTTGAAAAAATGGGAAAAATTACTTAAATAATGCATAATTAAAAATTCACAAGAATACACCCAAATACTTGGGAAAAATCATGAGAAGGATGAAACAAATGCAGAAGGGGGAAACAAGTAGTTCAGGGGAAGTAATATCTGGTGAGGGAATCCAAATAGCTCATTTGGTGTAGCAAGTACTCTGATACCTTGGGTCATGCCCCAGAACACGTTCAGCAACTGAGTACTAGGTAAAATGAAGGAGGACAGTTCTTCTACACTCATTCATGTGCTCAGCCAGTTTAGAGGCCACTACATAAAACACTGTACAGTGGACATACATTATTTGTTAAACAGCATGATGCATGGCTTCACAAGTTGCTATGCTACTGATGTTGTACAATTGACCAGTGGTGGGGCTGGAGAAGGTAGTGGTGAGTGGGTAATGGGACAGATTTAGTGGGAATGATTGCAGTGGTAGGAACACTGGGGTGGGAATAATGGCTTGAGGATGTCATAAGGTTTGGCATGTTACAGAGGTTAGGTGGGTAACAGAAAGTGACAATGGGCAGTGTGGGGAGAATATCAGGGAAAAAGCACCTCATTTCAGGACTAGATGGGCAACAAAGGAGAGCTTCTGAATTTTTTGGAAGTTGCAACTGTGTTAGCGTGAGGATGAGAGGAGAATACTGCCCAGGGGATTTGTTTGTGAATAAGTTCTGCGGGATAGTTGCAGGAGAGGAAGACCTGAGAGAGTTTAGTTGTTGAGAGATATGGTGGTGGTGCATATACATTTGCTACGGATGGCTAAGCTGTATGGATGGAAGCATTTGATGTGGAAGGGATGGCAGCTGTCAAATTGTAGCTGTTATTGGTTATGTGGACTGAAGTTTGGATGTGGGTTTTAGTGAGGTGGAAGTCAATGAAGTTGGTTTGGTTCTGGAAAAGGACCATATGAATTGAAGTTGGGAAAAGCAGTTAAGTTGTTGCAGGAACCAAAGGTCTTCTTCTTCACCATGAGTCCTTGGTCTCAAAGATATGATCAATAAATATCCACTAAGTCTGGGAGGGCCAGCTTCTGGGTTTTGAGAAATGCCTCTCCATGTGACACAAGAAAAGGTTGGCATAAGACAGGTTCATCCTGGTTCTGATATTGTTTGTAGCTCTGGTCCTTAAAAGTGGCATAGTTATGGGTAAAGATGAAGCTGGCAAGGGTGACAATAAGTGGGGTTTTAGGAAGAATTTCAGGTGACCATTGAGCAAGGCAATTTCTAGAGCTGAGAGGCCATGTGTAAGTGGGATGTTAATGTAAAATGAGATTACATTGATGGTGACAATGTGAGTTCCAGGTGGAAGAACATGGGAATGGATTTGAGATGTTCCACAAAGTTGTTGGTGCCTTTTACAAGGCATAGGAGGCTCTGTGGGATGGTCAACAAGGTCTTGAGACGCATCCAGTAAGAGCTTTAATGCCAGCTACTATATGATGGCCAGAATGGCTGTATTTATGTAAGATCAGGAGGGATAAGGAGTTCTATGGGAACTGTTGTGAATCCTTACAAGGGGCTTAAAGTTTTCAAGATTTTCTGCAACTCAAGTTGGATGGAGGGAGTGGGATTGTTAAGAACAAATTTGTATTTTTAGATGTCTGAGAGTTTAAAATGTTCCTCTGCTACATACCACCTTGGGTTCAGGATTGTCTATTCCTATATTATTCAAGCCCTTCAATGCAGAGAGGATGACCACCCTGACCGCCCCCCCCCCCCCCACCCCACACACACACATACACACAAACACACAGATATATGTGCCTCCTTAGGCAAGATCACTAAAGCGCTCTTGTGTGGTGGCGCTCAACTTGGAGGTAAGCCAGTTTGAATCCTGGTGGTGTTGTGATGGAAAATTTTCACTGCCAGTATTTTGCTGGCAAGAGGAGGAAAACTATCTTTGTGTCAATGTCCTGAATTAAATTCCAAACCTCTCTGCAGTGTGTCATGAAATGTGAACTTCTGACACTGTTGACAATGCTTTATCTACTGGATGGGGATGTTGAGCTCAGCAGCCACCTTGGTGTTATTTGAGGGGAGCAGACTATGTACCAGCACCAGGTATCACCCTCTCACTTCTCTTCAGGCATAACAACACAAACCAAATGCTACACTGTGCAGGTACTCATTACAGTCATCCACAGAACACTTGAAACTTCATAACAGGCTGGAGGAAGACAATGGCAAACCCCTCCACCAGAACTTTGCCTGAACCTGCTCCCCTACACTCTTTCCCTGGATATGAAACTACATTGACTTTATATATACAGGGTGAACCAAATTCATGCACTCTGATGCCACAGTACAGTTCATTGCATACTAGCAGTACAAAAATGTCGGTAATAAAATTTTGACCCATGTATATTTTCAGTAGAAAATGGATGCCAAAAGAAGGGAATTTATAACACTGTAATAACATACACAACAAGTATTTGCATTCAATACTGTGCAGCTATGCTGCTATTGGTCAGACATGTTAGACATATTCATGAAGAGTAATAATAAGTTAAAAATAAATAACCTATCACAGGACAGAAATAACTAGAAACTTAGGAATATGGTGATGTCAAAGATACATGCTACATTCAGTAACAACAGCACTTGTAACATCAAGGGGTGCAATGCTTGGCAGAAGAGCAAATGTGTGGCAAAATGCATATTTTAAAAGTGGACTGATAAACCAGTTGTACCTTCATTTCTGTGTTAGTATTAAATAATTAGTGAAGTTCGGTGGCAGGAGGAACAAGACTTTTGGTCAGGTGAATACAGGGTTATAAATACAAAATCAAATAGGGGTAATGCAGGAGTAGGTTTAGTAATGAATAAAAAAAATAGGAGTGCAGGTAAGTTACTACAAACAGCATAGTGAACGCATTATTGTGGCCAAAATAGACACGAAGCCCATGCCTACTACAGTAGTACAAGTTTATATGCCAACTAACTCTGCAGATGATGAAGAAATTGATGAAATGTATGATGAGATAAAAGAAATTATTCAACTAGTGAAGAGAGACGAAAAATTAATAGTCATGGGTGACTGCAATTCTGGAGTAGGATAAGGGAGAGAAGGAAACATAGTAGGTGAATATGGATTGGGGGTAAGAAATGAAGGAGGAAGCCATCTGGTAGAATTTTGCACAGAGCATAACTTAATCATAGCTAACACTTGGTTCAAGAATCATAAAATAAGGTTGTATACATGGAAGAATCCTGGAGATACTAGAAGATATCAGATAGATTATGCAATGGTAAGAGAGAGATTTAGGAACCAGGTTTTAAATTGTAAGACATTTCCAGGGGCAGATGTGGACTCTGACCACAATCTATTGGTTATGAACTGTAGATTAAAACTGAAGAAACTGCAAAAAGGTGGGAATTTAAGGAGATGGGACCTGGATAAACTGACTAAACCAGA
Source organism: Schistocerca americana (assembly GCF_021461395.2). Classification (NCBI taxonomy): domain Eukaryota; kingdom Metazoa; phylum Arthropoda; class Insecta; order Orthoptera; family Acrididae; genus Schistocerca; species Schistocerca americana. The sequence continues at coordinate 712,970,837 of NC_060120.1, read as the reverse complement.
GGTTGTACAAAGTTTCAGGGAGAGCATAAGGGAACAATTGACAGGAATGGGGGAAAGACATACAGTAGAAGAAGAATGGGTAGCTCTGAGGGGTGAAGTAGTGAAGGCAGCAGAGGATCAAGTAGGTAAAAAGACGAGGGCTAGTAGAAAACCTTGGGTAACAGAAGAAATATTGAATTTAATTGATGAAAGGAGAAAATATAAAAACGCAGTAAATGAAGCAGGCAAAAAGGAATGCAAACGTCTCAAAAATGAGATCAACAGGAAGTGCAAAATGGTTAAGGAGGGATGGTTAGAGGACAAATGTAAGGATGTAGAGGCTTATCTCACTTGGGGCAACATAGATACTGCCTACAGGAAAATTAAAGAGACCTTTGGAGAAAAGAGAGCCACTTGTATGAATATCAAGAGCTGAGATGGAAACCCAGTTCTAAGCAAAGAAGGGAAAGCAGAAAGGTGGAAGGATTATATAGAGGGTCTATACAAGAGGGATGTACTTGAGGACAACAATATGGAAATGGAAGAGGATGTAGATGAAGATGAAATGGGAGATACGACACTGCGTGAAGAGTTTGACAGAGCATGAAAGACCTGAGTCGAAACAAGGGTCCGGGAGTAGACAACATTCCATTGGAACTACTGACGGCCTTGGGAGAGCCAGTCCTGACAAAACTCTACCATCTGGTGAGCAAGATGTATGAGACAGGCGAAATCCCCTCAGACTTCAAGAAGAATATAATATCCAATTACAAAGAAAGCAGGTGTTGACTGATGTGAAAATTACTGAACTATCAGTTTAATAAGTCACAGCTGCAAAATACTAACACATATCCTTACAGATGAATGGAAAAACTGGTAGAAGTCGACCTCAGGGAAGATCAGTTTGGATTCCGCAGCAATGTTGGAACACGTGAGGCAATACTGACCCTACAACTTACTTTAGAAAATAGATTAAGGAAAGGTAAACCTACATTTCTAGTATATGTAGACTTAGAGAAAGCATTTGACAGTGTTGACTGGAATACTCTCTTTCAAATTCTAAAGGTGGCAGGGGTAAAATACAGGGAGCAAAAGGCTATTTACAATTTGTAAAGAAACCAGATGGCAGTTATAAGTGTCGAGGGGCATGAAAGGGAAGCAGTGGTTGGGAAGGGAGTGAGACAGGGTTGTAGCTTCTCCCTGATGTTATTCAACCTGTATATTGAGCAAGCAGTAAAGGAAACAAAAGAAAAATTCAGAGTAGGAATTAAAATCCATGGAGAAGAAATAAATACTTTGAGGTTTGCCGATGACATTGTAATTGTCAGATACAGAAAAGGACTTGGAAGAGCAGTTGAACGGAATGGACAGTGTCTTGAAAGGAGGATATAAAATGAACACCAACAAAAGCAAAACGAGGATAATGGAATGTAGTCGAATTAAGTCGGGTGATGCTGAGGGAATTAGATTAGGAAATGAGACACTTAAAGTAGTAAAGGAGTTTTGCTATTTGTGGAGCAAAATAACTGATAATGGTTGAAGTAGAGAGGATATAAAATGTAGACCGGCAATGGCAAGGAAAGCATTTCTGAAGAAGAGAAATTTGTTAACATTGAGTATAGATTTAAGTGTCAGGAAGTCATTTCTGAAAGTATTTGTATGTAGTGTAGCCATGTATGGAAGTGAAACATGGATGATAAATAGTTTGGACAAGAAGAGAATAGAAGCTTTCGAAATGTGGTGCTACAGAAGAATGCTGAAGATTAGATGGGTAGATCACATAACTAATGAGGAGGTATTGAATAGAATTGGGGAGAAAAGGAGTTTGTGGCACAACTTGACAAGAAGAAGGGACCGGTTGGTAGGACATGTTCTGAGGCATCAAGGGATCACCAATTCAGCATTGGAGGGCAGCGTAGAGGGTAAAAATCGTAGGGGGAGGCCAAGAGATGAATACACTAAGTAGATTCAGAAGGATGTAGGTTGCAGTAAGCACTAGGAGATGAAGTAGCTTGCACAGGATAGAGTAGCATGGAGAACTGCATCAAACTAGTCTCAGGACTGAAGGCCACAACAACAACAACATTAAATAATCACATGTGTTTGTATAAGATCTGTTGTAATTGCTGTATAATGAGTAAGAAGCCAGATACCATATCACACAGTCTAACATAAGGCAATAAAAAAATTTACAACTAGACCCAAGTCAAACTCTCAAAATTGAGTATTCTAACACAAAACTCTATTCATAGCATTAACTGTAATCACATGTATGGCATAGCATTAACTGTAATCACATGTATGGCAAGTGACTGTTTCAGTATTTCCAAATTGCCTTTCTTTGATATCCATTCTCTACCCAAAACATGCACAAAATTTTGGCACAGGCATTTTTAATTTGCAAGAAACCACAATGTGGTACCTGAGCACATAAATTTTGCTTCACCTTGTATGTAATATAGATTTCTTTAATATCATAGTCACTGAAGAGTTCTGAGCGTACTATTTTGCATGTCTCATATTTAATTCCTCTTAGGAGCTCTGAGAGAGGTCCAAATGTGGGATAACAAGACTTCTGTTGTTACAGCGTTACACACTGAGTGAACATGCACTGTCGAGGAGAACAGTCACATTCACACGCAACATCTTGTTGTTTCTTGTAAATGTCTTTCTCTCTAGCATTCTTAAGCAACTAGGGATAATATCAAGCATTAATTCCTCCTAGGAGCTCCCAGAGAGGAGAGTTACTGTTATAGCCAGAATGAAAATAAATTGTAAATTTTGTATGAATTGCAGTCACTGAAGTTACAGCATGATGCCAAAAATTCTTAAAATTCTACAACCAGAGTAGCATGAATAACAATAATTAATGTAGCATAAAAAATGTTCTGCTACAGATTTTGTCAATATATATTCTTTGATTTACTCAAATTCTGAAAAGTTTTTTCTCTTGCTGGTACTCAAATAACATACTGTGAATATTAATGTGTGAAAACTGACTGACAAAAAGAATATATTGTAGTATTATTAAGTAATAGAAAAGGATGGCATAAATAGATAAGAATATTGGACGTCTAATAAAATAACAATATATCAAACCTTTTTAAGAAATGAAGACAAAACAGGACAGCAAAAATATACAAAGAAGAGTCAAGAAAAGATATGCCTTTATAAATCTTAAGATGTTAATATCAGGAAGATAAAAATATATCACCAAAGTACCAATGGTCATGAAATATTGGGATTCCCACTTGATAATGATGAAAATGACACAACCACTGCATCATTTGAACATGTATACCTCTCATACTTAAGTTGCTGAAGTAGTAGTAGTAGTAGTAGTAGTAGTAAATCTATTATATCAGTGTCTAATGGTCAATTAATATGACTATAGAAAATCCTGAGCTCTGGGTGGTATGGAGACAATGAATAAAGAAAATGTTTAATCATCTAATATACAGGGTGTTACAAAAAGGTACGGCCAAACTTTCAGGAAACATTCCTCACACACAAATAAAGAAAATATGTTATGTGGACATGTGTCCGGAAACGCTTAATTTCCATGTTAGAGCTCATTTTAGTTTCGTCCACCTACGCTCAATGGAGCACGTTATCATGATTTCATATGGGATACTCTACCTGTGCTGCTAGAACATGTGCCTTTACAAGTACGACACAACATGTGGTTCATGCACGATGGAGCTCCTGCACATTTCAGTCGAAGTGTTCGTACGCTTCTCAACAACAGATTCAGTGACCGATGGATTGGTAGAGGCGGGCCAGTTCCATGGCCTCCACGCTCTCCTGACCTCAACCCTCTTGACTTTCATTTATGGTTGCATTTGAAAGCTCTAGTCTACGCACCTCTGGTACCAAATGTAGGGACTCTTCGTGCTCGTATTGTGGACGGCTGTGATACAATACGCCATTCTCCAGGGCTGCATCAGGGATTCCATGCGACGGAGGGTGGATGCATGTATCTTCGCTAACGGAGGACATTTTGAACATTTCCTGTAACAAAGTGTTTGAATTCACGCTGGCACGTTCTGTTGCTGTGTGTTTCCATTCCATGATTAATGTGATTTGAAGAGAAGTAATAAAATGAGCTCTAACATGGAAAGTAAGCGTTTCCGGGCACATGTCCACATAACATATTCTTTCTTTGTGTGTGAGGAATGTTTCCTGAAAGTTTGACCGGACCTTTTTGTAACACCCTGTAGATGAACTGTTAAGCAGTACACAACAGCCACATACATAAGTAGCTGATCATTGTACCACACTGTGTGTGTGTATGTGTGTGTGTGTGTGTGTGTGTGTGTGTGTGTGTGTGTGTGTGTGAGAGAGAGAGAGAGAGAGAGAGAGAGAGAGACAGAGAGGAGAGAGAGGGAGGGAGGGGGAGGGGAGTGAGAGAGAGGCTTCCTATTTACCAAGGAGGATAAAGTGCACACTATATGCAACACTAAACTTCATGTTTTTCTGTCGTCAACTGGTACTATACCACAGATAAAAATACTTAACCGCTTTTATACTGTCTCTTCCCAGTCTTGCCATCTTTTGCCTTACAGCTGCACATATTTCCATTAGCCTTTCTTCATCCTCTTCATCTTTTCGCAGTTTCTCTTTCACTTGCCTATCTTGTTCTAAAGCATCTTTATAAAACTTTCTAGTGTCATTCTTCCTCTTGAGAACCTGTAACAAGTTCACTTTTATCAGTCTGTCAATATTACATATCATTTATAGCAAATGGGAAATGTACGAACATCTAGTGTCAGTATACACATGTGAAAAGTTTAATATGCAAGAAATTACAATTGCATGTGCTCAAATGTGCATGACATCACTTGAACTGTCTATGTAAACAATTTAAATATATAAAAAGCAAATCTTGAAGTACCTGGTATTAACTGTCTTGCATAAGAGCCAGTACTATTACACCACAATGAATTTTGTTGTTTCTTGATGGGATCTATTTATTTATTTAGTATCCAATAGATCACACATGTGATACAGGATTTGTCATTTGATTACATGTAACACATAACAACACACATACACATAATAAATGGACAAACATATACAAACAAAAAACAAATTACATACACATAGTACATAAGTAGTGTACAAGAACTTATTACACAAAAACAAAAGTACGTGCTCATGATAATCACTTATAGATCATGAACTACGCCTTATACACAAAATGTATTACGGATATTTAACAGATTTTTCATAAGTACCATAATTATGAAGTTGAAAACATAATTAAATTAGTTTGAATTTTTAAAAAATAAGTACAGGGTTCAATCCACAGTCTGAGACAGGTATTCATTTACACTGTAGTAGCATTTTTCCATCAAGTATTTTTTTACTTCCCACTTGAAATTATTTTTGCCTTTCAATTCTTTAATTTGAGATGGAAGTGCATTTAAAAGCTTTATTCCTAAGTGGCTAACATGTTTCTGACTTCTAGTTTTTGCTACATAGGGAATGTGGAAGTCTTTACAATGCCTTGCATTGTGATCATGGTAGCTTGAGTTGGTTTGAAGATCGCAGTTATTTTTACTGATCATTTCCAGGCATTTAAAAATATATATCGATGGTATTGCCAGTATCTTTAGTTGTCTGAATAAGGGTCTGCAGTGAGTTTGTGGTGGGCTGTGTATCATGATATGAATAGCTCTTTTTTGCATAATAAAAATGTCATTTAGTCTTGACCTGGTTTTTCCCCAAAAACTTATGCCATAGCTTGCAACTGATTGGAAAAAAACTAAAGTACACCACTCTAATACATTCTTTGCTACATACCTTGGATATTATTCTTAAGGCAAAACATGCTGAGCTAAGTTTCTGAGTAAGATATACACTGTGTTCATTCCAGTTTAAATCTTGGTCAATTCGCATTCCCATAAACTTTGTGGTGCACACTTTTTCTATTTGTTTGCTATCCAGCATAAGGCACACATTTTCCCCTTGACACTTGCTTCCATACAGTATAAAATTTGTTTTCCTTGTATTTGATGTCAGCTTATTTGAATAAAGCCATGACTGTATGTATGAGAGCATTTTCTCTGCTGCAGTATACAATGATTCTTTTATATCACTAATTATGATACTCGTGTCATCTGCAAATAGTAGAATTTTGGCTGAGCTGTCCGGAGCCTGTATATCATTGATATAAATTAGAAATAACGATGGGTCCAGAATGCTGCCCTGTGGAACACCTATTTCAATTTGTTTTGGTTCAGATATGAGCTTAAAATTGTGAAGATTGTTGGATGACCTCAGCTCAACAACTTGTGACCTGTTTTGCAGATAAGATTCAAACCTTCATGCTTTCCCGGCGATCTGTTGACATATTGGATATTCGGGAATCCAGCCGGATGTTCGCGTCGTTCTCTACCTGAGACTCAGGTAGCACCTGAAGAAGACAGCGAGGAACGCTGTTGAAATATCGTGCGAGAACAACGCGAACATCCGGCTGGATTCCCGAATATCCAAGATGTCAAGATTCAAACCATTTTTTAACAGTACCCCTGATGCCTATTGCTTCAAGTTTCCCTAGTAATATTACATGGTTCACAGTATCGAAGGCTTTGGATAAATCCAGATTAATTCCAACAACCTGTTTATTTGACTCCAAAATTCTTACTATTTCTGTTGCGTAGTCCAATATGGCTGTTTCTGTACTGTGCCCTGCTCAAAAACCATGTTGACTGTTATTTATTAGTTTATGTTTTTCTAGATATTTTGTAGCCCTGATTTTCATTAATTCCTCAAGTATTTTGGAGAAGGCTGGGAGGAGAGATATAGGTCAATAATTTTTCTATTTTATGTCTGTCACCACTTTTGTATAGAGGTATCACTTTAGAGATTTTAAGTTTATCCAGAAATATCCCTTCACTAAGGGACAAGTTTGCTATGTGCACTATAGGTTTTACAACACATGGAGCAATTTTCTTAATTATTGATACACGTACATCATCCAACCCAGAGGACATTTTGGATTTCAAGCATTTAATGCCTTTTAAAACTTCATGCTCATCTGCTGGGATTGCCATCATGCTGGTATTTACCATTGGAGTCATCACTGTTGGTTGTTGCTTACATTTATTACTTAAAGTAAGGGGAATATTTACAAAATAATTGTTTACATAGTTTGCCATGGCATCTTTCTCTATGGGGAAACATGTGGGGGAACATGTTGAAGCTTTTTAGTATGACTAAAAATTTGTTTTTTACTAAACTCTGGACCAATAGATTAATATTAAAGTCACCACAAAGAATTATGGTAGAGTTCTCATTTGAGAAAATGTTGAGCATTTCTTCCAAATTCTTAAGAAAGACTTCAGCATCTCCAGATGGTGATCTGTAAATTGCCGCACCAATTATTTTCTTCTTTAAACTATATAACTGAATGGCTACTGCTTCTACAGAACTCAGTCAAAAATGGTAGCCTTTGCACAGTGCTGGTGATTACGTCATGGTTGCATCATTCTTGAGAGCAATCTCCAATGTCAAATACAACCAGCTGGCCGTGTAGCGTTCAGATTGCCTAGCTGAGCACACACATTACTGCCTTCTTTTATTTTCTTTTTAGAACAACTTTGTTAAATAGATTAATTCAGATTGAGAAGTGGTTCCACGAATACATGTGTACCAACTTTGTAGAGAGGGATCAAAGGAGAGAAGAGGCATGGGGGGAGAGGGGAGCAAGGGAGGGGGGGGGGGCAGAAGTGAACCTGTATGTGTACTGAAGTACATGCTCAGTTCTGTGTTCAGAAGGCACAGATCTCCTAATAGCATGATGCTCTTGGTAGCTTGATCCCAGTGTCATGTTACTGTAGAGTTTCATTGCATGTCGCATACATTAAATTCTGACATAGGGAAAATGGGCAGGGAGATCTGTACGGTAAGGTTTAGGAGAGTCTAGTGGTCTCAAGCGTTATTGGAGAGCGGTATGTGATACATATTATTACCTTGTTCATCATCTGCACTAGAGCAGCTTGTATGTTGGTGCTGAGGGAGAGATGTGTACTGGTATGTGTCATTTATAAAAGTGGCTCTCTCACTTCTGAGGCTCTCTTTTCTGTGACAGCTATAGCCCCTTACTATCAGAGCATCAGCCTATTTAAAATCAGTTGTTTGTACCCAAAGGTAAGGGGTCTTAACTCAGATAAGAGTATTATTTCCTCCATGAGTCCAAAAATTATTAATTAAATGTTCCACTGCAGTAACAGACCCATTTTCACAATGATGTTGTTCTTTGCTTTTTAGCTTCTTTCAAGTTGGTGAGCCTATGTTGGTTGGGTTTTTAATGAGAAGCTTTTGTTACCTCTTAGGTACTTCAATTTCTAAAGCATAATTCGTCATGTTGGAAGGAACTAGTTTCTTCGGCAGACACTCATTCATTGGGCATTGTAGTACTGACAATGCGAAGTTTTGGATTTGAATGCATGTGTGTTTTCATGTCATCAGTGAGCTGCTGAAGCCATGTGGAGGCAGTCAGAATGTTGAGAAACGACAAAAGTGGAACACAGAAAAGACTAAAGTGCCTCAACTGGTTAAAGTTAACCATCACATGCTAATTTTGAGAAACAGTAATTGTCCTATAAAATCTTTCACCTAATTTTCCATTATGTTCACAATAATAATAATAATAGTAATAATAACTTTATTCAATATCACATGATGCAAAAATCATTTATCTGAATTTGTCAGTTCACCACAAACGATTTTTTTTTAACAGAATTACATTTTACAACATACTGTAATGTGGCAAGTTCTCATTCAGTTGTCATGTCCCATATATCCCATAAAGAAGGAGAACATCCAGGAATGTGGATTGAGTCAAAGTATACATTAACACGAAACAAAGACATCATCATAGAAACTTAATTTGTATACTATCTTACAGTGCCCAATGCTATTCACAATTATGCTAACTAGATTTAATCAAGTAAATCAGTAAAAAATGTGCCATTCTGAAAAAAGCCGTTGCCCCCTAAGCTGTACTTTAGAGCTGTTGTTTATTTGCTATTATTAGTTTAACCAATAAACCTCAGATATTTTAGGGAATTGAACTCCCATGGATAAAAAAGCTTCAGACTTGTGATTAATTTACAAATTAACTAATTTGTTAAATATCTGACATTAAACATTTAAGTGATAGGAAGTTTAAAAAAGGTTTGCAATTATGTTTAAAGTTTGTTGGAAGTTGCCATGTGGCCTCATTATCAACACTGGATGAGTGTAGGCCATGTAATTGGTACTCCGTTTTAAGCAGAAGCTAATTTTTCACAAATCACAGCGTTCATGACATCATACCTCCTGAACTATGTATCATAAAATGAAGTAATTTGACAAATACATTCAATAGTATAAATGGCTAAGGTCTTCAAAAGTGCTGTGAATAGAGTTAGTAATGCAGGAGGAATGAATTAAAATGTCATGACTATGTGATAATTTTCCTGCATGAACAGTGAACATATAGCAAGCAATAAACTTTTTCTTTTAATAATTTTGTGGGGGAATCAATAAGAAAAGTTTTGAAAAGATTGGACATTATGTGTAAAGTTTCTTGCAAGTTCCTAAGTGCTCTCATCCTCAAATACTTGATGAACATAGAAAGGGTATTTGTGCATGGTCAGTTACGCTGCATCAAAAAATATGCACAATTTCTAACTGTAACTTTCCTTACTGTGTAAAATCCTTAACATAAAATGACATCTATTAATTAGTATATTATGACAGCATTTTAAATATGGTCAATAATCATATGAAATATTGAATATCAAATTTTGTCGTCCCTGGAAACTGTTACAAAGGCAACGAGCAACTGGGACTCTGCAAAACGAACCATGAGCCATGAATTGGGTTAGGCATTTAGTAATATAGATATTTACTTGTTTATAATGCTATTTTTGAAATAAAATATTTTCTCCATAAATACTATTTACACCAAATTATTACTTATCATATAACTTTATAACACATATTGTTACGTGCCATGCAGTTACTGAGACCTTTCAGTGCTTGAATATAAATATTGTTGTGCTGTAGTTAACACACATGGCGCAGCTAACAAGGGAACCTCCCCATCGAACCCCCCTCACATTTAGTTATAAGTTGGCACAGTGGATAGGCCTTGAAAAACTGAACACAGATCGATCGAGAAAACACGAAGAAGTTGCGTGGAACTATGAAAAAAATAAGTGAAATATGCAAACTGAGTAGTCCATGCCAGAGATATACAACATCAAGGAGACAGTAGCTCAGTAGCGCCGTGGCTGGTGGTTAGCGTGAGCAGCTGTGGAACGAGAGGTACTTGGTTCAAGTCTTCCCTCGAGTGAAAATTTTAATTTTTTATTTTCGCAAAGTTATGATCTGTCCATTCGTTCATTGACGTCTCTGTTCACTGTAATAAGTTTAGTGTCTATGTTTTGCGACCGCACCGCAAAACCGTGCGATTAGTAGACGAAAGGACGTGCCTCTCTAATGGGAACCGAAAACATTTGATCGCAAGGTCATAGGTCAATCGATTCCTCCACAGGAAAACACGTCTGATATATTCTATACGACACATGACAGGAATATGTTGTCGACCCACCTAACTTGTAAACTTGGCGAATGGGTAAAAAGATTCTTCTACCTTGCCCAATTTAGGTTTTCTTGTGGATGTGATAATCACTCCCAAAAAAGTGATGAAATCACAAGAGTTTGTCTCGTAAACTGCAACAAATGAATGCAACAGTTTCACACTCGCACAGTTTTCCCTGTGCTCTGTCAAAACATATGTTTTTAACGTTTTCAAATTTTTCCATGTGTACACCGTCAAATCCTGCATATGTCCAAGCAAATCTGAACATGTCCTGGAACTGTGGAGAGCGAAGTTGATTGTGTGTGTGTGCCTGAACTTTGATAATTGCCTGAAAATAAAAAATTAAAATTTTCACTCGAGGGAAGACTTGAACCAAGGACCTCTCGTTCCAAAGCTGCTCACGTTAACCACAGGACCACAGCATTACTGTGCTGACACTGTCCTTAATGTTGCCTATCTTGCGCATGGACTACTCAGTTTGTATATTTTGCTTTTTTTTTCATTGTTCCACACAACTTCTTCCTGTTTCTTCGATTGATCTGTGTTCAGTTTCTCAAGGCCTATCCACTGTACCAACTTATAACTAAATCTGAGGGGGGTGCGATGGGGAGGTTCCCTTGTAAGTACAACTGAGACACCACCCATGGCTAATGTAAGAGACAATGGAAGCAGATCACTTCGGGCTGGCCAGTCGGCGTTATGTAAGGGACTATCCACTAATAGAACAAGTACTTTCATCACACCATCGAGGCAGTTACCACATACTATGACCAAGCAGAGGGATCAGAGGCAGAATAAAATAGGTGCAGCAGGAAGACAGACAGCTGTACTGTGGGTGACCTGATTTCTTTACACCTGACCTGTGGCTGTGTTGTGGCCTACATGATAAGAACTCATTTCTAGAGAAAGTCTTTGTAATCTACCAGCCACCAGCTCTGACAGGGGTTCTATGATAGTCAATGAGTCTAGACGGATCAACAAGTCACCACTTCCAGACTCCACTGCTGCTAGCTGCAACCCTGCTTTTCGTGCTGAGTCTAAGGTTGTCAATTTAGTACCCTCCAGCCACCTGTGGGCTTCAGGTGTTGCTGGATTCCTACCGTGGAGGCCTACAGTTTGAGCCTGTACAGAGGCTCAGCTGCTACTGCCTGTGCCAGCAGACTCTTTGCTGCTTGCTTCTACTCATGTGGGCAGATACTGCTGGTGTGTGCCATCCCATCCATGCTAGGCCCAAGGCACGATTCTGCACACCTTGACATGCCCCATCCTGCACAGCCAGGCTGCCTCTAGCCTGCTTTGTGAGCTGCCAACGACTTCAGGCTCAGTGTTCTTGCCGAGATGTTGTTTCACTGGGTATGTGATCCTCCAAGCTGTCAGGCTGCCTGCTGATGGCCACACCTCTTCACTGGCCATATACAGCCTATGTCCTGGGGGCTTCAGGCTCTCTGGGCACTGTCAAGACTGTTGCAGCTCATTGAGCAAGAAATGGATGTCTGAAAAATGATGTTTTTGTGACAATATGTTGGACGAACACCAGGCATCCACTCACCCTCCACCATTACCCCACCCAATGTGGTGAACTACAGGCTTCCCGACTTCTGACAACCTACCTCCACCATCCACAGTTGAAGCCAACCACTCATTACCTCTAAAATATTCCGATAATTTGTAGAAACAGTGGCTAATGAGATATGTTTTTAATTTTCTTTATGAACGATGCTTCATTCAGTGCATGACAATTCATGTCTACTCCTGGTGGTAAGAAGTCATTATTACTTGTTTGAAACTGCTAACTTGGATCTTTGTGAGGTTAAGACTTAAACTGTTTGCTGTGAACAACTTGTAAGCCAGTTCAGTTATCATCTGAAGTATGTCTGCTTGGGTTGAGTTTGAACCCTTGATTAGTATGTTTACATTGTCAGAAACATTACACTGGGCCTAGTAGCAATCCCTGTAACACTCTACACATTATGTTCCCCAATTCTAAGGTTATTTTCATGCCTGATTGTAAGATACTGCCTGTTAATGATACCCTCTGCTTTCTATTATGGTGGTAAGATTCCATCCTTGCAAGAGAGATGCCTTTAATGCTATAACACTCTAGTTAGTAAGTAAATATTTTTGTTTCATACAATGGAAGCTTTTGGCAAGGTCACAGAATATAACAGAATAATTTTTCTTGTTTGTCTCTGCTAGCACTTCTTATATACATTTTGGACTGCTTTTTGTGCAAAGAAGCCTTTGCAAATGCCAAACTGAGAGGTGATTGATAAGTTCTGATCAGTTAAATGAGTCGGTATCCTATCATAGCCCACTTTCTCAAATAGTTTTGAAAAGGTTGAAAGGAAATATATAGGTCTGTAATTACAGATGGTTTGCTAATCTACAGTTTTGTAGGTGGGTGTTACAACAGCAAATTTAAGTCTGTCAGGAAATATCCTCCAAGTCACTAATTGATTACAGAGAGAGCTTATGGGTAATCCTATCAAGTCAGCACAAGATTTTAATATTCTGCTAGAAACATCATCAACGCCATTAGAATTGCTACTTTTTAGTGACCTGATGGATTTTGTAATCTCCTTCTGGGCTCCGTTTTTAAAAGTAATGTTTGCTGGCGGTGCATGCAGTATCTGCACAAGTATTCCTTATATCAATAACAGCATGACTTGGTAGCTCAGTGGGTAAGTGCCAGGCTATCAACCCTAGGGTCCATTGTTTAGTAACTGGCCAATTCTAGAATTTTTCAGTCATCTATTATGTTTTAGCTCTGTAAATGGTTTTTACAAGTGAAAAATCCAAGCAGCACCATGGTTTGAACCCCACAATAAACTTCACATCTCACTATAATCAGCTGAGTATGTCAGTTCAAAAGCTGAAAAAGGAAAGGGCCCTTGCTTAGAAAAGCACTGTGATGTTAAAATTAGGTTGAATACAGGTTTCCTTTTCCTATCTCGATAACACCCCCTCTTTCAATTCATCTTTTAACTATTACATATACATCTCCATTAGGGATTTGGACAACACTACACTTGCTGAAGTCCAGTTCAATGTGAAACTCTTTGGTATACATCAAGCAATTTCATTTTTTGTAACTGGGTGTCTTACAGAAATACAGACATTTCTAGAACAGGTGTCCCATTTCCAAACCACTTTATTTGATTTATAGGTTTCTGCTAAACACTACAAAGCATTTGAATATAAAAAGGTGAGACATTTCCAAAGGTTCCTTAATCTTATTTCAGTATAATGAGAACACTGTATGATAGAGTCAGCACACATTCTGTTGCAGTTCATTTTGTTCTCCAGTGTTGTTGTTCCAGGAGGGTTACTCTCTTTCAGTTGGTTGGGGGTTATTGCTACCACACAGTACATCCATCCCATAGGAGGGTTGTTAGTTTGTGAGATAAGAACCCCTGAGTTCCCAGTTGGGGGTTATCGCTACCACACAGTACATCCATCCCATAGGGGGGTTGTTAGTTTGTGAGATAAGAACCCCTGAGTTCCCTTGTGCAGAGAGGGAAATATAGGTCAACTCATGCACAGCCTTGCAAAACTAAGCAATCCTTATACAATTGAAGAAAGTACAATTAAGTTTGATGATGAGGTAATTACACATAGAGCATAGATTTGTAAAAGGAATGGATGGGGACAGAATTTGGGCATGTCCTTTTCAAATGAGCCATCACACCATTTGCCTTAAGTAAGTCAGAGGAACCACTGAAATTGTAAATTGGAATGTTCTGATGGCATATAAATAGCAATCCTCCCAAACAAGAGTCCAGTTTGTTAACTTTGCACCATCCTGTTGCATTTTTACGAGTGCATGGTGGCTGCTGAAGCATGCACAGAACAGACTGCTACAGAGGAACTGGTGACACTCATCGTGCCCCAGAAGAGAAAATCAGTATTCCCCAAACACATACCCAATCATTAACTAGAAGAATTTCCTGAGGTTCTCAGCATTTGACATGGCCCAGGAGGCATGTTTATGTTATCTAACTCCACAGATGCTGACAGGATTAACACCTCTCAAGAATCTAAGCTGTACTGGCAAATTCCATCTCCCCCATAATAATGCAGGTAGGTTAGAAAATTGAAATCCACTATCGCTGAAACTCAGTGGGCATTGCTTATTTGTGGAAAAAAGCTGAAATGCTCAACTCCATTTTCAAATGTTCCTTTATAAAGGAAAACCCAGGAGTATCATCCCAATTTAATCCTAGCACCAATGAAAAGATGAGTGACATAAGTATTACGATCAGTGGCTTTGAGAACCAGCTAGAAATGTTAATGTTAAACAAAGCTCTAGGGCCCAATGGAAACCCTACCAGATTCTATGCTGAATTTGTAGCTGAGTTGCCCCTCTTCTATACTGAATTTGTGGCTGAGTTAGCCCTTTCAAAGAAAAACCCATGCCCAGTTCTCAGGAAAAAGCACAGGTCATGCCCATCTACAAGAAGGGTAGTAGAAGTGATCCACAAAATTACCATCCAATATCCTTGACACTGATTGGCTGTTAAATCTTATAACACATTCTGAGTTCAGACATAATGAGGTATTTTGAACAGAATGGCCTCCTCCTTGTCAGCCAGCATGGATTCCGAAAACATCAATCATATGAAACCCGGCTTGCACTTTTCTCACATGACATACTGAAAGCTTTCAGTCAAGGCAAGCAGATGGATGCAGCAGTTCTTGATTTCCAAAAAGCATTTGGCTCAGTGCCACACTTATGCTTATTGAAAAAAGTGAAATTTGTGACTGGATTGAGGAATTTTTGGTAGGTAGGACACAGTATGTGTCTGAGGTTACTAGTAATATTGCCTGCAAGGTCATTAATGTATAACATGAACAGCAAGGGTCCCAATACACTTCCCTGTAGCACACCTGAAATTACTTCTACATCTGATAATGACTCTCCATCTGTTGGAAATTACTTCTACATCTGATAATGACTCTCCATCTGTTGGATGGAGAGTCATTATCAGATGTAGAAGTAATTTCAGGTGTGCTACAGGGAAGTGTATTGGGACCCTTGCTGTTCATGTTATACATTAATGACCTTGCAGACAATATTACTAGTAACCTCAGACTTTTTTTAGATGATGCAGTTATCCATAAAGAAGCTGCATAAATATGCAGTCAGATCTTGATAAGATTTCAGACTGGTATAAAGATTGACAACTTGCTTTAAATGTTCAAAAATATAAAACTGTGCCCTTCACAAAATGAAAAAACATAGTTTCCTATGATTATGACATCAGTGAGTCACTGCGGGAATCAGTCAACTCATGCAAGTACCTAGGTGTAACACTTTGTAGTGATATGAAATGGAGACATGGGTAAGCAGTTGGTAGACTTCAGTTTATTGGTAGAATACTGGAGAAGTGCAATCAGTCTACAAAGGAGATTGCTTACAAATTACTCGTACAAGTGGTTCTAGAATATTGCTCAAGTGGGTGGGACCTTTACCAAATAGGATTAACAGGTGATATTGAGTATATATAAAGAAGGACAGCATGAATGGTCCCAAGATTGTTTCATTTGTGGGAGAGTGTCACAGATATACTGAAGAAATTAAACTGGCAGACTCTTGAAGATAAGACAAACTATCCCAAGAAAGTTTACTAATAAAGTTGCAAAAACTAACTTTAAATGATGACACCAGGATATACCTCAACCCTCTATGTATCGCTCAGCAGGGATTGTGAGGATAAGATTAGAATAATTATGGCACACACAGAGGCACTCAAACAATCATGTGAATGGAGTGAGAAGAACTGGTACAATGAGATGTACTCTCTGACAGCACTTCACAGTGGTTTACAGAATAGGGATGTAGAATTAAAATATGTAACATCCACTACATATATACGTGGCCACAAAGTCACCTACAGGTCACAGATCCACAGCCTATTTTGAAAGAGTACATATTAGCCAAGGAAACTCAGTGAACATCTTATGATAAACACAGTATTCAACAACTACAAAAGCTCCTGCCAATTTAACAAATACATACTGTTTAGTGGAATGACAACTTCGAATTTGGAACTAATGCATGCCTTAGAGGAAAACCTCTGTAGAAAACAGACCACAGGATACAAGATATTCATATAAAATTAAATAATTAAACAATTAAAAGTCCTATAATAAAGAAATAATTAAGACAATATTATGGAAAGGATAGATTGCTACTCACCAATAGCAGACAAACACATGCACACACAGCCAGAGACAGTCGTTGTATGTGTGTATGTTGTCTAATTTGGAAGAAGGCATTTCTGGCTGAAATCTTACATGTTTGACAGTCTTTTTGTTGTGCCTAACTATGACTCAACATCTCTGCTGTATGGTGAGCAGCACGCTATGCTTTCCATAATAGTATCATTAGTCCATTAAAGCATGCAGCTTTACTGTATGGTTAAATGATGATGGCGTCCTCTTGGGTAAAATATTCTGGAGGTAAAATAGTCTCCCGTTCGGATCTCCGGGCGGGGACTACTCAAGAGGACGTAACTATCAGGATAAAGAAAACCGGCAATCTATGGATCGGAGTGTGGAATGTCAGATCCCTTAATCAGGCAGGTAGATTAGAGACTTTAAAAAGGGAAACGGATAGGTTAAAGATAGATATAGTGGTAATTAGTGAAGTTCATTGGCAGGAGGAACAAGACTTTTGGTCAGGTGAATACAGGGTTATAAATACAAAATCTAAAAGGGTTAATACAGGAGTAGGTTTAGTAATGAATAAAAAAATAGGAGTGCAGGTAAGTTACTACAAACAGCATAGTGAACGCATTATTGTGGCCAAAATAGACACGAAGCCCATGCCTACTACAGTAGTACAAGTTTATATGCCAACTAACTCTGCAGATGATGAAGAAATTGATGAAATGTATGATGAGATAAAAGAAATTATTCAACTAGTGAAGAGAGACGAAAAATTAATAGTCATGGGTGACTGCAATTCTGGAGTAGGATAAGGGAGAGAAGGAAACATAGTAGGTGAATATGGATTGGGGGTAAGAAATGAAAGAGGAAGTCATCTGGTAGAATTTTGCACAGAGCATAACTTAATCATAGCTAACACTTGGTTCAAGAATCATAAAATAAGGTTGTATACATGGAAGAATCCTGGAGATACTAGAAGATATCAGATAGATTATGCAATGGTAAGAGAGAGATTTAGGAACCAGGTTTTAAATTGTAAGACATTTCCAGGGGCAGATGTGGACTCTGACCACAATCTATTGGTTATGAACTGTAGATTAAAACTGAAGAAACTGCAAAAAGGTGGGAATTTAAGGAGATGGGACCTGGATAAACTGACTAAACCAGAGGTTGTACAGAGTTTCAGGGAGAGCATAAGGGAACAATTGACAGGAATGGGGGAAAGACATACAGTAGAAGAAGAATGGGTAGCTCTGAGGGGTGAAGTAGTGAAGGCAGCAGAGGATCAAGTAGGTAAAAAGACGAGGGCTAGTAGAAAACCTTGGGTAACAGAAGAAATATTGAATTTAATTGATGAAAGGAGAAAATATAAAAACACAGTAAATGAAGCAGGCAAAAAGGAATGCAAACGTCTCAAAAATGA
The DNA here is from genome assembly GCF_021461395.2 of Schistocerca americana. Lineage (NCBI taxonomy): Eukaryota > Metazoa > Arthropoda > Insecta > Orthoptera > Acrididae > Schistocerca > Schistocerca americana. The sequence continues at coordinate 712,952,667 of NC_060120.1, read as the reverse complement.
GATCAACAGGAAGTGCAAAATGGTTAAGGAGGGATGGTTAGAGGACAAGTGTAAGGATGTAGAGGCTTATCTCACTTGGGGCAACATAGATACTGCCTACAGGAAAATTAAAGAGACCTTTGGAGAAAAGAGAGCCACTTGTATGAATATCAAGAGCTGAGATGGAAACCCAGTTCTAAGCAAAGAAGGGAAAGCAGAAAGGTGGAAGGATTATATAGAGGGTCTATACAAGAGGGATGTACTTGAGGACAACAATATGGAAATGGAAGAGGATGTAGATGAAGATGAAATGGGAGATACGATACTGCGTGAAGAGTTTGACAGAGCACTGAAAGACCTGAGTCGAAACAAGGGTCCGGGAGTAGACAACATTCCATTGGAACTACTGACGACCTTGGGAGAGCCAGTCCTGACAAAACTCTACCATCTGGTGAGCAAGATGTATGAGACAGGCGAAATCCCCTCAGACTTCAAGAGGAATATAATATCCTATTACAAAGAAAGCAGGTGTTGACTGATGTGAAAATTACTGAACTATCAGTTTAATAAGTCACAGCTGCAAAATACTAACACATATCCTTACAGACGAATGGAAAAACTGGTAGAAGCCGACCTCAGGGAAGATCAGTTTGGATTCCGCAGCAATGTTGGGACACGTGAGGCAATACTGACCCTACAACTTACTTTAGAAAATAGATTAAGGAAAGGCAAACCTACATTTCTAGTATATGTAGACTTAGAGAAAGCATTTGACAGTGTTGACTGGAATACTCTCTTTCAAATTCTAAAGATGGCAGGGGTAAAATACAGGGAGCAAAAGGCTATTTACAATTTGTAAAGAAACCAGATGGCAGTTATAAGTGTCGAGGGGCATGAAAGGGAAGCAGTGGTTGAGAAGGGAGTGAGACAGGGTTGTAGCTTCTCCCTGATGTTATTCAACCTGTATATTGAGCAAGCAGTAAAGGAAACAAAAGAAAAATTCAGAGTAGGAATTAAAATCCATGGAGAAGAAATAAATACTTTGAGGTTTGCCGATGACATTGTAATTGTCAGATACAGAAAAGGACTTGGAAGAGCAGTTGAACGGATTGGACAGTGTCTTGAAAGGAGGATATAAGATGAACATCAACAAAAGCAAAACGAGTATAATGGAATGTAGTCGAATTAAGTCGGGTGATGCTGAGGGAATTAGATTAGGAAATGAGACACTTAAAGTAGTAAAGGAGTTTTGCTGTTTGGGGAGCAAAATAACTGATGATGGTCGAAGTAGAGAGGATATAAAATGTAGACTGGCAATGGCAAGGAAAGCGTTTCTGAAGAAGAGAAATTTGTTAACATCGAGTATAGATTTAAGTGTCAGGAAGTCGTTTCTGAAAGAATTTTATGGAGTGTAGCCATGTATGGAAGTGAAACATGGACGATAAATAGTTTGGACAAGAAGAGAATAGAAGCTTTCGAAGTATGGTGCTACAGAAGAATGCTGAAGATTAGATGGGTAGATCACATAACTAATGAGGAGGTATTGAATAGAATTAGGGAGAAGAGGAGTTTGTGGCATAATTTGACAAGAAGAAGGGACTGGTTGGTAGGACATGTTCTGAGGCATCAGAGGATCACAAATTTAGCATTGGAGGGTAGTGTGGAGGGTAAAAATCGTAGAGGGAGACCAAGAGATGAATACACTAAGCAGATTCAGAAGGATGTAGGTTGCAGTAAGTACTGGGAGATGAAGAAGCTTGCACAGGATAGAGTAGCATGGAGAGTTACATCAAACCAGTCTCAGGACTGAAGACCACAACAACAGTATAGTCCATCTTGGATTTTCCAGTTGAAGAATCAGTTGAGACTGGGAAATATGATACGCTAGTACAAAAAAGACAGTGCTGTGAGAATGAGAACAAATAGAAGAACTCAAAAAACAATAACATATCCTTTGCTCCATATGCAGGCTTGAACTTCAAAAACAAACATATACCCAGTGCCTCCTATGAAGACACGAAAAAGTCAACAGGTCTAACATCAGCAGATAAACATAATTGGAAGATGGTGACATACAGCAAAAGAAGAAACAAGCCCACAGCTGTACAAGATTCCGAGTTTCTAGTAATAGGAGATTCGCTCTTGAAAAATATCGCTGTCCCCAACTGCAAAATAGACATGCGACCTGGGATAAGACTGCAACAACTCGGCAAACATTTCAAAAATATTGCGAAACGAGTGGTTACAGAACAGGACACAAAACGCAAATGAAATTACAAAGGTGTTTTTATACATGTTGGAAGAAGCTCATTTAAAAGCAGCAGCGAAGGTGAATTAGTGAATGAAACAAGAAACATGATCTGTGCAGCAAGAAGTGTTTACGAAGGATCCAGGCTCATGCATAGCGGAATCGTAAAAAGGAGGTCAGTGAGTGACACACACATCCAAAATAAACAGTGCCATCAAACAAGAGTGTGATTGTCTAGGTGCTATCTTCATAGACCCAAATTCCTGTGTGAAAATTGTCTGGGAAAGGATGGCACACATTTAAATAGATTAGGTTCGGTAACACTCAGCAGAATGTATCTACATCTACATCCATACTCCACAAGCCACCTGACGGTGTGTGGCGGAGGGTACTCTTAGTACCTCTATCGGTTCTCCCTTCTATTCCAGTCTCGTATTGTTCGTGGAAAGAAAGATTGTTGGTATGCCTCTGTGTGGGCTCCAATCTCTCTGATTTTATCCTCATGGTCTCTTTGCAAGATATACATAGGAGGGAGCAATATACTGGTTGACGCCTTGGTGAAGGTACATTCTCGAAACTTCAACAAAAGCCCATACCAAGCTACTGAGCATCTCTCTTGCAGAGTCTTCCACTGGAATTTATCTATCATCTACGTAATGCTTTCGCGATCATTAAATGATCCTGTAACAAAGCGTGCTGATCTCCGTTGGATCTTCTCTATATCTTCTATCAACCCTATCTGGTACGGATCCCACACCGGTGAGCAGTATTCAAGCAGTGGGCGAACAAGTGTACTGTAACCTACTTCCTTTGTTTTCAGATTGCATTTCCTTAGGATCCCCCCAATGAATATTAGTCTGGCATTTGCTTTACCGGCAATTAATTTTATATGGTCATTTCATTTTAAATCACTCTTAATGCCTACTCCCAGATAATTTATGGAATTAACTGCTTCCAGTTGCTGACCTGCTATATTGTAGCTAAACATAAAGTATCTTTCTTTCTATGTATTCGCAGCACATTACACTTGTCTACATTAAGATTGAATTGCCATTCCCTGCACCATGCCTCAATACGTTGCATATCCTCCTGTATTTCAGCACAATTTTCCATTGTATGCAGATGTTTGTAAAATCATTAGAAACAAGGGAAACTAACACTGTATAGGGGGGTGAAAAATCAGGAAATCTGATATCCACAAAAAACAGAGATAATATAAAAGAATATAGGACAAAAACAAGCATAGAATCAGGACATTCAGTTATAAAAATAATGCACCAGAATATACAATACTTAAAAAATAATGTAACCCAATTAGAAATAATGCTAAATGAAGAAACTCCTGACATTCTAGCTCTGACAGAACACGGTTTAAATGACCATGATATTTTAAATCTTACTGTTGCAAATTACAATGTAACAGCCAGTTCATGCAGGAGGTATAGTAAGGGAGGTGCAGCGCCTATACTAACCCATAACAATGTAAGCAAAAACCATATAAACAGCCTTGACTTATGTAAAAAATATAACATTGAAAATGTAGTCGAAGTAACAGGCCAAAAAATAGTTCTAAGTAGTTCCTCGCTGTACATCTAAAACATCTACAGACTGCCAAATGGGTGCATAGAAACATTCATTGAAAACATAGGAGAGCTCTTACATATTATCCTATGCAAGAACTGTGCACTTGTACTACTAGGTGACCTAAACATAAACACATTGCAAGACACAAAAGACAGTAGAGAGCTCCTAAACACAATGAAAACATATGGCTTATACAATGCCATAGCTACTCCCACAAAATTCAAATATTGTCCCGATACTAGAGATAACAACACACAACACAACCATGGCACAAGAAAACAGAAACGCTTCCATGAGTAAAAAAAAATATATATATATAAAAATAATAAAAAAAAAAAATCATATGCTGGACCAAAAGCCCTTGCAAAAGTCCCTTCATTCTTGAAAGAAATAAACAATTAAAATATTTTCAAAAAAATGTCTCAAAAATTTTCTAATAAATAATTTATTATAGTGTAAATGAATTTATGTGCACTAAAGCTCAAAACAATTGCAATGCCATTATTGTATCAAAAGAAAAATTGTACAAAACCTAATTTAATATGAAACAGCCCTAGAATAATTTTGTAATAAATTATATTTTTGTTAAACAGTAGACAGTAAATACTATGTACCTGTCGGTGCATGAAATGAAAATATATCTTGATCCGTATAATGTACTCTGTCAAAGGATGAATAAATATATAAATAAAATAAATAAATGGATATAAAATGCACACACTCAAAACACTAGTCTGTGAACATCCAATGGTATCGGGTTATAGGCCAGATTGTCAATGTGAACAGACTGGTACCAACTTTGTTTTGTGCTATTTCATACAATTTCAGAGTTGCAATTTAGAATACATTTTTGTTGTTGAATCACACAGTACCTTCAGCACTGTACAGTTCAATATTACTTTAACCTGACTGTAATTAATGTGAGGATTTCTACAAGGCATGGACTAGCACAATACATAAACATAGTATTTCATAAATAAAATTTGTCATTCCATCATTTCTTTTAAAACAGTTAAGAACAATAATAAGCAAAAATAGAAAATACTGATGCAGTTAATACTTGATTTCACTTTTGTACACTTAGAGGCAGATTAAGTGGTACTGAAAGCTTAGTTTATGATTCTGATCACAGTCTTATGTTCACTACTCAATCACATACCTCCTGAATCTAATGAATCTGTTCTGTCAGAAATTTGTTTAAAGAAAAATAACTCAAAACTGTAATGTAAACAAAGAATGCACAGGTATAGACTCCAAAAAGTTTGAAAGTAAGGTTGAAATTAAATCAAACTTGAATTCCACTGTACGATCACATTTAAAATGTAATCTCAAAAAATAGACAAAAATTAATTCACTTGTGTTTTGCAATTTGTAATAGATTCCAGAACATTGTTCTTCGGATATGTTCTACCATCATGAACAAACCTATGTAAGTGGAAACAATGTGCCACTTGTATCACAGCTCTCGCAGTTGTTTATTAGATTTCAAAAATGCTACATGAAATTCAGTCATTCCACTGTTACTTCTTGCGAGATCTTTGAATCATGAAATTATTTTCAGTCGAGGTATATGTAACATTGTGACATTTGTTCATTCGTCATGTCCTGAATGTCTGCATTGTAATGGGTATGATTTTGTGAAGTTATATGATGACATTATGGAAAAGCTATAAAGAACAATAGGGCAACGGCCTTGCCACAGCGGACACACCGGTTCCCGTGAGATCACCGAAGTTAAGCGCTGTCAGGCATGGCCGGCAATTGGATGGGTGACCATCCAGCCGCCATGCGCTGTTGCCATTTTTCAGGGTGCACTCAGCCTCGTGATGCCAACTGAGGAGCTACTCGACCGAATAGTAGCGGCTCCGGTCAAAGAAAACCATCGTAACAACCGGGAGAGCGGTGTGCTGACCAAACGCCCCTCCTATCCGCATCCTCAACAGAGGATGACATGTCGGTCGTATGGTCCCGATGGGCCACTTGTGGCCTGGAGATGGAGTATAAAGAACAATAAATTACAAGAGTCAAACAACTATTGTTGCATTCATACTGGGTAACAACTTGCAATCTACTATAGTTGAGTCAGTGCAAGTTGATCATTGACAACTGCAGTGGGCTGGATATGGCAGCTTCACAGGTCTACCTCAACCAATAACATAACATGATTTTACATATGTCTGTATGGCAACACCTCAGTGTTGTCATGACTCTGTGGACGGCCACTGTCTACACCTGCAGCTGTTAGTGCTTCGCAGTTGAAAGCTGGCAATAGTGATACGAAGCACCAAGGATCGTCTTATGCCATCCCGACTACAGATGATGATTACAATTTCTACAGCTATCTTCAGGTAAAGCTGAGTACTAATGAGTTTATTTAGTTTGAACACTTGCCTTCCCTACTGAAAATATCACATACCATCTTAGTGGCAGACTAATGTATAAGGACACTGTTTCAAATTAAAGGCTATACAACTTATAAGCAATAATTTGATATCTTCCAAATATTTGAAATGTTTTGAAAGTAATGCTTTATGGGGAACTGTGAGTGTTCCAACTGATTTGCTCACCCAGCATTTTTATATCTTGGATGCAAAATAGAAGGTAGAGGTATCAAATTCTACTTCCCAACTGAAACTGGTGAGGGATTTTAAACTTCCTGGCAGGTTCAAAGTATGTGCCAGACTCAGACTTGACCCTGGGACTACATCTTTTCTGGGCAAATGCTCTACTAAGTTACCCAAGCATAACTCACAACCTGTGGTCAAACCCTTACTTCTACCAGAACCCCATCTCCCACCTCCCATACTTCACAGAAGTTCTCCTGCATACCTTGCAAGAATAGAACCTTTGGAAAACAAAAAGATACTGTGCAAATATGAATTAGCCACAGGCTATGGGATTGTTATAAGAATGAATTTTTACTCTCCAGTGCAACATGCTGTGATTTGAAACTTCCTTGTAGATTTAAACTGTGTGCTGGACTGAGACTTGAACCTAGAACACTGGGATCAAAATGTGAAGCTGGAAAGGTAGAATATGAGAAGATGAGGGTGGGTCATGAGTCATGCTTGGATAACTCAGTTGGTGGAGCACTTGAGTGCAAAAGGGGTAGTTCCCAGGTTCAAATTCCAGTCTGGCACACAGTTTTAGTTTTCCATACAGTTTCAAGAGTTCACTTCTTTCTTAGTCATTAGATGAATCACACTGATGTCTGCAAGTACAGAGATGACATACTGTAACCTCATCTGCAAATTTTCCAAGGCATAGTTTATACAGACACCCTCATAATGAACAATAATGCCCATCCACAAGGACATGCTCAGGTAATTATGATTTATTACCATTCCACAAACAAATTGTGACTATACTACCATTATAGAACTACTAGGAAATGAATCTTTAAAGAATATCAATAAATGAATATTCTGCGACATACAAAATATGAATTACCTGTTCTTTATGTTTAGCTTCTGCAATCTGAACATCTCTGATTATAGCTTTTAACTCTTCCTTCTCTCCTATCTGGTCTTCTTCTCTTCTTTGTTCATTTTCTTCAATTCTGTGAATTAAATACAGACATAATGTAATATTGTGAACTGTTACAGTACATTTTTACATTTTTGAAAACATCAATACTGCATACATATAATAATATGCCTGCAGTTTTTTCTACATTTCTTCACCTTTAATCACACAATATTGCTATATTCTGCAAGAAAAAATTAAATGAGATGAAATAATTTATAAAAAATATGTAAACAAGGAAATAAAATTTAATCACCAAACTGAGTACAAAAGTCAAAACAAAAGAATCACTTAAAGATGAGAAAATAATTTGGTAACCTTCTAAGTACATTTATAAATACAAGATGCAAATAAAAGATGAATACAGATAAACACAAATTCAGTGATCTAAAGTGCTGAGAACTGTGTCACTCCTTGTCTTTCTAGGTTGAAGAAGGAAAAAAACCTTGATTGGTAGTACAGGCATAACTGTAAACAATGTTTCTTTACGTATTTTAAAAATTTAAAAAATAAAAGCACAAAATTTATGCCTAAATGAGCATACAAAATAACCTATGTATCAGATTTTGAATCAATAGACACAGCACTGATACTGCGTGAAGAGTTTGACAGAGCACTGAAAGACCTGAGTCGGAACAAGGTCCCCGGAGTAGACAACATCCCATTGGAACTACTGACGGCCTTGGGAGAGCCAGTCCTGTCAAAACTCTACCATCTGGTGAGCAAGATGTATGAAACAGGCGAAATACCCTCAGACTTCAAGAAGAATATAATAATTCCAATCCCAAAGAAATCAGGTGTTGACAGACGTGAAAATTACTGAACAATCAGTTTAATAAGCCACAGCTGCAAAATACTAACGCGAATTCTTTACAGACGAATGGAAAAACTAGTAGAAGCCGATCTCAGGGAAGATCAGTTTGGATTCCATAGAAACACTGGAACACGTGAGGCAATACTGACCTTACGACTTATCTTAGACGAAAGATTAAGGAAAGGCAAACCTACATTTCTAGCATTTGTATACTTAGAGAAAGCTTTTGACAATGTTGATTGGAATACTTTCTTTCAAATTCTAAAGGTGGCAGGGGTAAAATACAGGGAGCAAAAGGCTATTTACAATTTGTACAGAAACCAGATGGCAGTTATAAGAGTCAAGGGACATGAAAGGGAAGCAGTGGTTGGGAAGGGAGTAAGACAGGGTTGTAGCCTCTCCCCAATGTTATTCAATCTGTATATTGAGCAAGCAGTAAAGGAAACAAAAGAAAAATTCGGAGTAGGTATTAAAATCCATGGAGAAGAAATAAAAACTTTGAGGTTCGCCGATGACATTGTAATTCTGTCAGAGACAGCAAAGGACTTGGAAGAGCAGTTGAATGGAATGGACAGTGTCTTGAAAGGAGGATATAAGATGAACATCAACAAAAGCAAAACGAGTATAATGGAATGTAGTCGAATTAAGTCGGGTGATGCTGAGGGAATTAGATTAGGAAATGAGACACTTAAAGTAGTAAAGGAGTTTTGCTGTTTGGGGAGCAAAATAACTGATGATGGTCGAAGTAGAGAGGATATAAAATGTAGACTGGCAATGGCAAGGAAAGCGTTTCTGAAGAAGAGAAATTTGTTAACATCGAGTATAGATTTAAGTGTCAGAAAGTCATTTCTGAAAGAATTTTATGGAGTGTAGCCATGTATGGAAGTGAAACATGGACGATAAATAGTTTGGACAAGAAGAGAATAGAAGCTTTCGAAATGTGGCGCTACAGAAGAATGCTGAAGATTAGATGGGTAGATCACATAACTAATGAGGAAGTATTGAATAGGATTGGGGAGAAGAGAAGTTTGTGGCACAACTTGACCAGAAGAAGGGATTGGTTAGTAGGACATGTTCTAAGGCATCAAGGGATCACCAATTTAGTATTGGAGGGCAGCGTGGAGGGTATAAATCGTAGAGGGAGACCAAGAGAAGAATACACTAAGCAGATTCAGAAGGATGTAGGTTGCAGTAGGTTCTGGGAGATGAAGAAGCTTGCACAGGCTAGAGTAGCATGGAGAGCTGCATCAAACCAGTCTCAGGACTGAAGACCACAACAACAACAACAGACACAGCACAAGTAACGAACTAAAACTTTTTGCTGTCTGAGACCTGGCTTCAGACACCTGCCCGAGTTGAACTGGAAGAGCACTGGTCACTGTTCAGATACCCAAACAAACCATTCACCACAACTTCAACTACCTCTTGCCATTATCTAAGATGAGAAATATACTGGTGAAAATATTAACCTCATCCCCAAAAATGCTCCTCTGTTACCCAACTCTGCAATATCATAGCCTATCTCTACACCATTCCTACTTGCAATATGTCATTGTGCAAGTATTTCCTCTGTGGACAACCTGTCCATATATCCATTTAGGATTTCTTACTACAATCCAATAACAAGTATTTTCTGTCTTTCCTTAAGAAGGGCCACATATGAAAACATACACTTTCTCTACCTTTTGTAACCTGACTATTGTGCACCATTCTATGTTAATATAGCAATTAACCAGCTACCTAACTGTACAAGTGGCCACCATACAACTGTGGCTAACTATAAATGTTTGATGAATAGTCAACAGTGTGACTTTAACAGCTATTTCAACATCTCTGCCATAATGGCCATCACCCTCCTCTCCTACTCTGAACAATGCAGAAAGGTGATATCCTCACTCTGGTACATTCTCAGTTTCTGCAAGCTCCCTGGCCCTAACCTCCACTAGTTCTCATCTTCCCTTCTCTGTACTTGATGCCCTTCCCACTGCTTGACCTCATTATTTTTTCTTGTCATTTTGCATTTAAGTACTTTTCCATTCCAACACTGGACCCACTTTTTCCCATTCTCTTTCTCATACATATATATAATCTGCCACCCCTTTTCCTTCTTCCAATAGCTTCCCACTCCTCCTCACCTAGCCCGTTGTCCTCCTCCCCTGTGGCTTCAATGACTTCCTCTCTCTCCACCATTTATCTGCCTGGATAACCACAAACTCAAACTGTGTGTGTGTGTGTGTGTGTGTGTGTGTGTGTGTGTGTGTGTGTGTGTGTGTGAAGGGAGGGGGGGTGAGGGGGGGGGGGGGGTGCACATGGATGCACCCATGTGCATATGTGTGGGGATGCATGCACGTGGGCATCTGCATGTGCAGCGTGCTTGTTTTTGATGTGTGTGCACATGTGCAAAAGGTAAATAGAAGCAACCAACATACATCTGCATGTGTTTTCCTGTGCTCACTTTTATTCAGTACTCCAATTTTTGAATTTCTGTTATCGTTATATTTGTTATTTTTACCTCTTAATGAACTATTGAAAATCCAATCATTCTGCACAGTTAATTAATGTCAGCTGTAACAGTGACTACATCCAAAATTTCATGAGCAGCAATGATTCACAAAATTTAATCATTTATCAATGTGTGAAAAGTCTAGAAGGTATTCTATGCCAAGAACCATGCAAAACTGTTCTTACTGTTGCTTTATTTCCCTTTTATATTTTCTACACTTGCATATCTTCTTTGCAATTTCATCTAACTTTTCTCGATGTAATAATTCGGCATCTTCTTTAATTTTAACAGCATAAACAGTTTCTCTTTGTGCTTCATCTTCCTTCAACTGCTTGTTGAACTTTACTTGGGCATCCCGTTCTCGCAGTACCTGTAATTACTTTATTATTGAAGTCATAAAATAGACACAGATTATGGCCAAAGATGGAACACTCAGATTAAAATCTATGATTCTGATTTCACCACTTTCTAATATGTACTGAAAAACAGAAAAACAATTTGTCTGAAACATATTGGATATAGTATTTTTCTCTAATGCAAGTACACTAAGTAATTTCACTGGTGGTTTCCTTTTCTAATTTGGTATGTAATTAATGTACTATTAATTGGTTTATCATCACATGGTGGTATTACAGGATCATTATACAGGGGGTGGACAAAAATAGGGAAATACCAAAAACACATTCCATGCGTATACAGTGTAGGAAAACTGTTGACATTCAAAACAGGTTCTAGTCATCTCAGAAAGGATAAATATGGGTCTTACATTATTTTCAAGGGAACCTTATACTATTTCTTCCTGTGAACACTTGGCAAGTTCAAGTAACAATGATGGAGGTGGAAGGTGATCACACACCCTTCTCTCAAAAGTAGACTATAAAAGAGCATTAATATTGTGATCTGGTGACTGGGTGACAAGGCGAGATGTGAAAATTCATCTGAATGCTTACAAACCAGTCCTGGGCTATGCAAGCTGCATGAACATGGGCCCTGTCATCATGGAACACAGCATCACCACTGGGGAACAAACATTGTACCAATGGATGGACCTAATCACTCAAAATGGTCACATAATCCTTGGCAGTAAAGTGAGCTTCTATGGAATACCATGATATGGCTGCCCAGATAATCACCAAACCCCTGCCATGTTTGATTCATGGGACATAAAATTAGGCAGAAGTTGGAAACAGTGTGATAAGACTCAGTCAACCAAATGACTTTCTTCCATTAATCCACTGTCCAGATTTTATTGCTTCAGAGCCATTTTTCCTGTTACAGACATTTGCATCACTGATTAGTGGTTTTGGAATTCCAGATTGCCCTGCAATGCCCTAGTTATGGAGCTCCTTTGTGTTTTGGTGCTGATAGGGCTCGCAAGTGCAACATTCAGTTCTGCAGTGACTTCGACAGCTGTTGTCCTCTTATTTTTCTGCACGATAATCTTCAATGTCCATTTGTCACAATTGCTCAACAGACACTATCATCTGAATTTCAAGTGTATGGGTGATGCTTTTCAGCTTTTCCTGTATGCTGGCTAAATCTTCAATATGGTGTCCCTTGAAATATCAGACACTTTGGCTACCCTGGTTATGAAAGCATTCACCATGTGAGCACCAACAATTTGACCATGTTCAAATTCACTTAGCTCTGACATAATGCACTCACAACTACACAAACAATGTTCTGATTACTACTGACACTTGCAACATATTGAGGATGTTGCACAAGGGCCACTCATGGTCAAATATAATACTGCAAACTGCAGGCTTGTCTAGCACCTGCATTTATGTTCAAGCATGCATTTCTCATGATGTTTCCATATTTTTGTCCAACCCCTGTATATTGGACCAAAACCACAAATTTAAATCACAGTTGCAGTTCATTATCCAGAATGCATGTAATGTAAGTATAAATAGCACATAGCAGAGAAGGCACTGAAGTAAACAACCCCTCATCTCCTCAACACATATGATTGGTATGTTGTATGTGGACACATAAATAGCTCCAAAAATTACACCACCTATCATTCACTTTTTTCACCCTCTCTCGCTCTCTCTCTCTCTCTCTCACTCTCTCTCTCTCTCTCTCTCTCTCTCTCTCTCTCTCTCACACACACACACACACACACACACACACACACACACACACACACACAATTTATTTTTCATGGACAGCTGTAATGATAATAAATGTACCTGATAATCACAGGCATCAAGTCATTGTTAAAGAAACCTACAAATGTTATCAGATGAAACTCTGGACACTGCATCTTCTGCACTATTGCCATTACACAGATGCAATTCCATAGTATCTTGTGCAGTATGTTGTGAGACAAGCCTATCAGGTTGCTCCTACCACTGAGTGATAATCAATGTGAAACCCACACCATCCTCCATTGAAGCAGCACCAGGATCATAGCTTACTTGTTTGTGCATTATATTACGAGTAGCTAAGTAGAAGAAAGTTATATATAGCTTTCTCTAAGTGCTTTTGTAGTTTACAATTAAATTTCTTGCTTGTTTGCATATTTACAAGGCTTACTCCCACATTTTAAAAACTGTACAGAATAGATTTACACTGTCTGTAGCACCACTGCCACTTGTTTTGATAAGGTCAGTGACCTTTGATAACAGCTGTCAAGTACCAAGCTCCTTTCAAGCAGCATCATGAGGGTGGATCATTTGTTGTGCATTATATCATGAATTTCTATTTAGGAGCAAGTTTATTAAATAGATTTGTCTGTGTCCTTTGTAGTTTAATCCTGACTTTTTAATGTATTTGTTTGGTGCAGATTTCAACATGGATATGACTCCAGAATGAGATTTACACTCTGCAGCGGAGTGTGTGCTGATATGAAGCTTCCTGGCAGATTAAAACTGTGTGCCGGACTGAGACTCGAACACGGGACCTTTGCCACTCGCGGGCAAGTGCTCTACCAACTGAGCTACCCAAGCACAACTCGCGACCTGTCCTCATAGCTTCAATTCTGCCAGTACCTCATCTCCTACCTTCCAAACTTCTCATAAGCTCTTCTGTGAACCAGTTCGCAGAAGAGCTTCTGTGAAGTTTGGAAGGTAGGAGACGAGGTAATGTACAGAATGGGAATATCTAGAAAAACCATCCTGCAACACCAATTAAGATTGTTTTTGTAAAGTGTATAGAATAATAAAATATTGTGTAATATTACATTCTGCTTAGCTGAAGTGTGAAAAAAATTTCAAGATAAGTGCATAGTAATTAAGGAATGGTCCAATACCTTCGTACATTTTACAGTCCAAGATCTACAGGACAAATAAATAAATATCACATACAAACGAAACATCATGCAAAATTGTACTAAATCCTTCCTGAAGCAATTAGTATGATGTTTGGTTTTGGGGGGGGGGGGCACTCAACTGCACTGTTATCAGCGCCCGTACAAATTCCCAACGTTTGCCCAGTCCAATCTTGCCACTTTCTGGAATAATGATGAAATGATGAGGACAACACAAACACCCAGTCATCTCAAGGCAGGTGAAAATCCCTGGCCCCGCCAGGTATCAAACCCAGGACCTCATGCTCAGGAAGTGAGAACTCGACCGCGAGACCACGAGCTGCGCACACTTCTATGTGAGATGCTGTTAACACTTTCCACAGCAAAACTCTGTCTCAATATCTGGCAGAAAATCCAAGGAGATTCTGGTTGCAAGTAAAGTATACCATCAACAAGACAGGATAAATTCTTTCACTGCACAATAGCAATGGCAATGATAGCAATACTAAAGTGGAGTTACTAAACATTGTTTTCTGATATTCTTTCACCAAAGGAGAAGCAGTAAACATCCATAATTCGGAATAAGAATAGCTACCAATGTGAGTAATTTAGATATAGGTGCCTTCATTTTAGTGAATTGACTTAAGTTACTCAATAAAGGATAGTCTTCCATGCAAATTGCACACCAATTAGATTCCTTTCAGAGTATGCTCATTAAATTACCCCATTTTTAGTAGTAAAGCACAACAGTTCAATTGATGAAAGATTTGCACATAAAGACTGGATAGTTGCACAGGCAACACCAACAAATAAGAAAAGAAACAGAAGTAATATGCTGAATTATAGATCCATGTCACTGACATTGATTTGCAGTAGCATATTGGAACATATACTGTGTTTGCAAATTATGAAATATTTTAAAGAAACTAATCTATTGACACATGACCATAGTGGCTTTGGAAAATATCATTCTTGTGACACAAAAATGTTTCTTTATTCACACAAAGTAATGATAACTACTGACAGGATAATTTCATATTTCTAAATTTTCAAAAGGCTTTTAAGATCATTCTTCGCAAGCGGTTTCTCATAACATTGTGTGTTTATGGAGTATTATGTCAGTTGTACAGCATGATTTGTGACTTCCTGTCAAAAAAAGATCACCGCTCACGGTAACTGATCAGAAGTCACTGAGTGAAGAGATGTGGTATCTGAGATTCCCAAAGGACATTTTGTAAAATCTGAGCCACCCTCTTACACTACTTGCTGATGATGCTTTCATTAACTGCATAGTAAAGTCACCAGAAGATCAAAATAAATTTCAAAATGGTTTGGGCAAGATATCTCTATGGTGCAAAAAGTGCCAAATGACCTTAAACGATAAAAAGTGTGAGATCCTCCACAGAAGTACTAAAAAAATCCATAAAATTTCATTTGTGGGTACATGATAAATCACGCAGATTTAAAGGTTGCCAATTCAACTAGATATCTATTGATTACAATTACAAACAACTTAAATTACAAACATCACATAGAAAATATTGTGAGAAAGGAGAACCAAAGATTGCATTTTCTTGGCAAAACACTTGGAAGATGCATTAAATCTAATAAAAAGACTGCTTGCCCTGCACTACACTTGTCCATCCTCTTCTGTAATACTGCTGAGCGATATGGGATCCTTACATGATAAGATTCACAGAGGAAATAGTAAAAGTTCATTTTGCACTATCATGAAATAGGGGAAAGAGTGCCATAAATATGATATGTATGTTTGGGAGTCAGTTATTAAAGCAAAGGCATTTTTCATTGTGATGAGATCTTTTCATGAAATTTTCATCACAAA
Organism: Schistocerca americana; assembly: GCF_021461395.2. Classification (NCBI taxonomy): domain Eukaryota; kingdom Metazoa; phylum Arthropoda; class Insecta; order Orthoptera; family Acrididae; genus Schistocerca; species Schistocerca americana. Next base: position 712,936,918 of record NC_060120.1, on the reverse strand, counting down.
TTTCTGCTCCAAACTTGGAAATACTTTATTGACTCACACAGGGAAAAAATGACCATTGTCTTAAAATAAGGGAAATCAAATCAGAGCTTCGCAGAAGAGCTTCTGTGAAGTTTGGAAGGTAGGAGATGAGGTACTGGCAGAATTGAAGCTGTGAGGACCAGTCATGAGTCATGCTTGGGTAGCTCAGTTGGTAGAGCAATTGCCCGCGAAAGGCAAATGTCCCAAGTTCGAATCTCAGTCTGGCACACAGTTTTAATCTGTCAGAAAGTTTCATGGCATGGAAAGATTTAGGTGTTCATTTTACCACTTGCTATTCAAGAGTGGAACAGTCAAGAATTTAGTATGAAATTGTTTCTATGAACTCTCTGTCAAGCACTTAGGTATTTAAATGTGCCTGTACTAGGATAAAAAAAAAACAAATGTTAGGGAACTATCAGTTTTCCTTCTCATCCTCATCCAATCCAAAGTTGTTCTCCATTTCTTAAGTTCACATTTGTGGTGGTCTCTTCAACATTAATATTTTGACCTCCTTTTGTGCGAAACAAATTAAGTTACTCCAGTCTACATTCATTTGTTGTGATGTAACCATTAGAGCAAATGAAAATTTGAAGTTTGGTGCCTTTGTTGATCTTAACATATCTTTCTGGCACTTAACATCAAATTCGCCTGTGCCAACGTGTATACGCGAGGAATGCCACGTTTCACCATATTTCAAATATGATGTCAAATAGTAAGTCTCCCTAAAACCTTCTAGTTAAGTTAAAACCTTCTAGTTAAGTTAATTCTCAGATCATAAGCAAGCAAAGGCAAACCACATCCCACAGAACCATGTTTATTAAAGCAATGTGGTGTTTAAGTCAACATTTAGGATTTTCATTGCTTCACTTTAGCTGTGCAAAAGTGTGATTTGGTAACTGACTCAACAATATCAGAATGTTTTACCGTAAAACTGAATTTGTAATAAAACTGTGCTGTGAAGAGAACTGCACATTTCACGCACTGCTTACCACCAATCACTGTCATGAAATATATTTCTATCACCACAATCTCAAACTAAAATTAGAATCAAGATACATATTCTATAATTGAGCTCCCATCTTAGCTTTGGGCAACCTACCACCTAAAGGTTGGGTGTTGTTTTTGCATGTTACTAAACATGTCATCCTATCCCAAACAAGACCAGCTTGCACACCTAAGAATGAAATGTTGTCTCTTTACACCAGCTTAACGTCAAATTTGACTTTACATTAATAATATGAAGAGAAAGTGTAACTGCTCTCCTTCAAAAACATTTTTACTGTTTTCTCCTGCTAAAACTTTGTTCTGAAGGAATGAGTTGCCAGCTCTACATGTAATTAAAGAGTACACCTGTAAATCAGCCATTACTGCTGTACTATACAACAGTGTGTTGTAAATTGCTTGTGTATATGAGAGCCATCATAAGGTAAGGAATAAATGGTGACCAAATTATGCAACAAAAATATTCTGGTGTCAAGGTTTGCTGGACAAACATTACAACAGGTGAGGTACTGATTAAATATATCAGGGAATATCATTGTGTCTTATAATGCTTTACAGAGAAATTAATATTTTTAAAGCTAATTTTTGAAAGGCAAATACTGAAAAATAGTAAACTTTCAATCACACACTAATATGAGATCTTACTGAGTCAAAAATTAGTTAGTATATTAATAATGGTGTGAGTTTATTTGGTATTGTTACAGGAGCTTGGCAAATTTGTAGTTTATTTATTGTAGAGAAGTTCTTCACACACTGCACTCCATGATAACAAGATATGTTATGTATTAATCAGCACCGTCATATTCTAGACTGAGTTCTCTCTTTGTTCTTGTATGAGTCAAGTGCAAATCCAAGTTCATCATCTCAGTACCTTTAAGGTATAAGGTTCTAGGCATCATGCAAGAGAGTTGTCACGTCAACAAACAAGCCTACCTTCATGCCTGTACTGATTCCCCTCAGTGATAATAGACGGACAGACTTCATATGCTACTTTTTTTTCCATTCATGTGCATATTGCAAGTTCAGTGTGTTTGTAAATTCCCTCTTACGTGATACTTGGTGACTAGGACAAATAATATTAGCCTCTGGGTGCACAGGTCATTGACACGATGGTGTCTACGTATAGTGATTTGTATAAATATTGATCAATGTCAGTCCCAATATTTTTCAAGCAGTAAGTTTGATGAGATGTGCCATTCTGCCAAGTATGCATTTTACAGGTCGAATGCTGACCTTACAAGCAGTTTTATTCACGGACGTAACAAGGAAATCTGTACTAACAATAACTTTTCCATAGCCTACTGACTACCAAAGAAAGAACCTGCACTATGTTCTAATGTTTGCCCACCATCAACAAATGCTTATTCTTCAATCCTTAAAATAAATTTTTCTGCTTATTACACTACTGATTTCACCAACCAATATATAGTAAATACCCATGCAGGGATTGGTGAATAAGCTGACATCAGAAGTAAGTTGAAGGATGAGGAAGGAAGTAGAGTCCTGAGACTAGATTACTATAATAAACATAAACTTGCTCTACTGTAAGATGTTAATGAGCAGATTCTCCTTCAGAGGTAACAGAGGAAGGAAGTGGAACAGAATAAAAAGAATGACCTCAAACCTCTCACCTAAGATACAACAACACTTCAGAAGAAGACTGTAAGTATTAGAAATAATAACAGCACAGTTATTCAATAGCATATGAGGCGTCACTACACACTCTTATGAAATGACATGGAGTATTGTTTCATCTGCTCTGTCAGAGGCCTTCAGCACGAATCTACCATTTGTTTCATTACAGCAGGAGCTATACTATGTGACTGTATGCTTGCAAAGTTAAACCATTCGAACACAATTATAATAATGAAAAGTGCTGCATTGGGTCATTATTGCAAATGGTGATGACTTATGCTAGTGCTCCAGATCCAGCATTGATAAATGCTTACTATTTACCTTCCTGTTCTTGTTATCACAGGACTGAAGCATAATGAATTTGTGCTGTGACAGGACGACAGAAGTAGGGGAAGAAGTCTGGTCAATGCTGACAAAGCAGGTTGAAATGACAGCTGTGACACAGCACATCATCTGCAATCACCAGTGATGGTTGATACTATATGTCACAGAATCACACACCCGCAGCTGCAATGTTCAATGTCCTGCTTGATGGAGCAACCACACGATCACTAATGACCACCATGTCACATTTTTCTGACGCAGGATTTTGTTAGCTTTCACCCATTATTATATTTCCCATTATTATATTTCTTGTCTATAGGGTGTTTGAATGTTTCATTTCCCTCTCTTGTCCACCCCTTGATTGTAAGTGACCATATGAAAATTCTACACGCTATCCAGAACTGTGTAAGGCTGAAACACTCATCTGTGCACTGACATTATTAATTTGTTATGCTACATGACTTCTGTTGTACTTCATTAGATACATGATAGGTGTCCTAGTCTCATCAATGTAAGCTAATACAATTTTGCACATAGCCTCATAAAGTTGCAGCATATACAGTGTACCTAACTGATCTCTGGTTTTATTGTTGTTCTTGTGACAGATTGCTATAACACCCAATCAATGGACAATTTTCGCCTTTAAATAGCAAAAACATGTGAAACAAGTGGAAGACTCTGATCATGGCCTAAGACAAATTTAAGAAAGCACATGAAACCTATGTCAAGATGGTCAGAAAAGAGAGAGAGAGAGAGAGAGAGAGAGAGAGAGAGAGAGAGAAGAAGAAGAAGAAGAAGAAGAAGAAGAGAGAGAGAGAGTTGCATGGTAGTGTCTCTTGTATTTGAAGCCCACTCTTGCTGTATAAAAAGTGTCTTAACATCTTAGTGGAATCCATACAGATCTTTGCCATGCAATCAAATGAACATCTATGATGGTCACTCCAAAAGAAATGCACACATTTTTTTTAATCCATCTTTTATTCTACAGGTTTGAAAGTTTTACAGTGTGTAGATACATCCTTTAGGAACAATATTTTCATTTCTCCACATAATTTCCATCCCTCTAAACTGTCAGGACTGTAAGGCTGGTGTTTCAGTGTTGTCCATCCAAGTTTTGTGATTGCTTCCATGGTTTTTTGATTGACATGTGGCCGTGCATTGTCGAGCACAGCAAAACATCCTGATTTTGCCAATGTGGTCAAACACGACTCAGTCGAGCTTCAAGTTTCTTCAGTGTTGTCACATACGCATCAGAATTTATGGTGGTTCCATTTGGCATGGTGTCCACAAGCAAGAGTCCGGAATCGAAAAACACTGTAGTCATAACTTTTCTAGCAGAAGGTGTGGTTTTGAATTTTTTTTCCTTGGATGAATTTGCATGATGCCACTCCATTGATTGCCTCTTCGTCTCTGGTGAAAAGTGATGGAGCCATGTTTCATCACCTCTCACAATTCTTCCAAGAAATTCATCTCCACCATTCTCGTACTGTTCCAAAAGTTCGCTGCATACCATTTTTCTTGTTTCTTTGTGAGCCACTGTCAACCTCCTGGGAACCCACCTGGCACAAACCTTTTTTAACGCCAACACTTTCAGTATTCTGCAAACACTTCCTTCCCCTATCCCAACGCAGCGTGACAATTCGTTCACTGTGATGTGTCTGTCAGCAGTCACCAATTCGTTAACTCTCTGCACATTGTCTGGAGTGTGTGCAGTATGAGGCCTGCCGCTGCGAGGACAATCCTCAATACTGCCGTGCCTGCTTTCATCATGTAACCTGCTTGCCCCCCGACTAACTGTACTGCGATCGACAGCAGCATCTCCATACAACTTTTTCAACCTCTTGTGGATGTTTCCCACTGACTCGTTTTCACAGCACATTGCTTCTGATGAATGTCAAGTGTAGCAGCCATCTTGAAGACATGATGTGATGGTGCCACTCACGGGAACACGTTGAACTAAGTTTTACAACAAGCGGGAAGGATGTATCTACACGCTATAAAACTTTCACACATGCAGAATGAAAACTGTATTTTTACAAAAATAGTATGCATTTCTTTTGGAGTGACCCTCATATATTCCAACACCAGCACCACTGCAGGTGCAGTGGTATGGGATGGACTCAAAACTTTTCTAAGGGCACTGTAAAGAGATATCTGCTGATTGTTTTTGTACAGGGAATTCCATCACATGTGAAATTCCATTATTATGTTTTATCTTTCTTCATAAAATTAGTAGGTATTATTTAGACAGTGCGACACAAGCTGACAGGCATCTGGTACCACATATCACAGTCTAATACACAGGCAATAGGTATATTAACAAACATGACAAAGTGGGTACAATCATGATATTATGACTTTGTATTATACACTGAATGATAAAGGATTAGAATTTTATTATGAGGTACCTTAGTGAATGACTTGTTATGATCACTGATATTTGAGAGTAAGACTCACTGTATATCTTTGTTATCTCACAGATTGCCAATATACCCAGAACTGGAGGAATTACTCCTCTAGCTAACAAATATTGCATTAACTTGCAAAGCAGGGAAGCGTGTCACTATTTTAATTTTATTTTTTATTGATTCATCTATAGACAAATATTTCTGTGTGTCACTATACATACATATTTACACTATTTATGGCAGAACGCTAAAATGCTAATTGGGAAGGTGAGTCATCTCTTTTTTAATTTTATTTACACTTTTCTTTCTATGTATGTTGCCATTATACATATGTACACACATCATTTACAACAAAAGTAAATAAGATCATAAATTTTTTTAAAAATCTTTAGGATTTCCCTCACTGTGACGGTCAACATGATATTTGAAAATTATCTGTCATCCATATGTGATGTTACCTTCTTTTTAAAAAAAATGGCCACCAATTACCCTTCTTTTCATTTTTCTTGTATATGCTTGGATCATTATGTGTCATTTCTCACTTTTTGATGATTTCTGATGGGACAATGCTCTAACATTGTAGTGACACCACCCAACATTACCATGGAAATTGAGTAGCTGGTGTCATATTACTGTCCATCGTTGTCGTGCCACCACTCAGACAACTCTGATCCTCAGGCATGCCCTCTGATGGGATCGAACCAGAATCCAGCTTATATGCTGGCCTAGGGCCTGTTCGAGCATTTACGCAAGAGCAGTGGAGTGTGCACAGCCAGTGTTATCATATTGACTACGGTAGTATTCAGGTGAACACTATTTGTTTAGTTTGTTTGTTTTTTGTCCATAGAACATATTTTTACAGTGATAGCAGGCACATCATGTTTCAAGTTTTATACAGAATAAACAAAACTGTTCAAAATTTATTATTGACACAGAAAAACAAAAAAATTAAGTAATAATAATAACAATAATAATAAGAGATAACAGCAACCAGATAGTGTAGACACAGCGAAAACTCTGAGAAACATAAAATTTTTAGTAACACATAGTTCTGGTAATCACTAGTAGCCTGCATTAATTTACCCAACAGTCTTGCAGACATAAGGGAAGCAGACCAAGTTACACATGTCTGGCATTCTGCAGAAAAATTCTAAGACATTTATACACACTGAAAAACTAACATTTATATAATATTTGCACAAACACAGAGTCAGAAACACAATTTTCCACATAGTCTGTTAAGTTCTCTTCTTTTTAGAATGGAAAGTCCAGGTGGAATAACAATAATATATTACTCCACCATACAGAGGAGGTGTAGATTTGCAGATAGCACAATGAAAAAGAACACAAAAAATTGTTGTAACACTATAGAGTGAGTGCGCATAACCAAACAGTGTGGGCCTCCACAGCCAGCCCAGAAATATCACCTCGCAATGGCAGAGATGTTGCAGCAAGTGATGCACCATGTGAGAAAACAGCTTTATGTGAGCCAGCACGCTGGGTGCTCAGGCAGACTAATTTTTATGTGATGATTGTATGCTCAAGTGTTAGACTGTGCTTGAACATATCCTGTGGTTAAGTGTGATTGTATTGATTCCTGTTTCATTCAGTGTCTTGGAGTATTTCTTCACCTAGAAGTAGAATAAAAGTTGGAGGTAGAAATTCTGATATTGTGTTTGTATAACGTTGCAATATTTTTGGCGATGAGTGTGGTATTCTACTCTGCATGTTTTGTTTCTGGGTTCACTATGGGCAATACGTCAGTGGAAGAAATTCTTCAATCTCTTGTTGAACTGCAGTGAACTCTCACCAAACAGCAGCAAGTTCTCTCTGTAACACTGAACAATCACTGATACGCCAGGGTCCACTGCCATTGACACAACCCCCACAATTTCCTCCATATGATGATTCTGTGGAAGATTGGGACACCAATGAAAAATGCCTTCACAAACGTTTTCAAGCTTTTAGAGTCACTAACCCCAACATGCGTAAGGCTTTCCTTCTGTCATAGATTTCTCACTATGTTTATCGCCTTTTGTGTTAACTAGCTCCTCTTCTTCAGGAACCTGCCAGTCTCTCTTTTGATGATATGTGTCATCTGCTCTCTACTTGCTGTTGCAAATATACTCATGTTACTGCTGCTCACATTGAGTTCTACCATTGTCAAGACTGGCCATAACAGTCATACACAGATTGGGCAGTGTAACTTCACTGGCTTAGACATCATTGTCAATTTGTTACTTAAGCTCATCGGGTCTCATATGCTGATCTGATGGTTCTTGGTGCTATAATATGCCTGGCCTCTCATAGGGAAGTTCATGAACATGCTTTACAATACGAAAATTCCTCTCCCACAGAAGTTTTGAACTATTCCCAGTCCTCTTAAGTATCTAGGGCAGCAGGAAATCAGTTAGAAGCTTGTATGAAGTAGCCACCACTCTTTCTTCTTCTCCTCAGCAGCCATTGATTAGCACATGGGGACAAAGACGATGTTGTGGTCATACAAAAGCAGTCTCCATGCCACATGGGGCAGCGCCGTGCTAAGCAGGAGTTGACAGCAGTCAGTATCACAACAGCGGTCACATGGCCCTCTCCCGTTGGGTCATTATTGTTATGTTCAACACCTTGTCTCTCATCAGCTGGTGAGTTACAACAAAGAACAAATACTCATAATGGGACAGTTTTCTACTGCAGTGGTGAATAAAGCAGTTGTTCAGCCTTTGACCTTTCTATCAATAGATGATGCCAATACCGAAAACTTATTTGAGTTAGACACCTTCAGAATTTTTGAATGCTCTATTTCTAACAAAGTGCATCTGGTATTGGATCAAGTTCTTTACCAACAACTGGATAAGTTCTGCTAGGAATATTCCTTCCTGTTTCCGGAAGGTTTAGGGTATGCTACTGATTCAAGGCTCACATCACAACGAAACCGATGTTGTGCCCGCGTTTTTTTCACGCACACCCAATCCCAATAGCTTCATGGGAGCAAGTCAAATTAGAACTAAACTGACTTACAAATTCGGGGGTTATCATGCATGTCTCCTCTAGTGGATGGTCTACCTCATTCATAATTATCACAAAACCTAATGGCAAACTTTGGCTCTCTGGTAATTTGAAAAAGCCTATAAATTCACAATCTATTATCGATAACTGTCCATTACCGTGTCAGGATGAACTCTTAACATGACTTATGGGTGGGCAATATTTTTACAAAATATAATTGTCAGAAGCCTATTTGCAACTGCCTCTGGATGATGATTCCAAATTTAACCTCGTAGTGAATACCCCCAGCATCAGCCATTCAGTATAGCTAATGCCTCTGCCATTTTCCAGCAATTTCTGGAGAAACTCATGGCCTCTGTGCCAGAGTGCATTAACTATCTGGACGATATTGAGATATCAGGTTCCCCAACAGACGAACACTTGCAGAACCTTCATGGCTAGTTCACAGTACTGCAGGCCCCTTGGTTGAAATGTAACTTGGACAAATCACAATTTTTTCTGCTGTCTGTCTCAGTTTTGAAGTCCTACACGCTGGCATAAAGCTTGTACGCCAGCATGTCAATGCCATTATGGCTTTGCTGCCTCCTACCAAAGTCAAAGAGTTGCAGGTCTTTCTGGGAAAGATTGTGTACTACCATAAATTTCTTTCTAGTGCCACCACAGTGGCTAAGCCACTTCATGCTCTCTTCTGTAAGGGTGTTCCTTTTCACTGGTCACCTACCTGGAAGCATGCTTTTATCCTACTAAATTTAAAATTACACTGAGCACCATCACCATGTCTGGTTACTTTTCAGCTGGGCCAACATTTTGTTTAGCCACTGACACCTCCTAGTATGGCCTTAGGACTGTTCTTGTGCACAAATATGCAGATGGTTCTGAATGCCCCATTGCATACACTTCCAAAACCCTGAATCAGACACAATAGTGCTACTCACAGACAGGAAAAGAAACGTTTGATACTGTGTATGCACTCAAAAAATTTCATGTTTTCCTATATGGTTCTAAATTTCACTTCATTACTGATCATAAAACTCTGGTTTATTTTTTTACATCCTTTGGCATCCTTACTGGACAGAGCGGGCCCATCACCTGCAATGCTGGGTTCTGTTTTTGTCATGCTATAACTACAAGATTCATTTCCAACCCCCTGCAAAACACTCAACTGTGGATGCTCTTTCTTGATTACTGATTGGCACTGATCCAGCATTTGAGCAGAATGAACTGTTGTGTTTGCATTTGGGCATCGAAGCCCGAAACAAGATGGGTGGTTTTCCCACAACCAGTTCTCGGATTTTGGTGGCTGTCACAGACTATCCTGTCTTACATCAGGTTGTTCGATTTGTCTGCCAGGGCTGGCCTCATAAACCAATGGACTGAACATCAGAGCCCTTGTGTAATTATTATGGTCTCTACCACCGCCTCTCAGTTCTTGGTTACTGAAGAATAGACAGACAGGGTTGTGATCCCATCCGCACTACAGTGGGATACCATGCGACTTCTCCACCTGGACCATTGAGGCGTTTGTCATACAAAATTGATGGCCTGTCATCACATACTATGCCCTGGTAATGACAACAAGATCACACCTGTTATGTCAGCCTGTCTGCAGTGTGCCTTCCATCAAGTGCATCTCTTTCCCCTTGGCCAGCCTTCCAGTTCCCCTGGGAGCATATTCATTCTGATTTTGCATATCCAATCCATAACTCCTTTTGGCTTCCAGTAGTTGATGCTTTCTCAAAATTTCCTTCTGTGGTTCGTTGCCTGTCCATATTCATGACAACTACAGTCATGACCCACTCAAAGAATTTTTCCTTTGAAGAACTGCCGTATATGCTTGTGACAGACAATGGCCCATAGTTTGTCTCTCAAGATTTTTAAGATTTTTATAAAAAGAGTGGCATTTGTCTTATTACAACCCCTCCCTATCATCCCAAGTCCAATGGTGAAGTGGAGTGGCTGCTCCGCACATTCGAAACATAGATGAAAAAATATATCACTCTATCTGGACTCCACCATGTGGGCCTGAAGGTATGCCCAGTGTCCTAAATGGGTATCAGTGGTCATCCATCACTGCTGAGGCTGCTGCCTCTGTATTGCGTGTATCTCCAAAGGCTTAATGTCATGGCATGATAACCAGCTCCTCCCAAACGACTGAACTTGCACTGGAGAGCCCTCTGCCACGTCTGCCATCTGCATCAGGCCTGCAGCACAGTCCGAGCCCCCTCTAGCCCTGCGCCATCTTCGTTCTGGGTGCCACCACCACCAGGCGGAACAGTCAGCACTGGGCTGCCTGCATCTCCACTGTCCTTGTCATCGCCATCATCTCGGCTGCCTGCATCACTGAGTACCTGCTTGGATGTGGACATGGATACTGTGCCTCCATCACTGGTGCTCCCTTACAGTCTCTCATGGGGGAGTTGCCTCTGTATCTGTCCATACCCACACCATTTCAGACTATATTCTCCTGTGATGGCATGACACCTGTTCCAGCAACTGCTCCTTCTGATGAAGACATGGACATCTCCACAGTGAACACTTTTTCCCAGAGTGGATGGTCTGTTGTGACCCTACAGAATGAGTGCATGCAGTCAAACTGTGCATGCCTCCATGGCCTTCCTAAAGAGGTCACCTTGCATTGACACAGACAGCGCAGCAAGTGCTGTACCGTGTACAAAATAGCCTCGTATAAGCAGGTGCGCTGGCCCCTTGGGCAGACTAATGTTTATGTGACAATTGCATGCTCAACTGTTAGACTGTGCTTTAATTCATTCTATGGTTAAGTGTGACTGTACTGATGCCTACTTCATTCAGTGTCTTGGTGTGTCCCTTCAAGTGGAAGAGGAATACAAGTTGGTGGGGTTGGAATTCTGATGTTGTGTTCATATAACATTACTATAGAAATATTTTCAGTTTTTGGACAAAGTCCTTCTTCAGATGTAGGACTCTCACACATTCACTCCACAGTAAAAAACACACACACACACACACACACACACACACAGGGACACTGTCTCTGGTTGCTACGATCCCATTGTGACTGTGTTTGATGTCAGACACCTTATACCTTAGTGCCCAGAGACAGTATCCATATGTGTGTCAGTTGTTGCGGAGTGAATGTGTCTGAAATCTAATTTTGAAGAAGAACTTTGAAAGCTGAAAATATTTGTAGTGTCCTTTTTCAGTGTAAATGTGACTCAACACCTCTTTTATGCGGTGAGTAGCAATATATCCTTCCACAATGCAGTTCTCTTCTTTGGTATTTTGAAGACTACTCTTGGTCTTCCTTTTTACCTTGCTCAGGAAGTTTGTTCCATCATCGTGATAACGTTTTACACCATCCCAGTTTTAAATTTACCTTTGTTCTTTGAATTTGCTGCAGGTATTGCTTCACCTCATATCAACATGCAGAGGTAAGATGTTTCTTCAGTTTTCTTTTGAAGGTGCTCAGTTTCTTTATGCTAAGAAGTAGTCTATAATAAAATAAGCTTCCTGCATTTCTGGGGTTTCTATCTATTATTTTCAGCCTTTTGCTGCAGATACAATAATTTTCTCTAATTCTTGTGCTGTGGTCATGAAGATCGCTGTTTAGGGGTGCTGTATAACTTACCAGTAAAAGAAGTGTTGTCTCCTATATGTACAGACATGGTACAGTCCTATTTTTTTAAATTCTTTAAATTTGTTCTTGCAGGATTCCTGTGATATTGAATAATTTTGCTATGCAGCTGATGGATTTCTCTCAAAGGTTTAAAATTCTGTGAATACGCACATCTGCTGCTTCTCCCCATTTAGTATACAGTCCAATATGTGTGGGACAGTAAGCCCACAGATCATTTGAGCAAGGTTTCTGTATCCACTATACAGGACATTTTCTTCATCAAGGAATTTTTTCTTTACTGCGAGAACATTTTTTTAATTAAGAAACACATTGCTGCCCCAATCAATTTTATGCAGAAATTCCAACAAATGCTTTTGCGAGTGGATATGTGTGGGCTCTGTAATCAGGGATATTACTGTGTAGCTTACATCCAATTTGAAAGTGAGGAACCACATATTTAGGAAACTGGGCCTTTTTTATGGAAGTAATATGAATAGCTCAAGCCCATGAGACTGCCTGCACAGCCCAAAGTGTGTTTATGACAAAAGAAGGCATCTTGACAGTCAGCTCTTAGCACCAGTCATGCAGGACATCATGCAGCCTCCGGAAAGGTCTTCACCTGCTCCATGACAAGGGCAGCCTCATAAAGAACTATACCAGCTGCAACGAGCCACATAGCAATGGCAGCAGTGCCCACTGTAAATATTTTTTCCTTCCCCATGCACACTGCCTGTGCCCTCATCAGTGAGCAACTTGCTATGGGATCGAAAAGTATGTTTCAGAAGTTTCCCTGCAAACATGTCCTCAGCCTTTGGAAATGAAAGAAGTGAACGAACAAGTTACAAATATATGGAATTTTCAGGGCGCGGGCCAGAAAATATATTTGGATGCGTTCACTGGCAAACATGCTGCGATGTTAATCCTTGGCACTGGTGCTTCAGTGTTATTGCTGAGCACATATATTTACTTAAATTTAGGATCACTGCCATTACAGGCTACTGAGAGAAATCTTTGGGCCTATGGACAGCATCATGTGCCTCTATTAGGTAAGTTTCCAGCTTTACTTACTTGCAACCAAGTCACTAGCCCAGTACATTTTCTGGTAGTAGCTGACCACAAAATGGACAACGTTTTTGGAATAATCTCCAAGACAGACTCTTTCCAATTTTTTGGATTTACAGTTAATGGAACAGTGCACATCATTCAATATGCAGACCTGACTGTGATACAGTTTCCCAAATTTTTTCATCTGTACTAGAGAAGCAAGTGATTTCAAAGATCATGTCACTCTTAATGCAACAGCAGCCCTGTGTTTTTTGGAGCTGCCCTGATGTCCTTGGCTCTTAAAGATGCCCTCAGAACAGAGCTGGATAGGCACACTCATGAAATGCTTGTAGTCATTAGGCTTCTCACTTGGTAATAGTATGCAAACCCAACAACATCATATGGTGATTTTAAGTAACAATTAATGCACCAATTGAAACTTATCTTCTATTGACCTTGGATGAACTCTTTGCGAAATTAAGCCATGACATTGTATTTAGTAATACTGACCTCATTGAGGCATATTTGCAAATCCCCTTGGATGTAGTATCACAAGTTTAACTAGTACTAACAACACCGTAAGGTCTTTACCATCATGATCAGTTAATTTTTGGAACCTCTTCAGCCCCTATGATTTCCAATATTTTGTGCATTAACTATTACAAAGCATTCCCAACTCTGCCTTATGTCTTGATGATATTTTGGTCACAGTGCAACTCCAGAGGATCATCTTCACAACCTCAAGCTTTTGTTAAAGAGGTTGGCAACAAGAGGACTTAAATGAAATGTGCTGGAGCTTTTTTTACGCAACCTTCCTTGGAAAATTTATGGTTTAAACTCTTGGCAAATGGACTGGGACCAATGAAGGATTATGATGCGGTGATTGATAAACTGCAGCTTCCCATGAACATCAAGGACGTACAAGTGTTTCTGGGTAAGATAAACTATTATAGCTGATTCATAGAAAACCTAACATAACACTCTTACTCGTTGAATCAGGTATGCACATTTCGAATGGTCACCTTGCTGTCAACTAACTTTCCAGGCTTCAAATGATTACCTTAAGTAGGAACCATGTTTAACAACATACATTTCTGGTTTGCCTCTGGTAGTAGCAATCGACTCACTCCCCCACAGTATCAGTGCAGTTCTACATCACAAATACACTTACAGCACTGAGCACCTTATTTCACACACTTCTTAAGATCTTATCTGCTTCTCAGTGATGCTGTTCTCAAATAGAGTGGGCAGCTGTTGATATTATTTGTTCAGTTCAGAAATTTAAATTATTTCTTTAAGTTCAGAAATTTAAATTATTCCTTTATGAACAGAAATTTCAACTTGCTACAGATCACTGCCCAATGATCACCATCTTTGGCCCAAAACATTACTTATGACAGACTACCCTTTGCATCTAGTGATGTCTAACTTCCATTATTCCACCCACTATCGAACAGAAATGTTACACTCAAACATGTATGTGCTGTCACAGTTCCCAACAGGACCAGACCCAGCCTTCCCTTCGACCAACACAAACTGGTATGTTCCTACCTTAATTCATATCTGGATTCAGCCATTTCCACCTTTCCTTTAACATTGTGTGATGTCATGGCCACCACTCACAAAAACCTGATGTTACACTGCAATGTTCACTTTGTACAACACGGGTGGCCAGGTGCAATTCCCAGGTCCAAATTTTGACCCTGCTGACTATGACAAAATCAATTACACCTAAATCAATGGGTTCTGTCATGAGTCTCACATAAGGAAAACTGTCATGTCCTGATTCCTTCTCAACTTCTCCTCTTTGGCTTCAAGTACTGCACCTCCTGCACACTGCCCTTTGAGCTATATTGTGGATGGACCGTTTGGTTTGGCAACATTTATTTTGGCCAAATATTGACTCCAACAGGGTGAATATGGTTTCCCAATGTTCCGCCTGCCCAGCCTATTAAGCTGCACCCCCCCCCCCCCTTTCACCCCCAGCTGTTCACTCCCTGGCCTGCTATTGCAAAACTGTGGGAGCATATCACCTTAGAATTCACCTGTTCCATGTGGGTGGCTGTTACTGTTTGCTTTTATTATTTCCCCTTTGCGTTCTATATGTCTCAGGTCACTACTGCCACTACATTGTGGCCCTGGAAAAAGTCTTTGCCCTCGAAGGCACCTTGCGTACCTTGGGTTCTGATAAAGGGATGGTATTCACTGAACGGTTTTGCACATATAACTTGATTCAAAACCTTCCACCATACATTTAGACCCAACCTCCGGCAGTCATGAGGAACACTTTACTCACGCCTTCAAAACTCGCTTCTGCAAGGAAATGATGTCTAACACTGCATCTAATGCAACTTACAGAGCCACTCCCACAGACAGCTGCAGTCCAGTGGAACAGCTTCATTGCTGCCCTCACCACATCCTCTTGAATATGCAGCACCCACTGCTGGGATATGTCATCATTGAGACCTCTCCTTTTTGGGTGGGCACTCTGATGTGGGCCCATCATTTTGAGTGCCACTAACCTAGTCTGCAGGATGATCTTTGCTCTCCACAGACTTTTGTGTGCCATTGAAACAAACTTCATCTCCACGGTGCTGGTCAGCAGCCACTTGTTTCTCTGCCTAAATCAGACTTTCCAGCCCTTCAGCAGCTTGAGCCTATCTCATCAAGCTTCATCAAGCCTTGACCTTCTGCAGCAAGCAGCAATGCCCATGTGTACAGACCTGATGCCTTACCCACTGGTGGCTCCTCTGGAGCACGAACTGCCTGCATCTCCTGCAACGGTTGCTGCCCGAGGGACACTACTACTCAGATGGTGCTGACCCTCAGGTGTGCTCTCTGGTTGGGTCAAGACAGACTCATGTGTATAACCCAGACTAAGCAGTTATGATGCCAGCAGTGAAGTGGGTGCTGTGAATGTTATTGTACTGGCCCTGATATTATTCTGGTAGACTCTATTTGAGTAGACAGGACACCAATATGCTTAGGACTGGACTATGATAGGGAATAAGAACTTAAAGATAGTTCATGCCATTTCTTGTAACATCTTGTATGTATATCTCTTGCTGTGAATAAACTCCATTGTTTTTGTATGTAGAACACCTTTTACAAAAGTCATGGTGTTGACACACTACTTGTACAACCCAAAATGAAAGAAATGAATTGTTTAGACTGAAATTGTAGCTGTACTGCTTTTGAACTGGACCGCTTAGTGAAAATATTTGTTAGCTGCAAGGTGAAATATATTCCCTTATACAACTGAAACAGAAGTATTATACAAACATCGCAAATGACACAAAAGTCTGCTCAGTTGATGCACATTATTCGTTCCATTACATCATATAATTTACAATCTAGAAAGTATTGCATTTACAGACATATATCATCATCTTTGGATACTTCATTAATGTTCAAATGTGAATATATATTTGAAATACTAGACAGTCGAATTCCAGGTTGGAATATCAACAATATTAGGAAAATGATAGATTGCTACTCACTGTAAAGATGACCTGCTGAGCTGCAAGCAGTAGCAGCCATGTATGTATGAGAGATGCGCTTGCTTGTGTGAATATGTGTATGTGTTTCCTTCTGTGAAGAAAGCTTTGGTCAAAAGCTGTAATGTAAGTCTTTTCACTTTACCTGTCTGCAACTCAATGTGTCACCTTTAGGGTGAGTAGCAATCTAACCTTTTCCTAATATTATTTGTAATAATTGTAAGTTTTATTGTAAGTACATTTCAGCTGAGAAAAAAATGTCATTTAATAAATATATTTTAAAACATTTTTAGACTTGTATGCATCATCTATATCTTTGTCAGTTTGCTATAAAAATTTACTCTTCGATAAAATGTGATTTGGGTCTTAACTTTATATTTTCTACTTAGGTATAAGCAATTCCTAACTACACTTTGGTGATTATATATGGAGTTATTTGCGCCATACTTCTAAATATTTGGCTTCATAAAAACTGTAATTTGAAAATGTAGTCACTCAGAACTATCAAAACATTCCATTATTAAAATATCTGTATGCTTCAGCCCTTTACTATTGGTCATTATTCTAATTGCCCTTCCTTGAATTTTGAATACAGTGCCCACATTCCAAGCATTTGCAACCCAAGGCTTTTCTGTTGTCATGACAAACTTGATGTTTATGAACTACATTGTTCTAATGTCCATATCAAAGTGTAGATAGTAATTGCAGGGCACCAAATGCTGTGCTAATTGCTTTTAAGTACTCTAATATGCTGATCCAATTTTAGGTGGTGATTAATATACACAGCTGTAGTTTTTGTACTAGATGCACTCTTTATGTTCTTATTATGTTATGCTTTTCTTCACAGAAGTTCATACCATTGACTGGTCATCTTTATATTGAGAGTTACCTTGTTGTTTGTTGACCGGTTACTGACTATTCCAAATGACTTATATGCTTTCTCTCCAAATATTTTTGTGTCTCATCTATAATTATTACAATCAAAAAGTCCAGGGATGTACTGCTGGTTCATAGTCTCCAATGGGCACAATATTTTGGTGATGAGACACGTCACCACCATCAGGTGCACTGAGGAACTGACCTCCTGAGGGCACATGGCTGACATATCTCCTCCCCCTGCAAGCTGTTCACTCAGTGGTCCACAAATGCAGCCATGCATTGGCAGTCACAGAAATGCTAGCATCAGGGCCTTTGGTAGTGTTGATGTAGGTGCCCCGTTTGCCCTAGTTGCCAGACAATTTTTTTTTTTTTCTGAATGTCTTCTTAATTAAACTCAGTGCTGGTTCCCAAGCCTTGCTAAGACTATAGCTGTAGTCTCAGTTGATGAGATTGTCCCTGGTCAAATTTCTATCACCTCTCTAATGTTACTGTCCCAGTATTTGGAAGTCTGCCAAGATCCTGGTACATTCATACTCCATCACATGATTCTTGGACAAACAGTGCTCTGTGATGCCGACTTGTTGGGAAACATCAGTCAAGTGTGCCTCTAGTGTTCTCAGCAACAATCTTTGATGGTACGCAATGTCTGTCCAATATATGTCTTTCCACATTGACATGGAATCTGGTATACGTTGGACTTTCGCAAACTAAGATCAGCTTTGACAGCTCCCAATATGGTCGTGTTTTATTGGGCAGGCAAAAGATACTTTTTACTCAGAGCTTCTTCAATATGCATCCAGCTTTTCCCAGCAGTGCACCAGTGTATGGCATAAAGGCAGGGGCTGCCTCTTCCTCCATGACGTCTTCTGTTTCCACAGGTTGAACTATTGTGGTGAGGAGGAAAGCACACCCAATCTGCCATTCTGTGACCCCTTTTTTTGGAAACAGTCCTGACATGTTTCAGCTCCTGCGGTAGACTCTCTGCATCTGAGATGGTGCTTGCCCTGTGTACTAGTGTTTTTAGTACCTCATTCCTCTGCAAAGGGTGGTGACAGATGTTTGCAAGCAAATACAGGTCAGTGTGAATTTTCTTCTGATACACACAGTGGCCCAGGGTGCCATCAGCTCCTCTCTTAGCCATGATGTCCAGGAATGGTAATCTTCCATCTGCTTTGGACTCCATAGAGAATTTGATGTTGGGGTGTATGAAATTCATATGTGTAAGGAAGTCAAGTAGTTTATTCCTTCCATTGGGCCAAATGACGAACAAGTCATCCACATAAACAAGTAGGTTTCCATTTGGATGACACCAGAACTTTCTCATCGAAGTACACATAAAAATTCATGACCACAGGGAAGTGTGAGATGTCCATTGCAACTCATTCCATTTGCTCATAGTATTTCCATTATAGAGAAAATACCTGGAGGTCAGGACATGTCTGAAAAGATCAGTAGTCTTATGATCAAATTTTTGACCAATAAGCTCTAGTGACTCTCATAGAGACACTCTGGTGAATAACAAAATGATATCAAAACACCCCAGGATAGTGTGTCTTTCACCCTGAAGTTGTTGAGACATTTTACAAAACGCATAAAGTTCCAAGTGTGGTGAGGGCATTTACCCACACAAAGTCTTAGTATTTCCTTCAGATATTTTGCCAGCAAATATGTAAGAACCTTAATGTTACTAACAGTGGGGCGCAATGGTAACCCATCTTCATGGGCTTAAGGAGTACATAAAGTCTTGGTAGTACAGTCCTTGAGGTAACAATTTCTTAGTGACCTCTTCTGGTAAATCTGCATCCTTGAGAAGAGCCCTGATCTTGTTCTCCACCTTCTTTGTGGGGTCAGTGTTGATCTTCTTGTAGGAATAATCATCTAGCAGTCTCTGTATCTTCTCAATGTAGTCCTTGTGGGAAAGAACAACAGTAGCATTGCCTTTGTCACACGTAAGACAACAATCTCAGGCCACTCTCTCAAGTCCCATGTAGCAACCCTCTCTCTGTTGGTAATTTTCGACTTCACAGGCTTAATTTTCATCAGTGCATGGCAGGTTTCACAACATACTCCTCCAGCTGCTTCAGGTGGTAGTCATGCTGCAACCTGTTCAGCTGTGCTGATGATGTGCATGACCAGTGTGAACTTAGGAGGGCAGCAAAGTTAACACCCTTCTCCAGAACCGAAACCACATTACTACTCAGCTTCATGTCAGTCAGAATGATGACCATCTCGCGTGGAGCTTCCAGTGATCGTCTGTCACAAAGATGTGAGAATTTTGATATTTGACATCCTGTGACCTTCCGATGAGCAGCATCAGCTGCTGCCCAGATAACACCATCAATCCAGTCCCAGGCCCAGAAATCAAAATGACTGACCAATTGTAAATGTAGTCTAAATCATTCTTCAGAGTCATACTCAACGTCCCAGCAACTAAAGTGCATCTTCTCATATACCAAGGCAAGGCTGACGTGCTTCTTAATTCTGCTGGCTGCTGCAGAACTAGTGCAATTTATGACCTTAGCAATCTTTACAGATAAACAAGAGCACTCAGAAAATGGCACCTCTGGTGGAGCAGCTTGTCAAATTTCTTCATGCTGCAATATATGTCTTCCCCGTAAAAGTATATGATGTGATTCTTCAGGGTGTATTTGTTGATCGAAAAGTCCACAGATGTACTGCCAGTTCATAATGTCCAACAGGTAAAATATTTTGGCTATCAGACATGATGCCACTGCCAGATGTGCAGATGAACTGTGCTTCTGAGGGTGTGCAGCTGACGTACATCACCTCCCACCACAAGCCATTCCATCGGCAGTCATCAACTGCGGCAGTGCACCGACAGTCAAGCAGATGCAAGCATCAACATCTGTGGTAGAGCTGATGTGGGCGCTCTGTCTGCACTGGTTGCCAGATAGTTTTGTTTGCTGTAGTCACGAATTTGTATATGGAGTACTTTGAGGAGGAAACCCACTTGTCGACCAAATTGAAACCCACTTTTTGTTTTCCGTTATGTGGATGATACATTCATCATTTGGCACCAATCGAATGGATAAACTACTTGACCTCCTCACACATTTGAACTCCATGCACCCCAACATCAAATTCACGATTGTGACTGAAGCAGAAGGAAGATTACCATCCCTGGACCTCATGGTCAAGAGAAGAGCTGGTGGCATCCTGGGCAATGGCGTGTATCAGAAGAAAATGTACACTGATCTGTATTTGCACGCAGACAACTGGAACCATCCTTAGCAGAGGAATGGGTGCTAAATGCACTAGTACACAGGATGCGCATCATTTCACACACATAGAGTGTGTCCCAGGACCTGGAACACCTCAGAACTGTATTACAAAAAAAATGAGTACCCACAATGGCAGATAAGATGAGCTCTCTGCCCCATCACAACAGTTCAACCTGTGGAGATGGATGAAGTCATGGAGGCAGAGGCAGCCCCTACCTCTATACTGTACAGTGGTGAACTATTGGAAAAAAACTGGATGTATATTGAAGAAGCATGGACTAAAAATGTTTCTTGCCTCGCCCAATAAAACAAGAGCATATTGGGAAGTGTCAAAGATGATCTCAGTTTGTGGAAGCGTGGTGTATACCAGATTGTGTGTGAAAGTGGAAATACATACATTGGACAGACAGTGCACACCATTGAAGATCATTGCAAAAAACACCACAGGTACAATTGACTGATGTATCCCAAAAAGTGTGCAGTCACTGAGCACTGTTTGTCCAATAATCAAAAATGGTTCAAATGGCTCTGAGCACTATGGGACTCAACTGCTGTGGTCATAAGTCCCCTAGAACTTAGAACTACTTAAACCTAACTAACCTAAGGACAGCACACAACACCCAGCCATCACGAGGCAGAGAAAATCCCTGACCCCGCCGGGAATCGAACCCGGGAACCCGGGCGTGGTAAGCGAGAACGCTACCGCACGACCACGAGATGCGGGCTGTCCAATAATCATGTGAAGGAGAACAAACATACCACGATCTTGGCAGACTTCCAAATACTAGGACAGTGACATTGGGGGGCCACAGAAATTTGTACCATGGACAGTCTCATCAATTGAAAGCACAGCTATAATATTAGCAAGGCTTGGGGACCAGCACTGAGTTTAGTTAAAAGGACATTCAGCAAACAACATGATCTAGCAACCAGGGTGAACAGAGCACATACATCAACACTACCACAGACACCGATGCTAACATCTCCACGACTACCGGTGCGCAGCTCCGGGTGCAGATCGTCAAGCAAACAGCTCAAGGGTGGAGGGGATTTAAGTTGGCCGCACACCCTCAGGAGGTAAGTTCATCAGCGCACTTAATGTTGACGACATGTCTGATTGCCAAAATAATGTGCCCATGGGACACTACGAACCAGCAGTACACCCATGGATCAATACTCTCCCTATAGGAACTTCAATATTAGCATAACTGGGTTCTGAAGCACATTTCAGTATGTATGCCGAGTCAACTGATATTAAGAAAATTTCTAGTTACTGCACTTTGGTAGATCAGAGGAAAACCATTTATTTACTGTCACCTTAGACTCCGAGATTCAAGCTTATGTAGAACTATTTTGAGATCAACTGTGCAAAATGCTTTAGCAAGGTGTAGGAAAATTCTTCTTCATTCAGAGATTCTAAAACTAATTTTGTAATATTTTGTTCCATTTTAAGACATGAAACCAACTGTCCTTTTTAAAGAAGTTAGTTTTGTCTATTAGTTTTGAAAAAATCACAGCAATGAAACTATTCTATGATTCTCTATATTTTTTGTCACCTTTTTTGTCAAGGAGAAGAAATGTTTGCACATACACTCCTGGAAATTGAAATAAGAACACCGTGAATTCATTGTCCCAGGAAGGGGAAACTTTATGGACACATTCCTGGGGTCAGATACATCACATGATCACACTGACAGAACCACAGGCACATAGACACAGGCAACAGAGCATGCACAATGTCGGCACTAGTACAGTGTATATCCACCTTTCGCAGCAATGCAGGCTGCTATTCTCTCATGGAGACGATCGTAGAGATGCTGGATGTAGTCCTGTGGAACGGCTTGCCATGCCATTTCCACCTGGCGCCTCAGTTGGACCAGCGTTCGTGCTGGACGTGCAGACCGCGTGAGACGACGCTTGATCCAGTCCCAAACATGCTCAATGGGGGACAGATCCGGAGATCTTGCTGGCCAGGGTAGTTGACTTACACCTTCTAGAGCACGTTGGGTGGCACGGGATACATGCGGACATGCATTGTCCTGTTGGAACAGCAAGTTCCCTTGCTGGTCTAGGAATGGTAGAACGATGGGTTCAATGACGGTTTGGATGTACCGTGCACTATTCAGTGTCCCCTCGACGATCACCAGTGGTGTACGGCCAGTGTAGGAGATCGCTCCCCACATCATGATGCCGGGTGTTGGCCCTGTGTGCCTCGGTCGTATGCAGTCCTGATTGTGGCGCTCACCTGCACGGCGCCAAACACGCATACGACCATCATTGGCACCAAGGCAGAAGCGACTCTCATCACTGAAGACGACACGTCTCCATTCGTCCCTCCATTCACGCCTGTCGCGACACCACTGGAGGCGGGCTGCACGATGTTGGGGCGTGAGCGGAAGACGGCCTAACGGTGTGCGGGACCGTAGCCCAGCTTCATGGAGACGGTTGCGAATGGTCCTCGCCGATACCCCAGGAGCAACAGTGTCCCTAATTTGCTGGGAAGTGGCGGTGCGGTCCCCTACGGCACTGCGTAGGATCCTACGGTCTTGGCGTGCATCCGTGCGTCGCTGCGGTCCGGTCCCAGGTCGACGGGCACGTGCACCTTCCGCCGACCACTGGCGACAACATCGATGTACTGTGGAGACCTCACGCCCCACGTGTTGAGCAATTCGGCGGTACGTCCACCCAGCCTCCCACATGCCCACTATACGCCCTCGCTCAAAGTCCGTCAACTGCACATACGGTTCACGTCCACACTGTCGCGGCATGCTACCAGTGTTAAAGACTGCGATGGAGCTCCGTATGCCACGGCAAACTGGCTGACACTGACGGCGGCGGTGCACAAATGCTGCGCAGCTAGCGCCATTCGACGGCCAACACCGTGGTTCCTGGTGTGTCCGCTGTGCCGTGCGTGTGATCATTGCTTGTACAGCCCTCTCGCAGTGTCCAGAGCAAGTATGGTGGGTCTGACACACCGGTGTCAATGTGTTCTTTTTTCCATTTCCAGGAGTGTATTATGTACCGTATTCAGGGAAGCTATCATGTGAAGATTGCTAGGTTACTGACTTCAATGTTAATCTGTTTTGACTTTGTGCTACTGGTTTCTTGTTAGGCTATACCGCATATTGCTTTGCTTTTATCACACACATTCTTTGCAGTCTTATCATTTGGTATTTTTCTGCATCAACCAGAAATTTTTCTTATACATTTGAGATAAAACTCCCTCTGTTGAGCATCTTTGATAACTTCTCCCACACAGGTTTTTTTTTATTCAATTCTCTAATGAAATGTCTACAAATTTTAATTTCAGTAAAGACATAAAGTTGCTGAATATTTCATTCACCTGTGTTATTTACTGCATTTCCTCCTGTATCTGGTTTGCCAACTACGTTGCAAATTCACACATTTTTGACCATAGAATTAATTCTTCTGGAACTAATAACTACTTCAGTTTGCTTTTCTGCAGATACTTTTAGTTTTATAATTTGATCAAAGTGATCTGTTAACAAGGTTTTACCAATCCTCTCATGATATTTCACTTAATCAAAGGGTCATGACATTTTCTTTTGGCCCCTCTAGTGGCATGCTACCGTGTTGTGACATAGAGATTTCATTGTGTATCGGGACAGAAAACATGTACCCACAAACAAACAAAAATAATTCATAACTTTATTTTTCTGGAGTGATAATTAAAACTTAGTGAATAACCCATGTACATGTACAGTCTAGTCATACTTTTTTTTATTTTGTTCACTTATCTCTAGCACTCAGAATTATTTTTCTTCACTCAGGGAAATCAGACCACTTCTAACTTTGAACTGTAGTTCTTTCTTAACGTAAATACATAAGCTTCCCCCTATCATAAATGTCTTCTACATTAACATATTAGTATGTAAGATGATAAAATTATGTATAAAATTTAAATATGTTTGTACCAGCATTCAGTGAAGCACTCTCCAGATTTTCATTCAATTTCTAACAGCTGCATTGTGTTCCTTTTTGCTGGAACATTCAGATGAAGGACTGTTAAACAAGTAATGCTACACATCTCTCTTCCTTTACTTCAGAAACACACAAAATAACACATAAATAGTGACAGTCTAAGGACACTCAGAGCAAATTTACAAAATGCCAGACAGATAGCATAAATGACTTCTCCTCCCACTTTACAGCAAACAGTGACTGGATGGCACCCAGTGACAAAAATAAAACAATTTAGAAATTTAACATGACTGATTGCTCACTGTACTTCCCAAAAACTGGAATAAAGCAAGGAAAGCAAGAAACTGAGTAGGTCTTACATTCTGCCTTCCATAGTCCAATGCATTCTTAATACTGCTGGCACTGTCCTTGTCTTATTGACTGACAATGAGGTCACAGCTATTTATTTCATCCCTAGAATTTTTCTGCCTTTGAAATATTTTCTGTTAACAGCTTTTCAGATACAGAGACAATCACAGTCTCTTGCCCTACTTTCTTCACCTTGGCCTGGAAATGATGGGTTAGATAATGAAGGTACCCACTGACTTCACTACCGTTTACTTCACACAAATGAAAGTAAAACTATTAAGTCAAAGCCTCTATCAAAACTCTTTTGATGACAATACTGTCAGTATAATTTGAAAGGAAAATTCACTTGACAAACTATAAAATTAGTAATGCCAATAGATGCATAATAAAGGTACACTAAAGTACCCAAACTTTTGGATTTCTTATTTCCTTCCTTGGAGAGAAAAGGATGATAGGTTGTGGACAGTTAAAAAGGAAGGGCAAATCAGTCAAATCTAGATGAGAGAGATACACCTATTGTGAGGACACAGAGAGACAAAGACGAAGGGAGAAAGGGATATCAGAGAGAGTTGGAGGTCAAAGATAGAACATCAACAAGTACTGTGTCAGTTTCAGTCCAGAGATGTTAAGAATAGAGTGGGAAGTAAAGATTAATCAAGAAGAGTAAAAATAAAAATTAATAGCATAATTAAAATCTGTGAGAAAAAGGAGATGGAAAAAAAAGTAATGTGTGTGTGTGTGTATGAGACAGAGAGAGAGGGAGAGTGGGGGGGGGGGGGGGGGGGGGGGGGAGAGGAGAGAGGAGGAGCATCGCCTACGTCTATCCAACCACTGATAAATCCTACAATGTCAACCATCTACTAACATTGGTCCATTTCACAACCACCATTAAAATGACTGAACAAATAACTGGGCATATTAAAACTGTCCACTTTGGCAGCATCCATGTGCTGAACATGCCTATGGCATGACACAAGGAAGCTGTGTCTGCTAGATGACATGGGCTATCTGAATCCTTCCACCAGATATTAGTTTCTCTAAACTCTGAACAAAGGGATTTGTCATTCAGCATATCTTTACAACTTGGTAACTTTCTCAACTTGACCTCCATGAACATACAGTTGCTTTTCTATTTTTTGCTATTTTTATTAAATTTCTTAATATTTCTTTTTCCATGATTGGTGGCTAGTCCCCTATTGGGCAACCCCCAGGTGGAGGATAGGAGGTGCTTGGCCAGACACGTCTGGTGGGTACTGGAGAAATTAAATACCTGGGGTGGACCAAAACCAGTGAAGAAGATGTCAGTGTCTCAGATGAAAGATGACATTCCAACAGCAGAAGAGGCAGAAGATGTCTCTACAGAGCAGGCAGAGCTTGGAGTCTGGGAAAGGCAGTCTGCCTAGGAAATGGTAATCCAAACTATTACTCAGCAAGCTTGGAAGCTGTGAGATGGCAGCCCCATCATCAAGTTTAACCTGCACAGCACTCTTAATGTGGCCAGAGCATTTTATACATACTGGCTCACATCAATATTATGCCTCAGATAATGGATTTAAAGGGAACAGACCTACACTGTGGAACAGGAATTCATGAGATAGAAAAAGAAACATAATTGCACATTTTGGACATGGAATGTTCATAGTCTTAATAAACCAGCTGGGGCAGCAACTTTAAGATCTGAATTAAAAACATACAAGACAGACAATGTAGCTGTACAGGAAATTAGGTGGCTTGGAGAAGGGATACACATGGAGGATGATTGTGTCATTTTCTATGGCGGAGATGAAAAGCAGCATGAATTTGGTACTAGCTTTTCTGTCAAGAACAAGATTGTTAATATGGTTAAGGAATTCCATCCGACTAACAAAAGAATGTCTTACCACCATTAAACACCAGTAGTACAATATAACATTCATAAGTATTCATACACCGACTGAAGATGCAGCTGAGGATAAGAAAGATGAGTATTATGAAAAATTAGGTAGGGTAGCCAGAAATATTCCAACAAGAAATATGTGAACTGTCCTAGGAGATTTTAATGCAAAAACAGGTTAAAAGGACATGTGCACCCCCACAACAGGAAAACATAGCAACCATTCCACCACAAACAAAAATGGATTAAAAATGATAAAATTCGCATTGTCAAAGAATATGAGAATTTGCTCCTTGATGTTCCCTCACAAAGAAATTCACAAAGGTAATATGGTGCTGTCCAGATGGCAAAACTGTAAATCAGATTGACCATGTTATGACATACCAAACATGTAGTTCATCCATAAGAGATGTCAGAATGTACAGAGTAGCAGATTGTAGCTCAGATCACTTCCTAGTGGTAGGAAGAACAAAAATCAACATGATGTGGAATCAACAACCAAAATCCACATCAAAAGGTAATTTCAATGTAGAATGACTGAAGGAATCTGTTAAAGAAACCTACATGACTGAAATTACCAAATGGTTTACAGCATTGCAAGAAGTTGGGGAGGAAAACAGTGTTGGAAATGCTTGGGAAAGAATAAAGATAGTAGTAACAGATGCAACAGAGAAAACTTTGGGCAAGAAAAAGAAACTGAAGAAACAGGAATGGTTCACTGAAAAGTGTCAGAGAGCATGGAAAAGAGGAAAAAGCCAGGATGCTGCAGCTGCAAAATATGGAGAATGAGGTCAGGAGAAAGACCTTCAACATGTGAGAAGAGAGGCAGCAAGAATTCTATGAACAGAGAAAAGGAAGTATCTAACTGGAGTCTTGGAATCTAGAGATGTGGAAAGCATGAACAGAGACTCAACGAAGCTGTTTCAGTATACAAAGAACAGTAAGAGAGGTTATCAAAGTGAAAACCTGTTCATACAAGATAAAAATCAAAACATCCTAACACAGCTGGAAGACATTCTAGCAAGATGGAAAGAGTATTTCTCAGAAATGCTAAATTGCACTGATCCTCACATAACATTCAACTATGCAATGATCGAGAGTAACAGCAGTAATACAGTGGGAATTTAAGAAAAACATCCACTGTCTGTTCATTTATGCCCAGTGAGCCCATAACAGTATCCACAGTAGTAGCCTCTACAATACTCTAAGAGAATTTAAGATGCCCAATAAAATCATTACGATGATACAATTGTGCATGGATGGCTCACAGGCAGTAGTGAAATTCAGAGGATCCATATCCCCCAACTTCCCAATCGCAACTGGCTTACGATAGGCAGATGCTCTTTCATGTGAGCTCTTCAACCTAGCATTAGAGAAAGTGGTTCGAAAGAGTAATATACAGCTATTCAATGGCCTCCGATTTGAACACAGTGAAGTAAAATTCCTGGAAAACGCAGATGACATAGTCTTACTCAGTGAAAAACAAGAAGAGCTGAAGGACATTTACAGATCTCTCAGGCACAGTGCCAGCAAAATAAAAAACAGAATATATGGAAATACTTCCAGTCATAAACCCAAATACACACTTTGAAATTGACCACCATTCTAGATTCAGAAAATTTCATCAATTTAAATACATTGGATCGCACTTCAACAGTAAAAATATCATAACTCTGGACATAAATGAGAGAATAGTCTCAGGATCAAGATGTCTGTATGCTCTAAACAGCCCACTCAAAAGTAAAGCTTTATCAGTCATCACTGAAATGAAGATGTATATAACACCATCATCTGCGCAGTAGTACTGGAAAGCTGGATTCTTACCAAGAAAGAAGAAAAAATTGAATGTTTTTGAAAGAAAATGATGAGAAAAATCTGGGGACCTGCTTTGGAAAATGGCATATGGAGAGTTTAAAAGAACACTGAAATTTATTAGTTAACAAAGCAGTCCAGTGTCATACAGAAATTAAGAAATAGGAGACTGCAATGGGCCGGGCATGTGGCTAAAATGGAAACTAACAGAATTCCTAAGAAGGCATTTGAGGGCACTCTCTACACAACGAGACCATTGGACCGACATAGAGACATAGAGAAGGATGCCGTAGCATTAGGAATCCCCACAGGATGGAGAGAGACAGCGAGAGATAGAAGATGGAAGCAGATCGTTGATGCAGTGTTTGGTCTATAAGACCTATAAGTGCTGGAAAGAAGACAAGGAAGGAGAAGAAGATTATTTCTTTTTACAATACTTCACCCCTCTCTCATTATTCTCCCCCACCCCCTCCCAGCCTCCCTCAAAAAAAACCTCCTTTTTCTCCTTCTTTTTAACTACACTGTTCACTTCATTTGTCTCCCTCTGTTGATTAATCTTTACTCTTCACTCTGTTCTCACTATTTCTTGATTGAAGATGGCATGGTGCTTTATGTGTGTCTGTTGAAAGTACTAAAATTTTCATTTGGTGAAGGTTAGTAATGCCCAGTAATTCTGTCCCATAATTTTATGCCTTCCTTATCTTTCTGTTTATCTTCTGCTCCTCTTGGCACCATAATAGCCTATTAGTACACTACTGGCCATTAAAATTGCTACATTACGAAGATGACATGCTACAGATGTGAAATTTTACTGACAGGAAGAAGATGCTGTGATATGCAAATTATTAGCTTTTTCAGAGCATTCACACAAGGTTGGCGCCAGTGGTGACACCAACAACGTGCTGACATGAGGAAAGTTTCTAACCGATTTCTCATACACAAACAGCAGTTGACCGGCGTTGCCTGGTGAAACGTTGTTGTGATGCCTCGTGTAAGGAGGAGAAATGCGTACCATCACATTTCTGACTTTGATAAAGGTCGGATTGTAGCCTATCATGATTGCGGTTTATCGTATCGCGATATTGCTGCTCGCGTTGGTTGAGATCCAATGACTGTTAGCAGAATATGGAATCGGTGAGTTCAGGAGGATAATACGGAAGACCGTGCAAGATCCCAACGGCCTCGTATCACTAGCAGTTGAGATGACAGGAATCTTATCTGCATGGCTGTAATGGATCGTTCAGCCACGTCTCGATCCCTGAGTCAACAGATGGGGACGTTTGCAAGACAACAACCATCTGCACGAACAGTTCGATGAGGTTTGCAGCAGCATGGACTATCAGCTCGGGAGACCATGGCTGCGGTTACCCTTGATGCTGTATAACAGACAGGAGCGCCTGCAATGGTGTACTCAACAACAAACCTGGGTGCACGAATGGCAAAACGTCATTTTTTCGGATGAATCCAGGTTCTGTTTACAGCATCATGATGGTCGCATCCGTGTTTGGCAGCATCACAGTGAATACACATTGGAAGCGTGTATTCGTCATCACCATACTGGCGTATCACCCGGCGTGATGGTATGGGGTGCAATTGGTTACACGTCTCGGTCACCTCTTGTTCGCATGGATGGCACTTTGAACAGTGGACGTTACATTTCAGATGTGTTACAACCCGTGGCTCTACCCTTCATTCGATCCCTGCGAAACACTACATTTCAGAAGGATAATGCGTGACTCCATGTTGCAGGTTCTGTACGGGCCTTTCTGGGTACAGAAAATGTTCGACTGCTGCCCTGGCCAGCACATTCTCCAGATCTCTCACCAATTGAAAATGTCTGGTCAATGGTGGCCGAGCAACTGGCTCGTCACAACACGCCAGTCACTACTCTTGATGAACTGTGGCATCGTGTTGAAGCTGCATGGGCGGCTGTACCTGTATACACCATCCGAACTCTGTTTGACTCAATGCCCAGGCGTATCAAGGCCATTATTACGGCCAGTGGTGGTTGTTCTGGGTACTGATTTCTCAGGATCTATGTACCCAAATTGCGTGAAAATGTAGTCACATGTCAGTTCTAGTATAATATATTTGTCCAAGGAATACCCGTTTATCATCTGTATTGCTTCTTGGTGTAGCAATTTTAATGGCCAGTAGTGTAGTATAATTTGAAATGTCAGATTTTTTTCACTTTGTGTTCTCACTTATTCACACATTTTGTGTCCCGTTTCAGAGACTCTATAGCTTTATCCTTTCTGCACTCTCAAAAACTGTAAAGGCTTACTCCAATTTTTGTGTAAGTGTTTATATCTACCATTAAATTTCTCAAGCTTAGCTACATTATGACTGTCATGTTTGAAATTACAGGAAAAGCTTTGATATACTAAGGCTGTAACTCATGTCGCAAACTGAGAAGTACATCACAGCATGCTAGCCACACTATACTATACCATACCTCTGAAAGAAGGAGGGCTCCATGAAGCGTCTTTATAATGTCATTATTAAAAAATAGTTTTTTCTTACATTCTTTCAAATATTTCTTTCTTTCTTCTGCTTTATCTTTGAGTATTTCCAGATAATGTTTTTCCTTTGCTTCTTCTGCTTCTTTTCTCTGCTCAAGCTTTTTTTCTTCTGCAATCTGTTAAAGGAAACAGATTTAATTCATTGTGAAGATCGAAGTGTCTCGCTGTCTCATGTGCAAAAACATGTAACTCATACTTTTTATAGGAGTAACAAGTTTTACATGCACAGTATATAATCCACTTTGAATGTATTCACTATAATAGACAGACAGAGAGGGAGGAGGAGATTATGTACAGGGGGAGAGGGTAGGAGGAGACAGATGGATGGAGAAGGGGATTGAGATGACAATGAAAGGTGGAGGAGGAAATGGACACACAGAGAGAGGTGGAGGAAGACATTGACAGACAGTGAGAGGGAAGTGGAGGAATTGCACAGACAGAGAGAAGAGGAGAGGAGGAGGAGATGGATAGTCAGAGAGAGGAGAATGGAGGACATGGACAGAGAGAGAGGGGTGAAGAGGACATGGACAGAGAAAGAGTGAGGAGAAGAGGGACAGGCAGAGAAAGGGACACTAGAAGGTGGACAAAGGAAGCAGGATGATGAGATGGACAGAATTAGAGGCTGAAGGAGGTGGGTAGAAACAGAGAGTTATGGAAATGGACAAAGTCGGGAGGAGGAGATGGACAGGGAGAGGGGAAAATGTGAGAAGGAAGTGGGTGATATGGGGAAGGAATTCGACTGGGAGAGGGGGTGGGGGGGCGGCGGAGGAGGTGGTCAGAGAGAGGGGGGGTGCCAGGAAAGTAGACAGACGACGATTGAGGGAGGGGTGGAGGTAGGGGAGATGGATAAAGAGTAGGAGAAGTAGTAGATGGACAGAGACAACGAGTTGTAGGGAGAGGTGTAGGAGGCATGTAGGAGGTGGATAGTGGGCAGGAGGAAAAACAATGTTGTGTGAGAAGGCAGGTGGAGGAGGGCGAGGCTATGAGATGGAAGAGGGAGGGTATGAGTAGGCAGGAGGTAGAAGGGCAGGTTGTGAGAAAACAGGTGGAAGAGCTGTAGATCGAGAAGGCTTGTTGACGAAAGTTTTAACGGAAAATTGGAACAAATAAATATCTGGGAAACTCCAGATACTCTGCTATTTTGTTATAAAAAGTTCGGTGACAAGTGTTTGCAAGTTGTAAAACAAACAAGTAAAAAAGATTTTCTGCCAACTATCCAATATCTTGCACACAGTGTATGCACTGAGAGATTTATACTGACAAATAAACAAACAAGTAAATAAATAAATCCCCGCATTGCTCTAACTGATTACTTTGTTCTTACACATAAATAAAAGAAAGCCCTACAAATGAAAATAAATCGCGATCGCTTGCTCTCTTCTGCTATTTTATAATGTTTATGATGATTTGCACCGAAGTTTGAAAATGGAAATAGACACAGTACAAGAAGAATGCATTAACAATTTGTGAATACATATAAATTATTTTCGGAACGGAGCAAAGGATTCAGGTAAGCTATTAACTGCATGGACAACTCTGTTCCAAGCATTCCGTAAGCATTTGTGTAGTATAACTGTTGTGTAGCGCAAAAGCCAAATAAAATAAATAAATAATGTAGGATTCCCACAAATCCAAGGGTCCTCAAAAACTCTTTAAGGACAGTGAATTTTTGAACTTTTACGCGCCTTTATTAGAAAAAAATTAATTGTAAATGTAATGTCCAGTTTTCCTTTTGTTATTTCAGTTACTGCACCAATTTCATGGATGATGACATTACGGTTCGTCCTCTCGAAAAATTTGTCGAGTTCATTAAATAGGCTAATATCAATTCTCCAGGAAACACGTAGATATTGTGGTCCCATACTCTCATCAACATAACGCGATCGCATATCGATGTTATCATACCGGCACTGTAGTGGTATTGTTTGTATTGAAGTCGCATTTACACTGATTTCGATAATGTTCGCAGCTACGTCACACTTCTTGGTATTTTTTCACCATAAATCGTACCAAAACGAGGCACTTTTAAGAGATCTTTAATGCATTGTTGCTTCCAAACAGAATATTTGTAGGTTGATGGATTACATCGCAGATAGGCCTAAATTAAGATGCTCTCAAACTACAATGAAATTAATTTACCGGTGCCACGAATGTAATAATGTTTGCAAAGGAACTACGCGTGACCAATGTCTTACAGAAGCACTGCGGTATTTATTTCAACACTCCTCAAGCCTTCCAATCACGCGAGTCTCACGATGGTTCCTTTATTTCTAGTTTATCCAGATGAAGATACAGGCCAACTAATTTACTTGAACCAATTCCGACAACTACAATTCAGAATCCATGTCTGCCATATTTGTGTTGAGATAGTCATCAATCTATATCCACCGCGCTTGTGTCATATTTGTAAAAATACATACCTTCAAGGGATTAGGCCATTCTTCTGCCAAAGCCTTAGATATCGCCTTCATTTTGTCTTTTTTCGCTTTTTCTTTCTCCGCTTCTTCGATGCCTTTATGCGCCCATTGCATATGTGCTTTTATTTTATTGAGCTCGGAACTGCTGAGCACTAGCACAGATTTATTGGAAGTAACATTATTTGTCGATTTGCGGGAGGGTACTACTTTAACTGAAGCCATTGCCTTTACGAACTACACGAAGTAATCGTTTTCACCTCTTACTGTTTAGATACCGGGAATTATTGACAATATTTTTGTTTCCATTAGCGACGCATCAAACAGCGAAGGGTACTATGGAAACGTCAGCTTTCATGTACAAGTACCAGTACTCTAGTCCCGAATTATATATGTGGGTATTTGCTAACAAACATATTTTCTCCTCGCAGCATTTTAGAGATCGTCAGCAGATTCAAGTCTCCCGATTATTAACAAGTGTTTACGTGATGTTCAACTTAAGTTCGTTTAAAATACGATTTCTACTCAGAGACGAGAGCATTCTGTGATGCCATGACAAAGGTTCCTGTAACTGAAAACACGAAATTTCCATTAATTACACGGTTTCTGAAGCACACATTGTGATATTTGGCCTGATTTGATACTATAGCCCTATGTAGAGCTCCTACATTCTTCATAAAAGAGCCAGATCTACTGAAAACGGTTATGCCTAATGTCAAATGATTTGTAAGATCTCAAACTTTTTTCGGTACCAGTAACAGTTTGCACTTTCCTTTGCGTAAGCCTCCCTCCTCTATTTCCATATTGTTAATTGCTTTCAAGATGCTTGTCATTAAACTACTTTACTCTGAAAAAAAAAAAAATTGCAATTAGCATCGGTGACGTGTATCCCGCTTGAGTACTGGTAAGCGAACAGATATATGGCAAGCAGCCCATATCTGTTCTTTCTATAGGGCGCGAATTTTCAATTTCGATGAAACTAAATTTCGAAACAGCTTAGAAAAATAACTGTATTTACGAAAAGATATCATACACTAGAAAAATTATCAGTCCAGAGATTAACTTAGGTGTACAATTAATGAAGTTCTGGTATCTAGCGGATGTCGCGCTCCACTGTGTCGCGGCCGCTCTCGAAGTCGCGCTTCCACACCTGTGGAGGCAGTTGTAATACACAAATCACAACGTGATGCCTCAAGAAATTGCTCTATGTGCGTTTTATTTATGCATAACAAATTTAATATTACAAAACAAAAGAAAATGTTACAAGAGGAGAACTCTATTTTCTGGAGGCTTTTCAGTTACTTTGAATCTCCCTGTAAAAATTAAAACAAGAGGATGGATTTGATTTGATTTATTGAGCACCCGTTTTATGATGTACAACGATATGGGATTTGTCATGTGTTACATACAGAAAAAATATGAATAACAACATATTATGTAAAAAATATCAGTGAACAAATCTGAATTAAATATATAGGCAAAAACAATTATAGCTTACATGATATAAATTTGTAACAATATAGGACACAAATAAGTTACATATATTCTGCGTATAATGGACAGCAACAAGAAACAATGATTATAACACTCTATATTGACAAATTAATTAATTTTTGTGTGTACATAAGAGAGTCTACCCCACAACACAAGTTTGCATATGAGTGAATTATAAGATAAGTGAAGGCACACTATCTTTCTGAAGAATTCATGTATTCACTAACACTGTAAAAACTTTTACTAATTAACACTCTTTTGAGTTCACTTTTAAAACTGCTCAGCTTCTGAATCCTTTTAATTTTTGAGGGTAGAGCACTGTAGAGAATTTTCAGATGGTATATTGCACTCTTGTTGCACTGGGCTTTTTTATGCACTTCTCTGTGAAAGTCATTACTCTGTCTTCTTGTATAGTCATGGAACTCACTGTTTAAAGAAGAAAACTGGGGGTGAGACTTCAGAAAGCATATACTTTCATAGATGTAAATGGATGGAAGTGTCATGATTTTATATTCCTTGAAAAATTCCCTACATGGATCTCTAGGTGCAGCTCCTTTGATGATCCTTATCGCTCGTTTTTGAATAATAAAAGAGCGTTGCCCCAAAATATGCCACCATATCACACAAGACTATGCATATATGCATAATATGTACACAATACTGTTTGATCACTGCAGCAGTTTTTGAGCATTCTAAATGCATAGAAACATTTACTTAATGTACAGAGATATATATATATATATATTTTTTAAGAATATGTCCTGTTGATTTCGAAACCCTTCTTCCGATGATTGAAGAAAATATTTCTGAAGATTCCATGTTATTTGGGAAATTTTCTGAACATGTATGCATACAATTTTTAGTCAGAACGAGAAATTTTGTTTGTACAGGACCCCTGACAGTTGACATGAAAACTTTACTAGAACATTTAAAATACCTCCTTTACAAATTATCAAAAAAGAACAGATGTCTGATTATCTATGGAAACTTTAATAATGATTTTTCTGTGGAAGCTAAACTGACATATCCTACTGAAACATTCAATAGAAACAACAGCACATGCAATGAACACTTCAACCTCAACAATACATTACATTCTAAGGCTAATGTGCTTAGGTGACTTTTGTCACGGAGACTGTTTTGTCACTCTTTTCCAGTGCAGATGTATATTTAAAAAATACAAATGTTTTATTCCACCATTGAGAATATTTACATGCAATTGATGTTGTTAGTGTTTACATAATAATAACAGCAATAATAATACTATAAACTTTGACATGATAAATTTTACTAACTGCAATATAATAATCCAGGATGGATGCAATACATATTTGTGCAAGTATAAATAAAAACAAGAAGTTTCCTAATAGGTCAGTTACAAGGTAAACAAACTACATAGTTCAGTGAATGACAAATAAATAATCAAACAGATAATTAACAATAAGTATATGAAACAGTAATAAAATAGTTGCACAGTATGGCATATGTATAGTTTTCAGTTAATTTATAGTTCATTCTCATAAGGAAAGTGGGTCATTTGTCACATACTCAAGGAACTCTAGAGCACAGTAAATTACTTTACTTCTGATACACCTCGAAAGACTAGTTTTAAATTTATTTACTGCCACTGTGAGGGCATTTTCAGGTAATTTGTTGAAGTAGACAGGACCAAAATATTTGTAGCTGTTGTGTGTCTTTGCAAGCCTAGCATATGGCATATTAATTGTATGTCCACTTTTTATGTTATGGTCATTAACGGTTCTCCTTAAGTCAAATTTACTCAGATTTTCTTTAACGAAGACAAGGCAGTTGTAAATATACAGGCCAGGCACTGTCATTTTTAGTTTCTTAAAATAATCTCAACATGATTCATATGGGCTAAGTTCTGCTATGCACCTTATGGCTTTCTTTTTCCATTTAAACACTAATTTTGAGCCTACGGAATTGACCCATAATAGTATTCCATAACTCATGTGCGAATGGAAGAATGTAAAATACGCATATAACAGAAGTTCTTTACTGACACTGCTCCTCAGCTTGTACAGCAGGCATATGACACGTGCCAATTTTCCTCGTATCTTCCCTGTGTGAGTATCCCAGCTGAGCTTTTGATCTATATGAAATCCTAACAATTTTACTGTTTTGTTACCATGACTGGGAGCATTCAGATTGAATACAATAGCTTCAGTTTTACTATCATTCTTCTGCAGTACATTTGCCTCAAACCAAGTAGTGCACCTCTCCGTTGCCACTGCCATCTGTGTTGCGCTTTTTCAAGATTGGTAACACATGTGATGAGTGTTGTGTCATCAGCATATAGCACTGCATCACATGATACAACTGCAGGTAAATCATTTATATAAATAATGAATAGGAAAGGTCCAAGAACTGATCCTTGAGGTACACCCTTTACAAATGGGAGACATTCTGGCATTTGATTATTTACCTTAACTAACCATTTTCTATTGTCTAAGTATGACTGCATTAGGCATAGAGCGTTCTTTCTCACT
Organism: Schistocerca americana; assembly: GCF_021461395.2. Taxonomy (NCBI): domain Eukaryota; kingdom Metazoa; phylum Arthropoda; class Insecta; order Orthoptera; family Acrididae; genus Schistocerca; species Schistocerca americana. The sequence continues at coordinate 712,899,353 of NC_060120.1, read as the reverse complement.
CCATAGTCGTAGAGTTTTTTATGAGATTATTGGGAGACCATATCAAAAGCTTTCCTTAGGTCCAACAATGTTGCACAGATAATATCTTTATTTTCAAAACAATTGTATATTTTTGCTACCATACTCTCAGCTGCTTTGACTACAGAAAGGCTAGATCTGAAACCATCCTGTGAGGAGGTGAGTATATTATTATGTTCAAAATGTTGACTGTTTATGCATGCAGTAGTCTATTATTTTTGATATTATGGGTATAAGTGATATTGGTCGATAGTTATCTGGTGGTGCAATATCTCCTCTCTTATGTACTGGTTTAATTACAGATATTTTTAAACATTCTGGATAATTACCTTCATTTAAAATTTTGTTGATTATTTTAGGCAGTGGCGTTAAATTTGATTTCTGATGAATTTGATAACATAATTTGAGAGGCCATAGTAACCCTCTGCTCTAGAATTACTTAGCCTAGCTATTGATTCATTGACCATCTTCACGGTTACACAAGTCCAGTGAAAGCTGTCTGTCTGCTTACTCTTCATTTCTGGCAGCAGTGCCTCTGCCTTATTCACATTCTCCATTATGCTGTTATCTGATTGAGGACTGACAAAATGCGCTTTTAGAATATCAGGTGGAATTGAAGTCTGGCATACTTTATCATCACAGTTAGTTTCTGTTTTAGTAATTTCCCATGCAGCTTTGTATTTATTTACTGAGTTCAGTATATATGTACCATTTGCTTTGCACTTAGCTGCCTTGATTTCAGACCTGTAAATATTTTCACTTTCATGTACATTTCCTTGTCAGCATTCCTTGTCTATCATGATAGAGTAGCATTATGATTCTTATTCTACTTAGATATGGGGTGTACCAGCTTTTTAGATTTTGTGGTTTGGTGTAACGATTTTGTTCTGATATTTTATTGCAGTGTTTAGGACAACATGCTTCAAAATTTTCAATTAACAGTTCTAGAAATTTGTTGGTAGATTCATTTGCACCTGCAGTGGTTATTATTTTATCCCATCTTATTATATTAAATTTATTTTCAACTTGTTTACCTTTGATTCGTTAATTGGTCTTATAATTTTTCTACAGTCTGTGGAAGTTTCAGATGCTTTATTGTTAAGAGTTTGTCTGAGCCATAGTCCCTCATGACCTGAAATGCCTAGCTTGATTGTGTTGAATTCTGTTTTGTTTAGATGAAAACTACAACCTATGTTATCTAGACATGCTTCCTGTCTTGTGGGTTTGCCATTTACGCAACTGAAGTTAAGGGATCTTAATGTATTTAGCAAATGATTAACCTTTATATTCTTAAACCTAATGTCTATATTGATATCACCAAAAATTAGTACTCTGTAGTTTTTGCATTTGAGTAGCAAAAGTATCAGTTTCTCCAGAACTCCCACCAACAGGTCTTCATTGTGTTTTGGGGGGCGGTATACTGAAGCTATTATAATTTCTTGGCTTGGCAACATTATGGCTGCAGCTTCAAATTTTGCTCCTATGCACATTCCACTTACATCTATAACTTCATAGATTAGGTTCACACTATTTTTAACATATACAGATACACCACCATGTTTAATATTTGTTCTACAGTAGCTGGTTGCCAATTCATATCCAAATGGTATACTTAATTTTAGTTCCTCATTGCTAAGCCAGTGTATTTAGATGCGGACATGTTATGATGTTACAAGTGGGTGACATTTTTGTACACTGACCTGCGAACAAACACGTGACAAAACTCTTACCTCGTTACGGAGTTTTTATTGTCGCGCGATGGGTGACAAAATTTTTCAGCTCAGAATATGTTCTAAGATTCTACAAGAAGTTAATTTCAGGGATATTGGACAGCAGTTTTGTGGATTGCTTCTACTATCCTTCTTGTAGATATGTGTGGCCTGTGCCTTTTTCCAAGAGTTGGGGACAGTTTTTTGTTCAAGGGATCTATGACAGCCTACAGTTAGGCTAACTCAACCACAAATCCAGTACAGAATCTGACAGGGATTCCATCAGGGCATGGAGCTTTGTTCAGTTTTAATGATTTCAGCTGTTTCTCAACACCACCAACACTAATACTTATTTCATTCTTTTTTTGAGTGGTATGAGCATTAAATTATGGCATTTGTCTTGGATTTTCCTCTGTAAAGGAACATTTGAAAATGGAGTGAAGTGTTTCAGCTTTCACTTTGCTAGCTTCAGTTTCAGTTCCTGTCTCATTCGCTAGGGAATGGACACTAACGTTGATGCCACTAACAGCCTTTACAAACTACCAGAATTTCTTTGGATTTTGTGAAATGTCATTTGACAATATTCTGCTATGGTAGTCATTGAAGGCACCACGTATCGCTCTCTTTACAGCCAAACACATTTCATTCAGCATATCTCTATCTATAGCCCTTCGCTTTGTTTTACAGCTATTGTGCAGAATCTCCCATTGTGAACTGTTCTAATAAGTGCATATCAATACAGTACGAGGTTGACTGTTCTTTTAAACTTGGGCCAGAGTTCCTCTGCAAGCTCCTGACCTGTGCTGAAAGTTTCAAGTTCCTCACTGACATATGACACTACCGATTTTTTATCTTTTTTGCTGAGCATATACATCTTTCTGCTTGTTTTAGTTGTCCTTTGTACTTTGGTGATCATTGTTGCCACAACCACATCATGATAACTGACCAGGTTCAAAGTCGACACCCTCAAAGATGTCAGGTCTGTTTGTTGCCATTAGATCCAGTATATTTACATCATGTAGTTTTCACAGAAGGCATTTAGTAAAGTTTCACAGCATGTCTTATCACACCCACCACTAACAGAACTGTAATTTCCCAATTAACTGTTGGATGATTGAAGTCTCCACTAATAATTACAGTTGGATTGGGAAACTTATGTACAAGTGAACTGAGATTTTCTCTAAAGTTTTGAGTTACATCAGGAGATGAGTCTTGTGGATGATAGAAGGATCCATTTATCATTTAAACCCACCACTGATACTGAGTCTTGCCCATAAAATGTCACATGTAGCTTCAGTTTGTATCTCAGTGGATTTGAGTTTCTGTGACAAATACACCACCTCCATTTACCATTTGTCAATTCATTTGAAACACATTTAAATTTTCCCCATTAAATTCACTGTTATCAATTTCCGGTTTCAACTAGCTTTCTGTACCTACCTGAGTAGCAGACTCTGATATGTAGTGCACACGTTGTGACGAAGCAAGCTGGGATCATTTTAATTCCCCTCTTGTTTTGGCATCTCCCTCCTTAAATTCGTTTTGTTACTTTTAACTATTTACCATTAACATATGTGAATATAATCTGCATTTCCATAATACAGAAAGACTGGTCCTCTGTTTTAAAGAATATAACACCAGATGTAATTTTGTGCTTAGTTTTATGTACGTAATTGATGTTCTAATTCATTTTGACTATTACTGTTTATTATCTATCATTGTAGGGTGAAATCATTAATTGTTTCGTAACTTAAATTCTACCGTTGACATATAAACCAATATAAATTCTCTACTAATTAAAAACATTTGGGAAACGAAATGCTAGTACTCTTAAAGTATCTATTTGGCTTCTTTGAAAACATGTTAGCAAAGCCAGCCCTTCATTAATTCCAAAGTAATCAACAGTTTTGTCAAAAGTATAGTTTTTGTAATTATATTTCTTAATTTCATGATTTAAACAAATAATTTAGCTTAACCCTTGTAGTAGAAGAACTGTTAAAAAGACGCAATTTCTCAATGTATTCAGTTAATTTAATAAGTTAAGTTTTAATTGTAATTTCTGTAAATTTAACTTCGAACAATGTGTAGTTTCAGTACCAATTATTGTGATGATATATAAGGGCCCGATTTTTGATCACAAGACAGTCAGTCCATGGCCGAGTTTCAGATGAGTAACCTGTGCTGGTTAGAACAACAACAATTAACTATGGAATAAGTGTTAAACAATTAGGCTATGTGTAAAAACAGTGACATGTCTGCTTCACACGTACCTGATTATTCTTCAAGAACTGTGAACAACTTTGTGGTTAGGTTTTACTGCTCATAGATGTTGAACAGTAAACTATTGTAGCAGTATGGGGAGTTTCACCTGCAAACTAATAATGAGGCTTATCGGAAATAAAACAATAGTGCATTGGTCATATAACTGTGTGTTATTCGGGGGTTGTGAACAGCGAAATTAAAGTAGTGAAAAATGTAACTGTGCATCTGTGGCTACACCATTTAAAGTAGCCAGTATCAGAATCCACAAACCCCATTTTCAGCCAGTGTAGCAACGCAGTACGTCAACACTGAGGACAACAAATGAAGAAATAAAAGCAGGAGGGACCACCACAACATGACCTATTTAATGGGACCCTACAGTTCTCAACCCTATGGCACAAGTCAACGAAGTCACAGCCTACCTTGTCACAGAACTTTTGAAGTCTTTGGTTCTGTTTGTTTTGAGAGCCGGTTGCACAACCTCCAATTAGCAGCCATTTGTATTCTATTCCTGGGATAGCACAAGAAACACGTTGTATGAACCCTGAACAATGCCTTGCCGGAGAATAAACTCAGTATAACTTATCCATGAATTGTTGGTCGGACAACAAAGTGACATGTAATTATGGCATGAACGTTTTCGCACAGTGTGGCTGTGCACAAAGAGTATGTTGATAATGACATTCTTATAGAAGAAGTGGAAAGAAATAGTACTTTTCAACAGGAATGGTTGGTTGGTTGATTTGGTGGAGGGAACCAAAGAGCAAGATCATCGGTCCCTTCACAGGAATTGAAAAATTATTCAGACATCAATTTCAAAATTAAAGGATGTGTAGAAATCAGCTAAATGATATTTTTAAGTGCTTGGGACAACATGTGTTCAGCTCGGATAGACAAGCTCATGTTCGTATTTTTGTACGTTAATGCATGTAAAATGAGAAGTCATTCATCAACACTTTCAGTACTCAGTAAAAAATATTAAGAAAATTTCTTTTAACATTGTCAAAGTTGTTAATCATGATGTAAAACTTTCCACTGTCAACCTGTCACTTCTAAACGGGTGTACCCACTACTGTTTTCATGACGTCTTCCTTTACGTCTCCCGAGTTCCAAATAATGACAATCTCTTCCAAACCCGTACCAAGAAATGATGCTTTGATCTCAAAAAAGTTTAGTGACTGTCATCATTCATGAGTGTACTCTACTTTTATGGCGTGATGTGACAGTGACAGAAACTTGTTTGTCATGGTCACAAAAATCACCCGTACATGCTAGACCTTACGAGTGTACCTATAAAATATAATACAAAATATTATGTCTTAGGTTTTGGAAATAATATTGTACAAATAATATCAGCGAAAATAGATCACCCTCAATGCACTAATAAATCATTAGTAACTACTACTAGGAACTTCAGTGTACAAGATGTAAATACATCTACTCACTACTTAACTAAAGAGACGTGTGAGGAAGATGAATGAAAACTATAATACATTCTTAAGCATTTTTCCGTATTATTTTGAGCTGTGCCAGCCACTCAAAGAAAAATAATGAAAAAAATAACATTAAAAGTACTTAGATCACTCCAGGTCCAGGCAATCAAGTATCACTGGAGGAACAATGATTTCTCTAATTATATAGTCAAGCAAACGAGGATTTGATGCTTCCTTTAAAAGATACAAAGAGATCTTAAATCAAGTAATCAGAAGGTCAAAAAAACTAACAAATGACAGCTACATAGAAAAAGCCACAAATAAAATGAAAGCAATGTGGGCCAATGTCAGGAGAGAAACTGGCAAAACACAGGAAGAACACTGTAGCATTAATCTGCTTGAAAATTGATATGAAATTACTGACCCACAGAGAATAGCTGATGTATTTAATGTATATTTCATAGGAATAGCAAAGAATCTGATAAAAAAGCAGCTTCTGAAAACAGAGACTGGCCAAAAATCTGTTTAAATGAAAAAACAATATTTTTGCAAACAACAAGTGAAAAAGAAATACTGAATATGGAAAAGAATTAAATCAAAAATTTCATCAGGCACAGACAATGTTCCTAATTACATTAGTTCATCTTTGAAACTCCTCAATGTGTTGTAGTGTTTTTCCATAAAAACTAAAAATGGCAAAGGTAAAGCCTCTGTTCAAGAAGGAAGAGAAGACAAGAAAAGAACGACAGACCAATATCTCTGCTGTCTAATTTTTCTAAAATATTGGAAAAGTATTTTATAGAAGACATATTTCATCCTTAGAGAAAAATAATTTTGTATCAAGTGCCCAACATGGATTCAGAAAAAATAAGTCAACAGAAGCTGCCATTTTTGATTTCGTTAACGAAGCTTTGACAGCAGTGGACTGTAAGGAACATCTATCAGCAATATTTGTGGACCTCACAAAAGTCTTTGACATAATAAACCATGACTTACTGCTTCAAAAATAGGAATATGTGGGTATTAGGGGGTTGGAACATGAATGGGTGATATCTTACCTGAAAAGCAGAGAGTAGACAGTAGAAATCAGACACAAGGAAAAAAATATTGTGTGTACCTACCAGCCATTGTTAGCACAGAGAAAACTGTTGCATTGCACCTTCATACCACACAAAATGAATGCCCATTAACCCTGATTATAAATCTATTTAATAAACAATTAGAAATTCTAAACTCAACAAAATTTCTAGTTATATGGATTCAGGAAATAATGAACAAGACACAAATATCAATTACATCAGCAAGAGTCTAAGCACAATATGATATGGCATAAAAATACTTGAAAGGTGTACAATAAAAGAAACATTCAAATGTGTGTATTACAACCAAGCAGAATCACTGCTGCAATATGGGATAATTTTTTGGGCCAACTTGCCAATAAGCAATAGCTGTTTCATAGTGCAAAAGAGGATCATAAGGGCAACTGAAAATACTGTACCCAGAAAATCTTACAAATTGCTTTTTAAAGCACTCCAGATACTACAATTAACATGCCTGTATGTTCTTGAGGTAGTAACTTACATAAAGAAAATTTCAGAGGCTAAAAACGACTCAGTATGTACAAATCAAGCAGTGCACACATATGACACAAGGCAAAACTTGGACCTTCACAGTGAGCATGCAAACTGGCAAAAAACTTTACAATAAACATCCACATCACATCAAGATAATAAAAATTCAAGGTCTCTCTTAAAATGTATTTGCAAGATGGGTGCTATTGCACTGAGAGTGAATAACTATTGACATAAATTTAAATTATCCCTTCCTTCTATAATGTATCTAAAACTGCTTTTGTTATCCATGTACTACATATTAGATAATGTAATGTATTATATTGTAATGTTTTACTGTACTGTGTTACAGGCTTAAAATTACTTATAGTATTGAATCAATTTTATTGTAATGTACCATGTATTTGAAACGTGTATTAATGTACAAAATAAGCTCTATCCTATATAAAAGTTTTGATGAATGGATGCTTAACAAATAAAATAAATAATACAACCACATACAGGTTCTTCAGGGATATTTTCTGGGTATTTTGATGTGTTTGCATTCAGGGAACCCAGACATGCGGTGCATCCCTTCCGTAGCTGAGTGGTCAGCTTAGATGGCTGTCATGCGGGAAAACCAGGTTTGATTCCTGCTACTGCCAAGAGGAGGACTGCACTCAGCCTCATGATGTCACCTGAGGAGCTACTTGACTGAGAAGTAGCAGCCAGATCCATGGACTGGAAAATTGGCAAAACGGCTAGGAGAATAGTGTGCCAACCACATACCCCTCCATACTGCATCCGCATGATGCCACATGGTGGAGGATGACATGGCAGCCAGTCAACATCCATTAGGTCTCCAAGGCCTCCATGAGGCACTTGTTATACACGAACAGTACTGAATGCAGGCTTGAGGGCCAAAAGTAAAGGAGGCATTAATGTTGTCAAATGCAAGTACTGTGAGTGACTGGCACAAGTTTGTTTCTAAGAAAGATGCACAGTGCATAGTGTCAACATGTGCAGACATTTTCATTATAATACCAGTTCAAGAAATAAGAAATCAAACAACATGTATTTGCTCTGTAACAAGTGACCAAAATGCTCTGAAGATGTCACTGAACAACCTCCAAAACTTTGTTGACTGGGTTCTGTTTGATGCTGTATAATTAATATTTGTTATTATAGTACATATGAAAATCAGGGTACCTTAGTGAATAAACTGTGAAATACAATAAAATGTACTTACTTCATTGAAAGCCTATCTTCATCACAGTCTGTATGGCAACTTCCCCTGGATTCCGTGCATTGTTGCCCACACACACACACACACACACACAGAGCGAGAGAGAGAGAGAGAGAGAGAGAGAGAGAGAGAGAGAGAGAGAGAGAGAGAGAGAGAGAGAGAGAGAGACAGAGAGAGAGAGAGAGAGACAGCTTCTTGTGTACTATTCCAGATTTTGATTTTAAATTGTGTTGCTTTCTTCCCTGTCATGTTGTGATATTTTGTATTTTTTGGCCAAATAGTTCACAGCACCCCTCCTTTTGCTTTTATTTTAGTAGTCTTGGGGTGTCACATGCAAAGACATGGGAGGACCTGAAAATCTTCAATTATTTTCAATGCTCCCTCTAAGGCAGACAAGTAGAAACTGATGCAGAAAATGTACTGGCTGTAATAAGTTACAAAACTTTGTCACATTTCCTGATTTTATGGGGAACCTGAGACTTTAGAGGTTTATGTCATGAGAGTTGCAGAACACAAGAACAATTTCTTACTACTTATGCAATGCATCTTCTTGCTAGGTGTGTATGCAGCTTTAGGGTTTCTTCCCATGCTATTTGCATATTGAACATTGTCACAAACACTGCCGAAATAGCTCCATGCAAATGGTAATTAGAAGGCTCTGGTATGTTCCTAGATTTGTCACTGTATTCTGTGTCAAGGAATTTTGCAAGTAGGCGTTTTGTAAGTGGGATAGGTGGAATGTACGGTCAAGCATCTGCCAGTTCAAACAAACACACATGTTACTATGTTGTGGGAGACTTTATCAACATAGAAATTAATCAATGGTGAAGGTTGAAAATTTGTGCAGGACAGGGATTCAACCCTGGATGCTCCACTTCTTGCCTTTACCTCCTCAGCCACCCATACCCACTTCATGGGTGACTCAAATTCTAACCTGTCACACCCAGTATTGTCCAGGATGTGCCACTCTGTCTCGCAGTGGTGTACTACATGACGTCGAGTCTTCCATGCAAATTCAGTTACTACTGATCAGTATCTGCAACAGCGGCATATAACAGATGTCCCCAGACAGAATGTTCTGCATGTCTTCTTCACCATAGGCACTTCCAGGTGCTACTGCTTCTCCCCTTCCTGCCACTCCCCTCAGCTTGCAGTCAGTGCTGCCACCACTAGCCTAGCAGTTGCAGAAGAGTGGCAGGGGGGCATGAAGAGTCGTTTGCTTGGATCTGATTCTCAGAGACTGTAGACGCAGCGGCCAGGCATGTCGGTGCATGAGTCGTGTCTGAGTGATTGTGTGAATGTGTGCGTGTTCTCATTTTCTGATAAATGCTATGGCCGAAAATTTAGTTGCGAGAGAGTGATCATCCTTTCTACATTCCTGTCTGTGGCTCAGCAATCAACTTTAAGGTGAGTTGCTAGTTATTCTCATTATTATTGATTCTAAGAGTATTTGCACAATTTATCTGTTGCATGGATTGATCGCCATGGTCAGATTTCATGAACATGCTGTCTGTGCCTTCTGAGTATCTGGGCGCACTAGCAGATTTTTGTGACAAGCCAAAACCGCAGGCCATTTCTGTGGGTATCTCCATTGGATCGTGCCTACTGGTCTGAAGCTCTTTGTTTCCTGCTAATGTTCGGATCCCACTAATTAGATCTGCTCTCACTGACATGCCTGCTGGCCAGGTCTGTTTGTGTATTGTGTAATGCAGCAGATTTTCACGGTTTATCCATGGACCCAGGACTGCAGTGCTCCTCGGCAGGTCATAAGCCACAGGTGCGACTGTCTCACTGCAAGTATGTTGCAAAGTGTGGCATTTAGAGACATTCGTTTATTCTAGTACATTGGGGCATTTCAAAAGTAGTTTATATATCAGAAAGTATGGACAATAAGAAGAAGAAAATTGTAGCAGTTTCTGGTGGTTTGTAAGATTTGTACTCAAGTATTTCTCGAAAGATAAATCACATAGTATCTATAAAATAATAGATGTAACACAGTGGATAATAACTGACAATAACAAATGTAGTGGAACCAACATTTTATTGGCTGTCACCTGAATTATTGGTTTACACAACTCTTCCCTACCTTATACACTTCTTTCAAGAGGCCCAAATTTTACTGAAGTTATTTCTGAAATCAGCGAAGGTATTTTAAACCTGTCTTGCACATCCAAGGAAATGCATGCAAAATTACAATGAAATGAGTACCCGTACAGGCGTTGATATAAATCAACGGGGACAGTTGAAAATGTGTGCCCTGACCGTGACTCAAACCTGGGGTCTCCTGCTTACATGGCAGACACTCTATCCATCTGAGCCACCAAGGACACGAAGGATAGTGAGACTGCAGGGACTTATCTCTGGCATGCCTTCTGTGAGACCCACATTCCCAACTTATTGTCCCGCACTATGTTCATGGCCAAACTGTGGGAGTAATGCTGAGAGGGCTGGGACCGGGGGTGGGAGGGTGATGGCATCAGGAAATGGAGCAGGATCCACAGCTTTCGCCCATGGAGGAGCTCCACCAGACTACGTCCATCAATTGGTGTGGTGTGATATGTGCTCAAGAACAGGGTGTGGGCCAACATGATTGGATATCTTTTGATCACCTTTGTCAACAGTTGTTTAAATGTGGGGAGAAGCCTCTCCGCTGAGCCGTTGGCCTGACAGAAGTCGTGGAAGGAGGATGCCATGAATTGGGGGCCATTATCGGTGACCATGTGTGAGGCAGGCCCTCAATGGCGAGAACCTTGGCTAGGGCCATGAGTGTGGCCTCTGTGGTGTTGGGTGTCATGAGGACGACATATGAGTATTTCAAATAGTCATCAACGATAAATAACCACATGGACCCCAAAAATGGGTCCCCAAAATCTAGATGGATGCGATCCCAGGGCTGTGGAGGCACAGGCCAGGGTGCTGATGACTGAGGGGGGCTTGCCTGGTGAAGCGCACACACAGTGCACCTGTGGATCAGGCAGTCAATATCGCCATCGATGCCGGGCCAATACATGTGCCAGCGAGACAAAACTTTCATGCAGGACATACCCCAGTGCCTACGGTATAACAAACTGAATACATGACGTCGAAAATCAGGAGGGATGACCACCCGATGGGCATTTGACTCCGTGGCCAACAGAAGGATATCATCAACCACAGAGAGCCTGTTGGACAGGTGGCGCCAGGGGCTGAAGTTGGTCCGCATCTGATGAGTAATGTAGGAGGGTCAACTGTGGACCACGTAGTGGAGAACCTGCCTTAAGATAGGGTCTCGGCGTGTAGCCGTGGCATGTGAGCAGCCTTAAGAGGCAGACCGTCCAGTGCATCCTGGCGGGCAGAATCAATGTGAAAGCAGAGGACCTCCTGTTGGTCAAACGCAGGAACAGGGCCTGCTGGGCGATGTGACAAAGCATCTGCATTAGCATGGTGGACGGTGGGCTTATACGGGATGGTGTAAGTGTAATTCCGCAAAAATAACGCCCAGCACTGGAGACGCTGAACTGTCCGCTGTGGAAGGTGAGAGTGGGGTATGAAAAGCGTAACTAAGAGATCAATGTGAAATTTTTGGATGGCAAACACTATTGCCAGGGCCTCCTTTTCAGTCTGCGAGGAGTTCCGATGTACGGGGGTTAACGTCTTAGATGCATAGGTGATGGGCTGTTCTGAGCCATCGGTATTCCAATGTGCAAGGACTGCCCCAATGCCATATGCCAACGCATCAGCTGCCACAACCAAAGGGTGGTCCAGAGAGAAAGGAGTACGGCAAGGGGCAGTCTTCAGCATCGTCTTTAAATGGAGAAAATCCTGGTCACAGACAGGAATCCAATCAAAATTCACCCCTTTGCAGTGCAAGTGATTGAGGGGCTGAGCAATGGAGGCAGCCTGAGGTAAGAACTTTAAGTAATAAGTAACTTTCCCCAAAAACACCTGGAGTTCAGATAAGTCCTTATAATGAGGAAGGGCCTCAATTGCCATGACATTGTGATCCAAAGGATGAATGCCATCTTTGCTAAGCCAGTGGTCTAAATATTCCACTTCCAGTTGAAAAAACAACACCGATCCAGCCGACAGCATAAACCTGCAGATTGCAAAGCGTGAAATAAGGTGTTGAGGTTGTGTAAATGTTCCTGGTGAGAACACCCGGTTACCAACATGTTATCCAGACAATTCACGCAGGCTGCAATAGGCTGAGTAAGCTGCTCCAGGAACTGCTGGAAAATTGCCAGTGCTGAAGAGACACAAAAAAAAAAAAGGCTCTGATGACTATGGGACTTAACTTCTGAGGTCATCAGTCCCCTAGAACTTAGAACTACTTAAACCTAATAAAACTAAGGACATCATACACATCCATGCCCGAGGCAGGATTTGAACCTGCGACCGTAACGTTCACGCGGTTCCAGACTGTAGCGCTGAGAACCGCTCGGCCACTCTGGCCGGCAGACACCAAAAGGAAAGCGCTTGTACTTGTATAATCCGTAAGGTGTATTGAGAACTATGATGTTCTGGGAATCGGAATCCAAGGTTAATTGGTGGTATGCCTCAGCCAGGTTGATCTTAGAAAAGTACTTGCCCCCTACAAACTTGGCGAGAAGGTTTTTCTGTCGGGGAATGGGCCTGAGCATTGACAGTAGCGCTGAAGTCCCCACACAGCCGAAGGGACCCATTGGGTTTCCACACAACCACTAATGGTGTTACCCAAGCACTGTATATCACAGGCTCTAGGACGCCAGCAGCCTGGAACCGATCAAGTTCCTGTTTGACTGTTGGCCGTAAGGCCACCGGAATGGCTCTGGCTGAAAAAAGCGAGGCTGCACATCCATCCAAAGTCTGATGTAAGCCTGAAAACGTGAAGCACACCTGAGATCTGTTCCAAACAATGATACAAAATCCGAGCACAGATCGTCCAAGTCCTGAAAAGAAACAGCTTTGGAAACAACCTTAACTTCATCGGAAATACAAAAGCCAAACAGTTGAAACGCATCCAGGCCAAAAATATTCGAAGCCGACGGATGTTCGACGACAAATAGGGTAAGGAGCCGGGAAACATGTTTGTGTGTCGCCTGGATGACGAACTGCCCATGAAGGGGAATGGAACTGTCGCCGTAGGCGACCAAACGCCGAGAGGGAGGTGACAGCACAGGGGAGCCCATACAGGTATACGTCGCAATATTAATCAGGGAGATGGTGGCCCCAGTGTCTACCTGAAAACTGACATCCTCAGTAAAAAGGTGGAGCATGAGTAGTAGCTTACGTGCTGATGGGTCCTCCAGAGGGACAACCAATTGCAGAGCATGTACTGTACCCTGAGACCCAGTAGGAGCAAGACGGGAGCGAGTCGAGTGACTACAACAAACGGATCAGATGTGGCCCTCCTTCTCACATGGCATGCACATTTTCCAATGGTGAGGGGCAATCAGTGCGAGAGTGTGTGGTAAAGCACTGTGGCCAAGATGGAAGTGGACCACATGACCGGCAACGAGGGACGACCAGAGGCTCTGTTGCCATAGAGACATCGGACAAAGAGGAGTCCCGATGGCACTTGCCTCTGTTGGCTGGGCCTTGTCTACACTGCGAGGGCGGAACCCGCAGAGACACATCGATCACCGCCACTTGCGGCCGTGACATGAGATGCTCGTTAGCTGCCAGAGCAATTTCAAATGAGTGGGCAAGGCGAAGAATCTCTTCCAGTAAGGGAATATCGAGCTTCAACGCCACAGTGTGGACTTCAGGATCAGGAACCAGCTGAACCACCACATCCCAAATCAGGGAGTCTGCATACAAATCCTTACACTGCCGATTGGTGAATGTAAATTCGCATCAATGGCTGAGACCCTGCAAGTCCGTGACCAAGGAACGATATGATTGACAAGGCTGTTTATGGCACTGGTGGACTCCAGCTGAGAGATGACCACATGTTAGTGCTGCGAATAATAGTATGTCAGCAAACAGCATATCTCCTGGAAAGAGAGAGCTACAGGATGTGGCAAGGGTGCCAACTTGTGGAGAAGAAAGAATGTGTCAGAGGAGACCCAAGACAAAAACGACAACTGTGGAATGGGGTCATCTGTGACTTGAAAAGCCGTGAAATGTTGCTTCAGCCGATATAAGTACGTTTCCCAGTCTTCTTTAGCGTCATTAAATGGTGGGAACAATGGCGGATGTGGGAAAGCATTGGACACCTGAGAACTTGGAAGCTGTTGTAGTAATGCATCCCAGGCATCGACTTTGTCCTTTAGCAACCGCATCGACTGTTGCGAGATGTCTTAACTGCTGGAGCTGCTGCACCTGCATGAGCTGCTGCTGTTGTTCCAGAATACAGACCAACTTAGCCTCCATGCTAACAAGTACAATCGTTTACCTCATCGCCAAAATGTTGTAACCGCGACAGGAACTGTCACGGGGTTGCTGCTAACAGAAACACGGCAGGACTGATGGCAGCGGCCTGTGAACAAACAAGACGGACGAACGGGTATAGAAGGACAGCATGACAACAGATAGCCAAGCAAGACACCAAGATCAACAACAAAGCATTAAGCAACTGGGTCACAAGAGACAACCAAACGACACCCACTCGTAAACCAGAAGTAAGCACACACAACATAAGCATGATGTCTGTAAGCGAGATGTCAACTGAATCAACACGAATACCAGACTGCCTCACTAAGGGAGATGCAGCCACCTAAATACGTGACAGGGTATGTTGCTATTGGCCACTGGACCATGTGCTCCACAGTGATTCTCTCACATTAGAATCAGGGCCAGGAGCGTGTGCAGCCACGGCTTACAGCACGGCTGCTGCAGTGAATTCTAGAGGTCATCGAGTTCCATGCCGTCTGGCACGGATTCAAAACCCTTGGCACTTGGTACCAGAGTCAGTATTAAAGATTTTTGCTCACATTAGGAAACGCTATCTGCTTGCAGCTTATATTTAGATATTTCCTCATTTGGCACTATTGTTTCTTGTACCATAGCTGCAAAGACGGATTGTCAACTTACATTTAATTACCCTTGAGATCTCAAAATTTGTCAGGGAAAAATGCTCAAACTATTCTGTAAATCAAGGAAATATCTGGTAATTTCACTTGGGGATACTTGTGGCAGCCCTGTATATGCAACACAGCATGCCTCCAATGCAGGTATATAACAGCAGATATGTAGGTAAGGGTTTAGTATGATCTTCAAATGGAAACTTTTTGATTTCCTCTTGTACAGGTCATTAACAAAGTGATAGTAGTGCATCATAAAGCTGACATATAAGGCTGTAACGAAATAATAAAACTTTTCTACCCAAAAGTTTCAGTAAAATTGTTTGACAAACACACATTGGCCACTTGGTGCACTGGAGCAGGCAAACAATATTCTGTTCATTCCGGTTAGCCAGCCAGCACCTGTCCGCTTTGGTCGATGCTGGCAACCAGCTGTTACTGTTTGCTGCCCTATTAGTTATTACATGGACATTCTTTGTGCTGGTTCAGGCCACCTTGTGCTGGCCTCAGCAATATGGATAACATGCTTTGTTTCTGTACGTACATGGGTGGCTTGTAAGCTGTGTCTTGATAGTTCACTTGGTAGAGCATCTGCCTGCAAAAGGCAAAGATTCCAGCTTTGAGTCAAGGTGTGGCACAGAGTTTTAATCTGCCAGAAAGTTACAATGTTTCATGTATATTGCACACAGTCTCCTTTGTAGATTGATTCTCTTTTAATAGTATCACACCACTGAAGCAGGTTGTAGCCTTATAATTTCCAATATTAAATGCCGTTCACTGTTTTCTGGTGTTCTGTAACTATTACTAGATGTGGAGATAGTATTGTGATAAGTAATTCAAAAGCATCCATTTTATTTCCTAAACCTTGTACATTATAATGAAAAAGTGATAAATTATTCTCGTGTGGACTGACTTCTGCTTGAGGCACATATGAAACACATACACTTGCATCTGGTGCTGCGCTGGTGGAAGGTTTTATTGTCTTAAACAGCATTGCTCTTGTCCTGCCGATGTATTGTTTTACTTACCTGTCATTTCATATGGGTGATTCTCCCAAGTATTCGTTATTTTTGTCCTTGAGAGGGATGGCCTCTGTAGCACAATACTGCACATTCACTTTGTTGGTCAATATTTCTTGGATACGTGTTATAACAAGTCCTTTCCTAGTCTGTTGAGATGTAAGCCATGGGATGTGTGTATCTTCTTCCTACACAGCTTGTGTCCACAAATGTAACATTTTTGAATCTCATGCACATATTTGGGATCTGTTTATTTGCCTTTCGCATTTCTTTATTAACACACGACCAGATTGGCAAGTCATGTCGATGTGGAACAGAGAAGACGATCACATTTGAACTTCTCAGCTAATGTAGCAGTCTTCTCAGTGAGATTACTAGGTCTTTCGTTTCGTTTTTTGCTACGTCATTTGTTCCCACTAAGAACACGAAAAAGTCGTTATTTGTTGTTGCTGTTTTCACGTCATAGTTCATGGAAGTCACTGCCTGAAATTTTGCATCTGGTTTCACTGTGCTAATTATTTTGTGACTGCTTCCAAACTGAATTTCAGCTGCTATGTTCTGTCTTTGACTATCTGCAAATACGTTTATTTTACACTTTTTTGCTGGTTGATGATAACTGATTTTAGGCCTGTCAGTACTTGGATGTTGCTTGGTGTCACTGTTTGTTTTGTCTTTTTTGTCCATATTAGTCGATAATCCAACTTGGGGTACACTTGATTTTCATTCATTGTCGGTGATTATACTCATGGTTGAATTTTTTTCCTGTTGTTGAAAGCGACTCCATCGTTCTTAGTTTGCGGTGTCCTTTTTCTTTCCATGTGGTTCGACGCAGCTCGTTGAGATATCACAGTCTACAGGTGAAAGCACTTCAAAATGGTTCTCGTGCACAAAGATGTGTCACTAGTACTTTTACCGTTTACTCGATTTTGCACTTCTTGCGTGCTGTTTTTTGGAAGTGACTTTAAATCACTTTTCACTAGCAGGCGCGACGCTTTGCAGAACGTGTCGAGTATTCGAATCACTTTTTCCAAGCTGAAAATTCGAGATATCCACTTTCAGAGCAGTGTTTATAAATTGCAAGGGGGGCACACGTTAGTTTAATTTCGTGATTTCGTCTTTACAAGAGGGTGCAGTTATGACCCTCTATTTAAGAATATTTAAAACTTACTCCATGAGTCAACAGGGTTCACACCTCTTAACCTCATGTCTTGATGTCTTCAGAGGTTGAATGTAGAGAATGGTTGAAACCATTACGTCAAATACCTAGACAGGTGGAGAGGGAAGATAAAATCAAGCAAGCTTCACCATATATAAGTAGACAGACAAGAGAAAGAGTGATTTCCGATTAAGAAAGAAGGATGAGATCCGATAGAGCGGAGAAGTACTGAGCTGACAGGAAACTGAAAGATTCTTTGTATAAAGTTGGCTAGAGTGGTCCAATGAAGGCCAACAAAAAAGGTAAATAATAAATAATAGTAGACAGAGACAACTTACGAGCCAAAGACACAATACGCAGCGGAGGTCGATGCATGAGTATGAAGAAGGCAATGTTGTCTTACTGAGAACTCATCTTAAATCCTCTAGCATAAAGAAAATTAACAAAAAGTGCCAACTGTTGTATACAGCGCCACATCCAATTATGGAATACCTCATGACAGTTGTTACCTTCTAGCTAATCCAAGCACTCCGGGTTTAAAACATTTTATTGGCCTTGAATAAATTGATGCTAAAGATCTGATAGCGAGAAAAACAATGTTTATATTTTTGTAAATACTTAGCATTTATTTGGTTGATTTGTATTTATGTATGTTCGTGGTATTAAGATTTTTCATGTATTGTGTAATTTACATGTGTAATGATATACCTAACTACAAGGTGTCATTGTTAAAAGTCACAGATGATTTAACTACATTATGTAGGAGCTGTATTAGCAAATTTCGAGTCCACTTGACAGAGTCCTCTGTAAGCAAATATTGCATGTACCATGAGGACACTTATTACTTATTTCCAGCTTTTAACTTCTTGTCAGATTGCCCTGATTTGTTGTTTTGCTAGTAACTACATCTCATCTGGGATGAGATTTGTCCTGATTTTGGACATTTGAACACAGTCATGCTTGTTTCGTAACTATTACATTCGTGATATATGAAGTTTGCTTCATGTCATAGTGAAGTTGGGCAGGACGTGACGGTGTCCTGTGTTTAAATATCACCCTATGACTTTAGGTTATGGAATGACTCGGTTACCACCATTAAATGAACATGACTTCCGAAAGACGAAAACCGAATTTCGGAAACCGTTTTTCACTGTCGCATTTACATGTTAAGGCCTGAAGTGAATTTACTAGCCCAGTTAAATATGGCATCTGAAAAACAGCTGATCCAGTTAACACTGTGGTTATTTCTCTTCTCTTAAATATTACAGATCGACAGCTTCATGCTCAGATTAATATTTCTGCTTCTATTTCACTGCACATTACGTACGTATTAACCAAATGTTCTGAAAACAAGACGTAACTTGACAACCCAAGCAAATTTCAAAACGGGTCGCTTTTACATGGGAGCTAAAATCGATTGGGTTATTGGAAAATCGGCAACTAGAAGCGCACTTCCAGAATCGATTTCGAAGTGTTTACACGACCACCCAAGAGCGGCATTGGGAAATCGTCGTACAATATACGGTTTTGGGAGCCCCATGTAACTAGGGTGACTTGAATGACAGTAAAACCACTAGAATTATTTAGTCCAGATGACCTAATGGTCAGCTTTTCGACATGGAGAGATGCTTGGTTTCTTTCTGAAGTGCTCAAAAGTAACGGCAAACAATATACTATAATGAAAAAATCGTGAAACTCAGATATGTTGCATTCTGTGAGTGCACACGATCTTTAAAGAACAAAATACTTGTTGTGGTTCTTTTCATCATGTACGATGTCCAAACTTGATGATGTAAGAAGCACTCTAAGTATGGAAAAAAAATGTGAGCATGAAACTGTGCTACGACGATAAGAAAGTTCTGTGCGAGTGATTAGACTGAGTAATGTTAGGGAACACAAACTGCATAATCACAGCAAGTTAGTGACTGATGCGTCAATCAGTGATAGTCAATTCGTAATTCATGAGTTTATTGACTTTAAATGTAAATGAAAACTGGAAGTACCCTATGCTACTTGAAACGGATTTTGTTTACTCGCCAAACACGGTCGTAATCGTGGCATCTGATCATTGAGATGCCACGTGTGCCAATTGCGAATTCGGAAAGCACTATAATCCGGTAATGAACGCTCACCATTGTGTATAGACAGTGCGAGCTAGTGAAGTGCAGTGACAGATAAGAAAGTACTGCACTCTCTAGGTCAATTAAAACGCTTAATGCCTACAGGTCAGAAATGTACGAAATACTGGACTATTATGCAGACACTATATCGTGGCGGTTTTAGGTGTTTTGAACTGTAGTTGCATAAGGTACCGATAGAGGTCCGGCCTGAACTACCACTGCGAATCGCTGCAAACACGTGCTCTGTAGTCACCACCAAATGCTTTGTGCACTCCAGTTTGCTTTGTGTTGTGGATTCCAAGTTTTTTTTTTCTTATTTTGAAGTGAATGAAGAGACTAATGCTGGTGCATAAAGGGATTTGAATGGGACTCTCGCCACAACAAAAGGAATCAACAATTCCTGTGATCGTTATGACAGTTTTGCTTTCGTAGAAGCACAGAGTGCGGATGTAGGATGGTAGCCCTTCAGGATGAAGGTGTGGCCTATTCCCTCGTTCCGCTCCTCATCCCTCGGGCAGCAATAGTTCTCATTTGTCTAAGGTCCGTCCGACTGACATTATATACTGTCCACATGATAACTGCTACATACAAAAACATTACCCAGATACGCAAGAATCTCTGCAGAATGAATGGAAAGTAATCATGACTCTTTTCACCTAAACCAACAATGCTGATGTGTATTAATGCTGTGTCAATAACATTTCGTATTCACGCAGCAATACCGCCGACAAGATAGGTGCGTGCCGCACAAACAGCTGACTGACGTAGGGGGCGGAGTCAGCTGCAACGGCTGACAACCGATGGGGTGTGGCTCTGTTCCTTCGACCAATATCTATGGTCGAAGCTCTGTTCCCGCTTCATCGCAGCTCACCGCCCAACACAAGCCAATCTACGAGCGTTTTTCCTTCCACCTTCAGGCAACATTGCCAACGCAGATACCCGCGGAAGGAACAGTATTTGACTGTGTGTAAAAAAAAAAAAAAATAAATAAATAAATAAAAAACAGTTCTCCAACATATTTTGTTACACGTAAACAGTTTACCATTACTTTCTGAACGACACTGTAGACTAAAGGATATGTACTTCCACGAGTATATGTAGCGCTGGGGCAACAAACATTCAGTAACACGTGAACAAACTGCTACAAACAAAAGTAAATACTAGCAAAGATAATCATTTACAGACACTAGAAACCTGCACTGTGACCAACATATAGGACTGTGGTGGTATACATGACTGTAACTTTAAAACTTGGTATATATAGGTCATTTTTCGTTTGAAACCCTATGATGTATATATCAATGTAATCAGGACAGACTATATAATTTAATAAAGTCATAAAAAATTTGATTTTTCCACCATTATCTACGTTTCTTCAGTTACTACTTAGAAGAACTATAAGAATATAATAGGTAAAAGTCACAAAACTACAAATCTTTTCCATTGCTATTATCAATAGAAGAGTTGATGCAGGAGGCCTTTGAATTGGTGATGATGCCAGGGTCTCAAACCAATGATAATGCCGTCCACAGCAATTGCACGACCCTATCATGCCAACAATATTCCTCCTCAAGCTCTTGTACCTTTCTGCAATGGACTTTCCAGTTCTCATGGGAAATAGACTGGAATGAACTATATGCAAAGTTCAACTGGTTTTTGGCAGGCACATCACCTCAAGTGTTATGGTCTTTGAAATTCTTCTTTCGAATTAACCCCTAAAAATTCAGCAGTATTTGGGCCACACTTATATAATGGCAAATTGTAGTTTTTACGGTCTTTGCTTGTAATCAATTGGTCAACTACAAACAATTTTTTGGTGGATTTGGTTGAACAAATGGAATGGTCGAGGTCATTGTCCTGCATGTAACCATCGCACTGGATTCATCTTTGCTGGCACCACTTTGTCATTGTTACATTATGAATGTACTCACTTGATGGTTTCCGACGTGTCTAGTCATATGACGAATTATTCAGCACAATTAATGATCATGGTGGGCAGTTAGGAAGCACCTTTTACCCAAAATAATTTAGAAATTTCCAGAGTTCATAACAAACACTCTGTGCAGATGTAGCTCAACGCTGGAAATGCACTTGCTTAAAAACATTTTTTAAATATTTTCTCTTATTAACTATCCAGTGCATTCAATAAGCAAATGTCATTTGTTCTGGAGCATTTTCCATTTGAGCCCCAGAGTTGTAATAAACTTCTCAATGAGGTAGTACTCGAGCTCCAGTCTATAGAGTTCTTCACAGCTAGCAGCCATTTACAGAGAAGTACAACTTTCTTTACTGCATAAAATTCTTCAATGGTGTCCGTGATTACCCGGCTATTAAAAATCATGAACTGCATTTTGAAACCTACCAGTGCTTTGCCCACATCAAATAACAGAAAAATAATTATTTAAAGTTGGACTGCATTCTACATTGAATACCTCAAGCTGAGGTAAAATTAAACTTGTAGTCCTTACGATATACAACAGTGTTGTGTTTACAGCAGAGTTGCTTTATATCATGGCCGCATTCACTGGTGGCCCAGCCTCTGTCAGGGGAGGATAAGCCTGTGACAGGACTGAACTATGAGGTGCTGGGTAGGTGGATTAGACAGATCTTGGTCCGTAGTATGCGACATCATATGAACCCTGTTGATGGTTGTGAATGGGAGTGGCGTAGGGATAGACTTGGATGATATGTAGATTGGGTGGATGACACAGCACCACTTTATGATAGGTGGGAATCATCTTGGGTTAGGATACTCTCATTTCAGGGCAGGATGAGTGATAATCAAAACCCAGTTCCAGTCCAGGATGATAATAGCATGACGAGAGGGATGCTGGTTTTTAGCTTTGTAGCTGTAATAAAATACATATTTTTGAGTAAATGTTATGGAAATGTTCTTGTGGAATCTAAATAATTTAGGGTTAAGGGAGACTACCCACCGAAAAGCAGGAGCATTGAGTCGTCAATAGGCACACACAAAAAATGGAAAACTTACTAGCTTTTGGAATTATTCTTTGATGAGCCCTGAGTAGAAACACACACACACACACACACACACACACACACCTATGTCCCTAATGGTGTCAGGTAGACTGACAATGCCAGTGCTATTTTGCAGCAGGTGGGCTGGCTATGATGGGGGTAGTGTCGGATGAGGAGGGGGAAAGGGGAGGAGAGAGAGGTAGGTGAGAGGTAAGGAGAGAGACTTGGAGGTGGGTGGCTATTTGCTCAGAGGAAGGCCGGTTTGCTAGCTAGAAATCTGGGAGGGAGGGAGGGGTGGTGGCAGGTATAGTTGTTGTAGCCGGTGGGAAGTAGCGCATGCTGAAGGCAATGTGGGGGAAGTGAATTGGGAAGAGGCGATAGGTCGGAGGAAGGGGAAGGATGTGCTGGAAGGAAAGCTCCCATATGCATAGTTCAGGGAAAATGGTGGTGGAGGAAAGGATCAAGACGGTTAGGGCCCCACTCTTATTCGTCATTGTTGATACCACCTCCTTGCTGACCAACATCCCTCATGTCATGGCCTTGTTGCTATCCAGCAGTACCTCTTCCATTGCTCTTCAGACTCCAAACCCAACACCTGATTCCTGATACACCTTACCAACTATATCCTGACCCACAACTATTTTTCCTTTGAAGGAAAAGTTTACAAACAAATCCGTGGCAAAGCCATGGGCACCGACATGGCAGCCTCATACGCCAACCTGTTTATGAGGCATCTAGAAGAAATCTTTCTTGCCTTCCAAAACTTCAACCTCTAGTCTGGTTCAGGTTCATGGATTGTATCTTCATGGAATGGACTCAGGGCCAAGACACCCAGTCCACATTCCTTCACAATCTCAACATCTCTTCTCCCTTTCACTTCACCTGGTCCTCCTCTAACCAATGGGCCACTTTCCTGGACATTGACTTATACATCACTGATGGTCCCATCCACACCTCTGTCTACATTAAACCCACCAACAGCACCAGCATTTTGACAGCTGCCATTCCTTCCACACCAAAAAATACTTCCCATACAGCCTAGCCACCTGTGGATGATGTATCTACAGTGATGAGAACTCCCTTCACGAACAGACATCCCCCCCCCTCCCCCCCCCCCCCCCCACACACACACACACAACATGTTCAGTTTCAATGGCTGCTTCACAGCCCAAGCTATTCTGATTATTCCCTCCACCACTCACTTCTCTGAACTACACATTAGGCATTGTCCCTATAATACATCCTCTGCTTCTTTAATTGCCCTTGCCTCAATCTCAGGTAACCCATTGTCCCCACACTCTCCACGCAACAGTTTCCCCTTCTCTGCCCTGTCACCTACTCCCAATTCAAGCCACCACATAGCCTTCAGCACATGCCCCTTAACACAAGCCTCTACAACTATACCTGCTATCCTTCCCTCCTGCATTCCTAGCTGGAAATCAGCCTTCCTCCAAGCCACTAGATGCCCAACCACAGTCCCTTTCCTTACCTCCCATCTCCCTCTACCTGCCCCACCCCACCAAATACTAAACCCACAACACAACCTGCCCATCAGCAGCTCTGTGATGTGGCACTTTTGAGTAAAATGCTGAGAGCAGAGGGAACAGCAGAATGCTTCATATTTGCTTCCAGAAGCCAACACCTGAAATGCCAATAACACACTGTCTAAGACATGCCTAAAGTATTTCAAAAGACTGTTGAATGTAATAAATCTGTGTTAGCAGCATAAAATATGTTAAATTCAAATTCCTTTGTGTCCCTCTTGTTGTTATACCCAATTGCAACCATATATAAATATATGTGAACTTAAAAGCACTGCAACTGAAAATACTGAAAGAAAGAATGCGAATTACTAATTTGATTATTAGATTATTTTACCCCAATACTTTGATTTACTATGTTCTTTCAAAATTTTAAATTACTTGGCTCAGAAAATTATTTTTTGACTTAACACACTTACACAGCTACTTCAGAAATGTATTTGAATCTGACTTCTTGCTAGGAGTGGAGGGGGTTACCAGGATGAGACCTTGTAAATTTCATCAGCATTTTCGCGCTGTGTTACTTTTTCACATATATGTAGCCACTCTTTTGCACTGTTTTCCATCTCTTTTCTCTGTCACAGCACTCCATGACACTTAGCATCATTTTATGGCACCACTATGAATAACAGCCTTCTTTTATGCAAAGGAGTTGCCAGATTTGACAACAAGCTGCTAGACTTTCACAGATCCCTCCACTCCCATAAAAGTGGCACATACATAATAATAATGGATGGAGATGAAGCAAACTACTGGAATGAGATTTGATTATACAACTAGGGAT
Organism: Schistocerca americana; assembly: GCF_021461395.2. Taxonomy (NCBI): domain Eukaryota; kingdom Metazoa; phylum Arthropoda; class Insecta; order Orthoptera; family Acrididae; genus Schistocerca; species Schistocerca americana. The sequence goes on along the minus strand of NC_060120.1, from coordinate 712,874,553 downwards.
GACAGACAACATAAGGCACATTTCACAGTTTCTCGTGCCACTGTGGACAACACATTGGTCTACACAGTATGACAAGGTTTTGATAACCCACTATGTGTAACATGTTAGTTGTGCATTTTATTGTAGTACTGGTACAAGGAATGGGGAATGCCTGAAGACACCTGGAGCTGAAATCCCTTACAACTGAAACTGTATGCTAAGCAAGGGCTCTAGGTCATATTCTTGCTTTTTGCAGGTAATTGCTTATAACTAAGCTATCAAGGCGTGACTTAAAATCTGTCTTCACTGACCAGTTGTTGCTGTATCTTTCTCCTACTTTCCAATTGTACACCACTAAAACTAAAGCATAAAATCAAACAGAAGAAGGGATAAGGGATAAACAATACATGGGATTAAAGTATCTTGCGTCAGAAAGACTCAGCTCTACATATATACAGAGAGCAAGATGTGATCACAAGAGTTAAAACTCCATAACATCACTAATGTGAAGTCCTTCTCAATAACATTTAGATGGCAAAATTTAAGGTGGTGTAGATACCTGAATGTTTCTGTTCTTCCGTCAACTCAATAATGAAGACTTAGTCTCATGCGAACTGTTCCTCATCACAACTAGATATAATATCTCAAAATATTTGCTTGGAACACAGAAAATATGTTGAAGTCAAGAGATTTATACAATGTAATTTATTACACAGTTTGAAAAACACGCTGTATCAAACACATCTGGTGCAGATCTCATGGATGTTACAAAACTACTTTCAACAATACTCTGGGCAATGATGATTCAAGATACACACTCTCTTCAAAATTAGTCTTCAGTAACATTTCTGTCCAATTGGTAATTCACTAAGGCAACTAATGTTCAGAACTCATTTAGCACGTGAGCAAGTGACTCAAGAGATTTCTTCTGACAGTCGTCCTTACTCCTCCAACCCCAGCCAATGCTCGAAAGCTTCCCACAGCAACAACCATGGTGCTACAATAAGACCATCTGCAATATCCTCAAGAACTGAAAAAAATAGTACCATTTTAACAGAAAATTCTTTCCAAATAAAAATGAAATACAATTACTTTCATACTTGAAGGCAGCTAATGAAAATACTTATTAATAATTTAAGTATTATGAAAAGGATAGATCGCTACTCATCATACAGAGGAGCCATTCAGATGCAGACAGACAATGAAAAGACTGCAATACATTTTGTCTTTCAGCCAAATGGTCTTCTTCTGAAGTATAAAATATACATACTTTCACACAAGTGCAACACACATACATACACACAAACACAACCTCGGTCTCTGGCATGGAGTGGGGAGCAGGGTGGGGTGTGGGATGGTGTAGTGCTGCTGGTGGGAGCATGTGGAAATGTGGTGGGGACAGGGTAGGTCTGCTAGGTGGTTTTGTGGGGGGAGGGGGGGGGGGGGGGCTAAATTAGAGAAGGGGAACATGAATGTCAGTACATTGGTGAAATAGCAGGCTGTGTTTTGCTGGAGTGGAACCAGGGAAGGGGATAGGTAAGTCGAGCATTGGGACTAGTGAAGATTGAGGCCGGGGGCTTATGGGAACATAGGATATATTGAGGGAGAGTTCCCACCTGTGCATTTCAGAAAATGCTGGTGTTGGTAGGAAAGATCCAGATGGCACAGGCTGTGAAACAGTCACTGAAGTGAAGCATGTTGTGTTGGGCAGCATGTTCAGCAACTGGGTGATGAGCAGCAATCTATCATTTTCATAATAATATTGTTATTGCAAGCTGGATTTTCCATTATTAGTACATAATTCAATATTTAGAAGGATTTCTCTAAGAATGATTACAAGAAAGATATCATTATTTGGAAAATATCATTGTTCTAACTACATAATGTTCAAAATTGATGGTTATCATTTTCCAGAGGATACAAAGACAACTGTTTTATCTTTCTGTTACATCACTTCTGATTGAGGTTTTTGGTTGATCATCAGAACTAAAAACCGGTTAAAGGTAGATACCAATGGATCACATGGAAATACAATAAAGTGGACATATAGAAATCCTTGAATTTTTACAAGATTAATACACTTTATTGAATCATTACAAGACCTACTATAAATATATTAAAAATCATATATTTTCTTAAATTGCGTGTGTTCTGTATCACACACACAGTCCTGTCTGGCCGTAACAACTTGACAATTTTGCTAGTGCTGCCAGAAATGGAGAAAATCGGCGCTACTTGAAAGATATTCATTTCTCTCTTAGTGCTGCCAATGTCAAGCTGCCCCTAAATGTGAAGTATAGCAAAAGGCTAGCGTCCACTAACAAATAACTGCTGTAAGTACTTGCTAGGTGTTTACATTAGAACAAAAACTTACTCAAGTTTACTTCTTCATGTTACTGGGGCAAGCTTATTTCAGGAACTCACCGAAAGTACTTGTTACAGAAGTGCAGTTATTCTTAAAAATCAGATTAGTCACCACTGTTACTACGTTATTATTTATGATAAAAAAATTGTGACAAAATGCAAAAAAACAGAAAAAATATACAAGGAGCACATACTGATGTTACCAGGTAACACTGTTCAATTAACTAAAATCAGAAGACTTCACTTAGATTAAAAACTTTGATGATGTCATATGCAGATGTCAAACATCTCTTGTCTATTGTATAATCAGGTACTCAATAACAGGATACAAAAAGGCAGTGCAGTAACTCACCAAGAGACTGGCTTTTAACTACCCTTTGATTTTTGCAAGCAATATTTACTACTTTTACCACAAATGTTCTGCATTTATGTTCATGATACCATTAAAAAAAATCAGCTATAATTTAAAGACGTCTGTACTTCCATTCTGCTTTACCTTCCAGTGAAACAAATTGATTGGTAAACTAATTTCACAGTCCCTTGAATGTGGTACCAATTACGAGTATTTAGAGACTCCAACAGTACATTTGTTTCGGCCCATCTGTCTTTGTGCCATTCTCCTTTTTGACAATGATATTTTCGCACTGAACACACACAACCTATATAAGTTTGAGAAGTTCCATGAAAAGACAAATTTGGCATGTACTTGCAGCAAGATGCAAGAAAATAAATGAGTTTTCACCCAATAGCGGAGTATGTGCTGCTTACAAATTTCTTTGCTAATTAAAACTGTGCCAGGACTCTAACCTTGGAACCCGACCTGGTACGCAGTTCGAATTCATCAGGAAGTTTCATGCAAGAAACTGAAGAAACTGTTAGCATTAACTTGCAAACTTCTCGAATTTGACAAAACTAGCTGACAGAGATGGGAGGGGGGGGGGGGGGGGCAGTTGCAGACATGGTCGTTCGTAATATTCCACCTAATTCTGTGATTGTATAGATTATGCCTTATACCACAGCCTAATAAATATGATTTTAGGATTACAATGTTAGAGTGATTGGAAGATGAGCACAGAAACAACAACAACTCAATGAGGAAGGTGAACCGTTATCCACAATAAAGGAAAACAAACCAGCTGTGAAAGTGTACATCACGGATAGAATTGCTGAACACAGAAGCCAAAAATTAACGTATTTACCACCTTACAACTGGGATCTAAATCCGATAGAATTGGCATAGGCCAAAATAAAACAATTTCAGGGAGAACAATGTCACTGGTGACATGTCGAACGAAAGATAGCAGAATCTTCTTAATACTGCATAGGGCTGGCAAGGTTACTGCAGGAATGTGCAGCAGCTGGAGCAAGAGTACTGGACACAAGATGGAATAACAGTAATGGCCATCGATGAAGTTGTTATTAATACCATGTGTTCAAACGATGATTATCCTGAAACAAATATAAATGACAGTGATCTATAGTGAGCATCATGTTGACAGTATGCCAGGCACAGTTAATTACACTTTGTAAACATTACTGCTGCCTGCATTTAGTAAATGAAATGTGCAAACAGATTTCAAAAATAAGTTTTTTACTTTCAATTCATAATTCATCTACATTCATTTTTCATTGTTTTCAATACATAAATAATTCATAAGTTATAGGTAAAACTCTTGAGCATGAATATGTCAACAAATTTAGTATTTCCAGTCCAACAGAAGTGTCACTTAAGCAGGCAATACTTCGCGAGTGCAGCCTGTAATTTCGTGTTAAGCACAAAACACCAGCAGTGGGGCCAGCACTGCCACTATGCCAATCGTCAACTTATCATGGGCAAACAGTACACTTCGGAAGAGACTATAAAGATATTACACTCCTTGCACGTTTACTGTCCTGTTGCAATACCCAGAATGAATCTTTCCACTCTAGAGTGGGATGCATGCTATTTTGAAACTTTCTGAAGGTTAAAAATGTATGTTGGACCAGGACTCAAATCAAGAACTTTTCCTTCACCTTCACAGGCTGTGTTCCTCTGATTCAGCTATCCAGACATGAGTCACAATCTGCCCTCACAGATTCAATTTTGCCAGCATCTTTATACTACTTTTCAAAATTCACAGAAGTTGCCCAGTATACTTGTGTGCGAATAGCACTCCTAGAATAAAGGATATCAAGCAGAAATGACTTAGCAACAACATAAAAATCATTTTCAGATTGAGACTTTCACTAAGCTGCAGACTGTGTGCTGTTACGAAACTTCTTGACATGATAACTGTGTTGCAGATCAGGCCTCACCATGAAACTTCACCTTGGTGGAAAATTCTCTTACTGACTGAGCTGTCGAGGCATGAATTGAGCTATCCTCGGAGCACTGCAGGGTGAACACATACACACACCACGGGAAAACATACAAACTAATAAACACATATGGGCCATAATAAACTAAATATGAAAATGACAGATTTTCATTAAATACTAAGCTGAAATTATTACATATGAAATGGACATTTTACATTCACAGCTGCAAGTAAAAAATGTATAAATACTTGCTTACCTTACAATCCTTGTGGCAGACTTGTAATGAACAAAAAATACACCATTATCACATAGGAAATAATCATATTTTCAAATAATTTTATTGTTCTGGATTTTGCATTTTTTCTTTTTTTTTTTAAAAAAAATCATTTCATTGTACACTGTTGATAGAACATATGCCCAGCTGCATTCCTAGCATTACCAAATTGCATATGTTGCTACAAGCACTAAGTGGAGGCAAATTGCAGCTTCTCACATCCCAGTCCAGTTAATCCATGTACTGTAAGCAGGTTACTTACACATAGAGGTGACAAAATTCTTAGGATACCTCCTCATATCTAGTCGAACCTGCTTTTGCTGGGTGTGGTGCAGCAAGTCAATGTGGCATGGACTCAAAAGGTTTTTGGAAGTCCCCTGCAGAAATACTGAGCCATGCTGCTTCTAAAGCTGTCCATAATCGTGAAGTGTTCCTCTAAAGCTGTCCATAATCGCGGAAGTGTTGCTGGTGTAGGATGTTGTGCACAAACTGAATTCTCAACTATATCCAATAAATGTTCAATTGGATTTACTTTGGGCAATAAGGGGTGACCAAACCATTCACTCGAATTGTCCAGAACGTTCTTCAAACCAGTTGCAAACAATTGTGGCTCGGTGAAAGGTGCATCGTCATCCATAAAAATTCCATCATTGTTCGTCAACATGAAGTTCAGGTGTGGCTGCAAATGGCCTCCAAGAAGGTGAACATACCAGAGGAGCCAGTCCATTCCATGCAAACACAGCCCACACCATTATGAAGCTACCACTAGTTTGAATAATGCCTTGTTGACAACTTGGGACCATGGCTTCATGGGGTTTGTGCCACACTTTAACAGGAAAGCAGGAGGGACAGGGCATTGGGAGAGAGTGGAACACGAGTGGGGAAGGGGAATGTGAACTGGGAGGAGGTGAAAGGGGAGAGGGGGTCGAAACTGTTGGGTGGAGGGTGTTGGGACAGTAGGTCACCTTTGGTTGGGGCCAGGGAGATTTCAGGAGCAGAGAATGTGTTGTAAGGATAACTCCTATCTGTGCAGTTTAGCAAAGCTTATGGTGGAAGGAAGAATGCAGATGGGCCAGGTTGTGAAGCATGTGTGTCAGATGTACTTGACTTTGTGTGTGTGTGTGTGTGTGTGTGTGTGTGTGTGTGTGTGTGTGTGTGTGTGCTTTCTTTTCATTTCTGAAGAAAGCTTGGCAGGAAGCTCAATGTGTGGCAGTCATCTCATTGTGCCTATCTGCTATCCAACATGCCATCTTTATGATGAGTAACAATCCATTATTTTCATAATATTGTTGATATTCCAACCTGGAATTTTTACTGCTTCAGTTTATCACTTTGTAATTTATGCCTCAATTGCAGTGTTTCAAAATAATCATAGCCTTAGAAATTAACAGTGCAATGGCATGAGCAGGGCTGCACTTGGCCCTATGTCATACTGGAGAAATCATTGGTTGCCAAATATATGTGTATTGTGATTATTTGCTCATTTCATTGTCCTCTGCTCACCACTACTTTTAACAGTCAGAAACCACATATAACCACTTGATTTCTTTTTTATGACAGATTGTGGAGATTTATAACTTTTGGGCAAGAAATTTGGCCATAATTTAACAAAAACAAATGTTTTCAGCACTGCTGCAAACAAATGACTTAAGAAAAGAAAATTTTGCAGTACAACATGTTTACATACTAGAAACACTTTCTACTGACAATAGAAACAACCTCCATTGACCAATTAACGATAAATGGAAAACTCTAGAGTGTATTTCACTTTTTCTGCCTGTTACATAGTTTTGTCTTAAAATAACTAGATTCTGCAACATACATAATTAATATATGAACCTTAAACTTCAGCACAGTAATCATTTTGTCATTTAAAGAAAATACAGTAGGTTGGTTGGTTGTTTTGGGGAAGGAGACCAGACAGCGTGGTCATAGGTCTCATCGGATTAGGGAAGGATGGGGAAGGAAGTCGGCCGTGCCCTATCAGAGGAACCATCCCGGCATTTGCCTGGAGTGATTTAGGGAAATCACGGAAAACCTAAATCAGGATGGCCGGACGCGGGATTGAACCGTCGTCCTCCCGAATGCGAGTCCAGTGTCTAACCACTGCGCAAATACAGTAAATTTGAGATTTGTAAGTTATGACTTAGAGGTAAATGAATTAATTATGTACTTCTTCATACTCTTATGCAGCAGAGGTATGTGGTTTAATAAGTCTCATATCAACAATCTGAAACCCTCAGCTTCACTTACAGGTAACACACACTTGCAGATGGTCTACTGTCCCAGAATAATTAATCACCTCGCAGCATATATTAATGCCAAATCACTAAATGTGACTGTTCGTTAGACATTTGAGCAGAGCAAAAACAAGTACTGCTCCAAACTGAGGTGACAAAAGTCATGGGATAGCGATATGCACATATAAAGATGTTAGTAGTATCACGTACACAAGATATAAAAGGGCAATGCGTTGGTGGAACTGTCATTTGTACTCAGATGATTCATGCAGAAAGGTTTCCAATGTGGTCATGGCCACACGACAGGAATTAACAAACTTTGAATGTGGAGTAGTAATTGGAGCAAGAAACATGGGATATTCCATTTTGGAAATCATTAGAGTACTCAATATTCTGAGACCCACAGTGTCACGATTGTGCCGAGAAGACCAAATTTCAGGCATTATCACTCACCACTGACAACACAGTGGCCGATGCCCTTCACTTAATGACCAAGAGCAGCGGCATTTGTGTAGAGTTGTCAGTTCTAACAGCCATGCAACACTGCATGAAATAACCACAGAAATTGATTTGGGATGCACGATGAATTGATCCGTTAGGACACTGTGAAAAACTCTGGTGTTAATAGACTTTGGCAGCAGATTACCGATGTGCGTACTTCTGCTAACAGCATAACATCGGCTGCAGCGCCTCTCCCGGGCTCACGACCATATCTGTTGGACTCTAGATGCCTGGAAAACTGTGGCTAGGTCAAATGACTCAATTGCAGCTGGTAAGAGCCAATGGTAGGGTTCGAATGTGGTGCAGACCCCACAAAGCCACGGTCCCAAGTAGTGAGCAAGGCACTGTGGAAGGTAGTAGTGGCTCCGTAATAGTGTGGGTGGCTCCATAATAGTCCTGCAACAGACTGGGTCCTCTGGTCCAACTGAACTGATCATTGACTGGAAATGATTAGGCTCAGCTACTTGAAGGCCATTTGTAGCCATTCATGGACTTCATGTTCCCAAACATCAATGTAACTTCTATGAATGACAATGTCCCATGTCACTGGGCCACAATTGTTCGTAACTGGTTTGAAGAACGTTCTGGACAATTTGAGTGAATGATTTGATCACCCAAATTGCCCGACATGGGCGATTTTGTGCATAAAATCCTGCACTGGCTACAATTTTGCAATTATGGGCAGCTATTGAGGCAGTATGGCTCAATATTTGTACAGTGGACTTTGAACAACTTGTTGCGTCCTTGACATGTCGAGTTGCTTCACTACACTGGGAAAAATGAGGTACAACATGATATTATGAGATATTACCTCAGTGTAAATTGCACAATGGGTTTTTCTCTGCATTCTCTGCATTATCACAGCCAAATAAAGAGTTGAAAATGGACAAACAGGGCATCAAAAATGGCTCTGAGCACTATGAGACTTAACTTCAGAGGTCATCAGTCCCCTAGAACTTAGAACTACTTAAACCTAACTAACCTAAGGACATCACACACAACCATGCCCGAGGCAGGATTCGAACTTGCGACCGTAGCGGTCGCGCGGTTCCAGACTGTAGCGCCTAGAACCGCTCAACCACACTGGCCGGCACCGGGCATCAAAGTGACCAGCATGGGGCCTTAGTTGGTTTTTTTTTTTTTTTTTTTTTTTTTTTTTTTTTTGGGGTGCTTGAATGCAAGCACAGTAATTAAGAGAAATTTAGGAGAGGTCCTTAGTGGAGGGATCTACTTTTTAAAATCATTATATGGTGATGTAGGTTAATCCTGGTGGGCCCTCATTTGCAAATATTCCTGGTGGGCCCTTATTTGCAAATATTCAACAGAAAAATTTTGAATTTCCTGTGATGCTCTACAGTTTTGATAAAGGGACATGTAACCAGCATAACTGTTCAAGTACAGGCTCATACTCAAAAGGTTAGGGCAGGGGCGGGCAGGAATCCTGCACATGTGCGGTGCACTTGCACGCGTGCAGTTAACAGGTGTTCCGCGTGCACACAGGGGCAAGCTGACCACCCGCTTATCTCCCGTCCCCACCGTACCTTCTGTCCGCTCGTTCCTCTGTAATGCGTTTTGTTTCCTAGCTTGCTTTATTGAGTGAATAAATAAGGTTAGTAGGAGTGCTTGAAAGAAATCATGGTTTGAAAGAGTACCTATTACCTACGATACGTTTTATTTAATTATCACAGGTGGAGTTTACAATACGTTTAATATATGGAACAAAATTTCTACATACAGACAAACACAAACAGTTATGTAAATTTTCATCACTGATGTTTGCTCTTAACCGAGACTTATTAATTCAGCAAATGGTTTTCCAGCTCTCGCTATATTAAGCGCAGTCTTATAACTTGCACATACCGCTGGGCTATTATTGTTGTCGTCCTGAAAACTTGAAAACAGTGCTCCATAAAATGTTAAATCAGTTAGATGAGAGACATGACGAGAGAAAGTCGCAGATCTCTCGTGACAACAGCAACTACGACAAATTCAAATGGCTCTGAGCACTATGGGACTTAACTGCTGTGGTCATCAGTCCCCTAGAACTTAGAACTACTTAAACCTAACTAACCTAAGGACATCACACACATCCATGCCCGAGGCAGGATTCGAACCTGCGACCATAGCGGCCGCGCGGTTCCAGACTGTAGTGCCTAGAACCGCTCGGCCACTACAGCCGGCCAACTACGACAGATTCATCTGGTATCATCAGATCGCTCTTCTTAAGCTCAGTCAATTCCCCATCCGCTCAGAATCCGACAATAAATTGTACTCGTCCTTGTGATATTTATTATAATGGCCTTCAATACTAAACTTCCGTTGACCAGCGAGAATACTGCCACATATTAAACATTTAGAATTTTCACGTTTTTGAACAAAGAAAAAATTATTCTCCCATTACTTTTTAAAAGATAGCAAATCTCCACTTCTCCGTTTCTTGAAATACAACATTCACTACATAGTGCTTGCTTCGCATCAACGTCTGCAGCTTAGCCTGGCACTATACTGCCGCAACCTGCCGGCTGTCACCACAGCCCCAGTCGACGCCTGCACGCGTGCAGCGCTGTGCGCTCATGAGCCACGTGCAACGTTTGCCCGCCCCTGGGTTAGGAGTTTGATTCTTGTCTGGGAGAAAAAATGAGAGCAACTGAAGAGATTAATATTGTGATTTTTTTATTCTTATTTTTCATGTTTTGTTTGTTTCATAACAGTTTTCTAGGTATTCAGCAATATTAACCAGAGATTACAGAGGTGAAAAGACACTGTTATAGACCAATGCAATGAATGTAGAAGACGGGTATAATGTGAATGGCAGTTTTCACAAGAGTTGACAAACAACAAAAAGCTATCTATTTTGCTGTCCCCTCAGTAGCAGGTAAAACACAACATCTAACAGCCTGTCTGTAATACCACCTAATGAGCAAAGATTGCTCCAATTTGTATGCACAACTGTTTGGTTGTTGGTAAGGACAGACAGACATAATGAAAGTATCTATTTGAAACATACAATGGGCTACTCGATAGTTCGCTGAATAGCAAGGTCTTCGGCAGATTTCAATTAGTACACTTTTTTCTAATAAGTGGGTTATGTTCTGCCCTGTCCTTTTATAATATAACGTTGGGTGTAAGCAAACAATGTGTTGTTTTCTTGGGCAAAATGCTGCAGAAATTGTTGTGATTCTAAAAACAGTTTGCAAAAATGATGCTTTAGGAAAAATTCAAGTGTATGAAAGGTTTTCTCATTCCAAAATTCATGATATTCTCTTCATGTTGTGTAACTTTTTTCTCTTTCTTTTACTGGCTTTATTTTTCAGTATCTTAAAATTCTTTCTTGCTCATGTACCTACTGATCACCTTGCTCTCTGGGTTTAGTTTTAATTTTTCTCTTTTTGTAGCTGGTCTTCCTAGTCCATTACAGTTTGCTTTTGCATTATCTGCAGGAAATATCAGAGCATATTTTGCTTTTAATCTGCACTGATGTCTCCTGAGATTAGACACACCCTGTTAGAATAATAATAATAATAAATCCACTGCAGTACACTCTTAATAGAATTAGGACTGTGAATAGGCAAATCAAAGTACCAAGCATAAAATCTCTGGAATAGCAAAAAACGAAACCTGACATGAACTGGAAAGAAATGCAGGAAAGTTATGCACAAAATAGTCAAATTGACCAAGAGAAATTATGAACATGATCAACTATTATTACACATTCAGAGATTTTAAAAAATTAAATTTCTTTATAACTTTCTAAAAAATACTTGCATAACTTTATTATAAAAGTCTGTGACACAAATTAAAGTTGCATGACTGCTTTGTGACGATAGTTTGGAAAATGACAGGAAGCTAAATAAGAACGTACTGATGTGAAGTTTGTTATTTGTTTTATGCAACCAATGTGCCATGGGACCTGGGCATTATGAGACTGTTATAAACAGATAACCACAACAGTCTTTGAGAACTGATCAGCACTGAATTATCACTGAAGGTCACAAGGGAGAAAAAATGTAATTAGTTATTTTATTGGATTAAAAGAAGAGACTGATAATATATTTATTTTGCAGTTCTTAACAATTATATCTGTGGATCTGACACAGTTTAATTCTCACATCACCTGTCTGATGTCTATGAACAGTTTCAGTGTTCAAAATCTCACAAAAATTTATTAAGAGAATAGAATTAAATTATGAAATAAAGAAATTGTTTATTTATTATTATTACTATTATTATTTCAAATAACAGGAATAAAAGTATATTTGGGTCAGTTAACATGTGAAATAAAGAAATTGTTTATTTATTATTATTATTATTATTTCAAATAACAGGAATAAAAGTATATTTGGGTCAGTTAACATGCAGAAGAAGAAGAAGAAGAAGAAGAAGAGGAAGATGAAGAAGCAGTAAAAGATGATAAAAGAAAACACACACACACACACACACACACACACACACGAAGGACTCTGTCCAACAGCTCAGCAACATTTAGTCTTCTTTGTGTATATATAAATCTCTCAGCGCTTCAGCTACCACTTAAATAATTATTTGATTCCACTCAGGGCTTCTTGGTAACATTTAAGTAGACCAGTTTTTGATTTAGGCACTGTGTAGCTATACAGCTGCAGTCTAATTTTGTAATCAAGGGTTTTATATCTTCCAAGAACAAACTTATTCGATTTCAGTCACAGAGTCTGTACCTTAAAAAAGAACACAGACAAAACAGCATTATACTCCTACATAATTAGTTGGCCCTTTAAGATATATCAAACATAAATGTGCGAGTAAAATTTTAAATGATAACATAAATGTCTGGTCTTCTGGCCCCAAAATTTTTGTTAGTTGCTGGTCCTCAAAGTGTTCAAGTTTTGAATGAGAGTCAAGCACTCTGATTTAAGAAATTCGTTGCACATTCTCACATGCAACATTATTCATCTTTTGTACAAGGAAATTTACTCTGAAAGTAATGCTTCTCAAGCCACCATTTGAATATTTTCTAGTGACATTTTAGAAATCAGTTCATTTGAGAAGTTGCCAGATAGTGCCAAAAGACAGATTACTGAGTATGTGTAGCTATGACGACATAGGAAGTCCGTGCTTGATGTTTGCTCTGCTCATATACATTCATTGCATTTCTGTTTAGAATTTCATGTGTAGTGGGGCATCATGTGACCATGTGCAGTATGTTGTTTGGAGAGGATACACAGAGTATTTTTTTTTTTTTTTTAATTTTTTTTTTTTTTTTTGTTTTAGGGCGCAAAACGTCTATGGTCATTAGCTCCCAGTCCGTGACTTAGGAAACAGTAAAAAACCGAAATTGAAAACTAGCAGCAATGGGAACGAAAGTCATAAAATTGGAGAAACTAAAAGCAGAAAGAAGGCTTAAAACTCCGCGACAGAAAGGGGTTGGTTGTCCCCAAAAAAAACTTCAAATGACTGACGTCATTTCACTGGCACTAATAAACTTGAGAACGCGGTCGGCTGAGCGCGTGTCATCTGCTAAAATCGACGATATATCAGGCGATAGCTGTAGACGGGAGCGTAACGGATTAAAATAGGGGCACTCAATTAAAAGGTGTCTTACCGTCCACAGCTGAGAGCAGTGGGGACAGAGTGGGGGGAGGATCGCCGCTTAAAAGATGTCAATGGCTAAAAAGACATTGCCCTATCCGGAGTCTAGTTAAAATTACCTCCTCCCGACGATGCGTTCGGGAGGAAGAGGTCCAAGCACAAGGAAGAGCTTTTATGTCCCGCAATTTATTATGGGGAAGTGTCGACCAATGCGTGTGCCATAAATGAACAACACGTCGACATAGAACACTCCGTAGATCGGCGAAGGGAATCGATTGAACAGCTGGCCGAGGAAGAGAGACTGCAGCCTTGGCTGCAATATCAGCCGCCTCATTTCCACAGATTCCAACGTGTCCCGGGAGCCAGAGGAACGCCACCGAGACGCCCCCCAGGTGGAGCAAGCGCAGACAGTCCTGAATCCGGTGGACCAGAGGGTGCACAGGATGAAGAGCTTGGAGACTGAGGAGAGAGCTGAGAGAATCTGAGCAGATAACGTATTGTATCCGCGGATGGCGGCGGATGTAGTGGACAGCCTGGAGAACAGCGTAAAGCTCCGCAGTATAAACCGAACACTGGTCGGGAAGCCGAAAGTGATTTGGGGTGTCGCCAACAATATAGGCACTCCCTACACCTAACGATGTTTTCGAGCCGTCGGTGTAAATAAATGTGGCGTCCGTCATTTGTGCACATAGAGCAGCAAATGCCCGACGATAAACAAGTGAAGGGGTACCATCCTTGGGAAATCGACAAAGGTCACAGAGCAGGCAGATCCGGGGACGGAGCCAAGGCGTTGCTGTACCCCAAGTAGTCAAGAAGGTTTTAGGAAAGCGGAAGGAAAGTGAATGGAGCAGTTGACGGAAGCGGACTCCCGGTGGTAGTAGGGAGGAGGGGCGGCCTGCATACCCTACGTCAAAGGAGGCGTCGAAAAAAATGTCATGGGCTGGATTAGCAGGCATGGAAGACAGATGGCTAGCATAACGACTCGGAAGGACTGCTCGCCAATTGGACAGCGGAGGTTCAGCAGTCTCAGCATAAAGGCTTTCCACAGGGCTGGTGTAAAAAGCTCCAGACACTAAACGTAATCCACGGTGGTGGATAGACTCGAGACACCGAAGAATAGACGGCCGAGCAGAGGAGTAGACTATGCTTCCATAGTCCAATTTCGAGCGCACTAAGGCACGATAGAGGCGGTGAAGGACCACTCGGTCCGCTCCCCAGGAGGTACCATTCAGGACACGGAGGGTGTTGAGGGATCGCAGACAGCGAGCCGAAAGATAGGAAACGCGGGAGGACCAGCACAGTTTTCTGTCAAACATAAGACCCAAGAATTTAGCGACGTCTGAAAATGGAAAGTTGACAGGACCTAGATGTAAGGAGGGCGGAAGAAACTCCTTACGTCGCGAAAAATTAACACAAACGGTCTTACTGGGAGAAAAACGGAAGCCGGTTTCGATGCTCCAAGAGTGGAGGCGATCGAGACATCCTTGAAGACATCGTTCAAGAAGGCTGGTCCGTTGAGAACTGTAGTAGATCGCAAAATCGTCCACAAAGAGGGAGCCCGAGACATCAGGAAGGAGACAATCCATAACTGGATTGATGGCAATGGCAAACAGTACAACACTCAGCACGGAGCCCTGGGGTACCCCGTTTTCTTGGGAGAAAGTACGGTAGAGAGTAGTGTTCACCCGCACCCTAAATGTGCGCTCTGCCATAAATTCGCGAAGAAAAAGGGGCAGCCGACCTCGAAAGCCCCAAGAGAACAGTGTGCGGAGGATGCCTGTCCTCCAACAGGTATCGTATGCTCTCTCCAGGTCAAAAAATATTGCTACTGTTTGGCGTTTCTGGAGAAAATTGTTCATGATATAAGTGGAGAGAGCAACAAGATGGTCAACTGCAGAACGATGCTTTCGGAATCCGCATTGGGCAGGTGTTAAAAGACTGCGGGATTCCAGCCACCACGCTAAATGGTAAGTCACCATACGCTCCAAAACCTTACAGACACTACTCGTGAGAGAAATGGGGCGATAGCTAGAGGGGAGATGTTTGTCCTTTCCAGGTTTCGGAACAGGAACGTCGATAGTTTCCCGCCATCGTCTGGGAAAAGTACTGTCGGTCCAAATTCGATTATAAAGGTGAAGGAGGTAACGCAGACTATGGGGTGATAAATACAGCAACATTTGGATGTGGATACCATCCGGTCCTGGGGCGGAGGAGCGACAAGAAGAGAGTGCATGTTGGAGTTCCCGCAAGGAGAAAACAGTATTGTAACTTTCGCGATTTTGAGAGGAGAAAGCAAGAGGTCGCACTTCCGCTGCATGTTTCTTCGGGAGAAACGCTGGCGGGTAATTTGAAGAGCTCGAAATCTCAGCAAAGTGCTGACTCAACGAGTTAGAAATTGCGACAGGGTCCACTAATGTGTCATGCGCGACAGTGAGCCCAGAGACCGGGGAGAAACTAGGCGCGCTTGAGAACCGTCGAAGCCGACTCCAAACTTCCGAGGAGGGAATGAAGGTGTTAAATGAGCTAATAAAGAATTTCCAGCTTGCCTTCTTGCTATCGCGGATGACACGACGGCATCGCGCTCGGAACTGCTTATAGTGGATACAGTTGGCCAAAGTAGGATGGTGGCGGGAAAACGCGGAGAGCACGTCGCCGCTCACGTATTGCATCACGGCATGCCTCGTTCCACCAAGGAACTGGGGGGCGCCCGGGCAATTCGGAGGTGCGTGGGATTGAATGTTCCGCAGCTGTAAGAATAACGTCGGTAATATGTGTGACCTCATCGTCGACGCTGGGAAAGTGACGGTCATCGAATGTCGCTAGAGACGAAAAAAGTGGCCAATCGGCTTGGGCAAACTTCCAGCGTCGTGGGCGCATGTAGGGCAGTTGAGGCTGCAGTCTAAGGACACATGGAAAGTGGTCACTCGAGTGTGTATCATCAAGGGCGAACCATTCGAAGCGCCGAGCTAGCGGAACAGTACCGACCGCAAGGTCCAAATGAGATAAATTTGTCGTGGAGGCAGACAAAAATGTAGGGACCCCAGTGTTGAGGCAAACTAGATCTGCTTGGTGGAAGACGTCTAGCAATAGTGAGCCACGTGGACAAGGATGTGGAGATCCCCAAAGCGGGTGGTGGGCATTGAAGCCCCCAACCAGTAAATATGGGGGTGGAAGCTGACCAAGAAGATGAAGGAGATCAGCTCGTGCCATTTGTGTGGACGATGGAATGTATACAGTACACAGAGAGAACGTGTATCCGGAAAGGGAAAGACGGACGGCGACAGCTTGGAAGAAGTGTTTAAATGGATTGGGTTATAATGGAGAGTTTCATGGGGAAGAATCATGAGTCCTCCATGTGCTGGAGTGCCTTCAACAGAGGGGAGGTAATATCGGACGGACTGAAAATGGGGGAGAACAAAGCGGTCATGGGGACGCAGCTTTGTTTCCTGAAGACAGAAGATGACCGGCGAGTAGGATCGTAAGAGTATCGACAATCCATCCCGATTGGCTCGAATACCGCGGATATTCCAGTGGATAATGGACATAGGGTGAACAGAAAATGGAGGAATGTGACCAAGGTCGCTGTCAACTCAACGACTGCTCAGAGCTTGCGACCGACAGCATGGAATGGCATTCAGCCGAAGGCAGAAGATCCTGATCCATAGGTTGGTCAGGAGCAGCTCCTGCCACCAGCGATCGGCCGGTTGATCGGCCACAAGCAGTGCACCTCGGCGACACAGAAGACGGCCGATTGCGATTTCCGCCAGGTGGTGCTGAAGTTGCGACACACCTTGGCGGAGAAGGAGAGGAACTGGGTTTCTTTGTAGCCTTCTTGGAAGTATGATGTTTAGAGGAAGGAGGAACCGATGGTTGGGAAGTAGCCGTACGTAAAAACTCTTCACGAGTATGCTCTTTTTTCGAAGTCTTGGTGTCTGACTTTTGGGCTCGAGATTTAGCAGAACTCGACGAAGGGTGAGCCAGAGAGTGGGCAGGCGAAAGTGGTGAGGTTGAACGGGCGATCTTTGTGCTGGCCGATCTGACGACCGTGGCACTAAAGGTGAGGTCGCAAGTCTGCGTGGCCGCCTCCTTTGTTGGCCGAGGAGAAGCAAGGACAGTGCTGTATTTTCCCTTCTGAGGCACTGTGGGCTGTCGACTGGCGAATAATTTTCGAGCAGCAAAGGTCGACACCTTTTCCTTTACTCTAATTTCCTGGATGAGCTTTTCGTCCTTAAAAACGGGACAATCTCGAGAGGAAGCAGCGTGGTCACCCATACAGTTGATGCAGCGAGGGGATGGAGGTGGACAAGCACCTTCATGGGCATCCTTGCCACACGTAACACATTTGGCCGGATTGGAACAGGACTGGCTGGTGTGATTGAACCGCTGACACCGATAGCAACGCGTAGGGTTTGGGACGTAAGGGCGAACGGAAATTATCTCATAGCCTGCTTTGATTTTCGATGGGAGTTGAACTTTGTCAAATGTCAAGAAGACAGTGCGGGTTGGAATGATGTTCGTGTCAACCCTTTTCATAACCCTAAGCCGTTACGCCCTGGTCAGACAGGTAGTGCTGAATTTCTTCGTCAGACAATCCATCGAGGGAGCGTGTATAAATGACTCCACGCGAGGAATTTAAAGTACGGTGCAGTTCCACCCGGACAGGGAAGGTGTGTAGTAGTGAGGTACGCAGCAATTTTTGTGCCTGGAGGGCACTGACTGTTTCTAACAACAGGGGGCCATTCCGTAATCTGGAACAAGACTTTACAGGACCTGCAATTGTGTCGACACCTTTCTGAATAATGAAAGGGTTGACCGTGGAGAAGTCATGACCTTCGTCAGACCGAGAAACAAGAAGAAACTGTGGCAACGATGGAAGAACTGACTGTGGCTGGGACTCAGTGAACTTACGTTTTTGAGCAGACATAGTGAAAGGTGAGGAAACCATTGCGGAAGAATCCCCCACGATTACCAGCGTCTCCGATGGCGCGCTCCTCCCTTGTGGGGGCCCTCTCTGAGGGCACTCCCGCCTTAGGTGATTGTTCACACCTGAGGTCACACCTCCCGACAAACGGACGGAGGGACCAATCGGCACTTTCGGAAGGTATCAGCTCGGGGAATCACCCCTCCCTGGGCCTGGCCGTTACCAGGGGGTACGTACGTGTCCTACCTGTCTACCCAGGGCGGGGAATTACGCGTTACCCCGTCACCGGCTACGCATGGAAGTGCGTGGGTCGGCCTTCAGACATGCACAGGGAGGAAGAAAGAGAAAGGGAAAGGAAAGAAGAGAGATCTCAAACGCCGCAGTGGAGAAAAGGGTAAAGAGAAGAGGTAAGGAAAAGAGAAGGACAAAGGAAGGATGAAGACATACAAGCAAGGAAGGCGAAGAATGCGGTACATTTACAAGCGTCCGTCTCCGGACGTAGGCACAAACCATACTCCCAGAGGGGGAGAAAGGGAAGGAAAGAGCCAGAGGTGATGTGGGGGGGGGGGGGGGAGGGGCGGCGAAGATGGGGGATGGGGAAGGATGCGGAAATGGAAGGTATGCAGCCCGGAAAGGAAGGAAGGCCACATTAGCTCGGGGTCCCGTGCTCGCTACGCACGTATCCACAAAAGAGTTGTGGATCCCCTGGGGGGGTATACAGAGTTACTGTAGTGTAGTTAGGGCAATTATTTTACCATATCCTATCCAAATAAGGAATGCAAAATTAGAAAAACACGATATCTGTTTCAAGACTCAATGTACCCTAAAATTTTGCTATGTGGTGACTTTAACATAGCTTGTTTATCTATATTCTACAATACTGTTATATAGCATTTCCAATAAAGTTTACAACAACACAGCACTGCAGAAAGCTGGTAAGAAGGAAAACAAATTCCTAACAAAAATTTCAAAAAAGTTGCCTTTATACAACAGAAATAAGAACAATAAGATTTTCGTGACTTTTTCAAACTGTATAAAAATTAACAAGGCTACTTGTGAAGCAAAGAAAATGTGTAGTTGGCAGTTTATATTCTATTCCAGTTGTAAATATAGAGCCTTGTGAGAAGTTGCAATGATAAAACACAACGTGCTGCCAGTCTATGATTTACTGAAGAATGGTATTTGGTAAATTTAACATAAACAAACAAATTAAGAAATAATGTCAAGCCTGGTGGAGATACCGGAAAGTGTTGAAACATGTCTTGTGATCAAAAATGATTGTTTTTTACAGAAGGTAGATATGTAAAATTCTGCTAAAGCTTTTCAGTGTGGTTTTCAGGAAGCCAATTTTCTTTGAGTAACGTTACTATATTACCTCATGTTTGGTTCTTTATTATGGCATAATGCCTTATAAGTCAGGGTCAGGATAGTAGCACGTTACATATCTAGGACTGTTTGCTTTTACAGTTCACTTCTTCAGTTAGTCTTACTAGGATGGCTACAATGTGTGCAGGCAGTCAAAATTACAAAAATTTAACTCAGAGCTAAGACAATGAAAAATTCCCAGAATTCTCAAAAATTCCCAGGTTTTTCCTGGATTTCCCAGTTGTACTGGAGTATATACACCCTTTATTTACACCAGGCTGCTTCAGCTCTGCCCAATGGGTCAATGGACACCTGTGAGCACACATCAGCATTCTTGCAAGTAGGGATAGGTAGCACCAAGTAGTCCTTTTGTACCACATTTTGCACCTGTACATGCCACTTGTTCATCCCTGTTCGCAGGCACTAGTTCAGGGCAGTACGGGAGCATGGGATACAGCCTGGTTACCTGACTGCTTAGCATCAGCTGTTTGCCTACATGTGGCCACTGAAATGTAACAGCTAAGTGTCGCCTGTTGGAGTAGTTGGCACACAACTTTTAATGTGTTAATCGATACACAGCTGTTAATGTATCACTCAATACATTGCACTGAGTATTGCACTTACTTATGAACACACTTCACGTTTATTATTCATTAGTTAATGATGTATGGAGGAACTGTAGGCTATACATCAATTGACACTAAACAAACTATATCGTTAAGAAAATCACAAATGTTGATAATTTGTAAAAATGTTTAAATTTATAATTACCTTAAACAAAACTGTCAAATTTAAAAGAATTTTAATTAATTTTTAATGCATTTATTTTTGCACAAAATTATAATTTTGAATGTTCCAGAAAACGGACATAAAAATTGCAAATCTGTGTAGTAATGTATAACACAGTACAAAGTAACTTGTTGAAATAAAACGTAATTCTTTAGCAGGAACATGTGTAATTGTTAGTAATTGAAATAATTATGTTATTTAGTACAAAATTAAGGAGTCTGTTGGAACTAATTGTTTACAATTCATATTTTTATGAAATCTGGTGTGAAAAACCAATTATTGAAGAAAACTATCAAACATTTTTCTCATTGTTGGGAAATATACTGTTACACTTTTTTTTTGTGACTACGTAATTTTTTATATAAAAACTGTTCTAACGACTTTGGCGTCATGGATTGTTACACTTTTATATATGTGTCAAAGACCAAAAGGTAAGATTGTTGTTGGGTTGATGCTACCAGTATGGATATGATTTAGATATTTGTTGTATTTCATACTGAACCGTCATATTGGAGACTGTATCTGAAGTTATCAGCAAAACATAACTGAGGAGTGTCAGAAATTGTGAATTTATCTGCTGCATCAGGAAAGAATAAAATGGAATTGTATATACAAACAATGTCTGGTTGTTATTTACAGTCAACAATCCTGATCCTACCCATTATATGTGGGAGTATTAATGTTATTTTTATTCTAATAATAACCAATTAACTGACAACATGTGGTGGTATGTCTTGGGTACTATATATTTTTGCAGTTGGCAGGCACTTGAGCTAGATCAGCCTGACTTAGAAGAATACAACTAGTAACTGGTGCACACAAATTTTATCCTAATATCTTCCTGATAAAGCATGAATAATTACTTGAACCTAAAACTAAGAGAACATATTTATTAATTAATTTATTTGCTACTTTCTTTCAGTCTGTTACCCAGATACAAGAACAGACCAAGTGTTGCACTTGAATTGACATGAAATTAGCAAGTAATATTTTATCATAATTTCAAATGATTTGTATAACTAACCACTATGCTGTTTCAGGGAGGAAATCTACAAAAAATCTACATAACAATAATTACTTAAAAAATCTACATGATACCCTTTGGCCATTTAGCGCACAGATATACGTCACCCACAATCCAGACAGACATATTACTGGTCTTGTGTGTTGTGCTGCATTGCTACATCATAAATTTTGTAATTTATAGTTCTGGACTACACTACACACCACCACACTACACAACACTACCCTACATTACACTACTGGAGTTGGTATAAGAAACAAGCTACAGTATATTTTTTCATTTGTGTGGATAGTTAGCCTCTGGTGCACTTAGGGACAACCAAAGATTCGCAGAGTCCGTGTGCTGTGCCACCCAAGTCACTGAGACTGGGAGAAGGCTGTCACAGTTTCAACAAATCTTTCCTGGTTGTCCCTGAGGGTCATCTACTTGCTACTTCCAGAAGCTTGTTGCAGGTGGATTTTCTGCTGCAGTGTGTCTCCTTGTAATGAAGTACAGCCTCTTCTTGACTGTCTCTCGGCCATGAAGTGCTGCAGTTCATAAGCTGATATTCTGGCTGTATCAAGTTCAGCTTGTGCTGAGCTCTTCATTCCTTGTTAACGTTGTAGACATCAAATGGCACACTCACAGATGATGTGGTCCTGGGAGCCGATTGCTCCACATTAACAAGCATCTGTGGTGTGTTTTCCTGTTTTCAGTAAGCAGCTGGGATACGAAACATGTCCTGACAGGTAGTGTACAGTGCCTCCGGTTAGAAGAAAGTATGACATTCTGGACCTTTTTTATTTTAGGAAGGAGCTGGTAAGTTCTTCTCAATGTTTCTGACTTTTGCCGGATTTCTTGACACACACTACCTATGAAATGCTTTATTTCCTTATTCTATGTGGCTCTTGTCCCTAGCACCCTCTTTTTAAGCCAATATTATGCACCCTGTGGTGTAACAGGTTGCTCCACCATCTCCTCATAACCTGAATGATGTTTGTGTAAAAGTGTTGTTTAGATAGTTAGCATATACAGAATTTTCACTGTGCACACATTGAGTCTGGTTTTTTCAGACACAATGGGAAAAGCTTGAGCAAGGACATCAGCAAGGTGCAATGCTGTCAAGATTCTCCACCTGTTCTGGCAGTGGCATTTATACTTTGGCAATATGGCTTGGCACTGTTTCGGAAGGCACAGAGCAAGCACCTCTGCTAGCAATGTAAATGATGGAAAAAACAGTTGAAAGAAGTTGAGGAGAAATGGGAATCTGTCTTTATATCTTCTTTATTCCGAACATGCTTACTCTAATATTTCCTTCGGTTCTTCTCTAGCTGGAGTACTACATATCTTCCGTTTCTCCAGATTCATATGTTTCTATCACTGAAAGCCTTCTTTTATCTGGCCACAAAGTGATAATCATAACCTGTTTTCACAGGTAGAGCCAAGAGATACGAGGTAACTCACATAAGGCATATTGACAAAGACAATAGCTTTTTTGTGACTCAAAGAGAATGAGAAAAATCATTTATATTATGCTGATATGCATATGTCAGTAATGTCAAATTAAATGTACGATAGGAGAGTGCTGATGACTTGTTAATTCTAATTATCTCTGAACAGAGGATTTGTGCAGGTATTATAAAAACACAGTAATTATGGATATATTTTGTCTTTTAACATAAGAAGGAAAAACTGAACTATAAAGTAATAGGTCTAGTACTTTGCAATTTTAAAAAAGATAAAACAAAGAGTAACAGTAGAAAGTGAGCAGCTACCTTATTGTATATGTAGAGGATATTGGTGCTACGTCAGAGTGGATTTTGACCTCTTCAATGATCCAAAAATATATAAACTTATTGATTTAATAACAATAAATAAACAACGGGCAAATAGCCTTTTACTATGTCATGAAACATATGTTTGAAATAGCTGGGTAAAGTCATTAGGATATGGGGAAACTAGGTCATTGAAAGTTATAGAAGTAAGGCTTAAAAGCTGTATGTACAATTTCAAATTTCCATGATAGTGTGGGCCCAGTGATATGTTGGTATGAGAGAGGAAATGGATGGATGAGAAGCAATGAAGCAATGGTCCAAGGTGAATCTACATAAGGAATGACCTGTGCTGTTCCAGTTATGTATGTGTAGACAGTGAGCGAGCCCAAGGAAGAGATGACCTGTACAGTTTCTTTTATGTAGCAGGGTAAGGAAAGGGACAACTTCATGACAAAGATTATAGTATAAGAACACAATACCTACCCATATAATAAGGTGTGAGCTCAGTTATTACAAATGCCAAAGGTAGGACACACTAATGTGACTAAGTCATGCTAATGAAGTATCCTCCAAAGCATTCAAAAGCAAATGGATTTGTGTGTTGACTCACAGTATATGTGAGATTTGAAGTCATAGGAAAATAGCGCAGAGTGAAATGTCAGTGTGTAGCTCCTTATAGCAAGTAAAAACGTAAACCTTATAAATTTCACAGGGTGTATACGAGGTCAAGGAAAAAAAAATCCCGGATTTCCCGGTTAAAAATACACTTTCTCCCGGGTGAAAACATACTTTTTCCCTGTTAACTGACAGTATATTTTCTCTCGGAACTGTATAACTTATCAGTCCTTTGAATGATTATGGTTTTATACACAGGTGTAGAATTTCCCGGCACTATCGAAAACTAAACACAGGGAAAAAACACGTTCCCAGAGATCTTTGATGTGCAGCAACATGTACACTGCATATTTTCGTATTACGAAAGTATAAATTTGAATTCCACCAAACACCGCATGTTACTTTCTGAAGCATTGAAATTGAAATTGCGATGCGTTTTTGTAAGCCAGTCATAGCTCAAGTCACGTGATCTCGCCAGCCGATGACTGCAGTTATTCAGTGCTTAGGACACGTGATGTACTCAGCCAATAGCAACATCAATGTTAAGTAGCACGAACACACAAACAGAAAAAGTTAATGGTTCAATTTAATATACATAGTGTTGATACACGAAACGCAAAGCTTTCACATGTAATATTTGTCTATAAGATTAATACGCTGCAAGAGAAGCTAAGCTTTCACATATAATGTTGGTCTTTTATGCGCGTATTACAATTTAAGGTATATCACACAAATGTGCCAGTAAAATTTTAAATAACGACATAAATTTCTGATCTGGGCTCAAAATTCATCTAAATGACTCGTCATTGAAGAGCTGATTTTTAAATGAGAGTGAAATGCTCTGTGATTTAAGAGATTCGTCGTACATTCTCGCACATAGTTCCGGTGTAACTGCCAGTATGGTACTTTGATGGTAACGCTTTTCAAACCACCATCCGGAATATTTTCCCGCAACCTGTTAGTAATAGATTCGTTTCTGAAGATGCCAGAGAGTGCCAGATGACAGGCGTCACTGCGCTTGCGCAGCTACGATGTTGTAGGGAGCCCGTATGTTCGTACGTGTAAAACATTAAAAGATCTTACATTATATCATAAAAGAAACAAGACATCAGAGGATACTCCAAGAGCATTGGAATTGCATGACCCAAACTAAAATGTGCACATTTAAAGTGCACATTCGTATGTCCAGATTCCCAGTGAAGTAGGCCACGATCTGATATTAAGTTTTCAATGTGGTTTTCGGGATGTAAATTTTCTTGAAGTACCAGTACTGTGTTAACGCATGTTTGGTTCTTTATTATGGCATAATGCCATACGTGCTAGAAGTTGAAAACGTGCACCTGAAATGCAGCGAACAGTGTGTGGAATTAAACACTTTATTTCAAATATATTGTCTGCCTCAGCGGAAAAGATTAATAAAAGAAAATTCCGTTAGCAAACTGACAAAAATGACTTCATTGTTCTGCAAGGCAATTAATACTTGACTGTCAGAAAGGTGGAAATAAAATAAAATCTGCAGCTAGTAACACATTTTAGCCTTCCGTAATTATGTGAATGTATTTTAATTCACTTGATAGCTCCCGGGCACAAAAATCTGTTTTTTTATTTGACGTGAGAGCAGTAAACAAAGAGGAAACAGCAAATTCACTAAATCTAAACATGGGTCATGTGGAGACTACCCACTTCCCCACTGTAACTCAGACTGCTCTGCGCATCAGCCCTGGATCTACGATAATTCCGAACCTGGGCAATACCCTGCCACTCCCTCGAGCGTTTGAGATAGGACGTCAATAATTTAAAAAAATCGAATTTTCAAAAATATGTTCATTTTGTAGTGCACATCTTTCTGAAGAGTTTGATGAATAAAACATATGTGTTCGAGGAAATGTAACACGTGTCATTTGGTCGTAAGTGTGCCAAAGTGTAGTGCCTCGCCTCCTCACACAGCATTCTTCTATCACACGTCACTGTACTTCGCTCTGTGGAATGGAAACGTGTATATTTTGTGAGGGATGCCATCAAACCATATTCAGGACAGTGGGAATTAGAATGTCCTGTGGTACCTCTCCTGCTTACAGTCAGCCGGTTTGACATCCTGTCCCTTTTCTTTTCTTTTTTTTAAAAAAACTCTTCGAAAATCTGCACTCTTTATTCCCTATCGGTTAACAACTTGCTGCTTTGTGTGGCATAAAATTAAATATAGGATACATAAACCCAGTAAAGACATGAGACAAGCTAGACAATACACATTTCTTCAGTCCTTAGCTCCTAGAATTTTTTCTCTCTAATCTTGCTACAGCTTTACATGGCGTGCTTTCCTTTCTGCAAAAGAATCTATTACCTCAAAGTTCATCAAACGTTTTGCTGCATGAAACGTCGATATGCTGTTGTCTAATGCTGAAAAAGCTATTAATACAAATACGACTCAAGACTAGTGTGGTTTCCCAAACTGATTACGTCTATTTTGTCACTGTCTGCTAGATAAAACAAAATAGGCCTTTCTAATACTGCAACAATTGTAACACACATCAAATAAATGTGACTGTTTTGGCACAAACTGTCTTTTTTGTAATGACAGAATATAATTCACAAGGTACCAATATCAAATGCCTATTAGACCAGCTACAAGCAAAAAGCTTTACGTTAGGAAATAGTTTCACACTTCATTCATACGCTCCAGTTTCCCAGTTTCCGGTCAGGCGTTGTTACATGTTCGTACAATGCGTTTTCCAGCTTCTTCCAGAATAGAACTTAATGCAGCTGCTAGCCGGGGACAGTACAACTGGCCCTTACTAGTATAGCGATCTGACCAAAAATTTTCTGTCAAATTTTCATTTTCTTGGATACACTGAGAAGGCTGTTATTCGTTTATTTTCACTCCTGTAGTCCGAGTCTGTGGATGTCACTAGTAATTATAACAACGCTCATCATTCGCAAACCCAATCAACCACACAATCAGAGAGCGGTTGGCATTCATCCGTTCGGCCTTACTCCGCTCAGCTCGTACAGCCCCTTTTGTCTGTAGGAAAGTTTGTTTCTAATGCGACGAGGATTCCCCTGACAAAGACATCATGTACACTATGCAAGCATTCACAAATCAACTTACGGTTCATTCAGAAATCAACTTAGAATGTGTTCAAAAACCGACAGGAATGTGTTTCAAAGTCATACGAATAATCGATAGACTAACGTGCGCTGGATGCTAGTCGCTTTGTGAAACATGATTTTTTCCCTCAGGAATATGAATTTGCCCCCCCCCCCCCCCGCCCCCCTAGATCTGGGCCTGCTGTGCATGCATGAATCTGGCAGCCTGGGCACTTCAGTAAAATTTTTCCCGGTAGCATCTAGCATTCTAGCTGCTTGCTGCGACTGCTTACACAGCCAACAGCCACATTTCTGTAGCCAGAAGCGGGAGAAGGTACTACTCAACTGCACATGCGCATGATCCCACTCGTTAGTGCTAAAACGAATCTAATGTAAACAGCTGTGACGTCACGCTCATCAGTGGCAATTTGTTGTTACGAAGCATAGCCTTTGACACATTTTGCTGTAGGCAGACGCTTGTATGAGCACTGTGTTTTGTTGCTGTATATGGCATATTTCCTTTGCAATTGAAGTTTATTTTCGTTTTTTTCTCTCGTTCATGTTTTATTGCTGCAGTATTATCCTGCAGTAGCGGGATACAGTAATATCCTTTGTTAGAGTATCGGTTCTTACCAGTCAAAATTACAAAAATTTAACTGAAAACAAAAACAATGGAAAATTCCCGGAATTCTAAAAAATTCCCGGGTTTTCCCCAGTTTTCTCCCGGATGAAAAAATTCCCGGGTTTTTCCCGGATCTCCCGGTTGTCCCAGGTCTTATATACCCTGATTTCAATAACTTTGAGAACATGGGGCTGGTATATGCAGTGATTTAAAAGCAGTGTAAAGCTAATTGCCTTTGAGGAATATGGTACATTATAAAGATAAGCAAAAGAGAACTGAAACTGTTGTTAAATTAGTAATCACAAACTTAAAATGATTTCAGTTATGTATGATCATGCATGTTCTGCTGTGTGGAAAAACGATATTGAATTCAGTCTTATGACAGATTAATTATAGCAATTAAAATAATTTATCAAAAGTTGAAGATTATAAAAAAAATTGTAATTTGTTAAGTAAGTTATTTTTACACATCTATTTTCTTAGTGGGGAGACCTATGGTGTAACAGGTTGTTCTACATCTTCCTCGCAATCAGAAACCAGCTGTTCGTGTAGATATGTTCTTTAGGTAGTTAGCTTATACAGAATTTCCAGTGTGCACACTTTGATTTTGGTTTGTGCAGAGACAGTAGATGAATCCTTGTGATTGAATTACACTTTTGTGTGTCCCTGCATAGTGTGGTTGTATGAGCAAATTATGGAAATTCTTTTCTAGGTAGTAAACCCTAGTGGTGACACTAGTTATTGCCCTGGATGGGCAAACATTGGCTTATGCTTTTCACAACATTGTTAATACAGTGGATGGGTACACACTGGATTATGTTTTTTTGTGGCTGTGCATACTCTGTGGTACATCATTTGATCATCATCCAGAATCCTGTATGAAGGACATTGTACAAAGCATCCATTGCATCAAGAAGCAGCTGAAAGAGCTGAAAATAAGTAAGTAACATGCTCTGGATGAAAACATCAATTCAGTATTACAGAGGGTCCTCTACAGCATTGCCCCTTAGGTAGCTTGCATTTATCATAAATATCTCATCCAGTGTAAAGCCCAAGTGACTAAAGAAGCACAGGTGATTCTTATCCATATGAAGGTAAAGAAAATGAATCCAGAAAATTACTATTATTAACATAGGTTTGCTGCAGTATTCTTAAAAGATATTCTGAGTTTGAATATAATAAATTTCTCACATGATATCCTGCCGAAACTTGGATGAAGGGCAACAGGCAGATTCCATATTCCTAGATTTCCAGAAAAAGTTTGACACAGTGCACCATTGCAGAATGTTAACAAAGGTGAGAGCACACAGAACAGGTTCCCAGATATGAGAGTGCCTCGAAGACTTCTTAAGTAATAGCATATAGTACGTTGTCCTAAATGGCATGTGTTCATCAGAGATAAGAGTATCAACAGGAGTGCACAGGTAAGTGTGATAGGAATACTCTTACCCTCTATACAGGGTGTTGCAAAAAGGTACGGCCAAACTTCCAGGAAACATTCCTCACACACAAAGAAAGAAAATATGTTATGTGGACATGTGTCCGGAAACACTTACTTTCCATGTTAGAGCTCTCTTCGAATCACATTAATCATGAAATGGAAACACACAGCAACAGAACGTACCAGCATGACTTCAAACACTGTTACAGGAAATGTTCAAAATGTCCTCCGATAGCGAGGATACATGCGTCCACCCTCCCTCGCATGGACTCCCTGATGCGCTGATGTATCCCTGGAGAATGGCGTATTGTATCACAGCCGTCCACAATACAAGCACGAAGAGTCTCTACATTTGGTACCGAGGTTGCGTAGACAAGAGCTTTCAAATGCCCCCATAAATGAAAGTCAGGAGGGTTGAGGTCAGGAGAGTGTGGAGGCCACGGAATTGGTCCGCCTCTACCAATCCATCGGTCACCGAATCTGTTGTTGAGAAGCGTACGAACACTTCGACTGAAATGTGCAGGAGCTCCATCGTGCATGAACCACATGTTGTGTCGTACTTGTAAAGGCACATGTTCTAGCAGCACAGGTAGAGTATCCCATATGAAATCATGATAACATGCTCCATTGAGCGTAGGTGGAAGAACATGGGGCCCAATCAAGACATCACCAACAATGCCTGCCCTAACGTTCACAGAAAATCTGTGTTGATGACGTGATTGCACAATTGCATGCGGATTCTTGTCAGTCCACACATGTTGATTGTGAAAATTTACAATTTGATCATGTTGGAATGAAGCCTCATCCGTAAAGAGAACATTTGCACTGAAATGAGGATTGACACATTGTTGGATGAACCATTCGCAGAAGTGTGCCCGTGGAGGTCAATCAGCTGCTGATAGTGCCTGCACACGCTGTACACAGTACGGAAACAACTTGTTCTCCCGTAGCACTCTCCATACAGTGACGTGGTCAATGTTACCTTGTGCAGCAGCAACTTCTCTGACGCTGACATTAGGGTTATCGTCAACTGCACGAAGAATTGCCTCGTCCATTGCAGGTGTCCTCGTCGTTGTAGGTGATCCCCAGTTGCAAGTCATAGGCTGGAATGTTCCGTGGTCCCTAAGATGCCAATCAATTGCTTCGAACGTCTTCCTGTCGGGACACCTTCGTTCTGGAAATCTGTCTCAATCCTAACGTACCGCGCCACAGCTATTGCCCCGTGCTAATCCATACATCAAATGGGCATCTGCCAACTCTGCATTTGTAAACATTGCACTGACTGCAAAACCACGTTCGTGATGAACACTAACCTGTTGATGCTACGTACTGATGTGCTTGATGCTAGTACTGTAGAGCAATGAGTCGCATGTCAACACAAGCACCGAAGTCAACAGTACCTTCCTTCAATTGGGCCAACTGGCGGTGAATCGAGGAAGTACAGTACATACTGACGAAACTAAAATGAGCTCTAACATGGAAATTAAGCATTTCCAGACACATGTCCACATAACATCTTTTCTTTATTTGTGTGTGAGGAATGTTTCCTGAAAGTTTGGCCGTACCTTTTTGTAACACCCTGTATAGATAAATGATCTGATAGATAGGGTGAGCAGCAATCTGTGACTGTTTGCTAATGATTCTGTAGTGTACAGAATGGTTTAGTCATTGACTAACTATAGAAGGATACAAGATGGCTTAGAAAAAATTTATAGTTGATGTGATGAATTTCAGCTTATATATATATATATATATATAAGATGATATGACTTACCAAACGAAAGCACTGGCAGGTCGAAAGAGACACAAACAAACACAAACATACACACAAAATTCAAGCTTTCGCAACAAACTGTTGCCTCATCAGGAAAGAGGGAAGGAGAGGGAAAGACGAAAGGATGTGGGTTTTAAGGGAGAGGGTAAGGAGTCATTCCAATCCCGGGAGCGGAAAGACTTACCTTAGGGGGAAAAAAGGACAGGTATACACTCACGCACACACACACACACACACACACACACACACACACACACACATCAGCATATACACAGACACAAGCAGACATGTTTAAAGACAAAGAGTTTGGGCAGAGATGTCAGTCGAGGCGGAAGTGCAGAGGCGAAGATGTTGAATGACAGGTGAGGTATGAGTGGCGGCAACTTGAAATTAGCGGAGATTGAGGCCTGGTGGATAACGGGAAGAGAGGATATATTGAAGGGCAAGTTCCCATCTCCGGAGTTCGGATAGGTTGGTGTTAGTGGGAAGTATCCAGATAACCCGGACGGTGTAACACTGTGCCAAGATGTGCTGGCCGTGCACCAAGGCATGTTTAGCCACAGGGTGATCCTCATTACCAACAAACACTGTCTGCCTATGTCCATTCATGCGAATGGACAGTTTGTTGCTGGTCATTCCCACATAGAAAGCGTCACAGTGTAGGCAGGTCAGTTGGTAAATCACGTGGGTGCTTTCACACATGGCTCTGCCTTTGATCGTGTACACCTTCCGGGTTACAGGACTGGAGTAGGTGGTGGTGGAAGGGTGCATGGGACAGGTTTTACACCGGGGGCGGTTACAAGGGTAGGAGCCAGAGGGTAGGGAAGGTGGTTTGGGGATTTCATAGGGATGAACCAAGAGGTTACGAAGGTTAGGTGGACGGCGGAAAGACACGCTTGGTGGAGTGGGGAGGATATCATGAAGGATGGATCTCATTTCGGGGCAGGATTTGAGGAAGTCATATCCCTGCTGGAGAGCCACATTCAGAGTCTGATCCAGTTCCGGGAAGTATCCTGTCACAAGTGGGACACTTTTGAGGTTCTTCTGTGAGAGGTTCTGGGTTTGAGGGGATGAGGAAGTGGCTCTGGTTATTTGCTTCTGTACCAGGTCGGGAGGGTAGTTGCGGGATGCGAAAGCTGTTTTCAGGTTGTTGGTGTAATGGTTTAGGGATTCAGGACTGGAGCAGACTGTGTTTGTTTGTGTGTCTATCGACCTGCCAGAGCTTTTGTTTGGTAAGTCTCATCATCTTTGTTTTTATATATATATATATATATATATATATATATATATATATATATATATATATATATATATATATTCTTTATTTGTGGGCAGCTTTGAGCTTGGCACCATGTTAAGTGTCCTGCAATATATGTTACAG
The DNA here is from genome assembly GCF_021461395.2 of Schistocerca americana. Classification (NCBI taxonomy): domain Eukaryota; kingdom Metazoa; phylum Arthropoda; class Insecta; order Orthoptera; family Acrididae; genus Schistocerca; species Schistocerca americana. Next base: position 712,842,562 of record NC_060120.1, on the reverse strand, counting down.
ACTACAGATGTAAAATCAAATACCTGAAAATGGCATAACAAGCCAAACCCTGGGTTGTATTTAAATAAATAATAAAACAGTCAAATGGTGGTGTGTTGCTTCAAAAGAAAAAAAGTCAATTAAATATCTCGCGTAACTCTGAAAAGCATATAAAATGGAACAAGCATCTAAGGTCGGCAATATGGAAGGCGAATAGTCAGCTTTGGTCTATTCGGAGAATTTTAGGAAAGTGGAGCACACCTATAAAGGAGACTGCATATAGACCTGTAGCAAAATCCATTATTGAGTACTGCTAGGGTGTTTGGGATCCCCACCAGGTCAGATTACAGGAAGACTTCAAAACGATTCAGAGGCGGGCTGTTAGATTTGTTACCAGTATGTTTGATCAATACTTGTTTATTATGGAGATACTTCATGAACTCAAGTGGGAATCCGTGGAGGGAAGACAATGTTCTTCCCACACAACATTGATGAGAAAATTTAGAGAACTGGTTTTTGAAGCCGGCAGCAGAACAATCTACTGCCAACAACTTACATTTTGTGTAAGGACCACGATGGTAAATAAGAGAAATTAGGGCTCATACAGAGGCATACATACAGTCATTTCTCCCCCACTCCATTTGTGAGTGCAACAGGGAAGGAAAGTACAAGTAGTGGTACAAGGGATCCTCCACCATGCCCCATATGGTGGTTAGCAGAGTAAGTAAGTATGTATGTAAATCATCTGGTTGATCTAACCATTGCTGCTACATCTAGGATTTCAACGACTGCATAGTTTTTACCAACTTTATCTGTGTTTTGTGTCATTCCCGTAAAAACTTAAGGCATACAGTGTCAGTCATATAAAACATAGAGCAGAAAATTTATTTCAAAGCTGCTATAGATTCATGTGGTGACTTGATGGCTCACTGGCAAAGTGCCAGGCTAGAAATCTAAAGATCTCAGGGGTCAATCTCCAGTCAATACTAGGATTTTTATCTGTCAATTATCACTTTTTTCACCTCTGGAAATGTCTATTGCTAAGAAAAACGCTGAGTTGCACTGTGGTTCAGAAGTGACATTGAACTGTTTCTCCCCTTATAGCTGGCTGGGTAAGCCAGTTCAAAGGTCAGAGGAAAACATCATAACACTTCCAACAGGACTGTGCCTAGTAGAGCACTATTGTGTTCAAAATAATCTCTGCATTAGTAACTGCTTTACCACTTTTTATGGATTCATGCTTGAACATTTAACAAAATTTTAATAAAACAATTATGCCAACATTCTGCTCTTCTCCCTCCCTCCCCCCCCCCCCCCCCCCCTCCCTCCCTCCCTCCCAAGGTTATGTTTATGAAGATGTTGTCACATGTGATATCACAATAAAACTCAATTAAATTACATAGTAAACACACTCTATTTAATGACAGAATCTAAACCCTACATACCCGCTGCCTGATGTTCCATGGACTCTGAAACAAACAGAGGAAATATCCTAATGTACATCAATTATGTAATCAATGCTTGCTAGAAGCTACATAAAAATAAACAATAGTTGGAAGGGGGAGCAACTGCAGTAGAACATGTACTCTGGATTTGAAATCATTTTCTTTTAAGTCATGGCAGAAGCTGTGGTTCATAATGCCTGAAATTTGCCAGTTTCAACATTTTCTGCTGTTGCCATATTTACTTAATTAGCTTCAGCTTGCAAGAATCTGGATACTGTAAACAATGACTAGGACTGATCTTTGCCTTAAGGAAACATGGAACAGCATCATCTCGAGGACAAATTAAATCAGAGGAATTCTTAAATAAGCACTATATTGTAACTTGATACATTTCGTGCCACTTGATATGGAATTCAAATGAAAGACTCGTATTCTTAGTTAACAATGTATGCAAAATCTCTGAAAGCCTCAGGCTTAGTAATTTGTCTGAAAGGCATGGCAAACATCACACATCTGTAAAGAAAAATAGAGAGGACAGACATTATCAAAAATTTCCAACAGCAATTTAGAAGCTGAAAATATCTTCCAGTGACTTTTTTAAAGACGAAATGTGTGAAATGAAATGAAACTCTCTCTTCAGTTTTTTTTTTAATCTCTTCAATGCATGTACTGAACCATGTCAGAGATAAGTGCAACATGACACTGAACAATGTGAAGCAGAATATGCACCTCTGCAATTAGCAGTAACCTGCACCCTGCGTCCATTTAATGTGCAACAATAATGACTTGACAATTTACAATTTTTTTCTTCAAAATACCGCTCTGTAAATCAGTTAAATGACAAGGATATCATGCATGTGAATCAATTTCTTCATGATTTTATTTGCCAGAAGAACAACATGTTATACATTTTTGAGTATGATAGCAGAAATTTCAATACCTTTCACTGACAAACTATCTTTCACATCTCAAGAAACAATACAGACAAGTTCTTTTTCTGGATATCCAGATTAAATGGTAAGATTATTGGGGTGTAATGTTTATAGGGTGTATACAAAGACTGACCTGCATCTAAATTCAACCAGTTGCCTTCCTATTGTAGAAGTATAGTGATCTCTTGTGTACTTTACAGTCACAGCCATAAGAGTCATGAGCAGTGACAAGGAGAACACACAAACTATACATGGAATAAGTTTTTGTGCAAGCCATACAGTTTTCAGGAAGTGACTGGTATTGACACATCAAAGACAGCCATATGCAACAAACTACAGAGAAAGGTACGGAGAAAAAATAAGGAAAGAGTGAACACGTGTAAAAATAGCAGACTGGAATAGAGTCAGTATGATATTAAAAGAAAAATATGGGCAAATAAATTTGGAATATGTATATTGGAGATAGGGTACATGGCAATACGTGCTAATATGGATAAGAAAAAATGGAGAGATGGAGCAAAAAGATAATGGGCAGCCAAGAAAGAGCAGACAATTGGTATATACATGGAAAAAATCAGAGAAAAATACATAATGATGATAACCTTGTACTACATCAGAAAATTAAAGTGGCCGGAAGAAGACAAAAACAAACAGAAAAATCAATAAAGGATGGAAAGAGGTGGGCAGAGAAAAGAAGATCAACGTACACAATTAGGCAAGGATTCTATCTACATCCATACTCTGCAAATCAATGTGAAGTGTATGACAGAGGGTATTTCCAACTGCACCAGTTATTAGGGCCTCTTCTTGCACCATTCATAGGAGAAATAGATGTTTAAACACCTCTGGTGCATACTGTAATTACTCTAATATTGCCCTTGCATTCCCTATGGGAGTGATAATAGGGGATTGTAGTATATTCCTAGATTCATCAATCAAAACTGGTTCTTGAAACTTTTTATAAGTATGCTTTATCAGAATAGGTGGCATCTTATCTTCAAGTAACTGTCAGTACAGTTTCTTCAGCATCTCTGTAACACTCTCCCACACATCAAACAAACCTGTGACCATTCATGTTGCCCTTCTCTGTGTACATTTAATATCCCATCTTACTCCTATTTAGCAGAGGTCCCACACAACTGAGCAATAACTAACTACTCACTTCTGGGCACTGTTTTTTACTCACAGGATCTAGACATATTAAAGATAAAAGGGGCTATCTCGGCTGCAAATTTGGCATACAGTCTGTTAGGGATTTTATCATGGCCTTGAGCTTTGTTCGATTTTAGCAATCCAAGCTGTTTCTCAATGCCATTCATCCTTGCAGTGGTGCGAGAATTAAACTGGAGCAATAATCTTGGATTTTCATTTGTAAACGAATGAAAACCTCATTCAGCATTTCTGTTTTGGCTTTGCCATCCTCAATTTTAGTCTCATGCATGAATATCTGGACACTAACTTTGGTACCATTAACAGCCTTTACAAATGAGCAGAACTTATTTAAGTTTTGTAAGAGATCCTTTGATAATATGGCTATTATACAGCAGTCTCTGTGACTTTATAAATGATCCTATATCATGCAGGCTCTCTCTCATAATGAACTGTTCTACTAGGTACAATGCCTATGAACAACACGATCAACTATTCTTCTAAATCTGAGCTAAAGATTTTCAATATGCCCCTCTTCAGAGTTAAATGGTTCGAGCTTCTTATTTGGTGAATATATACCACCACCTATGTTCGACATCAACATGCAAAGACATGTTCAACATCAAAATGCAATGACCACCCACAGATGGCACGTGGCAGCACTAGTAGTGGACAGTATATAAAACATGTCGGGGGGCATGGAAATTAGCGTAATCATTTTCATAATGTGGAAATGGAGCGATTTATGTGACGTCCAAAATGGCATGATCATTGGCTTTCAGGCCAAAGAGGGAAGCATTTACGAAATGGCTAAATTTGAACTGTTCCTGGGCTGTCAGGGTGAAAGCATAGCATGCATAGTAAAACGGTGCTACTCAAAACCAGTACAAAGGAAACTGTGGTACACCAAAGCTCATAGACGACAGGGGCAAACACCAGATGCAGAGGAGTGTACTGGCAAATACACATGCAACTGTTGAGCAACTGACAGCCCAGATGAATCGAGGGGCTACCTACAGTGCCTCCTCAATGACTGTTCATTGAACATTGCTGTGTGTGTGTCTCGGCAGCAGGTGGCTGGTTCATACACCCAATGTTTTATGCTACATCAGATAGATAGCCGACACCTGACAATCATCAGAAAGATCCAGACTGGAGGAGGGAGTGTTATGGGCTGGAAAATATTTTTGTGGCATTCCCTGGGTGATATCATTCTGGAAGGTACAATGGATCAACACAAGCATGCATCTATCCTTGGGTACCATGTCCACCCCTGCATGTGATTTCTTTATCCTTGGCATGATGGCATCTACCAGCAGGACAATGTAATGTGTCAGACAGATTGCAGTGAATGTGTGAAGTTCGAACAGCACCAGGACAACTTTATGACAATTCCCTGGCCACCAAACTCACTGTCTTTAAATCCAATCCAGAATCTGTGGGACCACTCGATCAGGCTGCTCACACCATGAATCCTCAACCAAGAAACCTAATACAGCTGGCCAAGGCACTGGAATCAGTATGGCTCCATATCCCTGTCGGGATTTTCAGAACATCATTGACTCTCTTCCTGCACTTCTTGCAGCAGTCTGTGAAGCAAAAAGTGTTTATTCAGGCTTTTGACAGGTGATCACATTAATGTGACTGGACAGTGTCAATTCTTCTACTTGTTTTAGTTTCCATTTGTACTTTTAGTAATCACTGTTGCTACAAGTGCCTCATTGTTACTGATACCAGTTTCTATGTGGGTATCTTCAAAGAGGTCAGATCTATTTGTTGCTATTACGAGGGTGGTTTGAGAAGTTCTCGGCACGGAATAGAAAAAAAGTACTTACATCACTGAAACTTTTTTATTTTCCAATGTAGTCTACTTTTAGGTAAATGCACTTGGTCCAATGATGTTCCAGTGCCTTGATCCCATCTCGAAAATGAGTTTCCTCCAGACCTTCAATGTAGTTGTCAACGCCAGCTATCAATTCTTTGTTTGAAGTGAATCTTTGTCCACCAAGATAAAATTTCAGTTTTCGGTAGAGATGGAAATCTGATGGTGCCACATCAGGTAAATAAGGTGGGTGTGGCAACAATTCATACCTTAGCTCGTATAATTTTGCCATGGTAAAGCACATGTGTGCAGGCGCACATCAAGAGTCATGGTACCCATCTTGCAGACAATTTTTTCATTTCTAATTCTTCAGTTAAAATATGATATACCCTTTCAGATGACATCTGGCAAGTGTAAGAAATTTCACGCACTTTCAATCGGCGATCCTCCATGACCATTTTTGCAATGATTTCTGGAGAAGTGACACATCTTGGCTGACCACTATGAAGATCACCTAAGCTCTCCTGAACAAATTTAAATTCGTTTGTCCACTTGGCAACAGTTGAATATGCAGGAGCAGAGTCCCCCAGTGTATTCTGGAAATCAGCATGAATGTCCTTTGCTTTCATAATTTTCTTTACGACGTACATAATTACTGCTTGAATCTCGATTTTTCCCATCTTCGCAAATCACTACGGGGGAGTAACAACTGAGCCACGTCACTGCCACAGCTCTCTTCTGAGAGCACCGACACGGCATGTGTTTACAGGCAATAGTCCAATGAATATCATGAGAAAAACTCGTTGCACTAGCGCTGACCTCTCGTGGTGATCCCATGAACTTTTCAAACTACCCTCATAGATCCAATATATTCAATCATGAGTGGGCTTCCAAACAATCTGTTCTAGGCAGTTCTCAGAGGATGCATTTAGCAATGTTTCCAGGACATCTTGTCAAGCCTACCGCATAAAAAGCTGTTATGATGGCAACATCACTGAGGCACATATGTACTAGTGAACTTAGGTTTTCTCTCAAGTTTTTAGTTATTTCTGAAGATGAGCCTGGTGGTCAACAGAATATCTCTGATAGAGTGTCTTGCGAAGATGATCTCCATGCAGTTTCTATTTCTATCTCGATGGGTTGAGTGTCTACTGTAGCAAATACACCACTCCCATTTACCGTTATCCTCTGCTTTGATACATACTTAAATTTTCCCTAAAAATTTCACTACTATTGATTTCAGGTTTTAACTAGCTTTTCTGTTCCTAGCAAATGGGGCGTTCAAAAAGAAACGAGCCAGAGGCATAATTACAGAAACCAGTACCTGTATGTTAGAAGTATTGACCCTGGCTGTTGAGACACTTATCCCACTGTGACACAAGGCAGTGAATGATTGTCTCATAAAATTCCCAGGGCTGTGATGTTAACCAGGTCCGCACATACAGCTGGATGTCATCGTTCGAGGTGAATCATTGGCCCCTCAGAGCCTTTTTAAGAGGATCAAAAATGGCGTAATCACAGGGACAGATGTCCAGACTGTGTGGAGGGTGGCTGAGAACCTCCCATTTGAATTTCTGCAGGAGTGCCATGACTGTGTTGGCTGTATGAGGCTTTGCATTGTTGTGGAGCAAAATGAGCCCATGGGTGAGATTGCCTGGTCGTTTAGATTTGATCGCTTGGTGAAGGGTGGTCAAGGTTTGCAATAATGCTGGGCATTCACTGTTGTCTGGTGCTGCAGAAAGTGAATCAGAAGGGGGCCATCTTGGTCAAAGAAGAACGTCAGCATAACCTTTCCTGCACTCATGTGGATGGCAATGTCCAGCTGTACATGTGGAAGTAGTTAACACTGCAGCCCTGGGAATTTTATGAGACAGCCATTCACCACCTTGTGTCACAGTGGGACAAGTGTCTCAACAACCAGGGTCAGTACTTCTAACACATAGGCAATGGTTTCTGTAATTATGGCTCCGGCTCATTTCTTTTTGAACGCCCCTTATATTATGCAAGTTCACTGCTTTTCAGGAGTGCTTCAAACTCTGGCACTTTGTTACGAATGCTTCAGCAGTCAACCACTAGTATTTTAATATTCTCACCTGCAGGGGGCATTTCTGTGTATCTTATGCTGACACATCTAGGTTCCCTACAGCTGGATGGGGTGTTGCCTAATCTGGAAAGCTCTTATGTGCGCCCTAGATGCCTGGGTAGCACTCTAGATGTGTAGTACACACCTGACCCATTTAGGGAGACCTTACAGTTCACAGCCCTATGCCCCATGTCTAGGAAGTTGCAGGCTACCTTGTCGCATAACATTCGAAGTCTCTGGTTAAGTCCTTCTATTCGACTCACAATCAGGAACCAAGATCAATTCTGGTGATGCAAATTATGAGCTTAGATGAAACACTGAGCAAGGCTGGTTTTTCCAATTTTCTCTGCCAGTCACTGGAATGATCCACCTATGGCCTCGGAGCCCAGATGACGGGCATTGTTTTCTCAAAACTGTGCCACAATCTACAGTTGGTTGCACCTTGTTCCGTCAAATGGCTGCCAGAATAGTCTCTTCAAACATGTTGAATGTTGCCCCCCAGGCACATGCACTGAGTGCAATTGGCATTCTTTCAAATCCCTTGTTGTCATTTGCCTAAGTGATACAATTATTCGCCGTATGTTTTAACTGTCAATCATTAATAGACCTTTACCCTTTTGCATCTCCTTCCTCTTAAAACACGACACAACAGGTTTCCTAACAGGTGAAGTGAGCCTCACTAGCTCAGTTTCCATTTCTGTGGAAGGCAGCACCTTGAACTTGTTGGTTAGAAGGGATGGGTGTAACACCCCGAATTCTCCGTAGTACCTGTCTTCCCTACCACCGATGTGCCTCTCACAAACAAGGATAGAACCGAGTGGTTATAATTAAAATGCAGCTACTCACAGACATCCAGCGTGGGCCATAATTACCATATGGCAATGAAACATGGTAGATATTGTAGTGTGTTAATACAGAATGGACTTATGCAAGAAAAAGATTAGTTCCAATTTTGGCACTAGCTGCAATCTGGCATTGTGAATGCAAGAAAGATATATAGAAATGTTTCCATGTGTAATAGATTAGAAACAGGACATGAGCAGAAAAGGTCAAGCAAGTGAGACAGGCATAATGTTGACTTTACTACTAACCACTGCTTAGACAATTTGCTTACTATGAGTACTGTAGACAACAACGAGATGCTGTACAGTGCCAGATTTGCTCTTGGTGGCCAACATTGAACTAATTTTATTTCCACCGTAAATCAGTTCTGCATTAACACATTAGCATATCTACCTAGTTTCATTGTTATATGATAATTACAGCCCACACTGGACCTCCTTGAGCAGCTGTACTTTAATCTAAACCACCTGGTACTTCAGGTACTTCAAGTATCTCTGGTACATGACTTGCGTGCTCTCCAGAAACACCCATTTGCAGCAGCTTCCAGCTGGTTGACAATAGTCACGGCAATTTCCAGCTTCTTACAAGTGTCAACTAACTCCTCCTGTGTTTGGGAACAGCATTCATGGTGGGGCTGCACCAAGGCTGGTGCAAATTTTACAGAATAATAAACAAATAACTTTTACAATAAGCCTTATGATTCTCTTTTAATTTCTGGATCTGTTATGTTTCAGGTATTACTAATCCCCTTTAACCTCACGCAATTAGTGTGCAGAATGAGATTTCTATTAAACGTGTGATAATAGTTACAATTTTTTTTTTTTTTTTGAGGTTATAGTTGCTAACAAATTCAGAAAACAGAGTTAATTTGATAAATGCAGACATATAAACTCTGCTGGAAGGGAAAATAAAATGGAACAAAATATGCTAATTATAATGCCTATTTTTTTCTTTTCTTAGTACGAAATATGTTATGAACAGCATCACAACTTCTGAAACTTCTCAAAAACGTACATTTATTCACTGTGATATAAACTGGAATTCAGGATGAATGATTCTTTGAATGAGGATACCACTGCTAAAAACCATATAAAGCAGAAATGCTGATTACAGCATTACTAGCACATCATACATTTTTTGCAGTACACAACATACAAAAGTACACAATATATCATGACACATGCACAAAAATGGATTTAAATTTTACATAAAATTTTTGTACCAAATTTTTTATGTGCACTACTGTAGTGCAACATGTGTAAAAGAGAACTCATCTACCAAAGTTCTGAGAAAACTGCTATTAGAATCATACTTGATACTCCTTTGTGCTCAGTTATTCTCATCATTCACACATCTCGGTGGTTTCACATTCTCTTTGATCACTCAAGTATATTTCACCTGACATGCACAAACAACAACAAAATGGAAGACCTTGTAATGCTGCAAAAATCATATTATGATAATTAATCATTATTCACTAAGAGTTTAGGAACTGTAGGCAAGGAAGGAAGGTGAAGGAACTGACAGCTATAAATCTAAATCATGATAGTACATCTGGTAATTTAACTTTGACAATGATGCATAACAAATACAACATGAATGTCAAAAGCATTGTTCAAGTTCACAGGCTCCTGCAACCTGTGTAAATCTGAACAGAACTATTTTGGATATTAGCCACATCAGTGTGAGACACCAAAACAACTAACATAGCAATACTTATATCATCTTTGCAGTGGTCCCTTTCGAACAGTTCAAGAGTTCTTAAGAGGACCAGCGCAGAAATGGTTGAAATTTCTGCACGTTAGTTGTAGTGTTTCCTAAAGATGCAGCCTAATACTCGAAATGATTTTAGTAAACCATTTTTTGGTATTTGAAATCAATCTGACATACACATAAAATCCCACAGTGATATATTTATAAACTCAAAAAAGACCAGCTGATAATCAAAATTAAGGTCTCTGTAATTTGAATATAAAAACTTTGGTACAAAGTAAAGAACTGCCATGAAACATCTAAAATCAAATACCTTCCACAATCTGTCTTGATGCCACGGGTGATGGGTTGGAGCAAGCATATTGCTATTCTCGAGTGTGAGATCGGTGACGAAGGGTACCTCTTGAACTATCACGAGACTCAATAAGAGCTTCTTTCCGCACGATATCTATGTGGCCAAGGCGAATCATGCGTTCTTCCCACTCTTGCAGCCGTTCTTGGTAGTCTGCAAGATCACGCTGTGACTTTTTTGAGTACTCCTCCTTCTCATTATCAGGTAACTGTTGCCATTCCTCTGCAACTTTTGCCTGCCATTCCTGTAACAGTATGCATAACATCATTACAAAACTTTCAAGAAAGATTATTCTAAATGTGTCCAACATATTTCCTTTATGTTGTGTAGCATGTATTTACAATGATTGTCAAATTATGAAAATAATTAGAACTAATTAATTATTCATCACATACTTCAGAATATAAAGAAGAGAGGCATTAATTTCACACTGTTTAATTTTTAACATTTTAAAGTATTCATTCTTTTAATAGCATGATTATGATAGTGACTTTCAACTCTTGTAATGTTTTGCATATGCGAAAAGCTGATTCCTCATGTGTAGGCTCTTTGTATCCCTGTAATTTGTTGGATGAGCTAGTTCATGAGGTGCAGAAAGCAAAAGCATATCATCTATAATAGAGCAATTCGTGCTAAACTACCTTGACCATGAAGACAGTCTATCCATTCATGTAAAAACTATCCTTTCTGTTAGAAATAACTTCATTTTAAACTATGCATGAAGACTAACTACGAAGGTTACTTTTCAACATTATTGTTGTTCTGGCATTCAGTCTGAAAATGTGTTTGGTGCAGCTCTTCACACTAGTCTATCCTGTGAAAGCATCTTCAGCTTTGAATAGCTACTGCAACATACATCCATTTGAACCTGCTTACTGTAGCCAAACCTTTGCATCCCAGTACTATTTTTAGTCCCTCCACTTCCCTCCACTACCGAACTGAAAATTCATTGATGCCTCAGGATGCATCCTATCGACTGATCCTTCTTTAGTCAAGTAATGCCATAAATTTCTTTTTTCTCCAATTCAATTCAGTACTTTCTCATCAGTTATTCAATCTAATCCATCTAATCTTCAGCATTCTTCTGCAGCACCACATTCCATAAACTTTTATTCTCTTCTTGCCTGAACTACTTATCACCCAAGTTTCACTTCAACACATAGCTACTCTTGAGACTCAGAACAGACTTCCAAACACTGAATTTTATATTTGATGTCAACAAATTCCTCTTTTTCTGAAACACTTTTCTTTCATTTTATATCCTCTACTTTCGATAATCACTAGCTATTTTACTACTCAAATAGTAAAACTTGTCCATCACTTTTAATGCCTCATTTCTTAATCTACTACATTGATGTTTATCTTACAGCCTCCTTTCAATACACTATCCCCTCTATTCAACTGATCTTCCAGTCCTTATCTGTCTCCGACAGCCTCAAGTCTCAAACATCTATGATGTATACATGCAGACTGAAGCAACAAATGAAAATGTGTACCAAGGCTGGGATTCGAACCTGGGTCTCCTCCTCACTTAACAGATGCGCTAACCACTACTCCACCCAAACACAGTGGCTTTTGCACAAATGCATGGACTACCCTAGCATGCCTCCCTCCTCAATCCAAATTTCCATTGATGTCTCAGAGATCGCTCATTTCCTTCGAAGCTGAGACGCTATTCCTATACAGTTGGAGAGCCTCTGCAATCCCGTTCAAGTTAAGGGGGAATACCAAGTGGGGAGTAGTATTATGAACAAAAAAAGTTTTGAATCACCCCGGTTTTCAGAATTCCTGAAGATAGGCATTAACTGTGGATATTGTATCACAGACACAGTCCCTTTGACTGTTCAGAGATGTCACTAAACCAGCCCAAAGATGTAAACAACCAAGCATGAGCAGCACCTATTAGACGGAGGGGGTGTGACAACTGATAAGTTTCAGTCATTCCACCAGGAAGGAGGTACATGGCTCATGTTGTCTGTAGTTCAACCATGCCTAGACAGTCAACACCATTGTTCAATCATGTCCACATTGTTACTTTGTGCTAGGGAGAGCTCTCAACAAGGGAAATGTCCAGGCATCTCGGAGTGAACCAAAACGATGTTGTTCAGACATGGAGGAAACAGGAACTGTTGATGACATATCTCGCTCACGCCATCTAAGGGATACTACTGCAGTGGATGACCCCTACATACAGATTATGGTTGGAGGAACCCCGACAACAATGCCACCATGTTGAATAATGCTTTTCATGCAGCCACAGGACGTCGTGTTATGGCTCAAACTGTGCGCAATAGGCTGTATGGTGCACAACTTCACTCCCGACATCCATGGCGAGGTCCATTTTTGCAACCATGACACCATGCAGCACAGTACAGAATACTTCACACCACCATCCTGATACACATGACACAACTGACTATGAATCTCAGTAGCACTGAATCCACCTGTTCGCAGAAGGTGAATGACAGAACGTACCTCACAAGTGGTGGGTGACACAATAACATTGCCCATTTCAACAAACTAATAAACAAAACAGAGAGCTGACTGACACAATGAGACCTTCAAAGTTTACTTTCCCCACTTCTAACATAAAATAAAGCTACAAGGATTTGTTTCTTTTACTAGCAAGTCAGAGATGCATATATGAATAGCCCTCTCACTATTGTATAATAACTACAAATGTCACAGATTAAATTACCAAAGAATACACTGATAGTCTCTTCGCACAACTGTTGGTGCCTCTCTTTACAATGGATAGATGCTGCAGGACTCTCCAATTTGTTAGCTACATGGATTGTTTCGGCTTGTCTGCAAACTGCAAGTGGTTTTCTGTACAGTACTGCACCTAAACAAGTAAATGTGTCTGTGTTCTTGTTGTATAATCCCTGCTCAATGTGGTGTGGATTGAACCCACAATTTCTTCAGCAGTGTTCACCATGTACACCTGCTGTAGGACGTTGTACATACTAACAATTATGGAGCTTTTCCCCTAGCCATTCTCTATACCACACCTTCGCTTGCTAAATACATATTACAATTTCCTTGGTGCACACCTAAAGCAACATACTTTCGGAAAATATAATCAGTAATTAAAAATGATAATCAACTACAAAAATGTTACTACAGTGCACACTTTCTTCTAGGGTCTACTGTCTTCAATGATGGAAAATCAAGGATGGCCTTGGCAGCCAGAGACAGTGGTTATCTGCATGTGAGTTGAGTTTGCATGAATGAATGTTTGTATGTTGTCTAATTCAAAAGAAGGTCTTTTGGCTGAAAGCTTACTTGCTTAGCAGTCTTTTTGTTGTCCCTGTCTGCGACTCAACACTTCGATTATAGTTTCTACTGTCTTAAAGAGTTATACCAGCAGATGAGAAGTTTCTGTTGTCTTACAGTCCCGTAATTAAGCATTATCAGGGTGATTTCATCTCAAAACATACAGGTCATGTCAACTCGTGTTCTCTGGAAAAAATATATATTACAGCTCTATATCATAAGTATTAAGAAATAAAGTATTTTTGTTTTATCTTAATTTTTGTAAATAGTACAGCCCTTTGAAAAATGTATATTTTGTAAATAACCCTTATAACTGTGTGTGTAATAGTCCCATACCCCAAGGAGCATAGGGGACAATGCAGGAGAACCGTACCGCTTAAAACAGTAGAGAACACAAAAAATATAACAAATAAACTAAAAGAACTGAGAACCTGGCACATGTTTTGCAATAAAGCTCCGACTTCGTGTGTGTAGTCGACACCCACACACTTACGGGCTTCTGTAACTCACAAATTTAAGATGAAAATATGAAATTTACATTAATTTTCCTACTTAATTTTTTTTCTGATTTGGAAAGTCACAGAACACTATCTTTTCTGTCATATTACCAGATACTACTAACGTAATTATAAACAATATCTGCTCTGTCCCAGCTATCTGTACTATGTAAATATTTATCACTAAACATGTAAAAAATTGCATTTTTATGAGTTTCTACGAATTATTTACTCGAAAACACCCATTCAAAAACTTTTGAGAACTACACGAAATATTGTTTGGTTAATATGTTAGTAGTCAGTGCAAACACAGTGTGCAATATTTTACCGTGTAAAGTGTTAAAAATTTTTCAACATTCTGCATACTTCACATCACTGAATTTCTAACATAAAATATGCATGTTGGCAACACTGTTTCCAGTGTACTTTTGCATATAACGAACGAGTGAGAACTTGCACATAAACCATTCTGCATCGAGTTTTGGGTTCGGTTTGAACTTTTTGTTAGCTGAAATGTCAATGAGGAAATACAATAGTGAAAGAGTGAGGTGTGTGGGCTATAAAAACACACAGAAGGTGGTGTTTAAGGAAAGCGACAAACACTTCACTATTGTTGGAAATCTGTCAGAGTATTGTAGAAATATCTTGGTGCTCAAGTAACGATATCAGTATCACATCCATTGTGCAGGAATCGCTACACTCACTACAAGAAGAAATTTAGTGACAACCCACCTGAACAATCACCATCACCCGAATGTGAAACTGGAGAAGACAGTGCAGATGTTTATATTACTGGGCGTGAAGTTGTCAATGTGTTAAATGTTGGCATTTCTGCTACAACCCCTGCTATACCCCCTTGGTAAGAAGCACAAAGGAAAACAGTATGTAAAAAGAAAAGTGGAAGAAATTGAAACAAGTTTTAAATGAGCAACATCTTCAAAACTTTGTGACATGTACAATGTAGCACACTTGGTGCAGAACCTGAAAATTCTGATATGTGCACGAAATGTGATGTGTGGTTTCAATATCTAAATACTGCTATCTCACCAACCATCTAAGCTGAGAAGGTACAGTTACTGACACTGATACCAATTAGATACTCCAAGGAGCAGATACAGAAATACGTAGCAATTCCTCACATTATTTGATTTCCAAAGCTCATAAAATAAAGAATGAGAAAGATATTTGGGCACACCCAGATTCTTACTGTGGGCATCCATTGCAAGATGATACGCTTCCTGTTGTTCTGAAATATTACCTCAGTTATGACAAAGATTGCAGCAGGCAAAATCCTAACCAGGCTGATCTTATCTCTGTTAGTGAAAATGATGAAAAACGTGAAAAGGTAAAAAATTATATGACAAAACATCAATATGAGAAGCATATCTCCTCATGAAAAAGGAGAACCTGAGTTCAAAAATTGGTTACACAAAATTCTACTCCTTCCGACCAAATGGGCAAATGTCAGCCACTGAAGGAAGTATGTACTGCACTAATTTGAAACTTGCTGGTTTTGCCATAAGTAGTGTCACAGGAAAGGAGTACATAGAGATGGACCTAATGCTTTTGTGTACATGTCAAGAGCCACAAGATAAATGTTGGTTGCAGGAGTGTGCAACATGTACTGGTGCTGAAGTTATGACTGCTGAAGTATTACATTGCCAGGATTGCAGAAGTAAAATCAGTCACATCCCAGAATACTGGCACTTTAGTTCTTCATTTCGACTTTGCTGAGAACTGGTCTGTTGCTTTGCAGAACGAAATTCAAAGTTACCACTGGCACACATCACAGCTATCAATATTCACATGTGTTGCTCACTTCCTTGGAACATCACACTGCTTTTCTATTGTCAATGATGATCTCATTCATGAAAGTGCACATTCATGCTATGCTGTCAACATGATAATTGATGACACTGTCCAGAGGCCATGCATTTCCCAAACAACGTGTATGTGACTGATGGCGCAGCATCTCATTTTAAAAACCACTTTCAGCTTTATGAGCTTGGTCAGCACTGTAGAACAAAAACTAAGACAAAAAATGGATATTTTCAGCAACAGCTCATTGAAAATGTTTGTGTGATGGGATAGGAGGTCTCTGTAAACATCTTGCAACAAGATTTAATCTCCAGCATGAAGCTGTTGATGCTATAAGAGATTCTACTGGACTTGAACACACTGTATCAACATTAGCAACAAACATGAAACCCTTAATTCTAAATGAAAATATATTAAGGGAATTCCACTTAAAAAAGAGAGAAGAATGGTCTGCTATGAAGCCTGTGGTAGGAATTCAATGAAGTCATTACTGGGTTGCGTCCCTGAGCGGCAATACATTGCAAGAACGATTCTCCAAGAAATGCAGCCTGTTACTGTGTGTGAAATGCAAAGATTGCAGTATACATTAGACGACTTTGTAGTGAGCCCCTTCATTTCTTGTGTGTTGACAATCAGTGGTGGGTGGGACAGATAATAAGCGTCCTTCATGAGCTGTAAGATATAACAGTCTCTTTTAAGATTCCTCATGGTCCTGCTAATACTTTCGAATGGCCATCATAAAAAGATCAGTGTGCAGTTCCCATTTCCCCAATTCTGCTCTTGCTAGACAATCCTTGTCTGTGTGCAAATTCAGGTCAGCTACACAAGTTCAATAACAAGTAGATGAAAAAGAAAAAAATGAACTCTTTTCAACATTGCAGTGTTGACTATTATATTGCAAGCAATTTTAATTCATGGAAAGTCATGAAGATGTAAAACCATGGCAGAAGACAATAATAATTTGTGAATAATATCATAAAAAGAAAAATGGGTATAAATATTCAACAGCTCATTTTTTTAATAAAATGTTTTCGGACAAAATTACGAATTGTTTCCCACTCACTTATAATGTTGTAAAGTAATTATTTTGATTCAGATATACCAGTTTTGCATGAAATTTACTTAAAATCAGTGATACATTTAAACATGATTTTTTGGCCTTGAGAATAGAGCCAGGTGTACCTAAAAATTTTCTCACATTTTGTACAGATAAGTACTGCCAACTTTAATTGTACATTCCCTAAGTACAATCACCAACTAACATACCATGAAATTTTTAGAACATTTAGGATGGCGGTTTTGGAGAAAAAAAATTTCTACATAGCCAAAAAATATCAGATTCTTTCATCTTTACTTAAGAATTTCACGCATTAATGTCATAGTTCACAGTTAGTAGTCCTTCCACTTTATCATATCTCAAGACAGTTAACATCCTACGACTATTCATATTTTCAAAACATATTTTTGAAATTTGCAAAATGTTAGAAATTTTCGTAGTTACACAAATATTTGTGTGTGTGTGTGTGTGTGTGTGTGTGTGTGTGTGTGTGTGTGTGTGTCATAGTACTGGGAACAAAGTACTTATTAAAAATGTATTCAGAGCTCTAGCACTTTTGGTTTCTTTATTACAATTTTTCAGTTTTTGCTCACATTATGACATTTTCACAAGTACTCTCATTTGCAGAGGTCTGTAGTATTTTAACAAATCAGCAGAAAATCAAAATGCTGTACTTGTGGAGACGTATCATGTGGAACTTCAGAATACATTTTTTTTCCAGAAAACTTTGAAATAGTGATAAGACACATTCACTCTTGACCTGTACGATTTGAGATGAAATTGCCCATCATCAAATTTCAAACTAGAACTTCTATACACACACGCGTGCGTGCACGCGCGCGCTAACACACACTTTTTTAGGTGTGTGTGTGTGTGTGTGTGTGTGTGTGTGTGTGTGTGTGTGTGTGTAAAAAGGTTATTGTAGGCGAAATGATACTATCTGTTACAATTGCACACAATATTTTCTATTATTTATGCATATGACTAATGCAGAGAATGACAGAGAAGCTCATGTGAGCAGTTGTCTACAATGAGTATGGAGAGTGGTAGCAGAGGAGGGATGGGATTACTTTGGAAACTGGCAATGAAAAGAGAATGCCTCAGAAAAAGTTCACATGAAGAAATGGCAAAAGGGTGTGGGGCGCAACAGTGTCAGGAGAAAACCATAATAATCAAGAGTCTCAAGAATATGAGAAAGGGAGTTAGGAGAAAATTTAAAAAGGCTGTAAAAAGTAATGAGGAGAATAGCAGGATATGAAGCTAAAGGAACAGGAAAAAAGGCAAGGTTGGAAAAGAAATGCCACATGGGTTCAGAGGGACATGAGACTGATATGATAGAACAGTATTGATGTGAAGAATACTTCAAAATTAAGGACTGAGGTGGGGATAGAAACACTGGAATTCTACACTCAAACACATTAGGGAACATTGTATGATAAAAAGGGAAAGCAAGACCAGAGATAAAAAATTGAAGGTAGTGGAGAATGTAACAGAAAAAAATTACGTTCAAAAGACTCAAGAGGCCATGAATGAAAGTGATGATTACATAAGAATTAAAAATGAGGATGGAGGTAGCAAATGAACTATAAAACTGAAACAGCATGTGGAACGAGAGGATGGGAGGTATATAAGTCTGATAAGGGAGACAGGGAAAAGAGGGGGGGCTAAGCAGGGAGGGGAGGAGGGTTTAGACAAAGGGAATTAGGAAGACTAAGTGCAGATGATCATGATCTGTGGGTAAGCGCGCTAAAAAGCAAGGTCATCAGCACCCTTATGTGAATGATATACAGATGAGTGTGGAGAAAATCTATTAAATAATAATAATAATAATAATAATAAATAGGAAAGCAATGTTGCATTCACACAGAAGACTTGAAATGACAACTGTGATAAGGGGGGCACAGAATAGCCCTCAACAAATGTCTGACAAAACACGGCAGAATAACTAGATAGAACCAAGAATAAAATCCCGGCAGCTTGGATGAGGTTAAAAAAGAGGCAGGTGACTAAGGCTTTAGCTGGATGGCTTAGAAATATGGGTGACCAAGTCACTTTATGGCACATTAAAAACTCACACTACTACTCCTGTGGTTTTGGACATCAATGATCAATGTCGTGTCTGCCCCCCCCCCCCCCCCCCCACCACCACCACCACCTGTAGCAACTCAAGGCACTCCCTTCTGTGGATCCCAAAGGGCCGCACTGCCCATGGACGATGATGGAACAGTCGTTCCAGTGGTGGCTGCGCAACAGGGATGGATGGCAGTGATTTTCGAATGGACAAAGTTCCGTATGCTTGGCATACCACTAGGAGAAGGCATCTATTAGACAACAGGGGCTAACTAGCCTCTGCACACAGGTTAGCAACTGGATTCATCCAATAAGCCCCTGTTGACAGTCTAACACCCTCATGGTGTACTGCATCCTGAGGTACAAGGGCCTTGCTGATCCATAAACCTGGCATCCATATTCAAGCTGGGTTTGCACAGAGGCCCTATAAAATTGGAGCAGCCATGCCATATTGGCTCCCCAAGATCTATGATTGAGACATCTGAGTAGTTGTTTTTTAAGATGCCATTTTAACCTCTCATCAAAAGTGAGACCCAGATATTTCACCTTTTCCTTACAAGTGAAAACAGAAGCCTCCAGTGTTAAAACAGTTAAATTAAGAAGAGAGTGGGAGCAATTAAAATTAATACAAACAGTTTTCTCCTATGAAAATTTAAAAACTGTGGTATTAGAGCATTCCTTCAACTGCCTGAGCATCAAGTGCAATTGAGGACCTCAGCACAAAAAGGAGATAACACTTCTTTTCCTGTAACATTCACCAGGTCCTATAAGCTTTAGTATCTTATCTGATAATCACCTCGGTGGGAGAAATGGATAAATACTGAAGATATCCCTATTTTGCACTGAACATATATGGTCCAGTCAACATTAATGAGACCATGTTAGGCTTCTGAAATGCAAAATGAAAGGTATCCCCTTTTTGCACTGAGGCCTTCAACTGGTGAGTAGCTCTTGCAAAGTTGAAGGATGCACAGAAGATTGAGAAGTTGTTCACAAACAAGTAACACAGCATAGGACGCTGTACTGTGGACATAATACTGTTGATTGCAATGGCTAATGTCATGACACCTAAAACACTCTGTTGAGGGACACCATTCTCCTACCTCAAATGATGATCACTTGACAGGTCATTCCCAACACTGTATCGAAAATACATGTCTGAGAGGAAGCACTATATGAAAGTGGGTAGGCAGCCATGGAGCTCCACTGATAGAGCTGCAGCAAAATATAATACCCCCAGGTAGTACTGTAGGCCTTTTCCAAATCAAAGAAGATACTGATAATGTGTTGCCTACGGAGGAAAGCTTGCTGAATTGCTGCTTCAAGTTGACGTAGTTTACCAAGTGTGGAGTGATACCTCCTAAACCCGCAACAGGAGTGACATAGCACGGAGCTGGATTTGAGAAACCACGATAGGTGCTGGTTGAGCATACACTTCAGTGTGCTTTCCTGTGCAGCTTTTCAGACTAATGCTACGATAACTACCAGTGTTGGCCCAATCCTCTGTTAGTTTTAAAATCAGGATTAAAACTGATTCTTTCCATGAGCTGGGAAAGTCTCCTGTCCTCCAAATTTCATTAAAGAGCTCCAATTTTATTAAAGAGCTGAAGGTGGACCTACTTTGACCATGTGTCTAACTAGTTCTACATGCTGTATGTTATCAGATCATGACAGGGTGTAGTATCACAAGTTACTCACAATGCGAAATCTAACTCCCACAGAGAGAAAGGCTGGTTGTATTCCTCAATGTTGGAGGGATGGAAATCAAAACCAATCCTTTCCTGTCTCTCCTGATAATGAAGCGGAGCTGGACCCAGGCTAGAATCTGCCATAACGGTTTTATAGAATTGATCCATTACCTGAGCGTCTCTCAGCAATCTTAGGAGATAGCCCAGCTCTCATACAGCTGCTACTGCCAGTCATGAGTTTCATCTTGAGATCCTCCTGATGGCTTCCCACATCTTAGGTGCTGATGTGGATCTATGGATCATGAATGCTTACCACACCAATGCTTAACTATCTGGAATTATTCTCCTCACCTTTGCCTGCACCATTCAAAATGTTGCAAGATTTGTATCTGTAGGGCACAGATTGAATCTCTGCACAGCCACCCTCCTGTTCCGGATTGCAGAACGATGCTCTGCATTCCACCAAGGCACAGGCTTTCTCCTAGACGTTCTCATTGATGTCAGGATGGATGCACCAGCCGTTTTGAGAATCACAGCAGTAATGTGATCAACCCAGTCCTGGATGTTGTCACACTGCTCTAAAACAGCTAACTGCCCTTTAAAGCATCCAGTTAGCCTCTCTGAATGGCCATCTCACCAGCTTCCTCTAGGGATCTGCACCATCGGACAGATGGATCCACATATGGTAGTGGTCACTACCAAGGAGGTCATCGTCCACTTCCCAGTGAGCAGTGTCTGCAAGGGCAGGCATGCAGGAGGAGAGGTTTCTGGTCATACATGCAGGAGGAGAGGTTTCTGGTCATAGACAAATTTGGAACTGTGCTAAAATGCATAGCTTGACCCTTGTTCATCAAAAGTCTGTCATTTGTGTCAGATCCTCAAGTATCTGACCTTTGGGGAAAGAGGTGTTAGTTCCCCATAGAGCAGTGTGTGTCTTCTAAAAGTAGAAAGGGATGACTTAGTTCATCGAGAAGATATGCGAGAACCTCACTGTCAACGGACTCGTGGGACGGTAGATACACAGAGCACACCGTGGGCCACACAACATGCGCCACTATCAGAACAGCAATCACTTGTAGCACTATGGTTAAGGGCACAGGTGAAGAGTGGAATATATCCTCGACTGACACTGCTACCCCACCTTTCACCCTGTCACCAATAAGATTATCTTTTGTGTAGAGGTGATAGCCTCCAAGTACATGTGCATCAATCTGTTTAAAATGACTTTTGGAGACAGAGACAAAAAGATCTGTGCTGTATGAGGAGTCTCAGTTCCTCCAGATGAGTCCTCTATACATTCGTATTCCACGATAGCATGGGAGCCATTTCAGTTGTGTGGTTTAGATTTATCCTATCCCTGCACTGGGCTGGTGAGGCACTTGTGGAGTGAGGGGGAGTGGAGGGTTTGCCTATGCCCAGTGCCAAAGCATTGAAATCCATGATGCCTTCCTCATCAGTCAGACATATCAGAATGATGTCTGATGGCACCTGGGACAGCCTTTGATTCAAATGTTGTAACAGTTTCCCTGTTCCCTTTCGCTTCGAGGTTGATGGAAAGTGGATTTTGGCATGCATTCTGCTTTTGGAATGCCTTCTCAATACTCACTTCAAAAACATTCCTGGTCTCATCTGTCGAAGGAGCCTAGATCGCTATGTCTTTACTCACTTTGTTTGGTATGTACAGGTGCAAGTACACATGCTAGTGGTGCAATGGAATTGTCTTCATTGAAGTGTTCACCTTGGGAACATGTTTCCGCACCATGGAAGCATATGAACCAGCAAAAAGAGGGGATTTTTTACACTTGATATTCCTTTTTGGCTTCTGCGTAGGTAATCCACTTGGTGACTTGTATTTCCTGAATTTTGCATTCCTCAGCAAAAACAGCACAGTCTTGGCTCCAGACAGGAGATGGGCAGGCAGTACAGGATTCATGGGCTGCCTTTCCACACCTCACACAGGTTGCTTCACTTCTCTAACTCAGTGTGTATGGCCAAAACACTGGAATTGTAGCACAACATAGGTTCAGGTATGTAAGTCAGATGAAACGTGCCACAATGTATTCAGACAGTTTTGGAGAATTGATGGTGAAAAAGCTTCAATTCAATTATTCAATTATTCCTTTCTGTCCTCCAGTGCACATCTACTATACACTGCAATACCAATTCTTGTTTTGCACATCCACTATACCCTGTGATACCAATTCTTGTTTAAGTTCTGAGATGACTATGACCATAATTTCACAGCGTGTGACCACACTCTTGCTTGAATTGAGGGAGTTATACAATGCAACAATTAAGCCACAGTTACTCAATTTTCCTGACTTCCTAAGAAGTTCCACTTGCTTTGCCCCATTAGTCTCGGCCAATAAGGACATTTCTAACTGACGACTACATTACAGATTGTTCACCACAACAGTAGAAATTCCATTACCACCAGTACTGTAAAGTCTTCCAGACTTATTTTAAAAGCTCTCATAGAATAAACATGTATTATATAAAAAAAAAACACTCCAAGAACACACACAACATTATGAGAATCTTATCTCTTGCAGACTAACACCTCTAAACCATTGTCTACAGCATGCCTTCCCATATCAAGGATACAAACAACTTCCTTTGTTGCCTCTCAGTCATCCTCATCCCTTCAACCATCTGGATCCCTGCTAGTCACTGTTGAACATTTCCCTGAACATCCACCATACCCATAACCCTGCCTTTGTCAAACACTACCTCACTATGTTTTACAGGCTCCAAACCCACAACCTCATTCTTTAAACGCCCGGCCAACTACACCCTTACTCATAACTTCTTCTCCTTCACTGGAGAGCTATAGAAAGAAACCCATGACCACAACCATGGGCACCCACATACAACTTCCTACAACATCCTGTTTATGGGTTATCTAAAGGAAACATTCCCAGTCACTCAACATCCTAAAAACCCTGCCTAGTTCAGATATGTCAGTAATATCTTCTGATCTGGCTTTCATTCCTCTACAGCCTCAACACCTTCTTTTCCTACTTGCTTCGATTGGTCCTCCTCAACACAGTATGCTATCATCCTGGACATTTAGTGCCCTCGCTCCCACAACTACATCAAAATTGCTGTCCAGATCAAGCTCTCTAACCACCAACAGTGCCTCCATTTTTCCATACTAAGAAATCTCTACCGCAGAGTGCAGCCACAGAACAATGGCACATCTGCAGTGATGAGCCTTGCCCAGTATGCTTAAGTTTATATAAAAGCCTTCACAGACAGTCATTACCCTCTAAATCTAGTCTACAAACACACCTCCCATACAAAATCAACACATCACCTTAATTCTCCAACTACCCTCATGAAACACCTTCAAATGAACAGCTTCCATATCACCTAGCATCATCCAGAACTGAAACAACTAACCATGCCTTTCACCAAGGCTTCATCTGTGTGCCATTGTGCCTAGAAATGAGGAATCATACCTACCCCACAGAAATACTATTCTGATCCATCCTTATGTCACTTGTTTGTAACAGAGCATGGTACAACAAACCTACTTGGTCTTATACCACTCCTGATGCCAATTTTTTTATTTGATCACTTACAACTGTTATAAAAAATAGCTAATTCTTATTCATGCTATATTTCATTAAAATTTATTATTAATAGGCTAGGTTTCCAGACTAATGGTGATAATACATTTGGTTCTCACGAAAATATTTTGTTTAAAGAGTTATTAGTAATTGATTATACATGCGAACCAGGTCCTATGAACAAATAGATGTTTATTCCTAAATTAATACACACAGAAGCACCAAAGAAACTGGTACAGGCATGCTTATTGAAATACAGAGATATGTAAACAGGCAGAAAACAGTGCTGCAGTCAGCAACGCCTATATAAAGGCCTTCAAAGACAGGCATTACCCTCTAAATCTAGTCTACAAACACACCTCCCATACAAAATCAACACATCACCTTAATTCTCCAACAACTGCCTGGTGCAGTTGGCAGGTCGGTTACAGCTGCTACGATGGCAAGTTATCAAGATTTAAGTGAGTTTGAATGGGGTGTTATAGTCTGCACACAAGTGATGGGACACATCATCTCCAAGGTAGTGATGAAATGGAGATTTTCCCGTACAACCATTTGACGAGTGTACCGTATATATCAGAAATCCGGAAAAAAATCAAATCTCCGACATCAGTGTGGCCGGAAAAAGAACCTGCAAGAATGAGACCAAAGATGACTGAAGAGAATTATGCAATGTGACAGAAGCGCAAACCTTCCGCAAATTACTGCAGATTTCAATGCTGTGCCATCAAGTGTCGGCATGCGAACCACTCAACAAAGCATCGTCGATATGGGCTTTCAGAGCTGAAGGCCCACTCGTGCACCTCGTGTACCCGTGATGACTGCACGACACAAAGCCTTACACCTTGCTTGGGCCCGTCAGCACCGACATTGGACTGTTGGTGACTGGAAACATGTCGCCTGGTCGGGCGAGTCTCATTCAAATTGTATCAAATGTATGGACGTGTATGGGTATGGGTATGGAGACAACCTCATGAATCCATGGACCCTGCATGTCAGCTGGGGACCTTTGAAGCTGGTGGAGGCTCTGTAATGGTGTGGGGCACGTGGAGTTGGAGTGATATGGGACCCCTGATACATCTAGATATGACCGACAGGTGACATATATGTAAGCATCCTGTCTGATCACCTACATCCATTTATGTCCATTGTGCATTCCAACAGACTTGAGCAATTCTAGCAGGACAATGCGACACCTGACACGTCCAGAATTGCTACAGAGCGGCTTGAGGGACATTCTTCCGAGTTTAAACACTTCTGTTGGCCACATGATTATTACTGAGCATTTCTGGGATGCCTTGCAACATGCTGTTCAGAAGTGATCTCTACCCCCTCGTACTCTTACGGATTTAAGGAGAGCCCTGTGGGATTCGTGGTGTCAACTCTCTCCAGCACTATTTCAGACATTAGTCGAGTCCATGCCACTTTGCGCTGCAGCACTTCTGTGTGCTCGCAGGGATCCTACACAATATTAGGCAGTTGTACCAGTTTCTTTGACTCTTCAGCATACTTTATTTGAAAGCCCTCATTCCACACTTTTCAAGAGATCTTTTAGTTTTTTTTCCAAAAAATTCATATTTCAAAAGTTATTCATATTCAAAACTTTCATGTCCTCAAATTTCAAATTTTAAATTGTGATTATTTTGAGAATTCAAATTCAGTGCCATGGTTTTGCAGCCCAAAACTTTTTGATTCAAAAAATTCCTGCTTATATTAAAATATCTTTATAACTTGTTAATTGCTCAAATTAGAAAATTTCACTTTCTCAAAACATTTTCACAGACTTTGGTAATCCCAGAATACCTTAAAAATTAACCTCATAAAGTAGTACCCATTATTTTTGCTATTGTTTTAGTTACACCCATCTTAGAAGGAGACCACATGACAATCAGATTGTTTGAATTTTTACTACTTGGTACATGAAGTTCACAACGCAAATATCAATCCCCTAAAGCAATTTGATGCAACTCACAAATCCTCAAGAAAATCAATTTTGAATTTTTCCGAGCATCATTACATAGCTAAATCTAGTTTAATTTTTCCATGGGCCATGTGGCATGCATGTTCTATAAGCATTTCCATGAAGTGTAGAGAAAAATATAATTTTTAAAGAGTGGTTTTAACACTGATATTTTATAAAAGATCAGCATCCAATTAAGAATGTGTATTTGCAATGAATAGTGTGTGATATGTAGTTAGAAATATTGCTACCTGGATGTTTCATAATAAATAACAAGTATATATGTGTTAATTAGCATATATTTGATGAACTTCATATTTAAATGATATAGTTAATCAAACTAAATGGAACAAAATGAAAAAATACTAATAATGACCATAAAAATACATGAACCAGCAATTACGTCTCAAGTGTTACAAGCCTTCTCCCCACCCCCTTCTAGCAGCACATGTGGGGACAAGTGAAGTGAACAGATTGTCAATCAGACATACATGCACTGTTACAGTGACTGCTTGAAGGCTGGTTGTGGGGGAGAGGATGGAGAGTGGTGGTGTTGTTTACAAAAATAGCCACTCTTTCTTTAGCTTTGTCTCCCCCAAGCTCGTTCTTTTTGTAGAGTGTAGCCATGTAACTCAGGTCTGTCAGAGAATTTAAAATGTGTCTCCTGAAGAATGAGAAGCAGTAGTCTACCCTGAGCTAATAGACATTGTTCCTCCACATGTATCCTGAACCCATTCAAATTCCACTGAAGTGTGGAAGCCATCTTAACTGTGAGGTTCTTTTCACTTTTGCCCTGTTAACTTCTGTGGTGGTGGTGGTGGTGGTGGTGGGGGGGGGGGGGGGGATGGTTACTTGAGGGACTCCCTGTTTCCTGCAGATAGATGTCAATGTCTATGCCATCAGCAGCTGCATGATGCGATGGCTTCGGACTGGAACATTTGGCCTGTTGTTTTTCATCCCCACATTGGTTTCTTTGGTTTTGGGGGACAGCTGTTTTAACAAAAATATGTTTCATGTTCTCTTCTCCTGTCTGCTGTGGGGCTTTTTTTATTCTTGCTGACAAAGTTCAGCTGCAACCACTAATTTGAGTGTAGGAAATCTCAGTTTTTCAACTTTCTGTGTAGATTTCCAGCTACCTTTACAACTGCAAGTAGATGTGCTCTGCTCAGCTGTCAGCTTCTTGGTGTCAACATTAGTTTTCTGTGCTTTATCCAACAATAAACAAAGTCACACAGCTAGTATCAGCAGTAGATATTAAAAGTCACAAACTATGTACACACAGTGCATAAAATTCCTTGGTGTCCAGATGGCTAACAAGTTATAATGGCATTAATGACAAAAATAAATTAATGAAAAAGCTCAATTAAGTATTATGTTAACATGTGGACAAGGGTGTTGCCTTATATTGCATATTTTCACTCTCTAATGTTGCAATGGAATTATGTTCTAGAACAATGTGTAAAGTAGATAACCACACATATTGTAGAGGAATATTTAAAAGTTCTTGAATTTCTATCTCTCACTCTGAATTACATTTATGCCTTAATGGATTTTATTGTTGACAATAAATAAAATTACTGTTGAACTGTGCTCTACACTGCTAGAATACAATACACAAAAATAATTTTCATTTAGACTTTGGCTTCTTGTCTAGGGTTCAGAATGGACTTAATTTGTCTAGTGGAAATGTATTCAAACATCTCCAATTCAACATAATGAAAGGAATTGTTAATCCTTACGAGTTTAAAACACAATTAAAAACATGCCTCAATGACCATTCCTTGCACAAATTACCTGATTATTTAGCTTCAAGGATTGTAAATTCCTGCTAGCTGTACAGTAAGTAGCAATGTTCATTATTACGCTGCATGGCAAGTAGCAGTGTATTGCAAATAGGCCTCTGTTGTTGCAGGTGTTGAAAACTATTTTGTTTGAAATATATATATATATATATATATATATATATTGAGTTACTGTTAGGAGACAAACAGGACCTTTTATCAAAGTAGTAGCTTTCCTATGAAAATGTAACAGGTAATTTTTGGCTGGTGTAAGCACAAATAGCAACATGCAGTATAGTGATAGTTAATTGTCAACAGATTGACAGCCTACATTTCTTACTGATGCCCTGTTTTCTTAACGTATCCTTCAACTCAGTCTAGATCCTGAAGCTTCTCCTTCTTGATGCAATCTATAGAAAAGGATAAATTAATGAACTACTTGGAGAAGGGAGACTAAGGTTCCAATAACTGGCAGTCTAAATATTGTTCCAAAATAATATGCTCTTTACAATGAACCATATCATGACCTACAGGTTGCCTATTTTTAAAATACTTTCTACCACCTTTACTTATGTAGTCCCTTCGTCGCATTCTTCGCACATTTCAACTCCAAAACCAAAGAATTTTGTTTGCTCTGGACTGTGCGAATTCATTTTCTCTTTGTGATTCTGGTGTGTGTTTCCACAGCTTTTGTATTTCATACTGTTAGTTTTATGTTTCACTGTCTTTCAGACATGTCTGAAATAACAGATATCATTGGTGATCTTGCAGCTCTCAAAGAATGAAATTACAATGAAACCCAGACCATTAGCTGCTTACAGGTGTTGATAAACATCAACGGGAACAGTTGAAAATGTGTGCCCCAACTGGGACTCGAACCCAGGATCTCCTGCTTACATGGCAGACGCTCTGTCCAACTGAGCCATCAAGGACACAGAGGTTAGTGCAACTGCAGGGACATATCTCTGGCACGCTACCCGTGAGACCCACATTTCCAACTTTCTGTCCATACACTAGATTTGTAGTGCCCCTGCCCACTATACTCATTACTCGATACAGTCAATCTAACAATACTCATTAGAGTTTGAGCAGATACCATCTTCATACAGATAAGGTTTACCAGCCAATGATCTTCTTCAGTGTGAATGCACTCACATTGCTCAAACTCTTACAGGAATCGGTAGATTGACTGCTGTGAGTAATGAGTACAGTGGACAGGGGCACTACAAATGTAGTGTGTGGACAGTAAGTTGGAAATGAGGGTCTCACTGGGAGCATGCCAGAGATAAGTCCCTGCAATCACACTATCCTCTGTGTCCTCGATGGCTCAGTCAGATAGAGCATCTGTCACAAAAGCGGGAGATCCCGGGTTCGAGTCCCGGTTGGGGCACACATTTTCAACTGTCCCCATTGATATTAATCAACACCTGTAAGCAGCTAATAGTCTGGATTTCATTTTAAAATCTAAAAAGTTCAAAGCTCTTAAAACAATATCTGAGCCTTTCCATGCACTATTGTGTTCCCATCTATGAACTTCAAAGACATCTTGGCTTAATCTTTACAGTGTCATAACTCCAACATTTCTTCACACGAATGATTGTAAAGAAAATCAATTACAAAGCACTTACCCTGAATGGCAAGCTCCCCCGTTTGTCCTTCTGTTCATACATAAATCTGACAAATCCAGTCATGGGCCTTTTTGGTTTACCCATTTCTTGCATTTTCTAAAAATTGTTACAAAGGAAGAACTATTACAATTTTACATTATTTGACATTTACAATACAGACTTGTTCTGAGGTATAAACAGTATAATATAGCAATTAAAATTTAAAAATATGTCTAAGTTATTTTTTACAGCCAACTGATGAAGATATTACACCACATTTCAGTGAAATTGCCAGTTTCAGAAAAATTGTATTGTTACACTGAGAAAGTCTGTAAAAAAACTTTGAAACTGAGACAATTGGTCTCCAATAACTACAGCAACATTCACGGCACTTCAAAGAAAATTTTTATAGCCAAAATCGGGTTCAAAACTGATTTTTTTGACCAATTTCAACAGTTAAGATTGTCATCTTCAGATCTTTAAAAACTTTCTTGGCTGTACATTGTGTTAATCACTCAGGCCACGTTAACATTTTAGTGGAGAGATATTACACATTCAACACATGTTCGTCAAAATTAAAATTACAAACAGGTTTGTCACAAATAAAAATAGACACAGCTAAAATGCACCTTGTGGAACTTGGCATTTCTACAGGTTTTGAACATAATAATGGCTATTAAATTTTTTTTGAAGCACATACATATCATCCCTTCTCATTTCTCATTATGAGAAACTTCAATTCACAGTGCCATCTAAGGGAGCTATCTACATTACTTACATCTTAATCCCAGCAGAATTAGCAATACTGAAGAACCTGTCACTTCCACTCAATACAGCCAGCCAAACCATAACAACTTGCATACCTATTCCATCTACCACATCCTAAAAGCTTCTTTAATACCCCATAAGATATGGTACTCTCACCAATATCATCAACTACCTTATAAAAACCCTTGAAGACAGCAAAGACCATATAGACGAAGAATCGAGCTCTACTAAAAATGCCATTCTGACAGCAGCACACAAAGTACTGGGGTAAACATGAAGACTTAGTAATGAAGACTGGTATGATGATGAATGGAGACAGGCAGTGAAACAGAAAAAGGAGACAAGACTGAAATGCTTACAGTAATATACAAGATCAAATCACGTATTCTCTAATGAAAAGAGAATGAGGCAGCCAGAGTGTATAGGAGAAAGAAAAAAACGGAAGCCATAAAGAGCAAGATAGAGGAGATGTAAGAGCACTATTAAGAAAATTAAAGAAGGAACTCAAGAATATAGACAAAAAATAACAGCATATAAGGACAAAGAGGGAAATTTGCAAAGAAATAAACAAGATGTTCTGGCTACAAGGAGAGAACATTTCAATGGAATTCTGGAGGGCAATCCTATCAGGAGAGTGCAAGCCACTCCACTGCAATGCAGAGCCACAGACGAAAGACCCCCTCATTAGATGTGGTACAGAAGGTAGTGACCTGTCTAAAAAAAACTACAAAATGCCATGAACTGACGGAATAACAACGAAACTGTTGAAAAATGGGGGAACTGGTCTCCACAAGCAGATCTACAAACTTATCAAGTTGATATTGGTTATATCCCGCAACTAGTGCTTGTGTGCTGAGTACAATGTCACTGCACGTGTGTGTGTGAATTGGCCACCAATTGTATCAGTGAGGGCGGGCCACTGGAGGCCGCCTGTGGGAGGCGTGCACGTGGCGAGACCTCCACCGCACCATTTACCGGTAACTCACACATACATATGTGCACAGCAGCGCTAACTGGTCCTCTTGTGCACCTTTCCAGAGTGCCATTCACATTGGTGTACTGTGTCTTGTTACGTGGGGATTCACAGTAATCTGTTTTCCATCATAATTGAGTGCTTCACGAATTAAGCCATATTTGGATTACTTTGGACCAGTCTCACGTACTGTGTAGTTACAACACAACTGGCGACAAGTTAGGAATTGTTTCTGTGTGTACAATCTTTATGTGCATTTTCATTACGTTTATTCATTGTGAAAACCACGCTACAAGCCTCGATTGGACAGTTTACTTCGGCTGTGACCACCTTGTCAGCTTCCATTAACAGACAGGGTACCATTCCACTGGTCCATCCACCCGCATTCCCTCTGTATGGTGATTCAGCCGAGAACTGGGATGCTTATGACAAGAGACTCAGACACCACTTTTTGGCTTTCAGTGTGACAGATTCAAATCTGTGCAAAGCGTTCTTCCTCTCATGGATTCCACCTAAGGTGTATCACTTACTGCATCAACTTGCCCACTAACAAGAACTCGCAACACTTCCTTTTGATCACGTGTAGTTTATTGTCAAACTACTATCGCAAATGAGTGCTCATCGTAGCGGCAAAGTTGAATTCTACCAATGCCAAAGAAACCAAACCAATCGTACAAGGCCCGGACAGCCAAACATGGCCTTAGCTGTAAGGGTCACTTCATTACTGATGCCCATAATGCCTTTTATGCAGACTGTACAGTGAGTGACACAATTACCTGCTTAGCTGCGGACAAGGAAGTGGCTGAAGTTCTGCAAACAGCACAATCGTTAGAAGTTTCTCGGGCAGCAGGTGACCAACTTTAAGAGTGGGATGATGAGGCACTAATGTCACATGATGTGTCCATTAGAACAACAGATAGCTTGCAGGAGGAAGTGGCAATGGTGGCAGTAAACATGCGGACCCAGTGACAAGCTGACCGAGGTCCGCACAAAGCAGCCGCAATCACCACAGCACTAGCATCAGCGTTCTATGTTTCCATCTTGTCCTTTCTGTTTTGTTCAACATAAAATTAAGTGTGCCTTAAGTGCTTGGTCTACTTGTAATATTTGCCGGAAGAAAGGCCACATCGCCTCCATGTGTCGCTCACCGAAGGTTGCTCAGTATACAAACATGGACGTATACTGTGCGACTTCAATACTTGTGACTTCTCCAAGTTGTTTACCGAGTTATTTCACCAAGTCATCCAGTTACAGGTCAACACAGGTGCTGCAGTGACGTTATTTAATTCTAAAACCTACGCGAGTTTAGGCTCACTGCTGTCGATATAGGTCACACGGAAGTTGGCCAGCTATAACAAACAGGACATTGCACGGTTGGGACAATTTATGGCATCTGCCTCCTACAAGTCATTGGTTTGGTCCATTATCTTTCTGTTGGTTGCCGATGCCAGTACTGAGAACTAGTTCAACCTGGATTCATTTCAGGCATTTGGATTTTCTATCACTGATGAAGCTCACCTTGTATCCAATCAGATACTATTTTCTAAGTAGGAAACACTGTGTGAGGAGTTTTCACACGTGTTTCTGGACGGTATAGAGTGTGTTACAAATTTTTGTGCTCATATTATTTTGAAAACCGCGGCTCTGCCTCATTTTTGCCATACGCGTTCTATTCCTGTTGCCCTGAAAGATCAAGTGGAAGCAGAATTGGACAGACTCTAATCTCAAGGGTGGAGCCACTAGATGTGGCTAGTGAATGGTCATCTCTGCTGGCTGTAGTCTGTAAACTGTCCAGAAAACTTCGCTTCCGTGGTGACTTCAGTATTACTGTTAATGTGTAGTCGAGCGTGGATACGTATCCTCTGCCACACCAGAGCAACTGTTGGCGAAATTATCGCGTGGCCATTACTATTCTAAAATTGATTTGTCTGAAGTATATCTGCAGGTTCCAGTGGGTGACGAGTCTCAGCATGTTCTGGCTTTGAATACTGCTTTTGCTCTCTACCAATAGTAGTGCCTTCGTTTTGGTGTGGCTAGTGCCCCTGCTATTTTCCAATGATTTTAGAGTAATTCACTATGCCTGCCCCAGGTTGCATTAATTACCTGGATGATACTGTTATCATGGGCTCCTCTACGGCTGAACACTTGCGTAACTAGTGCACTTTGTTTTCTGTCATACAGTCCGCAGGCTTACTGAGTAACCTCGCAAAATCTCGGTTTCTTCAGCCTTCTATTGTTTATTTGGGATTCAGGGTCTCAAGGGATGGGGTTCACCCACTGCTGTAAGGTCTATGGCTCACCCCACATCCATGAAGGAGCTTTAGGCCTTCCTAGGGAAGATAGCTATAAATTCCTGCCGGGGGCAGTGACCTCGGCCGACCTGCTGCATGCCTTGTTATGCAAGAATGTACTTTTTTGCTGGAGCCTGGATTGTGAAAGTGCTTTTCAAATGTTGAAATCCAAACTACTCATGGCCCCTTTGTTTGGCTATGTTCTCTCCACACCAGAACATAGTTCCAGCGATTGACACCTCACAGTACGGCCACGGCATGGTACTCAAGCACCAGTACGCCAATGACACTGAACAGCTTTTGTCTCTAAATCTCTCACTCCGCCCCAGCACTGTTACTCTCAGGTTGAGAAAAAGAGGCTCTTGCCATCATCTATGCTCTCAAGAAATTTCACTTTTTTCTGTATGGCTCCAAGAGTCACCTTATTACTTACCACAAACCTTTCCTCGTTTAATCCTCAGACTTCCTTGCTGGGTGAGGCAGCACATCGCCTCCAATGCTAGGTGCTGTTCTAGTCTCACTACAATTATGAAATCCATTTTCTACCCAATTACAAAATTCATTTTCAACCCACATCTAACAATGCTAATGCAAACACCTTATCCTGTCTAGTTGTGGTTCCCGATCCCAAATTCGATCATGAACAATCGCTTTGCTTCCATCTTGACACTGAAAAGCAAACCATAGTCAAGGTTTTCTCAATTACAAGATTGTACACAGCACCTGCCATTACCGCCTGCCTGGTTGTCAGCCTGGCTGGCCAGATAAAACCGCCAGATCAGGCTTCAGACCCTCTGCACAATTATTTTTCCTTACAGTATCACCTCTGTGTTTTTGATGGAGTTTTGCTGTTGTCCATGGAAGACCTCACTCCCAGAGTAGTCATTCCTGCCACATTACAGTGTGAGATATTACACCTTCTCCACCAGGGCCATTGGGGTGTTCCGCGCCCTAAACCATCAGCTAGGAGACGTGCTTTTTGGCCAGAGATTGATGGAAACATTGTCCATTCTGTCATAGCTTGCGAGCAGTGTGCCTGACAACAAGTAGCTCCCATGCCGTCTGTCCACCTAACCTGCTCCCCATCAGCCATGGGAACGCATTCATGTCAACTTTGCAGATTCCTTCTTTAATTCCTATTGGTTTGGGACGCATTTTCCCAGTTTCTTTACATTCTCCAGTGTATCTCGACATTGGCTGAGGTCACAATTCATAAACTTTTAAGGGTTTCTTTGCTATTGAGGGGTTGCGCCTTGTGCTTCAGTTTCCAACAATGGGCCCCAGTTCGTTTCTCACACCATTTAACTATTTTATTCCCATAATGGCATTCATCACATTATGGCTCCACCATTCCATCCTCAATCAAATGGTGAGGCAGAATTACTAGTGCTTATGTTCAAGTCCCAAATGAAAAAGTTGGTTGTGGATTTTTCACTGTATGACGCCCTTCTCCATTTTCTGAGCACCTATCACTTCATACCTATGGTAGAGTGGAGCCCAGCTGAGTTGCTTCATAGCCGGCAGCCATGCATGCTCCTCCACCTTCTACAGCTTGCGTTGCACCTGATAAAATCAGGTTCATCCAGCCGCTTCGCACCGGGCTCACGAGGGTTTGGTCGCAGGCCCAAGTGGATACCGACTATAGTTGTCTGGTGCAGGGGATGCCATCTGTATGTCCATACAGTGGACGGGCTGATGGCGTGCCACCCTGATCAGTTGTTCCACTGCTCGCCACTGGAAGCTACCGGTTTGCAGGTGTGGCAACCATTGAAGCAGCCCGCCCCATTGCCCTCTACCAGAAGCCCATTGTCGCCTGCTGTGGAGGTGCGCCCATCCCATCGGCTGCCGCCTCCACGTGTGGTGTCCTGGGGTTCCAGCTTCCCAGTGCTGAGTGCTGTTCCATCTCTGGTCTCGGGTCCATAGCTACAGCCTGCTGTTCAATTCAGAACACCTCCACCGGACACCTCTCCATCATCACATCATCCATCATAGCTGGTAGGTGTGGCCCTGCCATCACACAATGGGACCTGTCTGATGATGACTATGTTGAAATGGAAATGGCACCCTCCTCTACAGTGCTGTCCTCTGGCGCCATGCAGATCCACTGCCCTTGAGCGAGCATGTGCCCCCGCGCGTTCCGGCCCTATGCTCCAGTGCTCACCCAGCACAGCATCCCACCGGCATCTCCTCCGTTGCCTGGGGGTCCATTTCACACGAGGGAGAGATGTGTTATATCCTGTGACTAGTTTGTGCTCACCGAGTGTGGTGTCACCGCACATGCACGTTTGCATCAGCCATCAACTGCATCAGCACGGGCCACCTGTGGGAAGCATACACACAGCAACGCGTCCGCCACACTGTCTACTGGCAACACACACATGCATATGAGTGGAGCAGTGCTAGCTAGTGCCCTCTTGCATGCCTTTCCAATGTGCCATTCACATCAGCGTATTGTATCTTGTTACGTGGGGATTCATGGGAGTCTCTTTTCTGTCCTGGTTGATTGTTTCATGAATTTGGGTTACTTTGGACCAGTCTCATGTACTTCACAGTTAAAACAATATGGAATTGGGAAAGAATCCCAAAAGAGTGGACCTTTGGGGGGCAATCCAAACAGTCCATAAAAAGGAAACAAGACTTCTCGTTCAAATTACTAAGGACTTATCCATCTGAATGTAACCTACAAGACTC
The DNA here is from genome assembly GCF_021461395.2 of Schistocerca americana. Lineage (NCBI taxonomy): Eukaryota > Metazoa > Arthropoda > Insecta > Orthoptera > Acrididae > Schistocerca > Schistocerca americana. Next base: position 712,806,195 of record NC_060120.1, on the reverse strand, counting down.
TCTCCAGAATAATCCACAACAGGCTGGTTCCAAAGGCAGAAGAGATTCTGGGAGAATATCAGTGGGTACTTCAGTCCAATATATCAACAATAGATCAGGATCTGTGCAGAGGCAAATACATGAAAAGACATATGAGTACAGTACTGAGCTTCATAACCTCTATGTAACTTCAAGTAGGCCTTTGATAGTCTTGACAGGACAGAAATGCTAAATGATTAGCTCCTGCTTGGTATACCTTCTAAGTATGCTTCATTTATCCAAGCTGGTTCCAAGGTGGCATAGCGAGTGGATGGAAAACCCAGTAAATGGTTTAGTATTCATAAATGAGTCATACAAGGGGATGCCCTCTCTACAATGTTTTTCTTTAATTTGACTCTTGAAGCAGCCATTCAAAAGCTTCAAATATCTGGTTACACAGGTACAAATTCAACCTAGATATGTGCTTATGCTGATAATGCAGCAATTATTAGCAGAAGAAGAGTTTTACTTGAGGGAACAAAAGGTGAGATGAATGAAGCGACACTACATAGAGGCCTTGCTATTAATGAAAAGAAGACTAAATACACGAATTTCACAAGAAGGATAAACCATCAGCAGTTGGTTTCAATTTTGAACATGTGCAAAACTTTAAATATCTGGGATCTAATATTAACAGGACAAATTCCATGTCAAATGAAATAAAAGAGCACGTCCTAAGTAGTATTAGATGCTTCCACACATTTAAGAAATTGTTAACCTCTAGGTTATTAAATAGGCAAATGAAACTTCAAATTTATAAAGTCATAATCAGGCCAGATGTAACCTACAGTAAATATGAAACAACACTAATGAGTGCTTACGAGCAGCAGCTCAGGATATTTCAATGCAAGGTTCTGCTCAAGATCTATGGGGAAGATCAGGATAACAATCGTTTCTGGAGATCTAGAATGAACACTGAACTGGATTGCCTCACACAAGGAGCTGACACTGTTACGATCAATAAAAAGTAGGAGAATAGCCCGGTTTGGACATGCCTTTAGGACAGACACTGGATGAACAATTAAATACATTCTTGAATGGAGGTCAACTGGAAGGAGAGAGCGAGGACAGCCAAGAAAGCTGTGGATAGAGAGTGTGGAAGAACATATAAAATCTCTGAGAAATCACGCAATGGAAACTCTAGGTAGGAATATCCACAACATAGGAAAAGACAGATTGCTTTATACTGTAATGAAGACACATCAAGCTGCAGACAGGTACAATTAAAATACACTCACATATAGCTTTCGGCCAAAGCCTTCAGTGTGCATGGACTATACTGCCAACAGGTGCAGCATTAGGAGGTTGTGGGGCAGGGAGGTGCAGACAAAAGGAGCAAAAAAGGAGAGGAGCAGGAAAAGACAGGCGGAGACACTGGCAAAGGGCTTAAACAGGGTGTGTGACGGAAAGACTGTTTCTACCCTCTCTAGCCTATCACCTCCTCCCCATTCTCATCACCTGCCCTGCTTATTTGCAGCCCTCTGCCAAGGCATCTGCCTCTTTTTCCCTGCTCCTCTCCTTTTTCCCCACCTCCCTGCCCCCACAGCCTCCTGACGCTGTACCTGTTGGCAGTCTTAGTCCCTACACACTCCTCCAGACAGTGTACACTACTATCCCATGCAAGGTTGTAACAGCATAGAAAGGAGGAGGAGGAGGAGGAGGAGGAGGAGGAGGAGGAGGTACTGGTGCTGGTGATAATGACAAAGAAATGACAGAAAAATCATATTGCACATCTATACAGAAAAGATCAGTTACTTGCAAGGGGAACATTCCCAGGTGTAAATAAACAATCTTGATGAAAGTTGGGTATGTAGAAGGGTCAAAATAATGCAATCCATACTTCTTGTTTTTGCCCAATTTTACTATTATTGTGATAACCACACACACACACACACACACACACACACACACACACACACACAAAAGCGCAACTCACACATGCGACTGCAGTCTTAGGCAGCTGTAGCCACAATGCGAGCAGCAGCTGATCATGCATAGATGCTGCTGCTCGCAGTGTGGCTACAGTTGCCTGAGACTGTAGTTTTGTGTGTGTGTGTGTGTGTGTGTGTGCGCGTGCGTGCACATGCGTGTGATCTGATTTTGGTGAAGGCCTTACTGCCCGAAAGCTTTATTTGTGACAGTCTTTTTGTTGTGCCTTCCTGCGACTGAGCACTTTTAATTATTTTTGTTTTATATTTTAAATTATTTTACATTTGAAATTCACATTTTTTGTTCCCAGAATGAGATTTTCACTCTGCAGCGGAGTGTGCGCTGATATGAAACTTCCTGTTTTAATCTGCCAGGAAGTTTCATATCAGCGCACACTCCGCTACAGAGTGAAAATCTCATTCTGGAAACATCCCCCAGGCTGTGGCTAAGCCATGTCTCCGCAATATCCTTTCTTTCAGGAGTGCTAGTTCTGCAAGGTTCACAGGAGAGCTTCTGTAAAGTTTGGAAGGTAGGAGACGAGATACTGGCAGAAGTAAGGCTGTGAGTACCGGGTGTGAGTCGTGCTTCGGTAGCTCAGATGGTAGAGCACTTGCCCGCGAAAGGCAAAGGTCCCGAGTTTGAGTCTCGGTCGGGCACACAGTTTTAATCTGCCAGGAAGTTTCATATCAGCGCACACTCCGCTGCAGAGTGAAAATCTCATTCTGGAAACATGCCCCAGGCTGTGGCTAACCCATGTCTCCGCAATATCCTTTCTTTCAGGAGTGCTACTTCTGCAAGGTTCACAGGAGAGCTTCTGTAAAGTTTGTAAGGTAGGAGACGAGATACTGGCAGAAGTAAGGCTGTGAGTACCGGGCGTGAGTCGTGCTTCGGTAGCTCAGATGGTAGAGCACTTGCCCGCGAAAGGCAAAGGTCCCGAGTTCGAGTCTCGGTCGGTCAAACAGTTTTAATCTGCCAGGAAGTTTCACATTTTTTATTGTTTTTTTTTTATCATTTCACAAGTCTTTTGTTAAACGAAAAATAATAACTGACTCATTATTATGCTGCATAATCATTACAATAATGATTATCCTCAACAAAATACTTAAAACAATTTTTTTTACGCCATGCACACAAAATGAACAGTATTTCTTCACATAATATGCATGGCATATGAAATTCGGCAGGACTCTCAAGCTGTGGCAGGGTAATCTCTAAATATAGCGATTTGTACCAGGAACATTTCAAATACAGTGGATAACCTTGGCAAAGAGAATTGATTATGTACTAGTGACTAGAGCTTGATTATATTGTTTCTGAACTGCAAACTGACTTCAAGATCACTCAGCATACCTAGATCTGAAAATTCTTCTCATAAATTTCTTCTAATATTGAAAGCCATATACATGCAATGGCTGTACCTATCCTATCAAGCCCTTTGGGATCACCAGACTAAGAAGTTCCTTAGCCTCAGTTATGATGCTCAAAACTGTTCTTTCACAATGATCACCACAAAAATCTAACCAAGGCACAGATTTTTTCCTGCATTGGAGATGAGGGGTATGTGTGTGTGTGTGTGTGTGTGTGTGTGTGTGTGTGTGTGTGTGTGAGAGAGAGAGAGAGAGAGAGAGAGAGAGAGAGAGAGATATTCTTGAATCTTCAGACCAAACTCTCCATTGCTTTCTTTTAAAACCATGAAAGAGGGGAGGGGGCAGGAGATGTCACGAGGAAAACACATTTAGAGCATCATACCTGAAGACATAGAACTTTTTAATCTGGTGATCCCAAAAGGCTCAATGGAATAGGTACAGTTTTTGATGTATATGGCTTTCAATGCTGGAAGAATTTTGTTAGCAGATTTTCGGATCTAGTTCTCAATGGTTATGATATCAGTTTCCATTTGAGAAGCAATAGAATCATGCTGCAGTCACTAGAACATAATCAATTCTTTTCAACAACATTTTCCAATGTACCAAAATATACCTGAAGCAAATCAGGATACTTGGAGGATCGTTCACCACAATTTGAGAATCCTGCTGGATTTAGTTTTATACTGTGTCATCCGCCATGTTTATTATGTGACAGAAATTTGTTCTTTTCATCTGCATGGTGTAAAAAATGTTATGTTTTAAACAATATTATGAAAAGAAAGTTGCAACTCAATATATAGTGGAGATGCTGAGTCGCAGATAGGCACAACAAAAAGACTGTCACAAATAAAGCTTTAGGCCATTAACACCTTTGTCAACAATTAATGACACACACACACACACACACACACACACACACACACACACACAAACACACACAAATGCAACTCTCAAACACGACTGCAGTCTCAGACAAATGAATTTTTGTGTGTGTGTGTGTGTGTGTGTGTGTGTGTGTGTGTGTGTGTGTCCTCTATTGTTGACAAAGGTCTTAATGGCCGAAACTTTATTTGTGAGAGTCTTTTTGTTATGTCTATCTGCAACTCAGCATCTCCGCTGTATGGCGAGTAGCAACCTTCCTTTTCATAATATTGTTACATCCCATCGCAGATTTTCTTAAGTTTTAAACATTACTTTAGAGATAAACATTATTTTAATGATTTTGTGTAAGAAGAATGAGTTGGTTATTAGTTTCTGTTAACAAAATACTCACGTGAAATGATAAACTAAAATACAAAAAACATGAATTTAAAACATAAAATAACAATTTAAAAAATTAAAAAGTAAGTAAAACAAATAATCTGAATAATAATGAATGTTTAAATATTTTAATTACGTATGTGAAAATACTATGATACCACAGGGTGTACAACTTATTTTCCAAAAAAGGATTTCAGAAACCAGTTTCATTACACATGAACTGAGGTGGCGTGAAAGCTTCTTTAAATTATGTTGTAACTAAAGTTTAAATTTTTTATAATAAATGATAGCGGGTTAGTTTGCAAAATTTTAAGTAATTATAAAAGTTGATTATACAGTTTTCAAGAATGTTAATTACATTTCAACTTTTCTATGAAAAACATTTTTACACATCATGGTTTCAAAGATATTCCCCCTAAACCTAATATGCCAAATTACCTTTTGGGGTGTTTTTTACCCCTTAGAATTTAAACTGTATTATTTGGACACCTCTTGATCCCCAGCAAGTTTCGTCAAGATCATTTACTTACACCTGGGAATGTTCCTGTTTTAGTTGTATCTCCACAATTGTTTTCTTCCTTGTTTCTTGCCAGCCGCGGTGGCCGTGCGGTTCTGGTGCTGCAGTCCGGAACCGCGGGACTGCTACGGTTGCAGGTTCGAATCCTGCATCGGGCATGGGTGTGTGTGATGTCCTTAGGTTAGTTAGGTTTAAGTAGTTCTAAGTTCTAGGGGACTTATGACCTAAGATGTTGAGTCCCATAGTGCTCAGAGCCATTTGAACCTTGTTTCTTCTTGTTTTGTAGCATTTTCACTTCACTTACATAAAAATACAGAACAAAAGTGTCTCCCTATTTAGTTAATGATTGACTGCGTAGCACTTTGTCAAAACAAGCAATTAGGAAAATACAAAACCAAAAGAAATGGGTGATGTTTTATACCAATAACCGGACTAATCTCTTAGAGGGAGTATTTGTCAAAACAAAAATGATAAATGTTGCAAAAACAATTCAGAAAAATTGTAAAAAATCACTTGAAATTTAGTTGAGTAAATCTAGAAAAAAGCACTAATTCAAATAATATATCAACTTGTGCACAAACAACACTCAACGTTGGTAGGATAAACAAAAATCACTTTACAGAGGCACAGACACATGGCCTGTACTGTAGATACACTGATACATCAAAACATTACAACTGCCTGCTTAATAGTGTGTAGGTCCATATTTAGAATGCAGTACAGCATTGCTTCTATATAACATGGATTCGACAAGTCATTAGCACAATGTAGTATCTAGCATCAGATGTCTATATCAAGGTCACCCAGTTCCTGAAAATTACAGGCTGGTGGTTTGGAGGTAAGAAACTTGATGGCTGATAGTGTCCCACATGTGTTCCACCGGATCAGATCAGGTGAAATTCGGAGGCAAAGGAATCAATGTTGAGTTCACTAGCATGCTCCTCAAACCAATGTTACATGATTCTGGGCTTGTGGCATCGACAGTTATCTTACTGTTGCTGCTGTCGAGGAAGACATCGCTCTCGAAGGGATTCAAGTGTTCCACAACAATGTTCAATAGGCCACAGCTGTAAGGTAACTTTGATAATTACCACAGGTCCCATGGCATAGTGGATTTTTCGAGCAGTCATTCACCTCAATGACAGTATATATGGACCACTGACTTGGTGTATCAAGAAAAATGACTCATCTGACCAGGTGTCACTTTTCATTTCTCCATGGTCCAATCTCGATCATCCCATGCTCACTGCACTCATTAGATCAACAAGAGAATATGTAGGGGTTATCTGCTATGGTGAACTGAACTGTATGTGGAGGTGTAGACATCTACACATTGTTGCTTACTCATGGTACCCCGTTCTTCAACAACTTTCTATAGATGCTCATGACAGAAACAAGCATATAGCTTCACTTTTTCGGAGGCGCTCATTTCCAGGCGGTGAACTACAACAATATGCCCTCTATCAAGGGCAATTATACCAGTGGATTTCCCAGTTTGTGGCCTGTATTGTAGCTAGAATGCTTCCCCACATATAGCTTATATAGCTTACTTGCTTTTTCTGCATCACTTGCCTGCAGCCTCACAAGATAGCAGTTGATTTCACGGTAGGCGGTAGTCATAATGTTTGTCTCATCAGTGTATGGTGCAGCTAAGGTGATCATACTATGACATACAACAGTAGGAACATACTCACTTCTTCCAGAGCTTAGGCTTACTGATACACCCTCAGTGCATCTGATCTTCACATCACAGATTGCTCATTACTGGATATGTGACTTTCTTCATCTTTCTGGTCTTAATCTCATCAACTGCAGGTTGCTTTTCTCTTTTTTCACAATGTATCTTTAATCCCTTGGTCTAAGTAAAATTTCAGCTACATCCTACCTCCGTTTCAACCTTCCCATTTATCAATCGTCCTTACACCTCTTAACTTCTCACATTTCCACTCCTTTCTTTCAACTGCTTTTTTATCATTTTTATGTTCTGTAACTAGCTGTATATCTTCCTGTCAATGTCATTTTACTGGATATCAGGAAGACAACAATTTGTTGGATGGCACTGCTCCTTTTCTTTCTGCCACATAAGCTTTCTGAATAACTTATCCTTCCAATAACTCAATCCATCCCACTTTCATTTGTTTACAGAAAAAACTTTGGGCTGAGCAAAAATAAGGCTTTGTCAGATTTTTTGTGTACTCTAATTTACCATAGTACAACCAATCACTTCAGTATGCACAGCTATTTAGCACACTTTCATGACTACTTATCCATATCTCTTTTTCTTGCAATATGCAAATCTTCTAATTGTTCCTTTTATAGTTGAAATTTATCTATTTTCGTCTGAGTTTGAAGTTCAGATGAAGAATGAAAGGAGGGACAGAAATTTACCTACTGGAAAATTAATAAAAGCAGAAATAATTAGCCACACAAGTGACAGCAAGCTTAATAAAAAGCAAATGTTAATAATCTAACACTATGCTTATAATACCATATAAATATTTGCTGTATGTTATCTTAACAAATTCACACATGATCCACATAATGACAGTGTAAAAACAGTGTGACAATCAGAAAGCTACCTTCTGAATAAGTTTCTTTCTCTTCTCTCTCACTTTCTGGTCTTTAGCTTCACGGAGAGCTTGCCGCTGCTTATCTGTCAGTTTATTCTGGTAGTGTGTATACTCTTCTGCATACTCCATCATCTCTTCATGGAATTTGCGTTGCAAGGAGTCACGCACACCTTGATCGGCTTTTTCCCATTCCGCAGCAACCATCTTCACTATATCTAAATTTAAAAAATATGTGGTTGTAAACAACATCCTACCAATCACGATTATTTTCACTCATGTGAATGTATGCAGCAAGCACTAATTAGCGTACAAAATTATTCCTATGTACATTTCAGAGTCCTTCAAAAATTTCAACTGGGCATTAAAGAGCTATAAGTGCCTACTGAGCCCAAAGTAAGTGGTCAGTGGTATCTAGGAATTCAGAGATGAAGCTGGTCTAACTGTTACAATGCTTTTACCTTTCTCACACCTCTTAATGAAACAACTCAGCTAGTTAACAGCAAACCTGCGATTTAATTTAGGATTCAAACCACTGTGCATCGTGGGATATTTAACATACATAAAGTATTGCCTGAGAATAATATCACAACAAATGTCAGAAAAATTTCTTCCTGCCAGCCAGTACCACCACCTTGAAGTCTTCTATTTCCATCATGAATTTACATTTAAGATACTTAAGGCCATACAATGAATTATATGACAATTTTATATTTTGCCTTTGTAAATGGACTCGAACACTGAATGTAAACTATGTTACTGTATGTTATCTTTCTTCACATGTGGCAATAATGTATTGTTAAACAAAAGTAAAATAAAACCAATTTTTGTCTGTTTATCGACAGTATGCTCACGTGTGATGCTGAAGTATATCCCTGCGATGCTTTTATTTATAGACTACTGTATCCTTGGATAATTTGCCTTGTGATAAACCACACTGTGTGCTAAAGAAACGTTTTCCTTCAATGAGTGGCACGCAAAACAATGAATCAATAACTTCATGTACTTCTATACATATACTACAGAAATATCCAATTATTTTCACAACATATGCATACTTTGCATCAAGTATGAACAACATGCCTACATTTAACACTACCCCAGTAAGACTCCCCCAGAACAAGTGAGGTGGGACAAGAAATAGTTGAGTGTGGTAATATAA